>NC_047109.1:16572736-17173494 GCF_902500255.1 Thalassophryne amazonica
TGTGTGTGTGTGTGTGTGTGTGTGTGTGTGTGTGTGTGTGTGTGTGTGTGTGTGTGTGTGTGTGTGTGTGTGTTGCCTTAGCTTTGGTGTCAAATAATGCTCTGACTAGATTTGGTCTCCAACTTACAGTGTTGTGTGTGTTAGTGAAATATTGCTTTGCTTAACCCTCGTAAGGTGTTTGGGTCTGTGGGACCCGTTTTCAGTTTTTGCTTAAGGAAAATGGTATGAATATATATAAATATATATTTTTTTTCACATTGAGACTCACTGGCCAGGGCTCATAATCAGGAAAAAAAAAAGTTAGTGACCTTATCCTCCTCTCTCTCTATCGCTCACCCTCAAAAACATACATACACAGAACTTCACATACATTCTTCTTTAGCATATGCCTCCAGACATCATATATAGGCCTATATATATATCGTATATAGAACGGCGCTGGGCCCTCAGGTGATCAATAAGTGCCCGGGCCCTTTTCAGATGCCAGTCCAGCCCTGATTATGTCGTCTCAGCCCTCAGCAGCTGCACAGCAACGAGTTGGTCACACTCCTGCAAAGGCCCCGGCAGCGAACAAATATGCACCCGACTGACCTAAAAATCTTTGAACTGCCCGATGCTGAAAGGACTCTTCTCCCTGCAAGGGCAGGGGGACAGCAAGCCCTCCGAGGGCAAAATGTTACAGCTCCTGGTGAAACACAGGCCAGATATCCTGTTCACCCACCTATTCCTACAACAACTCCCTCCCCAGGTGTGCAGCTCTGTCCAGCAGCACCATCACAGACTGCTGTATGGTGGTGGAGGATGCAGACAAATTCTTCTTGGCTGGCCAACACCACGGCATGGCAGTGGTGGCACTCGCCCCGGCTCACATGGCTGCAGTGGCCCCGGTCCACACACCAGCGCCACCCACAGAGGAAGCAGCACTCATGGCGACAGCACCTCTCCCGCCTCAACAGCGTCCTCAAACCGGCTTCTGCTTCTACCATGCTACGTTCAGAGCCAAAGCCAGATGCTGCCGCTCACCATGCACCTTCAAGCATAAGGGAAACAGCAGGGCTACTGCTCTGTAGTAGCCTTGAGTGTCATGCGCACAACAGGCTGCTGTTTATACAAAACTCTGTCTCTGGCCGTCAGTTCCTGTGCAATACTGGCATGCAACGGAGCATCCTGCCCGCTTCAAAATTGGACATCTTGGCAGATGGTGTTGGCCCGCCCATTGCAGCCACCAACAGCATCCCCATACGCACATATGGCACCCGGCACGTCCGTTTGTATTTCGGGGGACAGAGCTTCAGCTGGGAGTTTATTACTGTTAAGGTCGCTGTCTACCTCCTGTGCACGGACTTTCTCTGCACGTATGGAATGCTGGCGGATGTAAAAAAAATCACCGTCTGACTGATGGCACCACCTTCCCCTCTTACAGCTGCATCCTCCACAGGGTGGACTCCATCAGCCTGTCCACTGTGTTGTCACGAGTGGATGTGTTCCACTGCCTGCTTGGTGAATTCGCCACACTCATGCAACTGACCTTCTCTGCCTCAACCGCCAAGCATGGATTGGAGCACCACATCACATTTCCCAACCAGAAACCCTGGATGAACAGCATAATCCAGTCCCTATTAAAAAGCCGCAACATTGCCTTTAAATCAGGGGACAGAGCCCTGTACAGCGCGGCCAGGTCTGACCTGAAAAGAGGCATCAGGGAGGCCAAGGCTGCCTACAAGAAAAAGATAGAAGACCACTTCTCTGTGAATGACCCCAGAAAGATGTGGCAGGGAATAAATCATATAACCAACTACAGAAGCAGCAACCCAGGAAATGTTAGGTCTGACGCCTCGCTGGCAGAAGAGCTGAACCGCTTCTTTGCCCGCTTCCAAGCAGACAGACCAGCAGCAACTCCACACCCACCACCCTCCAGCACTAGCATGCTAACACTTCAGGAACACAAAGTGAGATGTGTGCTGAAGGCGGTGAACCCCAGGAAGGCGGCCGGCCCCGATGGTGTACCTGGAAAGGTACTCAAAGCGTGTGCTGACCAACTGGCTGGAGTTTTCACCTGCATCTTCAACCTGTCCCTGTCACAGGCCATCATTCCACTCTGCCTCAAATCTTCCACCATCATTCCAGTCCCAAAGAAGTCAGCAGTGGAGAGCATAAATGACTACAGGCCTGTTGCACTTATGCCTGTGGTCATGAAGTGCTTTGAAAGACTGGTCTCTCAGCACATCAGGGCCTGTCTGCCTCCCACTCTGGACCCCCACCAGTTTGCCTACAGGGCAAACCGCTCCACAGAGGATGCTATCACCACAGCTCTCCACACCGCGCTGATCCACCTGGAGCTATGTGAGGATGCTCTTCCTGGACTTCAGCTCAGCCTTCAACCACATCATCCCAGAGATCCTGGTCCAGAAATTGACACATTTGAGCATCTCCACCCCCATCTGCCAGTGGATCAAGGACTTCCTCACAAACCGCCCACAGTCTGTGAAACTTGGCCCCCACCTTTCCTCCACCATAACACTCAGCACCGGTTCCCATCAAGGCTGTGTACTGAGCCCCCTCCTGTTCACCCTTTACACTCACTACTGCTCGCCGACCCATCTTTCAAACGCAATCATAAAGTTTGTGGGGTGGTGGCCAAGTGGTTAATGCGCTTGGTTTCAGTGCAGAAGGTTCCGGGTTCAAATCCCACCCCTGCTATATTTCTCCATGTAATGTGGAGTTGCATCAGGAAAGGCATCCGGCATAAAACCTGTGCCAATTCAACATGCAGATCCACCTTGGATTTGCTGTGGCGGCCCCGAGTGCAAACAAGGGAGCAGCCGAAGGGACTTACTTTTACCACTGTGGTTGGGCTCATCTCAGGAGGGGATGAGTCTGATTACAGAGATGAGTCAAAAGAAATAAACAAAAGAAATAATCCTGGACTTCAGAAAGGGTAGGGCTGACCCAGCCCCGCTCTACATCTATGGGGATGTGTGGAAAGGGTCAGCTCCATCAGGTTCATGGGAGTGCAGCTCTCTGACAGCCTCTCCTGGACTGCCAACACCACAGTGGTGGTGAAGAAAGCCCAGCAGCGACTCCACTTCCTGTGGGTGCTCAGGAGGAACAATCTGGAGGAGAAGCTGCTGGTGTTGTTCTACAGAGCCACCATCGAGAGCATCCTGACATACTGCATTACAGCGTGGTACGGGGGGTGCTCAGCAGCAGACAGGAGAGTGCTGCAGAGGGTGATCAAAACGGCCCAGGGGATCACTGGTTGCTCTCTGCCCAGCCTGGAGGACATTGCCAGCTCTCGCTACCCCAGCAGAGCTGCCAGCATCAGCAAAGACACATCCCACCCCAGCAACCACCTGTTTGACCTACTACCCTCCGGCCGACGATATAGGTCAGTCAAAACTAGAACAAACAGACTCAGGGACAGCTTTCTCCCCAGAGCAGTCACTGCACTGAACAATAACAAACCACTTTAATCTGCACTTTTCAAGGTCCTTGTGCAATATCTGTAACCATGTGCAATATTTCCACGTGCAATATTATTCCACAGTTGTAAATAATTCTCATTTTACATTTTACTTTGGTCTACATTTTACTTAGTTGTACATATATTTAAATAATTTATTGTTAATATTCATTATCTTTTATTTGGCTAACAATTACTCGCACCTCGGAAAAGCACCTTTTGGAACTGCATTCAAATCTCGTTGCAATGCAAATTACAATGACAATAAAGGCGATTCTGATTCTGATTCTGCCGCTTACATGTAGAAAGTTCTCCAGATTGTCTGAATCTTCTGATTATATTATGGACTGTAGATGATGGAATCCCTAAATTCCTTGCAATTGAACATTGAGAAACATTGTTCTTAAACCGTTGGACTATTTTTTCATGCAGTTATTCACAAAGTGGTGATCCTCACCCCATCTTTGCTTGTGAACAGCTGAGCCTTTTGGGGATGCTCCTTTTATACCCAATCATGACACTCACTTGTTTCCAATTAACCGTTTTGCCTGTGGAATGTTCCAAACAGGTGTTCTTTGAGCATTGTTGCCCCTCCCAGCTTATTTGAAATGTGTTGCAGGCATCCATTTCAAAATGAGCAAATATTTGCACAAAAACAATAAAGTTTATCAGTTTGAACATTAAATATTTTGTCTTTGTGGTGTATTTAATTGAATATAGGTTGAAGAGGATTTGCAAATCATTGTATTCTGTTTTTATTTACATTTCACACAACATCTCAGCTTCATTGGAAATGGGGTTGTACAAATCAAAGCCCTTTACAAGGCATAAAAAAGGCATCCATATATCTTTAAAGTCCTTCAGTTGTCCTTTGGCCATATAGGTCAGTTTCTCCAGTGCCAAGTTACTAGACATTAGTTGAATCCACTGTTTCACCCTAGGTCTCTCAATGTCCTTCCATTTCAAAGCAATTACATATTTTACTTGTACCAGGCAAAAGTTTAAAAATGTCCTTATTTCTGCATTAAATTTGAAGCCTTTAAGGAAAATATGCAGTATACAGAGTTTATCATCAATGGGCATTTTACATTCAATCAGATCTCCAAAAAAATAGAAGTTTTTCACACTGCCACATACAATGATAAAGTGTCCCCTTTTCTTCAAAATGGTAATTTTATACAGTCATCAGGAATATTGGGGTTGAAATGATGGAGTTTTACTGGTGTGATATATGTTCTGAACAGACACTTGTACTGCAGTAATCTGAACCTTTGTATTAATTGTTTTCCACTCTTTAATTGAAATGTGTTTTTATATCAGATCTCCAGGCTTGTAAATATGACAGACTATTTTTTTTTGAGGCTGTAAGTAAAATATTGTAAAATTTGGAAATCAGGCCTCTACTTTGATGATGGTTAACAGCCATATTCTCTATGGTGGAAAGTGAAGGTTCCACAGTTGACTTCAATAAATTAGTAATGAAAATTCTGACCTGGAAATACTTAAAAACAATGTTTCTTGGGCAAATTGTATTTGTTTGTTCATTTGTTCAAAAGACATTAGCACACCTTCCTTGTATAAATCCCCAATTTTACATACATCCATATTTTAAAGCCCATGTCGGCGGCAGTGCAGGTTTAAATGCATTATTGCCCCAGATGGGAGACAGAGCTGAGAGCCTCGACTCCTCATTCAAAGCAACATGTGCCTGGTGCCAGATGGATACAGTATTTCTAACAAATGGATTTTTTGTGTTTTTCTGCAGTTGTTTAGTTTCAGCTGAGTAAATATAGGATTGTAATGGCAGCTCCATTGCGTTATTTTCAATATGTATCCAAGATGGAATATCAATAGGGGAAAGTAAGACATAGCGGCACATAATTGGGCTGCCCAATAGTACAACTTCATGTTAGGCAGTCTAAGCCCTCCTCGGTCATAAGGTAAATACAGCAGAGAAAGACCCAACCTAGGACGTTTGTTATTCCAGATAAGTTTTGTAAAGTTTTTGTTTAACAATGAAAACACAGAAGCAGGAATATGTAGGGGGATGGACTGAAAAAGATAAAGGAACTTTGGAAGAATTGACATTTTAATAATACTGATGCGACCTATCATGGAGATTGATAAGTCTTGTTTTAAATTTCATTATTATTATTATTGTTATTATTATTATTTTGTCAGTGTACAGTTACAGTGAGAGTTCCCAGCTGCTGTAAAATTATTGTAAAAATTGGATAACACACTCTTGCAGACACACAAAAAGGTCACATTCAAATCACTTCAGCTAGAAATTTGAATGGAGCTCCTGTCCTCTCCGGTGAGATTCAAACCCGTTGTTTCACCTCGTCTGCCCGCTTTTAAAAGCCTTTTATTTCATAGCTGTCTGCCTTGCTCGCCGGATGAATCAACAGGGAAATGTTATTGTTATTAAATGTTATTCGAACAATAAGCCCTGGATAACCAAATCACTCAAAACTAGAAGCACTCAGAGAGTGCAAACCTCCGCCAAGGCCATAGGGTCACTGACCCTAAAGAGACAGTGATCTAGTCAACAATTCAGTGTTACAATCAAAACTATGATACATACACTTTTCTTTCCTGTATATTTGACATCCTTGACAATGAAAACATACCACTAGAACTTGGGATCATTTTTATGTCTTTATTAGTTCAAAAGTTATTGTATAAAAACGATTTTTTCTGTAATGGCGGTTTTCTTCTGGATCTAGCTCCATAACATTTGAAGCTACATCAAATCTGATGACACCTTACTGAATCAGTACCTATTCAGCTACAATTTGGTGTTAGTTGTGCATCTCTAGCTTCATTTGTCACCTCACACTGACACATTTTCTATTTTCCCTATATTTTTGCATATTCTGGATCACCAGATCCGGAATCCGGATCCGATCATCACCAAACTTTGTTGTTTGATAGAACATTTGACTATGTTACACCCTAATTTTTTTCAAGCCTTTCTGCCTTGTTTTTGTGGAGTTAGAAACTAGAATGTCAAAATTCCCCCTATCCCGCAATGGTGAAGAATCCTTTAAAAAATGCCTGGATCCGGATTGTGATTCGGATCACCACTAAAATTTAATCACTTGCTCCTCTTGTCATTTCCAACTGTTAAGGATTTTATATATATATATATATATGTTATCACTGTTAAACATTTGTACCTTTTGTCTTCTTTCTGATGAGAACGGTGTTGTGCTGTTTGCACTTAACCCCGAGAATGTACGTGTTATTCAACCTTGTTTTAGCATGCTGGGGTCAATCTGAACTGGGAATGAGGAGCTGGATGTACTTATTATTATTATTATACAACTTGTTTTCGTAGCCGCTAACGACTGGGAGTAAAAGAACTGAAGGTTGAATTTTGACTGATTGTGATGTGATGCTTAGTGTTCCAGGCAGATGCAGAACAGCTGATAACTGCGAACGAGATGTGCTGACCTTCGACGATAAGAGTAAAAGAAAGAAACTGTTTTATGCTTACAGCTGTACTTATTGACGTGTGTGTTTATGTTACGGGAAGAAACTTGTCTTGCGTCATTCCCCCACCCTTAGGACAAGTTTTTGTTTATGTGATGAGGGATTCACTAATAAAAAGAGCGAAGCGCAGGCCAGACTTTAGTGTAGCCTTGGTGTATAGCCTGACTGCACTCCGCGCGTAAAATTTGACTTTCTGTCTCACTGGTGTTTCTTGACTCTGTTTGTCTTGTTAAAGGTTTTAAAAATGTTTGGAGGAGAAAATACCCAACACCAACCACTCCACAAAATTTCATCAAAATCTGTTCAAAACCTTTTGAGTTATCCTGCTGACAAACAGACAGACAAACAAACAAACGCAACCGAAAACATAACCTCCTTGGCCGAGGTAACAACCCTGAATGAAAAGAAAATAGCATTTAACTCAGGAAACAAAAAGGAAGGTAAACTCATTCAAAACAGACTGAATAAAGAAATAGACAGCCAAAAGAGTGTATAAAGACAGGGTGGAGAGGCTTTTTAACAACAGAAAGGCCAGGTGATGCTTGGCGGGGGGAAGGAACCCTGGCCAGGCTCCCCTCCAACTCCACGCATTACGAATGTCATATTTGCATCATTCTTGGCACATTCCTGACATTCTTAACGTGACTTAACACATCTGAATAGGTTTCTTAATAGCGTGTGTTGGTGCATGATATTCATGATTTTCATGCAGCATGTTTTTTGCTGTCAAAAAATCTCCCACAAATGTCACGCACCACCCTTATTTCGCCTCATGTCGTGGAGGTCGCAACTGAGCGTGTTGATCCGTCTTGATTAGTGGTGATCCTTAATAGAGAGTGACAGTGTTCTTCTCTGACGTGCGCACAATTAAACCCTGCTGCACCGCATTCAGTTTCATTGCTAAAGTGAGCAAAGTTTAACCGTCAAAAATGTTTGTAAACCCTAAAATCAAACATTTTAGTCCATCTGTTGTGTGTTTGTAGCAGACTGGCTGCCTGTCGCTTGCTGATGATGTCATCATTAAGCGCAAAACATGATTGGCCGGTCGACACAGGGTAGTGTGTAGTGTAGTTCAGGTTCACTTTGGAAATTACAGTGAGTGAGTCCCCTCGACACAAAAACAAAATGGTCTGATTTTAACATTATTTTATTTTATTTCTGTGGCTGTAATTTAATCAACAAGACTCGGTGGGGGAGAGGAGCTCTCATGGTGCAGCTGTGTGTACAGAGGGACTTTTCTTCACATTTAGACACTGTTTTAGACAGTGGTGGGTACAGATAACCAAAAAATTAACTTCGATAACAAATAATCTGATAACTGAAAAGTTTTCTTAGATAAACTGATAAACCACCCAAAAATGTATCGGAAGTTACAGATAACCGAAAAATTCCAGTATTGTCTCTGGTCCATTTGCAACTACGAACAAGCTGATTTTGAGTTTTAACACCACGATTGCTTTTGGAAGCATCAAAAGCAACCACAGACCCAAACATCTTGCCCCCTGCTGGAAGCTCTTGTTTACTACACAGCTTCCAGCACAGAAGCACCCTAAAAGCAGCCACAAAGCCAGCTCTCTACCAATCACAACGTTCCGGTCAGGCGGAGGTCTTGGAAAATAAAGTCATGCTGACTTATGGTTTGGTGTGAATACTGATAGAATAACTCCATCAATGTCAATTCTGTCATTTATACAAAGTTAAAATATATATTTTTTAATGTTGAATAATGCACTAATTCTGAGGTTTTGTAACAAACACAGACAGATCGCAAAGGATTCTGGGTAAAAGTGCCTCTGCTAAACACTGATTGGTTCAGTCATTCACTATGTAAACCAAGACATTAATGTGACGTGTGTCATGTGTTGGTGTTTACAGATAAATGTGCTTTTGTAAAATATTCCATTTTTTATTTGTAAAAACAGCCATTTTTATGTATCCCTGGAAGTGTCATCACAAAATGTTTTGCACATGGAGTGAGAATGTGCGCTCATTTTATTATTTTTACTATTTTTAATATTACTTTTATGATGTGCGCACGTTTGATGATGTTGTAAAATGTGTACTCAATATTGTCTTGACACATAAATGTTGGCTTTACATTGTGCGAGTTTTGGCCCTTTTTCAGATGATTTTTCATTTGTGCGAGAATTTTTTGGACCGAGTTTCAGGTTAATCGCGTGTCCTGCATCGTGTAGTGTACATGGAGTAACAAGCTGCGTTTAATATCTCACGACCACCTCCTGATTGCCGACCGTATGGTCAGATGAAAATCAAACCTTTTTGATATTATTCTGGTTGGCCGTTGTGAGGGTATCCTGCTGCTGAAGAGTGACAAGCGTCCAACCTCTCGCACTGTGCATTGTGCAAACACCGCAGAGCTGTCTTGTAATTTTTTTTGTTGTTATTTTGTTTTATTTTTAAACTTTGATGTCTCCCATCGAGAGTTTTTGTAAATTAAGTTTGAAAAAAAAGCTTATGTTTTGCTTCTGGAAACACGAGTCCGACGTGTGGTTTTTGAACGTACAATGTGTGTGAGAACATAAATCGGGTGCTCTGAACTTTTACACCGTGCGGTTCTGTTGTACAGTTTGAACTGAAACCGAGTACAGTGATTAAAAATATCTTACAGTGTCTGCCCAGCTTCAGGACGAATACTGCCATGAACCGCTATGAACACTACTGGCCAGTAGATGGCAGTAGAGGCCTTGAAAACTTGCCAAAACAAAATTCCAGATAATCTGTGTCTGCTACATTTAAGATGCGTGGAATTTAACAAACGCAAATACAATAACAACGTCTATAAACCCAGAGAATATATTCACAAGAGTTTTAGGCACTAGAGTTTAATGCTGTTGTCCGTGGAGCCTGAACAGAGTGTCTGAAATGCATTTGTACTCTCGTGAACGTACTGAGATTACCCTATCCTACCCATAATGCACTGCTGGGCACAGCATGTGCTCACTAAAACCTTAAAAATCAGCACATTACTTTAAAACTAAAACATATATCTGATATTCTGATGATCTGATTTTCACTTTATAAAACTTCAGAGATGACAGTAACTTTAAATAACTTGTCCAAAATTAGTTTGGTTAAAATTTGAACCATACGTTAAAAATGTATGCCTCTGGATGACTTGGGTGATATTGACAGTGTGTCAGTATGGTGTTAAAAGAAATGATTTTTTTTTTTTTTTTGTGACCAGTTTTCATTTGCGTGTAGAGGATGGAGCAGTTTCTCCTGGAAGCACCTCTCTTCTGTTTGCAGAGGGTGGAACTATACATCTGTTAGGAAACTTTTTGTTATGTGCTGACGCGGGTCAGAGAACCGAACCAGCATCTGACAAGGGCCCAGTGCTAAATAACCAGAAAACGGTTCCAAAAAACAAAACAAATTTATTTCCCTCCTGTGCAATAATTTGTGTACAACATAAATGTTCGGTTGTCTGGCGAGGTGAAGGATGGCGCGCTCTCCAGCGCCCAAATGGATCAAAGCCCGGCGCTTCTGGACTCAGATTCACCGCCGAACACCCCCCAGGTGGATATGACAAACTGACTCTGTGAAGGATGGAAAAGGTGAGGTAAGTCAACAGAGCTACAATAAATATCCTTCAAAGGCACACACTATCAGCAACACATTCAGGTCTGAATTTAAACTTTATGTAAATGAGCAGCTTCTCACAACAGGTGGAGGATCATCAATCCGTACGCCACGACAGTGAGGAGCAAACTGTACAATTCTCATCAATGTTCAAATATACTGCGTAACAAAATACCAAATTACTGTTAACACTTATTCAGACAATTATCACCTCTGATGTGTGCTGACAGCATGTGTCCCTCACCCGTCGTCCTTCACAGGCACGATGTGTCAAACCCTGGCGCGGTCCTCAGCGTCTCACAAATGAACGTCACAAGGTCGAGTTCCCGGCAATTCTGAATTCTGCTCGAATCACTCATGGCTTAAATGCAGAATGCCATCTCATTTTCTGCTTCAGCTGAAAGTCTTTAAGTTTGCACGTGAGCATCATCCACAGGTGCTGCAAGTTGTTAGGCCTGCACGTGAACATCCTTCGCAGGTACAGCCAATAGTTCTGATGAAGGTGAAGGACTCTTCCGCCAGCACCTTCTCCACAGAAAAAAACAGTTTGCATACCACCTGGAGAGCAAAGAAAAGAAAACACCAAAATGTCCAGCCAAACCCCCCAACACACAACACTTTTAACAGGTAGGTGTTCAATGATTTAAAATTTTAAAAATGTTTGCCGCTGTTCATTATCGGACAAAAATTTATCGGAAGATAATTAGTCCAATAATGGTTTTTAAAGTTCTAAAGTTATCTAAAAAGATAATCCGATTATGAAAACATTAGCTTCGATAATGGATTATCGGAACTGTGCCCACCACTGCTGACTCATTTTTAAAACAGGACGCTTTATTGATTTATTTATTCAAATGTATCCCACTGAAACTAACAGGTAAGAATTTATATTTACTACATGTATTTTACTCTGCCAATCAATGCATTAATGGACGTATTTCGGTTGTTTAAGCTGTAGAGTTTAAAGCATGTCAAAAAAGCAGCAGCTTTTTAGTTCGTAAATGACAGTGAATCTAATACTGAGATAATCTGTGACTTCTAATACTGTGTTTTACTGCTTTTGAAAGATGATGACAGTGCTTGGGGTTTTATTTTTTTATTCATTCATTTTTCTGTGTTCCTTGAATTTACCCAGCAGCGAAAAGTGAAAGTGAAATTGGTTTATCAGAAGCCGACAGCATAATCTGATGTGGCCATGTCCCAATCAATACTAAAAGTTATTGGTTACTATCTGTAATAAAGATAAATTTTTTAGCAGTTTATCGGTTTAGCGTCATAAAAGATAACTTTTCAGTTATTGGCTTAATGGTTATGGAAGCAAATTTTTTTGGTTAGCTGTGCCCACTGCTGAGGACTAGTATAATTGACCTTTGTTTTTAATATGTTTTTAATGTATTTATTATGGAACTCAGGAACTTTGGATTGTAATCTGTGAATGGACATGTGCTGTGTTCTATTTGTTTCTGCTCTGGCGCTTTCTCTGCAAATGAAGTTCCTAATGGATGAATAAAGTTGGCTTGATTTGATTTGATTTGAACAACTGTCACTGCTTCTGTTCTGTGCATCTCAGCACACAGGGGCACCTGCCTACCTGCAGTTGGGCACTGCGTCAATTTGCCAGTTCCTCACACAGTGATATGATAAACGCTTTGCAACGCAGAATGATTTTTTTGTGTTTAATGTGCTGCCCTCATATGTGTCATGAAAAATTGCGCCCCAGGCGACTGCCTGGTTTGCTTGCCCCAAAAACCACGTCTGTCCTCAGGGGTGGTATAAGTGGTTCAAAAGAATTTGCAGCTCACCTCATTGGTTGATTCTCCTCCTAAATCCTGTATTAAGTTATATATTTTTGGTCAGCCTCTGAATTCGCTTTTTTGGCTTGAGTTTTTGTGCCTTCCTGTTAAGCATCCCCCCGTAGCTCTTTTCCTAGTTTGTTAATAGTCAGTGGCTTCGGCAGTGTCACATTTTATTGGTTTCTTCATTTTTCTTGTTCTTTTATTAAGTGTTTTTTCCTCCTGTCAACACTCAGTTTGCTCTTCCCGCAGTTCCTTTTGGCCCCTGTGTTCGTTGTTACTCCTTTTGCATCCTCTTGGTAATCTGTTATGCAACCCATTTGCGAGTCTGTTTGTTCCCCATGGCCCACACAGTATTTCATTTTGTTGGATTTTTTTTTATATATTTTCTGTTCTTTAGTGAAGCGAGATAGCCCCCATGTATTTTCTCTGGTCGCTTACCTTTTGTGAATTATTTTTCTGTTGGTTGCCTCTGGTACAAATTATGTTGTTGGTTTTCTTGCATTTTATGTTCAGTTATCATGCGGTTTTGGTTTCTCAAGGTTTTGTTAACTGTTTTATTTCGGCAGTTGTTCCGATGTGTGCGTTCCATTTTTAATCAGGTTTCCTCCTCTTTCAGTTCTGTTGGTCAGTTGATTTTCTCCTTTTGCCGCTGCCATCTCAGTAGGCCCATAGGCAGGTTTTACCTTCCCATCATTTCATGCCTTAAATCTGCCCGTTGTTCTCCTACCTACCCTACTACAGTTTCTGGCTGTTCGCATTTTCAGTCTCCCAACTTGCCATTAGACTTTGAGGCATCTAACGACCAACCACCTGACATCCCCATGCTTTTTGATAGACCTCGTTGTCACCCTCCTGGTTCTACGTTTGACCCTACTAACTGCACTGTGGGCATCTGGCACCTGCTGGGTGGCACCCTGGCACCCTGTGGGCCACACGGCGGATCACCAGACTGCCCCATGGCCTAGTCATCCTCACTTCCAACCTCCTGGTTCACCCATGACCTGTTATAGGCCTATGGACCTACCCTTCAAACCTCTAACCAGTTTTGTTTGATCACGTGGCTTTCGCCTAACCTTTGCTGTCTTTCCACTAAGAGCCCTGGTGGGTCACATGGTCTCTGTCCTGATTCTGCCCTGGACCTTGAGGGGACACCCATGCCCCGCTGTGGCTCCGCCGTGGATCCTGATGGATTGCACGGTTGCCCATTTTTCCCTTTGAATGACTGTATCGCCGCCTGGTTTTTGCCTTCATCTGTTTGGGGGGGTCCTGTAACCTCCCTCTCGTCCTCCTGTTCAACAAAAAACAACAACAAAAAACAAACAAAACAAAAAACACACACACACACAAAAACAAAACAAAACACAAAAATGGGAGATCTATGGAGGAAAAATAGATGTTTTCCCTCATGTCTGTGAGACAGGGTGTACCAGCCTCAGTTCATCCCCGTCCATGTTGATAAAACACATTGTATTTCTCTAATTTTATAACAAAACATGCCCTGACTAGCTAAACGCTATGTTTGTGTTATGATTTTGTTTTTGCTACAACGGAGGTCATTAAAACGGCTCTCTGAGTATGTAAAGACAGAAGGCTCTAGTGGTACATTGCATGCTGTGCCTTTTTGGAACTTTTCCAGGTGCATCTGTTTTTGCTTTAAATGCAAAAATAAATCGCTCTGCATCGATACATCTGACTCCTGAATGCTCTTTCATCGCCGGTTTCATTTTATGCTGACATTCATCATAGAAATTCCACAACAGTGGCCATGTTAACAGACACCGCCTGTATGATGGAAGCCAGCGGGAGTCGCTGTGCAATAGCAGTCAGTAACCGTCTCTCCTCAACAGCAAAATACGTGTTCATGAGTTCATGTCCTGGGTGGAGTAAGTAGCTGCTGCACTACTCTGAACAATAGAGCGGTGCCTGTTTTTCCACGCGTGCTGTGAGCCGCACAATGCTAAAATACACAGGAAAATGATCTGCAGACCAGACCACGAACATTAAATAATTAACATCTTTTACTGGAGTTTCTATAACCGGAGAAGAACTCACAGACACGCAAATTATAAATAACAATTAAAAAAAAAATCCATTACACTGATTGAAAAAAATCATCAACAACAACGTGGACCTCTGTGAGTCACAGGATCTGGATTATATAAATAATCTAACAAAGGAAAAGCTGATGGTGGGTCCATATGTATTTACATTTTTCAGTTTATATACTGTAACATGTACGATACTATGTGTGCCTTCAGGGAGGTGCTGTCAGGCTGGCTGAATATATATATATATATATATATATATATATATATATATATATATATATATATATATACATATATATACACACATACACATACACTTCCATACTGTATTGGTACCAATATTTTGAATATGTGATTGTACTTGTTTCCTGCAGTATTTTTAGTCGTACAGATTCAGAGGATACATTTTTCACATACGTGCTGTTAACAACCAAGCACGGAAAAACAAGATGTGCAGCTGCATCAAAACAGTTCACAAAAAAAAAAAAAAAATATATATATATAAATCACAATAAAATAAATAATAATCACACATGAACATACTTCACATTCAAGGTGGATAAATAAAGACTAACAACTGATTTGTAAATCGTGTCATCACACACCTCAAATTTAGCAAAGCACTAAAAGATCCTGTTTGTAGAATTCAAGGAGAGCCAGTTTCACTTCATGTTAACAATGAAAATTGAAGTGGATGTTTGTTTTTGTTTTTTGTTATTTTTGCAGTAAATTACACAGTTTAGTATGACATTAACAGTTAAAGTAGATGTTCAGGTCCCAGAATGGCAGCGTGACGTCCGTGAACCATCTCCGTGCGTCACATGAACATTGGCGGTCAGTGCCAGCAGACAGCGGTTGGGAGAAACCCTGGTGTTGTGAAGAAGCCGAGTTTTACGTTTCAGCGGCCTGATTCACAACACCAGCTGACCCTCGTCACCCACGCTGTTCACGCCGTCCATCGTCGAACTACGGCGAATCTGAGTGTTGACTTTTTTACCTGTAGTCCTTATGATGTCATAAAGTGAGAATGTTAAAGATCTTGAAAACTGCCAATGTTGCCATATTAAAGAAATTTACGAACACGATAAAAACAAAAACATCTGAAGCAGATCTGGATTATTATGAACATGTAATCCAGAACAAGCCGGGGAAGTCACTTAACCTCTGCACCGCCTCGGTCAGGTATCTCAGTCCAGCAGGTCATCAACATGTTTGCTGTGACGTAATAAATGAGGCGATCATGTGTAGCTCTGTTTCTGGCATCAGTGAGGTGGCTCCTAAACAGTTTGGTGCACCAGGATGATCAGGTTAAATAAGTGCAGTGCACTCATTTAAACACCAGGGGCACTTTGTATCCAGCAGACTTCTCAGCAGCTGTGACGTCAGGAGGGTCCTTCAGCGTCATTTAACCTGCAACAAATAGTGAAAATTTCTTAAAAACAAAATCTATTTCCAATCAAACGTAAATAATTTGCTTCTGTTGTAAAGGCCATTCCTCAGAGTACGCTTGAGTTAACGAAGTGTCATCTACCTTATCAAAACACTGAGGTTCAAACACCTTCTCTTATGATTGGGGGGGATTGATATACTTGACAGAAAATGTACAAACAAACATGTTTGGAATAGACTTTAGAGCTATAACAAGATCTCTCCCAAAGGAAAATGTTTCTGGAACTCACAATTAGGTGAAATAAATTGGTGTAAAATATGTTTGTGCCCCTTCCAGTTTTGCATTTCAAATAAAATAAGAGAACTTCAGTTAAAAATACTAAACAACATTTATCCTTGTAATAACACAATTTCCAGGTTCACTGACTTTGATGATAAATGCACCTTTTGTATGACTGAATTGGAGACAATTTCACATTTATTTTGTATTTGCCCTGTGTCATCTAAGTTTTGGGCAGATTTTGAAAAATATATCTATGAAAAAACTGGACATACCATCATAGTTGGTTTGAAGATTATTATTACAAGATTTGAATATAATGATAAGCCTTTTTTTGTAATTAATCTTATGTTGCTAACTGGCAAATTTTACTTACAAAAAATGAGAATTCCCAAATCGCTTCCGTGTTTTCAAATATTTCTGGAAGAATTTAATTGGTATACAAATACTTTGGAGCTAACACATAATTAGAAAAGTGAATATACACTGCAACAGCCTGGAGACTTATCAGTCATAGACCTTGGGTAAGTTGGTTGTGCCTAACACCCTTTTACATTTATTTGGAGTTTGTTTTTATTTTTCTCTCTCTTTTTCTTATTGCTGACAAAATTTGATATATTTGATGTTACATTAATGATTGTGTTATATTTTGTGTCAGTTGTCTGCCTTTATATACATGTTTATTTTTATATTTTGAAATGCCAAATAAAATTTTGAAAAAAAACCCAAAACAAACAAAAAACAAAACCCTGCAATAAAAATAATCCAAAGGCTGCATTTACTCACTGTGTGATTATATGCAAAAAATAAATACATCAAAAATATTTTAAAGTCTAAGCAAAATCTGACATTTATTCACCTGGAAATTCACCGAAATAATACAGCACAAAATAACCTAAAAGTACTGTGTGTGCGTGATAAATTAGATTTTAAAATCACAGATTTGATCCACTTAGATGTGATTTCAGTGTGACTGCTGTCATATCAGGAGTTTCATTTTGAAACGACGTGTTTATAACAAAATCATCTTGTTCTCAAACACAAATGGGATTTTATAAAGGATGAATTTTGCGGTGAGAATGTGCACAAAGTGAATAGGAAATGAAAATTGTGTTACTGTTCCAATTTCAGCAGCTTTTTGTTTGAATGTTATTCAAGAACTGCAGCCACCAAACCAAAAATATTTCCTTTTCTACATCTTTACGATGAAAACATGCTTCTTCTGATTATTTTTATTTTTTATTTTTATTTTCTGATTTTCCTAATGATTCCCAGGACAAGTTAGTCAGTCAGTCAATCAGTCAGTCAGTCAGTCATTCAGTCATTCAGTCAGTCAGTCAGTCAGTCAATCAGTTAGTCAGTCAGTCAATCAGTCAGTCAGTCAGTCATTCAGTCATTCAGTGGGGCCATAAAAGTTCAACATTTTCTGCTAAAGTTTAAAATTTTTGTAAACCTGAAATTTTTGGTTGTGATACACAGTAAATTTTACAGAGTAACTAGACTGTCAGGATTATATTTGGCCCAGATGTATTAGAATTATTTGGGTCTACAGAGTGTTAAATCAAGTCTAATACCTCTATTAGAGTTGAATAACTTGATTTAACACTATGATAGAGTTGATTTAACACCATAATGACTCAATTTTGTGATATATGCAGCTGCATCTAAAAAAAGTAGAATATCATGAAAAAAAATTCCCCAGTATTTCAGAAAGTGAAATATTATATGATTGAGACTCATTATATATAAGCTGTCCTGCGACAGACTGGCGTCCTGTCCACTGGGATGGGCTCCTCCAGCTCTCACAGCCCCCCCACCCCCCATCCTGCCCCCCATGACCCTTAATTGGAATAAGTGAATGTACAAAATGAATGAATCAATGAATGAATAGATGGAGCTGTTAGATATGTTATCAAAATTAAAATATAGAAATGCTTGAAATAATTGAGTTTGTATGCAGCGAGATCAGAATATACAATATTTTCACTTCCTGAAATAAGTGACAAAAAATATTGATCTTTTTCCACAATATTCAAAATTTTTGAGATGTAGCTATAAACAAATTGATTTGAAGTTTAATTAAAATGCTTCTGGTGTTTGACTGATTACTGATTACTTCATCAGATTTGGGCTCAAAACATTTCATCAAAGCTTTTTATTATCTCCATGATTAAAACTCGTGTGAGGCCGTGAACATCATCGTGCTCCTATTGTCGAGTCTGAGCAGATTCACAAAGTCTTGTGCAAACATAAGGTGCTGTCACATGTAACCGTGCTCTAGTTGAGATTTATAAGCGCTTTGGTTTTGAGGACAGAGCTCAGAATAACTCGGGCCGCACAGCGGCACACCTTAATCCAGCTTCAAGTGTCCTACTGTGCATGAAAACTGAAATTGGTGATCAAGTACAAGATTTGCACTCAGTCACACACGTCATCCAACTTATAATGAAACTGTTTTAATAAAATAAAAAGCTCTAATTGAATGATCATGACTGACAGATTTATGTGGGGTTTGGTTGTTGTGGTTGGTGTCAGATGTGCTGGTTTGAGTTTTTCCACAAACTGCTGATCGACTGAGATTTTCACACACAACCACCGTGAGGGGTCCGAATCCAGTGAGCGGCGGCCCTCTGAGCAAACGTGTCTTACAGCAGAGGTCAGATGGGAACAGTCAGACTGGTTTTATGAAGAGGAACCAGCACGTCACCATCCGTTACAGTCACCACAGTCTACAGACGTGCTTTCAAGTCAGAATTTGAAAACTTGGATCCGTTCCACCTCCTACCAACAAATCAGGATGATGGCGATGTGATGGGGTGGCAACTTTCTGATGCCATCAAGTAAATGTGGACCAAAACCTAAGAGGAACATTTCCAACACCTTGTTGAATATTTGGTGAAGAGGATTAAGGTTGTTCTGAAGGAAAAACGGGTCTAAACCAGAACCAACAGGGTGTACCGAATAAAGTAGCCAATGAGTGCATTGTTAAATAATGCGGATAGAAATCAAAAACAGACATTAAAATATGAATTTTCTGATTTGTCCAGTTGAAACTGTTGAATGAACTACATGGAATTTGTAGCAAACTGGGCAGTGCTACCTTATATGGATTTATAAAGCAAGATCTATAATCTCTATTATGTTTTCCACAACTGTAAGTCATGCTTGTCGTGAGAAATTCCGTCCTTCTGTACGTCCTTCCGGCCAGTGTTGTATAGTAACGAAGTAAAAATACTTCACTACTGTACTTAAGTACGTTTGGGAGACTTTGTACTTTACTTGAGTTTTTTAAATTCTGCTTACTTTCACTTTTACTTCACTATATTTCCGACCTTAATTGCATACTTCTACTCCGTTACATTTTCTATGCTCCATGTCATTACTCGTTACAAACAAAAACAAACACGCACACACACACACACACACACACACACACACACACGAAAAAACTCGTGTTTTCACCCAGAGACACCACTGATTACTAGTGACTGCAACGAAGTCAGGCCGATTTGTCATGATGCATGTCCTGTAGGCTTTTTTGCAGTTGCACACTTGGGGGGTGTTTGTCAGGAAAATGATCATTTCTCTACATTGATTACAGACCTGCAGCGGGTCTGTAATCAACTTTTCTCCAGCGGGGCTTTGCTTTGAACCTTAAACCAATCGAAGCAGTGATTTGCAGGTCGAAGCAGTGCTTCAATCTATGATTTGTGAATTTTATTTCGCTTTATCCAAATTTCTTTCCCGCTAAAACACTGAAGAGCATATGTCTGTGAGTAATATTTAATATTTTTATGTTAAACCGACCTGTTATGGTCTTCTGAAACAGTTGATAGATGTATTTTATAACTTAAAAACGGGACCGATGCTAACCCGTTAGCATGTCTATGGCGTTTTCAATGTTAACATTAAGTTGTTCGCATCAGCATGTTTGTGTTGATTTGTTTTCTGTATAATTAATGGCTCAGCGTTCATTGTCGTAAAAAGAGTCAAATTGTATTTTTTATTTATTTATTTTTATTTATTAATATAGCAACAACAATAATAGTCTACATAATAGACCATGTAACAATGAAAATAAATACATATAGAAATAAATACCTGTTTCCTGTGAACACCTAGTGAGTAGCCTACTCTCGTTTAGGTTTTGAAACCTTGTTTCTGAAGTGTTTTTGTGTGATGTGCACAATTTTCAGTATTTCGACTAATACTACCAGTCATTTACAAGCCTAGATAAACTTTATATATATATATATATATATATATATATATATATATATATATATATATATATATATATATATATATATATATATATATATATATATATATATATATATAGTCCGTTTTTTATTATAAACATTTACTTGCACTTTTACTTTCAATACTTGAGTACATTTAGTTGTACGTTACTTGTCATACTTATGTACAATAAATACTAGATACTTTAAGACGTTTACTTGAGTAGCATTTCAATCAGTGACTTGAACTTCTACCAAAGTCATTTTTTAAATGGATATCTGTACTTTTACTTAAGTGTGATTTTCCGGTACTTTACACAACACTGCTTCCGGCAAACTTCAGTATTATTTTTATAGATTAACACTGTTAGGTCAAAACTCAAAAATTGACATTTATAAATTCCTTTTTTAAAACTGAATTTTGGTAGTAGGACTATACCAGAAGCGCTGAAACACTCACATTGCCCACTAGATGGCGACAAAAGATGCTCACATGTGCAGCAAGATCTCGACTCTTCAGTGATGTGAGAAGTTATCTGCATGGTGCAGCAGTTCCAAGAGACAAACATTTTTTAGGAGCAGAGTTGTTTGCGGAAACACTTTAAAATGGTCAGTCTGACATGGACGCAGCTCCTGGTCATGAAACTGGTTTAACTTTTGACCTCTGCATTATTCACGGGTTGGTGCTGCTGCCTCATCGGTCCACAAGAGACGTGACCATATTCAATTCCACATGCAACCTAATCTTCCAACAATGTGTTTCTCCTGATCGCTTGTTGTCTGAGTCTCCAGCCTTTCTGCTCAGCCTGATTGGAACAAACAAATTGTAAGGACTTTTTGTTCTAAAGAAGTTCTTTTCACGGTGAGAATTAAACAGCCGGGTTGGTCCAGTGTCCTTCATATGAAGAACGTCACATAATAAATAGAATAACTTCAGTGAAAAAAGAGAAAGGCCACTGTATTGCCCGTCTCCATTTAACTCATGTCAGAGTCAAGACTTTTATTTTGTAAGACGTAGCACAAACATTTAATTGGAACAATTGTCATGGGACTCTGGGTTCTGAGCTCAGAGAAAGAGAGGCTCATCAGTTAGAATCTAATTTAACAGGAAACAGATGAGGTCAGTGTTTGAATCCCAGTCACACACTCTGTCTGTGTCCTTGGAAAAGACAGTCTGCATCGTCCCATATTTAGAGAGGAATCTTTTAAATGATGAAACTACCACCAAATTCGGCACAAATACTCCTTAGACATTAATTACACTTTAGAAAAAACAACTGGCAACTTGAATTTTCAACAGGCACCCAGTTAGGGGTCAAAGGTATATTTTGGACTATCTATGACTGAATTCTCTGGTGTTATTGGGTAAAACAGCAACAATGGTGACAAAGGTCGGTTTGAGTTTGTACAGGAGTTAAAAATGAAAGTTGCTCCAGTTTTGATCAAAGGTGATGCAAATTATTGGTTAATAGGGTTTTAAAAAGGAAATAGTTATGTTTTTCTGGATAATAACAAACCTGTGGCAGTTTGTCAATAGGGGGCGCTGGGGTGCTGCCCCTTCTGAAATTACACAGAGGAAAATGTACATAAACACAGCAAAATTTGTCATTTGTCAAAAAGAGGGGTTTCACAATGTATGGATTAATAAGTATGATGTTTTGATTACGTAATTTATTAACAGAGGGGCGCCAATTTAACAGGCGTCAACATCAAGCCTTGAATGTTTGCCCAGCATGTGACTTGATGCTTGTCTCTGATTGGCTGCCTCAATTTTGTCTGTGGGGCACACATTACTGCACCTCGGACGCTCCCACTTTTTATTGGCAGCAAATTGTAACTGGACAATTAGTGCTGTCAATCATATACACATGATCACCACAGCAGATGTCAGGTGGAACGTTCATAGCCGTGCCATCAACACAGTGTCTGAGCCCGGTGAGGACCTCCTTCACTGTTTTGAGACCATATGAGACTCTGGTGACTTTAACCCCAGTGTCAGAGAAACAGGAGCCTTTGCCGTGGTACTGGAGCATCCAGACTTCAAGTTCTTCCTGCAACTTTTCCATCATATCTTGCCACATGTGGACGTCCTCAAAAGCAAACCATTGATTTGGTCCATATCAATGGCTGTATCCAGCAGTTCCAACAGGACATCCAACTGATCAGGTTATTATTATTATTATTGACTTTGTGCCTTTGTTATTAATCCTCTTTATTTTTTGTTATTTTTGTAAATATTTTGTCGGCTCCATTCGATGGTTGAGCTCAGCAGTTTGGAGAGAAGCAGCTTCCATCCAGCAAAGAGACGTCGGGTCCTGAACCCAGAGAACCATCAGAGGATCACAGAAGAAGTGAGATTGTACTGAGGAAAGAAATCAGTATTCTCAGGTTGTCAACCTCCATTTTTCTTGTGAGAACAGCTCGGCTGGTGTGAGCCGTCTGCCTTCTTCTGGTGCATGCTTGTAAATTAATTGTGTGTTTTGTTTTGTTTTGTTTTGGGTTTTTTTGTCTTTGTTTTGTTTGTACTTTTGTTTTTACTGTAAATCTATACAACAAAATGAATTGCATAGATTCACGTTTAGGTTTAAAGCATGATTTTAATTGTAGATAAGATTTTTTTGTGCTTAGAATCTTGATCCATGAACATCACGTATAAAATAGGACACTGTGCAGTTGACACAACAAATGTTTTTAAAATGGTGAAAATGACAAAGTAAAGCTTTATTTCATGGGAGCAGATTAAACTTTGGTTGTTTTGGTACTAAAAGCTGCTTTTGTAAATTCTTCTCTCTGTAGGTCGGTGACACCGTATTAGAACACACGAGGGAATGATTCTCCTTCACCAACCATCTCATCAGTGTCACTTGTCTGCAGGGAGACAGGTTCACACAGGACCACACCACGTTTCCTGAAGATGCCATCAGCAGCACCTTGAAGGTCTACCTGATGCTCAATGGAAGCAAGCTGAAGACAGAGCTCAGTCTCATCTACAGCAAGGAGGAGTTCAAGGCCCAATGTGGTGCTGTGGACCTTTTCCATGGAAAATAATGTTGGAGAGGTCTTTTCAGAGATTGTTACTCTACTAAAGATCCTCATCACCACATTCATGACCACTGCAGAAGCTGAGAGGTGCTTCTCCACCTTGAAAAGAATCAGACCTTTTCTCAGAACCACCATGAACCAGGACAGGCTGAATGCACTGGACATGCGGTCAACAGAAAAGAAACTGGTGACGGAGATGATGGACTTTAATTCAGAGGGTCACTGAGAAATTTGCAGTCCAGAAAGAAAGGAGAGCAAAATTTCTGGTCAAATAGTGTCTCTGAATGGTGTTGGACAGCAATAAAGTAGGTTGTATTGTGATTTTATTTTGTCTTTAGTTTGTTCTTTTGTTGCCCCTATATGAAGTGCGTTTTTATTTTGTTTCCTCCAAAGGTGCACCCCCCTTAAAATTTTTTAGCACCAGAACAAAGAACATGATTGTGTGTACATTAAACTTTGTTTTCTTTATTTCATTTTGAGAGAGAGAGAGAAACATGAGCTTTCATTTGTTTGAAAATTTAAATTAAATATATTCATGAATATAATAAAAAGAAAGTAATGTGGAGTTGTGTCAAGAAGGGCATCCGGTGTAAAACTTGTGCCAATTCAACACACAGAGTCACCAACAAGGGAGCAGCTGAAGGGTCTTACTTTTTTATATATCAGATTACTATTAAAGAAGAGAATTAACATTATTGATGAGTATTAGAGTGTTTAGTGGAGTTTTACTTTTAGTGGAGTTTTACTTTTAGAGATGGATATTAGTATGAGTACATTAGTATTCGAGAAGTAGTATTAGAGACGAGTATTAATATTGGAGAACTGAGTGTTACAGGTACATTAGTAGACGATGTGGGTGTGAACAGGCACCGCAGATGATCCCGGCAACTGTCCTGCTGCTGGTCTCACATCTCTGTGCGTCCCCACAACAGTACATAACGAAGCTGGAGCTGTGGACGGTGGAGGTCCTCCCTCCACACACAGCCTGAAAGCTGTGAATATTTCACAGGTACAAACTGCAGCGGGGGGGACAGAACCTGGCAGGTGCCAGGAAACAGGATGTTAACCCGGGAGGCACGTTTGGATATGTTTCTCTGCCAAATCACAGAAAGCTCCTTCACACTATTACAGAAGAAGAAGAAGAAGAAGAAGGCCTTTTGTTGTCATCTAATATACATACAATGAAATCTGTCCTCTGCATTGAACCGTCCTAACTGCAGCGAGACAACAATCCAACCACTAGGGGCAGTCACAGTCCAACACCCGGGGACCAACTCCAGGTGTAGAGACGCTGCCACGGTCAGAGGCAGAGAAAGGAGCAGACCCTAAAAGCATGCTTTTGATTATGGGATGGAACTCACACAGACACAAAGAAAGCATATACACTCCACACACAAAGGTGGGAATCAAACCCACGACTGTTTTACTATGGGGCATCGGTGCTAACCACTAACCACCATGCTCCCCAGACCTGAGTAGCTACTATTTTCACTGAGCAAAAAGAAAATCTATGGAGCTGTTTTTTGTTTTGTTTTGTTTTTTGGTGTAAACTGAGAACACAACATCATAAACAGCCACACGTTTACTGATTGTAACAAAGAGACGGGATGAAAGAGCCTCCAATTAGAGCTCAGGATATCACATGACCAGCGGTTAACGTGGGATTTGACAGGTAGGGGAAACCTTAAAATCCACCTCCACAGTGCTGCGGCGGAAAATCACTCACCTCAAAATTAGTATTGAAAATAACTGTATTCACGTTATTTATTTATTGGCCCTAAAACTGATTCATATTCAGTCCACCAAGATGGCTGCAGACACACAATTAGCAGAAATGAATCACAACCACCCACAAACCAGAGACAGGAGGAAGCGCAGACGGGGGACAGACATGCCCAATACAACTAAGAGAAGACAAAGACGTAACGTACAGACAAAACTCAAACTGGGATGAAGAGGACAAGCCCACAACAGGACAGTCTCTGGGGCACATTTGCATCGACTTTCTGCAGAATCACTTAACAGAATTAAAATCACAATGTATCCCAGACCTGTATGTGGCGCTGTAATGCTTCCACAAAAAACAGAGAAGAAGACACGGAGCATGCGCATAACTGGTGTAAGGAGCTAATCAGTGTAGCAGAAGAAGCTCCAGCTATTTCTAGTCCTATCCATAACATAACCCTCCTCCTTCCCTGAACCATAACACCCCCCCCCCCCCCCCCCCCCCGTTTCACCCTGCATTTCGTGATACAGTCATGAAAAGAATTTGTTCTCCCATCATGAACATGTGCCGCTTTCTGTGACGGAATCAGGAACCAATAGATTAATGTACTTCTTGTGATCCCATCATGAACTGTCACGAGATTGAGTTAGGAAGACATCACTGGAGGCCAACTCCAAGACAATTACATGAGTCATCATCAAGTGTAGAATTTGTGGCAAAGAGAGGGAAGGTGATCTGGACTGAGGGGGTGGAGTTGCCAGAAGGCAGGATAGGGGGCAGCTACAAGTACCTGGAAATCCCACAAGCAAATGGGAACCATGATGAACATGCAAGGTCAGCAACACCCAAATACCTCCAGAAGGTAAGACAGGTGCTGAGAAGACAGCTTAATGGCAGGACTAAGAACCGAGCCATCAATACATACACCCTACCAGTCATGTCTGTCCCTTGTCTGTCTCTGGCCTGTGGGTGGTTGTGGCTCCCCGTCGGCTGTGTGGATGGGTGTGTCTGCCTCTCTGCCTTGCGACTCCTGTGTGGATGTGTGTGGGCTCCTGTCTCCTCATTTCTTGTGCGTATTTGTGCGTGGGCTCCCGGTCCGATCTGTGTGTGTATGTTCTGTCTCATCCTTTTCTGGAGTATGTGTGTGTCCTTTGGGTTTCCCTTCGAGGGAGCCTGTCTTTCCTGCTGTCTGCGTGTGTGCACCTGTGGGTTCTCCGTCCCCCTGTGTGCATGTGCATCGCGCAAGTCCCCTCCATTCAGTCTCTGTCTCTGTCTGATGTCATCGTTCCTGTAGGATTTGAGATTTTGATGATGATCTTGGTTTTGTGTTCATCATTTTATATTATTGATTTCTTGGTTTTGTTCTTTGTGTCTTATTTATTCACCTCCTGTGTTGTCTCATATTTACATATGCTATTTCTGTGTCCGTGGTTTTAGTTATTTATTCCTATTCATCCCTGGTTGTCTGATTTAGGTTATTCTCCAAGTTTTGTCTGTATGAATTTTTTTTTTACAATTTTTCTTTTTTTTTTTTAGGAAATGTGATGTTTAAATTAAATTAAGCTAAATTTCACAATGTCTCTAAAGAAACAAGATGATAATCCATGAACTGCGGCTAATGACACATGCGCAGTGAAGGCAGGGCGGACAGATTTTTAGGAGGGACCATTCGGTCGGCGACACTGGATCATGTCCCCCAATTCCCCTGTTATCCATGTAGAAATTGAATTGTGTCAGGAAGGACATCCTGTTGAAAATTTGAGCCAAATCAACATGCAGATTTATAGCAGATCCACTGCAACAAAGGAGGAGCCAAAAGACGTGAATGCACCATCTGGAAATGCATTAAAACAATTAACTTTGCAGGTTTAATTGATGTTAATTAATGTGACATATCACATAATGTGATATATATGTGTGTGTGTGTGTGTGTGTGTGTGTGTGTGTGTGTGTGTGTGTGTGTGTGTGTGTGTGTGTGTGTGTGTGTGTGTGTAAATATTTATATATAGCCTAAATATTATATTGTCTCTTCAAATTACTAAAATAGTTGACGTTACTGCCACTATCTGCTTCTCTATCATATTTCTATCATATACGAGGTCTGTCAATAAAGTATAGGTCCTTTTTATTTTTTTCAAAAACTATATGGATTTCATTCATATGTTTTTACGTCAGACATGCTTGAACCCTCGTGCGCATGCGTGAGTTTTTCCACGCCTGTCGGTGACGTCATTCACCTGTGAGCACTCCTTGTGGGAGGAGTCATCCAGCCCCTCGTCGGAATTCCTTTGTCTGAGAAGTTGCGGAGAGACTGGCGCTTTGTTTGATCAAAATTTTTTCTAAACCTGTGAGACACATTGAAGTGGACATGGTTCGAAAAATTAAGCTGGTTTTCAGTGAAAATTTTAATGGCTGATGAGAGATTTTGAGGTGATACTGTCGCTTTAAGGACTTCCCACGGAGCGAGATGTCGCGCAGCGGTCCCAGGTGCCGTCGTCAGCCTGTTTCAAGCTGAAAACCTCCGCATTTCAGGCTCTATTGATCCAGGACATCGTGAGAGAACAGAGAAGTTTCAGAAGAAGTCGGTTTCAGCATTTTATCCGGATATTCCACTGTTAAAGGAGATTTTTTTAATGAAAGACGTGCGGACGGATTGCAGCGTCGGCTCGCAGCCGCCGCGACGCTCCGCCACAGGAAAAACACCTCCGTTGGAAGCCTTAAGGACAAGTTGGAACATGTCCAGCTGTTAAACAATTTCTCATATATTCACTCCACTGAAAGCCATCAAAAGCTGCCTGGATTTTACAAATGGTTATCAACACGGAGGTGTTTTTCCTGTGCCGCCGCACCGCGTCGGCTGCATCCCGACGCGCGGACTTTCATTAAAAAAATCTCCTTTAACAGTGGATTATCCGGATAAAATGCTGAAACCGACTTCTTCTGAAACTTCTCTGTTCTCTCATGACGTCCTGGATCAATAGAGCCTGAAATGTGGAGGTTTTCAGCTTGAAACAGGCTGACGACGGCGCCTGAGAGCGCTGCGCGACATCTCGCTCCGTGGGAAGTCCTTAAAGCGACAGTATCACCTCAAAATCTCTCATCAGCTGTTAAAATTTTCACTGAAAACCAGCTTAATTTTTCGAACCGTGTCCACTTCGATGTGACTCACAGGTTTAGAAAAAATTTTGATCAAACAAAGCGCCAGTCTCTCCGCAACTTCTCAGACAAAGGAATTCCGACGAGGGGCTGGACGACTCCTCCCACAAGGAGTGCTCACAGGCGAATGACATCACCGACAGGCGTGGAAAAACTCACGCATGCGCACGAGGGTTCAAGCATGTCTGACATAAAAACATATGAATGAAATCCATATAGTTTTTGAAAAAAATAAAAAGGACCTATACTTTATTGACAGACCTCGTATCATGAAGCAGCAGGACCTTCGTGGCCAGGACGACGGTGGGGATCGAACCCACGCGGCTTGCACAAAAGACCGTTCCTCTACCAGGTCAGCCAAAGGGGAACTCCCCATTAGCCAAGCTAGTGGGAACGTCTTTTCAATTGGGACCCGGGACTTTCATCCCGCTACAATCATATCTAGCATATATCATATCTCTGTCATATTTCCGTAGTTATATCTTGTCTCCATATGTATTTCAGCACACTTCATGGTTGTGAATATATACAAATGTCTTTTTTTGTTCTTTTTAGAATATTATTATATTGGTGATAACAAGGGAGGAGTTGGATACGATTAGCTAAACCTAGCAGCTAACATTAGCTTATCGAGCCGGCTGCAGCAATGTTTGTCATAGCTAACAACATAGTCGGTTCTGTTTGAGAAGCTAATGTTAATACACACTTTTGTTTGCATTTGTTCTTATAAGTATTTGTTGTTACAACCGTTATTGTAGGGTGAAGCGACACAATTGTGCTTTATACACCATTTACCAACTTTAGTTTTGCTTGCTAGCAAGGTGCGCTAGGCTAGTTAACAGCTAAATTAATGGTAGCACATCTGGCTATAGTAGGCCTGCTTTTGGGATTTGCACTTTTATTTTACATGATGTAGATTTTTAATGGTTCTTCAGTTTAAAGGGCTCTTTAATAGATAGTATGTAAGTTTGGGGTTTCCATTAGAAAGCATGTAGAGCACTGAATTTGTCTTCCTATAGTAGCAATCCATAACCTAGCTAGCAGCATGAACTTTAAATAGAAACCTACTACATTCTTCTCCTGTATGAACGCTTAGGTTTCAGGAGCTAACGCCTATATTATTATGTAGTAACTATATTTCTTGTATATGTTGTTTACTGTCCTGATTGTGTAAATGCCACTTATATACATGCTGTCCATATTCTTGAGCCGCTTAGGTGGGTAGGAAGAGTTCCCATGGGATAAAAAAGCTTTTCAACCTACCATCTCTGGTTCTCAAGACCCAGCCCAGTCTCACAGTTTTTTTTTTCGTGCTCCTGTGACGAAATGAGTCAAATTTTCGTGACAGAGCTTTTTTTTTAACTCACTATTCCTAACCCTACTCTACCCTACCCCCTACCCTGACCTTAACCATAACCTAATCTTACTCCTTCTCCCCACCCTAACCATAATCACCCCGACCCCCCCACTTCACTTTTAATTTCCTGCAGCCATCACGGAATGAATGAGAATGAATTTGTGCTGCCGTGACGAAAATGAGGAGCTTTTCATCACAATATCATGAACCAATAGATTAATGTATATTTCGTGCTGCTGAAGCACAACTTGCCGTGAGACCAGGTTGCAAGACCAGGCACCTAAGTGACTGTGCTTTTTTTTTCTTAAGATATTTAGGTGTAGCTTAGTATACACTAGTAGAGTTCCATCTTAGATTTGGAATGTATAATAGAAGATATACCTTACTGAATTTTCATATATTAATATGTGTATTTATGTATAATGTGTGTGTTTACACTGTTTGCAAAATACCTGTCTACAGTCCTATATCATAATATTCTATTCCTGTTAATCCCACTATGATTATTAAAATACAGTGAACCATTTGTCCTGTATCATACAAGTATGACGTTTGCAGAAAAAAAAAAACTGCGTGAAAATCAGTTTAGTATTCAGAGAGTCAGAATGGATTAAATGTGTTGCACCTGCCAACCAGCACTGAGTGGAGCAGGTTGGACGACCGGTCTAAGATGGCGGCCCCACGGCTCGTCTGCACCAATACGCTGCAGCGTCTACCCTTTATAATGTCTATGGGTGGTTCCTTCTTGTTTTCCACACCCAACTCTGGATCCTTCTCTCACACCTGTCAGCCCAGTCTCACGTTTTTTTTTTCATGCTCCCGTGACAAAATGAGTCAAATTTTCGTGACGGGGTTTTTTAACTCACTATTCCTAACCCTACTCCTACCCCGACCCTAACCTTAACCATAGCCTAATCTTACCCTTTGTCCCCACCCTAACCATAACCACCCCCGACCCCCCCCCCCGCTTCACTATTAATTTTGTGCAGCCATCACGGAATGAATTACAATGAATTTGTGCTGCCGTGACGAAAATGAAGCGCTTTTCATCACAATATCACAAACCAATAGATTAATGTATATTTCGTGCTGCTGAATCACGACTTGCCGTGAGACCTGGTTGGACCGGTCGCGCTAATCGTCTGGATAAGTGGGCCATGTCACAACCTAGGCTGCTATACATTAACCACTAACAAGACCCGTTAGCCATTAAGTCAAACGCTAGCCACTTTTTCCATCTCATCTTTGGTGCAGAAACATCAGCTTGGTGGAACCTAATTGCAGGAGGTCATTTTTTTTCTCAATTGGTGTATTTTGCATTAACAAACTCAAAATAATGATGTTTGTGTTGTTATAACAAATATAGTCGCTGAGTGTGAATGACTTGGCAGTCAGTCTGCTCTGTGTCAGGCTGATCCCGTCAGATCTCAGAAGCTAAGCAGCGCAGGATATGGTTAGTACTTGGATGGGAGACCTCTTGAGAACACTGTGTGTGTTTCTTCAGGTGACACTGGAGTAGCGTCAGGAAGGGCATGCGACATAAAACCTGTGCCAAATACCGATGCAGACCTCACTGTATCCGCTGTGGCGACCCTGAACAATACGGGAGCAGCCGAATGGAATGACTTGAAAACACTCTGCGTCTCCGTGTCTTTATCTCACCTCTGTCAGCTGAGGATATTTCAGAATCCCATTTCTGGTTGCGTGCAAATGTCCTAAATGAAGTTGTCATTTGCAGAAACGAGAGTCAGTGGTGTTGAATTAACTGCATTGTTACTTTTTGTAATTAGTTGCAATGTGAACTCGGAGGTAATATTCATACCCTCAAGATGTGTGTGTGTGTGTGTGTGTGTGTGTGTGTGTGTGTGTGTGTGTGTGTGGTTTTTATAATCCTTCCCAGAGAATAATTTAAATGTAGCTGGAGGCTACGCTTCAGCCAGAGTTGTTTCCAGGCCACATTAAATGATAAGATCTGTAATAAGGCTGAAATATAGCTTCCTTGACAGAGTCAGGTGAAGGAGAGCACTCTCACATTAATCCTACTGTGGAAATGATAGAAGAAAAATTAAGACAGATAGCATTAAATGATTAATTGCTCCAGGGAAAAGGTGTTGCATAAGTAACTTAAATGACACTGATGCATTTGTACAATTATGTAATGAGCTAAATTCTTGGAAATGCAAATTAAATCGAGTCATTTATAGCCACTAAACAGGTGCACAGAAGTAGGAGCAGGCTTATCAGATAAAATCCAATCTCAAATTGTACACTAATTAAAAATGGTCAGACTTACATCGAGTGCTCGAAGTTCTAATAAACAGATTTATTGATACTCGGATACGAGATTAGAGCGTAGAGCAGATAGCTTAGTGGATAGGGAGCTGGCCTGCCAATCTCTAGACCTAGGTTTGAATATATATATATATATATATATATATATATATATATATATATATATATATATATATATATATATATATATATATACATATATATATACACACACACACACATAAAGGGAAATTCCCCTTTGGCTGACCTGGTAGTGTTCTGGTCTTTAGTTCGAGCAGTCCGATTGTGACCGGAGGACCGTTGTGGCCGGAACGGCGGTGGGATCGAACCCCGGACCGCTCAAACTAAAGACCAGCACTCTACCAGGTCAGCCAAAGGGGAATTCGCCTTTGGCTGACCTGGTAGTGTTCTGGCATTGTCGGCAGGATGTGGGTAGTCACAGAATATGCTTAAATGCACCTGTGACTTCAGGACGAAGTCAGAAATGTTGGGGAGATACAGTATGTAGCAAGATGAAGTCTGGATTGAAAAGATGTTCGCACTAGCTTGGCTAATGGGGAATTCCCCTTTGGCTGACTTGGTAGAGTTCTGGTCTTTAGTTCGAGCAGTCCGATTGTGACCGGAGGACCTTTGTGGCCAGGACGGTAGTGGGACTGAACCCCGGACTGCTCGAACTAAAGACCAGAACACTACCAGGTCAGCCAAAGGGGAATTCCCCGTTAGCCAAGCTAGTGGGAACATCTTTTCAATCCGGGCTTCATCTTGCTACAGTTATCATGACAAGATGATATCTGGACAAAGAATGACAGCAATACCTTACTGTGGAAATTAGACAAATATCTGTCATATCAAATTCACATTAGAGCCACACCATGCTGAAGTGATCACAGTAAGAAAGTAAGAACTTGTAACTCTACTAATAGAGTCTCCGATCCTACCAAATCGTAGTTTTGAAATATTATCATGTTGGCATCATGTTGAGCTACTTTGCTTCCTGGTGGCTCGTTATTGATTTGAGGTGTTCCTAATCAAGCCACCAGGGGGCAAAGTAGCTCAACATGATGCCAGAAATGGAGTCGGACAGTATGAAGAAAAGTATCAGGCTTGAAAACATTTTCTAAAAATTTGAATGATGTGAGATCAGTCATGAAGAAATGTCAGGTGCAGGAAATCTATCTACAGCAAAAAACTGAGTCTGCACTCAGGAGACGAATGAGGAAAATGACCAAGACGGCCATTACAGCTCTGACTGAGTTACAGTCTGAATGTAGACTTTTTTGTGACTTCACTAGTTACGACGTCATGCTAGAGTGGACCACAAAAAGGCTTTATTTAAAAGAAGACACACAGTAACTTGGCAAATCATGCTAACAAACCAGCAAGTGCAGGTGAACATGTCACCTGACTCACGATGAAGGTTATGATCTTTTAGAGAAAACCAGTTCAAGCATAGAATGATGATCCCAGGCCTGGCTAACTGTGGTGTTTGATGAGAGCTGTGCACTTTGTCCTTCCAGTTATTTGCTAGATGTCTGCCAGGTTCCCAGGAGACTCTGATTCTGAGTGTGATGGATAAAATTAGAAGGAAAGGAAGGAGATCGGTTCTATTGAGATAGGGTTCATTGAAGGGACACACTGGTGTCCAAAGGATGACCTGAAGGTGTTTGAAAAGTAAAATTATATATACAGGATTGGCATATACATCTTCAACAGTCATTGGCTGAACAACTGTGAAATGAGTGCATCCCCACAGGACTGACACAACCTGCCCCTATAAGTAGCTTATAGTGCTGCATGATGGAGAGACACAGTAGTCATTCTTTAAATAGTCTGGCTCAAAGGTCAAGTAGTTTATGAGCAACTGAGGATAAGTTATGATGAAAACTTTAATCTTGTGATGATAAATGGAGCAGACTCACCAAGCAACTCTCGAGCAGCCAAGAAATACTGTGTGAATGTGTAATATTAGAAGATGGTGAGCCCAAAATGACCATCTTAAAAATGCTAACCATCTTCAATGTTTGGTTTCCAGAAATTCTTTTCTAAAATAATTCTTCAACAAGGGATAGTTGTCACATTAAGAACCATACAGTCAAATATTGTAAGCCAGCTTTTTTAAAAATAATAAACTGGGTTAAATTAATACATTTTCTGTTTTAAATACCCCCCCTAGACTTTTGTCTGTTCACTGGTTTTTAACATACGTATTCCCTGGATCATTAGTGCCAGATGATGTCTGATTGTGTTTCAGGTCTAAACCAATTTTTCACTGTGAGAAAATCAGATTTTGTGAAAAATTTTATCTATGGCAGCTGCACGGTCAGTGTTGCAGAATCATCATCATAAGAAACAGCTGTTCTGGCTTCTTTATCAGACGTTAAATGGCTGCCGAGTGTCCGCTCAGGCTCCCTGAGGTGGCTTGTTAACTTTACTTATTGACAACTGGGGACAATTCCAAATGTCAGAGTCTCCTTTAAACAGCTTTCAGGCCACGTTTAAGCTGAGTCACATGAGTCGCCCTGAACAGCTGCACTGCTGCCAAAAACTGAATAAAAACAGCCACATTAACACATGAACGCTGATCTGTGCACAATGTCACCTCCTCAGCAAGGGCTCGCCCTCTTCCCCCCCCCCCCCCAAAAAAACCAACCTATTAACTACTCATTTCATCAAAATCACAAAGTCAAGGTGGGTTTTGCTTTGTGGAATATTTTTGCATCCTCATAAACATTCAGTAAATGTAGATTTTATTCTCTTCTATTGAAAAGTTGTATATAAAACACACAACAAAAAAGTCTGTTTCAGTCTTACGCTGTTTGTTTTGGTGTGTATTTTTTGCAGGTTTTTGTGCTGCACCAGAAACACAATTAAAAATCTGAAAAGCAAACAAACGGACCCCATTAATGCAAACATGAGTTTGACCTTTAGACTTCACTGCAGTAAACAATATTTAATTTGTCATCATTTCCTACCTCTCAGCTGCAGGTGAACACGGGGAGGAAAATATCGGCCGGACCCGGCACCACGAGGGAGCGTTTGGGGGTGACGCCCCCTCACGTCATCAACCTCGCCCCCTCGGATGTTAGAGTTATCAAAAAATAAAAATAAAAAAGAAAGAAAAAGAAATACTGGAAAATATAGCAAAACATTAGTTATTCAATAATATCACGTATTTAACATCCATCCATCCATCCATCCATTTTCTTCCGCTTTATCCAGAGTCGGGTCGCGGGGGCAGCAGCTCAAGCAAAGCCGCCCAGACCTCCTGATCCACACACACCTCCCCCAGCTCTTCTGGAGGAACCCCGAGGCGTTCCCAAGCCAGCCGAGAGATGTAGTCCCTCCAGCGTGTCCTGGGTCTTCCCCGGGGCCTCCTCCCAGTGGGACGTGCCCAGAACACCTCTCCAGCGAGGTGTCCAGGGGGCATCCGGAAAAGATGCCCGAGCCACCTCAACTGACTCCTTTCGACGTGGAGGAGCAGCGGCTCGACTCCGAGCTCCTCCCGAGTGACCGAGCTCCTCACCCTATCTCTAAGGGAGCGCCCAGCCACCCTGCAGAGGAAACTCATCTCGGCCGCTTGTACTCGCGATCTCATTCTTTCGGTCATGAGCCAAATCTCATGACCATAGGTGAGGATCGGAACGTAGATCGATTGGTAAATCGAGAGCTTTGCCCCCCTACTCAGCTCTCTCTTCACCACGACGGTCCGATACAGCAACCACATCACTGCAGATGCTGCACCGATCCGTCTATCGATCTCACGCTCCATCCGTCCCTCACTCGTGAACAAGACCCCAAGATACTTAAACTCCTCCACTTGAGGCAAGGACACTCCACCGACCTGAAGAGGGCAAAGCACCTTTTTCCGGTCGAGAACCATGACCTTGGATTTGGAGGTGCTGATTTTCATTCCGGACGCTTCACACTCGGCTGTAAACCGCCCCAGTGCACGCTGAAGGTCCTGATTTGACGAAGCTAACAGAACCACATCGTCCGCAAACAGCAGAGACGAGATTCTGTGGTTCCCAAACCAGACCCCCTCTACACCCTGGCTGCGCCTAGAAATTCTGTACATAAAAATAATGAACAGAACCGGTGACAAAGGGCAGCCCTGGTGGAGGCCAACGTGCACTGGAAACAGGTTTGACTTACTACCGGCAATGCGAACCAAGCTCCTGCTGCGGTCGTACAGGGACCGGATAGCCCTTAGCAAAGGACCCCAGACCCCGTACTCCCGGAGCACTCCCCACAGGGTGCGCCGAGGGACACGGTCGAACGCCTTCTCCAGATCCACAAAACATGTGGACTGGTTGGGCAAACTCCCATGAACCCTCGAGCACCCGATGGAGCGTGTAGAGCTGGTCCAGTGTGCCGCGACCAGGACGAAAACCACACTGCTCCTCCTGAATCTGAGGTTCGACCATCGGTCGAATTCTCCTCTCCAGTACTCTGGAATAGACCTTACCGGGGAGGCTAAGGAGTGTGATCCCCTATAGTTGGAACACACCCTCCGGTCCCCCTTCTTAAACAGAGGGACCACCACCCCAGTCTGCCAATCCAGAGGCACTGTCCCCGATCGCCACGCGATGTTGCAGAGGCGTGTCAGCCAAGACAGCCCCACAACATTCAGAGACTTAAGGTACTCAGGACGGATTTCATCCACCCCAGGAGCCTTGCCGCCGAGGAGCTTTCTAACCACCTCGGTGACTTCGGCCTGGGTAATGGATGAGTCCGCCTCCGAGTCCCCAGTCTCTGCTTCCTCTTCGGAAGACGTGACGATGGGATTGAGGAGATCCTCGAAGTACTCCTTCCACCGCCCGACAACATCACCAGTCAGGGTCAACAGCTCCCCACCCACACCGTAAACAGTGCTGGTGGAGAGCTGCTTCTGCCTCCTGAGGCGTCAGACGGTTTGCCAGAATCTCTTCGAGGCCGACCGATAGTCCTCCTCCATAGCCTCCCCGAACTCCTCTCAGACCCGAGTTTTTGCCTCTGCGACCACACGGGCTGCGGCACGCTTGGCCTGCCGCTACCTGTCAGCTGCCTCTGGGGTCCCACCTACCAACAAAGATAAGTAGGACTCCTTCTTCAGCTTGATGGCATCCCTTACTTCCGGTGTCCACCACCGGGTTTGGGGACTGCCGCCGCGACAGGCACCAGAGACCTTGCGACCACAGCTACGAGAGCCGCATCGACAATGGAGGTGGAGAACATGGTCCACTCGGACTCCATGTCTCCAACCTCCCCCGGGATCTGGGAGAAGCTCTCCCGGAGGTGGGAGTTGAAGACCTCGCTGACAGAGGGTTCCGCCAGTCGTTCCCAGCAGACCCTCACGATACGTTCGGGCCTGCCAGGTCTTACCGGCTTCCTACCCTCCCAGCGGATCCAACTCATCACCAGGTGGTGATCAGTCGACAGCTCTGCCCCTCTCTTCACTCGAGTGTCCGAGACACGTGGCCAAAGGTCAGATGATACGACTACAAAGTCGATCATCGACCTCCGGCTCAGGGTGTCCTGGTGCCACGTGCACTTATGGACACCCTTGTGCTCGAACATGGTGTTCGTGATGGACAAACTGTGACTAGCACAGAAGTCCAACAACTGAACACCACTCGGGTTCAGATCGGGGAGGCCGTGCTTCCCGATCACCCCCCTCCAGGTCTCACTGTCGCCGCCCACGTGGGCATTGAAATCCCCCAGGAGAACAATGGAGTCCCCAGTCAGAGCGCTATCTAGTACCCCTCCCAGGGACTCCAGGAAGGTCGGGTACTCTGCACTGCTGCTCGGCCCGTAGGCCGAGACAACGGTGAGAGACCTGTCCCCGACCCGAAGGCGTAGGGACGCGACCCTCTCGTTCACTGGAGTGAACTCCAACACTTGGCGACTGAGCTGGGGAGCAATAAGCAATGTGACCCCAGCTCTCCGCCTCTCCCCGTGGGCGATGCCAGAAAAATGAAGCGTCCAGCCCCTCTCCAGGAGTTGGGTACCAGAGCCCAAGCTGTGCGTGGAGGTGAGCCCGACTATCTCTAGTCGGTATCTCTCAACCTCCCAGACAAGCTCAGGCTCCTTCCCCCCTAGCGAGGTGACATTCCATGTCCCAACAGCCAGGGGCTGTGAGCATGGACTGGGCCACCGGTCCGCCGGGCCACCCGCCCTCGACCACCACCCAATCCTCTCTGCACCTGACCCCCATGGCTCCCTCTGCAAGTGGTGAACCCACAGGAGACGTATTTAACAAATAAACCAAATTAATTAACTAAAGTAATTAATTTTAAAACAAACGGATATTGCATGTGTTTGTGTTCAAGCGATTTGATAGGTTGAGGACTGCGCCTGTCAGTGCGGCAGAGGGCAAGCTCGATTTATTCAAGCAGTGTCAAGGGCCTTTCACACTGCAAGCTTCAGCGCGACGCTTTAACACTTCCCAACATGTCGTAACGCCAGGCCGGTGCATTTCCAACGCGTCGTGACGTCAGACGTGTCACTCCGGAAGCGGCAAGGGGGCAGAGATTGTGGCCACATCACACTCTGGCTGTTTCCACAACCTGAAAAAAGTTCAGCGATCGCCACCTTGAATTTGTGTCGTCTGAACCACAAAAAAGCTTTAAAAACAGCAGTAGAACGATTCTCCCATCACCCTGCTGGGAGAAGCTTTTTTTCAGCTACTTTTCGGAGTGACGCCGACCGAGGGAGGACTGATGACTTGGTGGGATATTGATTGAACCGCGACAGTGGGCCGAGCCGCAAGGAGAAGCCGGCCTTCAAGCATCATCACTGGACAGAGCGAGGCAGGCAGCTGGGGTGATGGAGCAAATCCACTCAGTCCAAAATCTCCCACTTTTTGGATATATGCGAAGTCCCAGTTTGCCCAACGGAGTTTAGTTCTGCAGCTTTATCGAGGTGAGGATAAAATAAAAGTAAAACATGACATTTCTGCACTGCTGTGAAGGTTTATTGATCGGCTAACGTTAGCTTAGCTTTTTAGCACAGTTGATGTGAGTGAACGCTTTAATTTGTAAATGGTTCAGTCGTTTTTATTTTTACCAAATAAAGCTACAGCTTTTTTCAGACACCACAAAAGCTCAACTTTAAATAACTTTTTTTTTTTTTTTTACAGTTTTTTTGCAGTTTTTTTTTCCCTTTTTTATATATAAACTGTTTAGTGTTTCTTTATATTTAAAGAAATATTTTTATTTGTCCCAATCAGGAACATTTGCTGTGCAGACAACCAAACTTCCATTGATGAGCTGAACACCACGAAGCCCAGTCGAAAGAAAACATCTCTGCTCTTCAAAATAGGACAAAAGTGTCTTCAGCAACACCAGCAGAGTTAAAAGCTGCAGAAGAGACCTTCATCTGGTCCTGAGAATCCAGCAGAACATCACCTGCTTCTAAATAAAAGGCTCTTTCAACAGCAACTATTATTATTTTTTAAAAAGCTGTTTCATTTTATATTTTAACAATAAATGAACGGATCATTAAAAATGTCCACGAAATCAAAGTCAAAAGACATTTGCACAGGTAGAAGATCTCTACTTATTGTGCTCAAATTCATATTTTAGAAATGACTCTGCCCTGATAACATTAAAGGCAATTACACATTTTGACGAAATTACAAGTTTAAATGACTATATATATATATATACATATATATTGTTGTGTGGGCCGCTGAAGAGGAGGTACTGCTGGCCCACCACCACAAGATGGCACCCTGCTTGAAGTGCGGGCTTCAAGCACGAGAGGGCGTCGGAGCGACCAGGACTGACAGCTGTCACTCATCATCCGTACCAGCTGTCACTCATCCACTACTCATCACCACCACCATAAAGGCCGGACTGCAACTCCACCTCCCTGCCGAGAAATCAACTACCAATCAGGTAACTTTCTCTGCTGACTCAAAACATTGAGTAATAATCTGTACTTCTTTGCAGCCGTTTTCCTGTGGTGTGTCCTTGTCTGTGGGATTGGTGTTTGGTGTGATCAGCGACGGCTTCGCTTCACACTCCAACCAGATAAGTAGTTAGACAGGAGCTGCAACAGTGTGTGATTGGAGGTGGAGGTTCTCCCTCCTTTACTGAATACAGACTGTGGGATGACTGAGTGTGCGACCTCACACTCATCTGGACTGTCTCTGTTCTCTGCCAGCAGTACCGGGTCTGACTGCTGAAGACAGCGGCCACCTGGGGCGCAGGGCTTGGCGGCTCCGGTGTTCTTCAGCTCCGTTGGCGGTGGAAGCTGTGTGGATCCGGCTTTTCTCTCGCCAGGCATCTCCTATCGTCAAGCCTGCCCACACGTCACCTGGTGTATGATTGACAGTCACTGTATTGTTATTGTCTGTACGTCGTTGTGTGATTCACAACATTAAATTGTTACTTTTTGGCTTATCCATTGTCCGTTCATTAACACCCCCTGTTGTGGGTCCGTGTCACGACAATTTCACAACAGGATTTCTCGGCCAGCGTCATGGATCCCGAGGGGCGTCAACTATCGCTTGAACAGCCAATGGGAGAGCGAGGTGCACAGGTGCCAGCAGGAGGCGTGTTGGGTGAGCTGCAGCACATCTTAACCGCCTTTACCTCTCGGTTGGACTTAATTACCGAGCAGAGCAGTGTTCTCAATCGTAGGATGGAGGCTCTCACCGCCCAGGTGGAAGCGCGTGCTCAGGGCGCTGCTGCAGCACCTCCTCCTGCTGACCGTGTGCCAGAAACAGACATTCCGCTGGTCGTTCAACGAACCCCCCCACCTTCCCCTGAAGCATACATAAGTCCTCCGGAGCCGTACGGAGGCTGTGTGGAGACGTGCGCGGACTTCTTGATGCAGTGCTCGCTCGTCTTTTCACAGCGTCCCGTCATGTACGCAGCAGAAGCCAGCCGGGTGGCTTATGTGATCAATTTGCTTCAAGGAGAGGCACGCGCCTGGGCTACGGTGCTTTGGGAGCAGAATTCATGGCTCCTAACGGTTTATACTGAGTTTGTGAGGGAGTTCCGACAGGTGTTCGACCACCATCATAGAGGCGAGACCGCTTCAAGTGTGCTGCTGTCGATACGGCAGGGGCGTCGGAGCGCAGCGAAGTATGCAGTCGACTTCCGCATCGCGGCAGCGCGAGCCGGCTGGAATGCTGTTGCGCTCCGCGCCGCCTTTGTAAACGGACTGTCTCTGGTCCTTAAGGAGCACCTGGTGGTGAAGGACGAGCCGCAGGATTTAGATGGGCTTATCGACCTGGTTATACGGTTAGACAACCGATTAACGGAACACCGACGGGAACAAGACGAGGGGCGTGGCCAGGCACAAGCCGTCCCTCTTCCTCCCGGGTCCAAAAGGAAGCCGACTTCCCCACGCTCCACTGCCAGGGCTCTCCACGTGACAACAGCTCCCCCTGCTGACGTTGCTATGGAAACGAGCAGGGCCAAAAAACGATCAGATCAGAGACAAAGTAGGCTGATCCGTGGAGAGTGTTTTCTCTGCAGCTCTACCGAGCACATACAGAGAGAATGCCCCAAACGGTCAAAACAACAGCACTCGTCCTTAGAGACTGGGCTAAGGGTGGGTCACAACACCCACGTGGGGAAACCCCGACGATCTGCACGAATCCCAGTCACGATCCTGAGTGGGGATCTAACCCTTCACGCCCCAGCACTGGTGGACACGGGGTCGGAGGGGAATCTGCTGGATAGCAGATGGGCAAAGGAGGTTGGGCTCCCTCTAGTGGCCTTACCGTCACCATTGTCGGTGCGGGCGCTAGATGGCACCCTTCTTCCACTAATCACACACCAGACACAGCCAGTGACATTGGTGGTGTCTGGGAATCACAGGGAGGAGATTGTGTTTTATGTAACACCTTCTACCTCCCGAGTGATTTTGGGTTTTCCATGGGTGTTAAAACACAATCCCCAGATTGATTGGCCGTCTGGGGTTGTGGTTCAGTGGAGCAAAACCTGCCACCGGGAGTGTTTAGGATCCTCGGTTCCACACGGTGTGACAGCTAAGGAGGAGGTTTTAGTCCTCCCCAATCTGGCGGCGGTGCCAGCCGAGTACCACAACCTTGCTGACATCTTCAGCAAGGATCTGGCACTCATGCTGCCCCTGCACCATCCGTACGATTGTGCCATTGATTTGATACCGGGCGCTGAGTACCCGTCCAGCAGGCTGTACAACCTTTCACGTCCGGAATGCGAATCAATGGAGACCTACATCCGGGACTCGTTAGCAGCCGGGTTGATCCGGAACTCCACCTCCCCGATGGGTGCTGGTTTCTTTTTTGTGGGCAAGAAGGACGGCGGACTCCGTCCATGCATTGATTACAGAGGGCTGAACGAGATCACGGTTCGCAACCGATACCCGTTACCTCTGTTGGATTCAGTGTTCACGCCCCTGCATGGAGCCCAAATGTTCACGAAATTGGATCTTAGGAATGCTTATCACCTGGTTCGGATCCGGGAGGGAGACGAGTGGAAGACGACATTTAACACCCCGTTAGGTCACTTTGAGTACCTGGTCATGCCGTTCGGCCTCACCAATGCACCCGCGACGTTCCAAGCATTGGTTAATGATGTCTTGCGGGACTTCCTGCATCGGTTTGTCTTCGTATATCTAGACGATATACTCATCTTTTCTCCGGATCCTGAGACCCATGTCAAGCATGTACGTCAGGTCCTACAGCGGTTGTTGGAGAACCGGCTGTTTGTGAAGGGCAAGAAGTGTGAGTTCCACCGCACTTCTTTGTCCTACTTGGGGTTCATCATCTCCTCCAACTCCGTCGCCCCTGATCCGGCCAATGTTGCGGCGGTGAGAGATTGGCCCCAACCAACGAACCGTAGGAAACTACAACAGTTCCTCGGTTTTGCACATTTCTACCGGAGGTTCATCAAGGGCTACAGTCAGGTAGTTAGCCCCCTGACAGCCCTGACCTCCACAAAAGTCCCCTTCACCTGGTCGGATCGGTGCGAAGCCGCGTTTAGGGAGTTGAAACGCCGGTTCTCGACTGCACCGGTTCTGGTGCAGCCCAATCCCAAGCGCCAGTTTGTTGTTGAAGTGGATGCCTCTGACTCAGGGATAGGAGCCGTGCTGTCCCAGAGCGGGGAGTCCGACAAGGTTCTCCATCCATGTGCCTACTTTTCCCGCAGGTTGACCCCAGCTGAACGGAACTATGACGTCGGCAATCGGGAACTTCTTGCGGTGAAGGAGGCTCTTGAGGAGTGGAGACACCTGTTGGAGGGAGCATCGGTACCATTTACGGTTTTCACGGACCATCGGAACCTGGAGTACATCCGGACCGCGAAGCGTCTGAACCCCAGGCAAGCCCGCTGGTCGCTGTTCTTCGGGCGTTTTGACTTCCGGATCACCTACCGCCCCGGGACAAAGAACCAATGATCTGACGCCCTGTCCCGGGTGCACGAAGAGGAGGTCAAGACCGAGCTGTCAGACCCCCCTGAAACCATCATCTCCGAGTCCACTGTCATGGCCGCCCTTACCTGGGATGTGGAGAAGACCGTCCGGGAGGCCCTGACACGGAGCCCGGACCCGGGGACAGGTCCGAAGAACAAACTGTACGTCCCACCAGAGGCCAGGGCTGCAGTCCTTGACTTCTGTCACGGTTCCAAGCTCTCCTGTCACCCAGGGGTGCGAAGGACCGTGGCAGTGGTCCGGCAGTGCTTCTGGTGGGCGTCTATGGAAGCCGACGTCCAGGAGTATGTCCAGGCCTGCACCACCTGTGCCAGGGGCAAAGCTGACCATCACAAGGCCCAAGGCCTCCTCCAGCCTCTGGCTGTGCCTCGTCGCCCCTGGTCTCATATCGGCCTGGACTTTGTCACAGGCCTCCCGCCGTCCCAGGGCAACACCACCATCTTAACGACAGTGGACCGGTTCTCCAAGGCGGCCCACTTCGTGGCCCTCCCGAAGCTCCCGACGGCCCAGGAGACTGCAGACCTCCTGGTCCACCACGTCGTGCGTCTGCATGGGATTCCATCAGACATTGTCTCAGATCGTGGTCCTCAGTTCTCCTCCCAGGTCTGGAGGAGTTTCTGCAGGGAACTGGGGGCCACCGTCAGTCTCTCGTCTGGGTACCACCCCCAGACGAACGGGCAGGCAGAGCGGACTAACCAGGAACTGGAGCAGGCCCTCCGCTGCGTGACCTCCACGCACCCGACGGCCTGGAGTGACCATCTGGCCTGGATCGAGTAAGCTCATAATAGCCAAGTCTCATCTGCCACCGGCCTCTCCCCATTTGAGGTGTGTTTGGGGTACCAGCCCCCATTGTTTCCACTGGTGGAGGGAGAGGTCGGGGTGCCCTCGGTCCAGGCCCATCTGAGGAAGTGCCGTCGGGTGTGGCGTACCGCCCGCTCTGCACTGCTCAGAGCCCGGACGAGGGCTAAGGCCCATGCAGACCGCCAGCGTTCCCCGGCCCCTGCATACCAGCCTGGGCAGGAGGTTTGGCTATCCACTAAGGACATCCCCCTGCAGGTGGAATCCCACAAACTTAAGGACAGGTACATCGGACCATTTCCCATACTCAAAGTCCTCAGTCCGGCCGCAGTGATGCTGAAGCTGCCAGCTTCACTGCGGATACACCCCGTGTTTCATGTGTCAAGACTCAAGCCCTGCCATACCTCACCACTGTGTGCCCCGGGACCAGCGCCGCCTCCTGCCCGGATCATTGACGGGGAGCCCACGTGGACAGTATGCCGGCTCCTGGACGTCCGTCAAAAGGGCCGGGGGTTCCAGTATCTGGTGGACTGGGAGGGTTATGGCCCCAAAGAGCGCTCCTGGGTGAAGAGGAGCTTCATCCTGGACCCGGCCCTCCTGGCCGACTTCTACACCCATCACCCGGACAAGCCTGGTCGGGCGCCAGGAGGCGCCCGTTGAGGGGGGGGTCCTGTTGTGTGGGCCGCTGAAGAGGAGGTACTGCTGGCCCACCACCACAAGATGGCGCCCTGCTTGAAGTGCGGGCTTCAAGCACGAGAGGGCGTCGGAGCGACCAGGAGTGACAGCTGTCACTCATCATCCGTACCAGCTGTCACTCATCCACTACTCATCACCACCACCATAAAGGCCGGACTGCAAATCCACCTCCCCGCCGAGAAATCAACTACCAATCAGGTAACTTTCTCTGCTGACTCAAAACATTGAGTAATAATCTGTACTTCTTTGCAGCTGTTTTCCTGTGGTGTGTCCTTGTCTGTGGGATTGGCGTTTGGTGTGATCAGCAACGGCTTCGCTTCACACTCCAACCAGATAAGTGATTAGACAGGAGCTGCACAAGTGTGTGATTGGAGGTGGAGGTTCTCCCTCCTTTACTGAATACAGACTGTGGGATTACTGAGTGTGCGACCTCACACTCATCTGGACTGTCTCTGTTCTCTGCCAGCAGTACCGGGTCTGACTGCTGAAGACAGCGGCCACCTGGGGCGCAGGGCTTGGCAGCTCCGGTGTTCTTCAGCTCCGTTGGTGGTGGAAGCTGTGTGGATCCGGCTTTTCTCTCGCCAGGCGTCTTCTATCGTCGAGCCTGCCCACACGTCACCTGATGTATGATTGACAGTCACTGTATTGTTATTGTCTGTACGTCGTTGTGTGATTCACAACATTAAATTGTTACTTTTTGGCTTATCCATTGTCCGTTCATTAACGCCCCCTGTTGTGGGTCCGTGTCACGACACTTTCACAACATATATATATATATATATATACGAGGGCTGTCAATAAAGTAACGGTCCTTTTTATTTTTTTCAAAAACTATATGGATTTCATTCATATGTTTTTATGTCAGACATGCTTGAACCCTCGTGCGCATGCGTGAGTTTTTCCACGCCTGTCGGTGACGTCATTCGCCTGTGAGCACTCCTTGTGGGAGGAGTCGTCCAGCCCCTCGTCGGAATTCCTTTGTCTGAGAAGTTGCTGAGAGACTGGCGCGTTGTTTGATCAAAATTTTTTCTAAACCTGTGAGACACATCGAAGTGGACACGGTTCGAAAAATTAAGCTGGTTTTCAGTGAAAATTTTAACGGCTGATGAGAGATTTTGAGGTGATTCTGTCGCTTTAAGGACTTTTCACGGTGCGAGACGTCGCACAGCGCTCTCAGGCGGCGTCATCAGCCTGTTCAAGCTGAAAACCTCCACATTTCAGGCTCTATTGATCCAGGACGTCGTGAGAGAACAGAGAAGTTTCAGAAGAAGTCGGTTTCAGCATTTTATCCGGATATTCCACTGTTAAAGGAGATTTTTTTAATGAAAGACGTGCGGACGGATCCGCGCGTCGGGACGCAGCCGGCGCGGTGCAGCGGCACAGGAAAAACACCTCCGTGTTGATAACCATTTGTAAAATCCAGGCGGCTTTTGATGGCTTTCAGTGGAGTGAGTATATGAGAAATTGTTTAACAGGCAGGACATGTTCCAACTTGTCCTTAAGGCTTTCAACAGAGGTGTTTTTCCTGTGGCGGAGCGTCGCGGCGGCTGCGTCCCGACGCACGGACCCGTCCGCACGTCTTTCATTAAAAAAATCTCCTTTAACAGTGGAATATCCGGATAAAATGCTGAAACCGACTTCTTCTGAAACATCTCTGTTCTCTCACGACGTCCTGGATCAATAGAGCCTGAAATGTGGAGGTTTTCAGCTTGAACAGGCTGATGATGGCGGCTGAGAGCGCTGCGCGACGTCTCGCACCGTGAAAAGTCCTTAAAGCGACAGTCTCACCTCAAAATCTCTCATCAGCCGTTAAAATTTTCACTGAAAACCAGCTTAATTTTTCGAACCGTGTCCACTTCGATGTGTCTCACAGGTTTAGAAAAAATTTTGATCAAACAACGCGCCAGTCTCTCAGCAACTTCTCAAAGGAATTCCGACGAGGGGCTGGACGACTCCTCCCACAAGGAGTGCTCATAGGCGAATGACGTCACCGACAGGCGTGGAAGCATGTCTGACGTAAAAACATATGAATGAAATCCATATAGTTTTTGAAAAAAATAAAAAGGACCTATACTTTATTGACAGCCCTCATATATATATATATATATATGTGTATATAAAAACAAACATCATGAGGTTTATGTCACAGAAATCCTACTTTACAATCACACTGCAGTCATTGTTAAATTATTTCCTGTTGCATTTATAATAAACATTTGTATTTATTTAGTGTTTGTTTTCTGGTTGAAATGAGATATAAATAATCTACCAGACTTTAAAAAAAGGTACAAGTTTCCATGTTATTTTATTTGTCTAAAAATAAATGTCCAAGGACTTGAAGACGTCACCCGTCGAGATGAGGCGCCTCGCGCAACTGCACATGGGGAGATGATGTAACTCGCTCGACGTGCAACTGCGCACGCGCATTTTTTGGGGGGTTTTTTCCGTCCAAGTTTTTTTTTTATTAATTGTATTCAGTGTATTTATAGCCTAGTAAGTAAAACATTTTCTGTATTTTACGTTAGGAGCATAACTGTATGTATATTTTGCCTGTCGAAATACACTAACTCCAGGTTAAAAATACTTATCGTTTTATAGTGAGTAGATTTTATACATTACTACGTTCGGATGAACAATTTATACATTTACTTGCCCATCAAAATAAGCGAACTTCATCAAGTAATTTTTTCAGTGCACACATATGCAGTTACGCGAGGAACCTCATCTTGACGACGCACCTCCGCTCGACAGAACACTGGCTCTGTGTGGTATGCAGGAGATCACTTGACCGAGGGTCTATACGTTCAGATAATAATTAAAAAAAATACTGTCATCACTCTTACTCTTAGTCTCTTACAACGGTGTAGCCTAAATACACAAGCTTTCCAGGAGCGCACCCAATTCATTACGCACGCTCAGAGGCACGTCCCCTCCGCTGCGCACTTTTTGGGTGGGGGGCGACCCCGCCGTCTGTGATAAAGTCATCGCCCCCTTAATATTTTTTTTCCTGGTGCCAGGTCTGCTATCGGCTGTCGGTGGCCTGCGGGAACAGACAACACACTAACGTCACTCATACATGTAACGGCAATAAGAAGGCGCCGTGCAAACCGTCATCAGTTCACAAACATATGGATCATTACTGAAGTTTTTTATCCTGCAAGAACAGAGGTGATGACAGGTGACTCCACCCTTCTCTGGAGGTCTGTGGAAGTCAATCAACTGCAGCCTTGATTCATCTCGATAATTTTGTCTTTTATGTTTTAAGTGAAATCCTGTTGCTGAGACTTTTGCTTTCACTTTCACATTGAGTGTCATTTAAATTTTTGTTTTCAATAAAGATGCTTATTTTTTACATAAAAAAATAACCAAAAGCTCGGAGTGAGCCCTTTTTTTTTCTTTTTTTTTTTTTTTTCTTTTTTTTTTTTTTTTACAAACGTGAGAAACCCGCTGTAGGGGATGGTTTCTACACACGGTCAAAGAAGCACTCTGAGCGGTTTTTAAAGCCGCGAACTAAACATATGCATGCACGCTGCTTGCACGTGTGCATGGTTGTGTCTTTGTGATGAGCTTCACTTTGCGCTGATAATGAGCCCATTAATCATGCAGTTGCAGCTCCCCTCTATAACGCAGCTCCCATTATCAATATCGATTTGGTGAAAAAGACAAAGAAAACGCTGCTGAGCGGGGGCCAATCAAAGACAAGTGCAAGACGGCAAAGTGCACAACGATTGATTCAAGCATGAAAACAGACCAAATACAATCTTAAGAAGAAGCAGTTAACGGCTGACTCTGTACGTGTTACAGTGTGACATCATCGCAGTGTGAGCAATCAGACAAAGATCAAAGCAGATCAAAGCAGATCCACAGTCTGTGTATCAAAAATGTTTCTTTGTGGCAATGTGTGAAATTTAAAAGCTTTTCGCAGTTGCCATAAAACTATTTTCTGAATAATGTGTCTTTCTTTCTTTGTTCCACGTCTCCTCCCAAGTCTCTTTGAACGATTTCTGATGAACGCTGTTATGTGGTCAAAGGTCAAGATCATTGGTGTCAAAGGTTAAAATTTAGATTTGTTTTTTTACTCCTATTTTCATCAAAATTGGCACACATCTGTCGGTGGACCTGGAACTCACCAGGTGATGTTAAATTTGGCACAGGTCAGCCATTGGGGTCAAGGTCAAAGTAAATGGGTTCAAAAGGTCAAAATTCTACCTTTTCATTCCTACTTCCAGCAAAATTGGCACACAAGTGTAGGTGGGGTTCCAAAACTGCCCAGACAAGGTCAAATCTGGCAAAAACTCAGTCAATAGGGTCAAGGTTATATCTGTCTGTCTGTCTGTCTGTACTCCTCTCAGGTCCTTTTGGTGATTTCTACCAAACTTGGCATTTTACAGGTCAACCCCATGAAGGATTGTTTTTTTTTTTTTTTTGAAAAGTTCAAGGTCACTGGGGTCAAGTTTGAGAAATGGAATTTTCAACCTGATTTGGACCACAAATGACACACACATGAGCTTCAAAACTGCCCAGAGAGGGTCCAAATTGACAAAGCACAACCATTTGATTCAAAGTCAAACTAAATGAGGTCAATGGTCTATTTATGTATTTATTTTGTACACATAAGTAGGTGGGTGGGCAACACGGTAGCTTAGTGGTTAACACTGTTGCCTCACAGCAAGAAGGTCATAGGATCACTTCTCGCCTGTGGCCTTTCTGCATGGAGTTTGCGTGTGACTGCTGGGATAGGTACCACGCCCCCGTGACCCTTAATTGGTGTAAGCGGGTAGAGAAAATTGATGGAAGTAGGTGGGTGCTAGAACTGCCCAGATCACTGGCTCATGTTCCTGTCTATCTGTCTGTCTGTCTGAATCCTCGATGGTCCCTTGTATGATTTCTACCAAACCTGGTACATGGATGAAAGTCGATCCCAGAATTGTCCTTGAATGTTTCTTTTATGGCCAAGTTAAAGCTCTCTGGGGTCAAAGTCAAGGAATTTGACTTTCCATGTAACTTGGGTGAAGCTTGGCCCCGTATGTGGGTGGATTTATTTGTTTTATTTGTTATTATCTATCGTCCACCTGGTCGTTACTGTGAGTTTCTCTGTGAATTTTCAGACCTTTTGTCTGACTTAGTGCTTAGCTCAGATAAGATAATTATAGTGGGCGATTTTAACATCCACACAGATGCTGAGAATGACAGCCTCAACACTGCATTTAATCTATTATTAGACTCTATTGGCTTTGCTCAAAAAGTAAATGAGTCCACCCACCACTTTAATCATATCTTAGATCTTGTTCTGACTTATGGTATTATCTTTCAGAAAGCGCTGTAACTAGGTTTAAGGATATGATTCCTTCTTTATGTTCTCTAATGCCATATACCAACACAGAGCAGAGTAGCTACCTAAACTCTGTAAGGGAGTTAGAGTATCTCGTCAATAGTTTTACATCCTCATTGAAGACAACTTTGGATGCTGTAGCTCCTCTGAAAAAGAGAGCTTTAAATCAGAAGTGTCTGACTCCGTGGTATAACTCACAAACTCGTAGCTTAAAGCAGATAACCCGTAAGTTGGAGAGGAAATGGCGTCTCACTAATTTAGAAGATCTTCACTTAGCCTGGAAAAAGAGTTTGTTGCTCTATAAAAAAGCCCTCCGTAAAGCTAGGACATCTTTCTACTCATCACTAATTGAAGAAAATAAGAACAACCCCAGGTTTCTTTTCAGCACTGTAGCCAGGCTGACAAAGAGTCAGAGCTCTATTGAGCTGAGTATTCCATTAACTTTAACTAGTAATGACTTCATGACTTTCTTTGCTAACAAAATTTTGACTATTAGAGAAAAATTACTCATAACCATCCCAAAGATGTATCGTTATCTTTGGCTGCTTTCAGTGATGCCGGTATTTGGTTAGACTCTTTCTCTCCGATTGTTCTGTCTGAGTTATTTTCATTAGTTACTTCATCCAAACCATCAACATGTTTATTAGACCCCATTCCTGCCAGGCTGCTCAAGGAAGTCCTACCATTATTTAATGCTTCAATCTTAAATATGATCAATCTATCTTTGTTAGTTGGTTATGTACCACAGGCTTTTAAGGTGGCAGTAATTAAACCATTACTTAAAAAGCCATCACTTGACCCAGCTATCTTAGCTAATTATAGGCCAATCTCCAACTTTCCTTTTCTCTCAAAGATTCTTGAGAGGGTAGTTGTAAAACAGCTAACTGATCACCTGCAGAGGAATGGTCTATTTGAAGAGTTTCAGTCAGGTTTTAGAATTCATCATAGTACAGAAACAGCATTAGTGAAGGTTACAAATGATCTTCTTATGGCTTTGGACAGTGGACTTATCTCTGTGCTTGTTCTGTTGGACCTCAGTGCTGCTTTTGATACTGTTGACCATAAAATTTTATTACAGAGATTAGAGCATGTCATAGGTATTAAAGGCACTGCGCTGCGGTGGTTTGAATCATATTTGTCTAATAGATTACAGTTTGTTCATGTTAATGGGGAATCTTCTTCACAGACTAAAGTTAATTATGGAGTTCCACAAGGTTCTGTGCTAGGACCAATTTTATTCACTTTATACATGCTTCCCTTAGGCAGTATTATTAGACGGTATTGCTTAAATTTTCATTGTTACGCAGATGATACCCAGCTTTATCTATCCATGAAGCCAGAGGATACACACCAATTGGCTGGACTGCAGGATTGTCTTGCAGACATAAAGACATGGATGACCTCTAATTTCCTGCTTTTAAACTCAGATAAAACTGAAGTTATTGTACTTGGCCCCACAAATCTTAGAAGCATGGTGTCTAACCAGATCTTTACTCTGGATGGCATTTCCCTGACCTCTAGTAATACTGTGAGAAATCTTGGAGTCATTTTGATCAGGATATGTCATTCAAAGCGCATATTAAACAAATATGTAGGACTGCCTTTTTGCATTTACGCAATATCTCTAAAATCAGAAAGGTCTTGTCTCAGAGTGATGCTGAAAAACTAATTCATGCATTTATTTCCTCTAGGCTGGACTATTGTAATTCATTATTATCAGGTTGTCCTAAAAGTTCCCTAAAAAGCCTTCAGTTGGTTCAGAATGCTGCAGCTAGAGTACTGACGGGGACTAGCAGGAGAGAGCATATCTCACCCGTGTTGGCCTCTCTTCATTGGCTTCCTGTTGGTTCTAGAATAGAATTTAAAATTCTTCTTCTTACTTATAAGGTTTTGAATAATCAGGTCCCATCTTATCTTAGGGACCTTGTAGTACCATATTACCCCATTAGAGCGCTTCGCTCTCAGACTGCAGGCTTACTTGTAGTTCCTAGGGTTTGTAAGAGTAGAATGGGAGGCAGAGCCTTCAGCTTTCAGGCTCCTCTAGTGTGGAACATGCTCCCAATTCAGATCAGGGAGACAGATACCCTCTCTACTTTTAAGATTAGGCTTAAAACTTTCCTTTTCGCTAAGACTTATAGTTAGGGCTGGATCAGGTGACCCTGGACCATCCCTTGGTTATGCTGCTTTAGACGTAGACTGTGGGGGGGTTCCCATGATGCACTGTTTCTTTCTCTTTTTGCTCCGTATGCATCACTCTGCATTTAATCATTAGTGATCGATCTCTGCCCCCCTCCACAGCATGTCTTTTTCCTGGTTCTTTCCCTCAGCCCCAACCAGTCTCAGCAGAAGACTGCCCCTCCCTGAGCCTGGTTCTGCTGGAGGTTTCTTCCTGTTAAAAGGGAGTTTTTCCTTCCCACTGTAGCCAAGTGCTTGCTCATAGGGGGTCGTTTTGACTGTTGGGGTTTTTCATAATTGTTGTATGGCCTTGCCTTACAATGTGGAGCGCCTTGGGGCAACTGTTTGTTGTGATTTGGCGCTATATAAAAAAAAAGTTGATTGATTGATTGATTGATTATGGTATGGAAATAGAAGACTTAACAGTATTCCCTGAAAACTCCCTTCTGTCTGATCATTTCTTAAAAACATTTACATTTACTCTGATGGACTACCCAGCAGTGGGGAATACGTTTCATTACACTAGAAGTCTTTCAGAAAGCGCTGTAACTAGGTTTAAGGATATGATTCCTTCTTTATGTTCTCTAATGCCATATACCAACACAGTGCAGAGTAGCTACCTAAACTCTGTAAGGGAGATAGAGTATCTCGTCAATAGTTTTACATCCTCATTGAAGACAACTTTGGATGCTGTAGCTCCTCTGAAAAAGAGAGCTTTAAATCAGAAGTGTCTGACTCCGTGGTATAACTCACAAACTCGTAGCTTAAAGCAGATAACCCGTAAGTTGGAGAGGAAATGGCGTCTCACTAATTTAGAAGATCTTCACTTAGCCTGGAAAAAGAGTCTGTTGCTCTATAAAAAAAGCCCTCCGTAAAGCTAGGACATCTTTCTACTCATCACTAATTGAAGAAAATAAGAACAACCCCAGGTTTCTTTTCAGCACTGTAGCCAGGCTGACAAAGAGTCAGAGCTCTATTGAGCTGAGTATTCCATTAACTTTAACTAGTAATGACTTCATGACTTTCTTTGCTAACAAAATTTTAACTATTAGAGAAAAAATTACTCATAACCATCCCAAAGACGTATCGTTATCTTTGGCTGCTTTCAGTGATGCCGGTATTTGGTTAGACTCTTTCTCTCCGATTGTTCTGTCTGAGTTATTTTCATTAGTTACTTCATCCAAACCATCAACATGTTTATTAGACCCCATTCCTACCAGGCTGCTCAAGGAAGCCCTACCATTATTTAATGCTTCGATCTTAAATATGATCAATCTATCTTTGTTAGTTGGCTTTTAAGGTGGCAGTAATTAAACCATTACTTAAAAAGCCATCACTTGACCCAGCTATCTTAGCTAATTATAGGCCAATCTCCAACCTTCCTTTTCTCTCAAAAATTCTTGAAAGGGTAGTTGTAAAACAGCTAACTGATCATCTGAATGGTCTATTTGAAGAGTTTCAATCAGGTTTTAGAATTCATCATAGTACAGAAACAGCATTAGTGAAGGTTACAAATGATCTTCTTATGGCCTCGGACAGTGGACTTATCTCTGTGCTTGTTCTGTTAGACCTCAGTGCTGCTTTTGATACTGTTGACCATAAAATTTATTACAGAGATTAGAGCATGCCATAGGTATTAAAGGCACTGCGCTGCGGTGGTTTGAATCATATTTGTCTAATAGATTACAATTTGTTCATGTAAATGGGGAATCTTCTTCACAGACTAAAGTTAATTATGGAGTTCCACAAGGTTCTGTGCTAGGACCAATTTTATTCACTTTATACACTTTATAAGGCATGGCGAACTGGGAAGCCACTTGGGGCGCCATTTTTTCATGACACATGGAGGTGGCATGAGCACTTATAATAAGTTCAGTTATGATTTATATCCATCATTTGGGTTAACGCCGGGGCCTGTATAATTAGCCAACGGAATTTTCATAACTGTTGGCAGTTTCAAAGATGAACGTTTGCCACAACTCTGTTTTGTGACAAAGCATAGTTTAACCAGCCAGACCTAAAAGTGTGCCAAGGACAGAATTCGAAGCAGTAACCAAGGAGCTAATAGTTCCCCCCTGAAAGACAAATTAATAAAGAGTCTAATGACAGACATGTAAGGGCACATTTATACAAATTTACAATTCATAGATATTTTGTATAATAGTTAAAATTTTAGTAATTGCAACTTAAGGGGCACTTAAAACAATAATAAATAAAAATAATAATAAAAACGGCTGTTTGTGCAAATTTTATGGGGTTTTTTTGGCCGGGGGGGGATTCAGTGTAGAACCGCCACTGTGTGTGTCACAACTGGAATCATTGTGGAATCTTCTACTATCTTCACATAACTGTGTTTTCTCTCATGATGAAAATGATTATAACTAGCCATGCATAGCTGAGCGTGCACGTTCATCCACATGGATCATCACTAAATTCAAAGGGATTGTTTCACACGTTGTGAAGTAATCCTTCGATAGGCTTAATCTGCACATGATGCATCATACATGCAGTCGAGCGATATGACTTTGTGGCAACAATCTTTCACCTTCACAGGAAATGAGGATAAGGAATTAGGACGTCCTAAAAAGGAGATTGGAGAGAAAAGTGAGCACTGAAGCTTCAGGGTCGGCTTGAAATTACCTCAGTCTGTGTCTCAAATCAAAGCAAATGCATCCTGACGGACGGCCTAAAAGCAGCAGACAGCTTCTGCTGATCTTCCAACAAGGCTGCATGTTGCTGCATTAGCTTTCAGCTGCAGCACTTGGAAGTGTACGGCCATTTCAGTATTGATTAACAAAGTAGTTACCACTCGATCGCCTTTGGATAACAGCGTGCAGCAGAACAGGAAACATTGATTTTTTAGCCTTTGTGGCAGAGGTTTCAGCGAATGACACTCATCATTTAACATGTTCAAACAAAAAGTGGAAACATAGTTAAATGTTTTAGCTGATAACCAGCTGCTCTCTGGTTTCTGTTCAGTTCCACAAATATCCCTCAGGAAAACCACCTTCTATGGAATTAAATAGTTGAAGTCAACATTTCAATGTCTTGATGTATTACACTTATATATATATATATATATATATATATATGAGGTCTGTTAGAAAAGTAGCGGACCTTATTATTTTTTTAAAAAACCATATGGATTTGAATCACGTGTGATTACATCAGCCAAGCTTGAACCCTCGTGGGCATGCGAGAGTTTTTTCACTCCTGTCGGTGACGTCATTCGCCTGTGAGCACACTTTATGGAAGGAGTGGTCCAGCCCCCTCTTCAGATTTTCATTGTCTGAGAAGTTGCTGAGAGACTGGCGCTGTGCTTGATCAAAGTTTTTTCAAAAACTGTGAGGCACATCCGAGTGGACACCATTCAAGAAATTCAGCTGGTTTTCGGTGAAAATTTTAACGGCTGATGAGAGATTTTAGATTGTTTCTATCGCTGTAAGGACTTCCTATGGAGCGGGACGTCGCGCAGCGCTCCGAGGCGACGTCGTCATCCTGTTTCAAGCTGAAAACCTCCAAATTTAAGCCTCTGTTGACCCAGGACGTCGTGAGAGAACAGAGAACTTTCAGAAGAGGTCGGAATCAGCAGTTTATCCGGACATTCCACTGTTAAAGGAGATTTTTTTAATGAAAGACATGCGGACGGATTGGCGTGTCGGCTCGCAGCCGGCGCGGCCTGCCCGTCACAGGAAAAACACCTCCATTGGAAGCCTTAAGGACAAGCTGGAACATGCCCTGCTGTTAAACAATTTCTCAGATACTCAAAGCCACCAAAAGCCGCCTGGATTTTACAAATGGTTATCAACACGGAGGTGTTTTTCCTGTGGCGCCAATCCGTCCGCACGTCTTTCATTTGAATTTCTCGAATGGTGTCCACTCGGATGTGCCTCACAGTTTTTGAAAAAATTTTGATCAAGCACAGCGCCAGTCTCTCAGCAACTTCTCAGACAATGAAAATCCGATGAGGGGGCTGGACCACTCCTTCCACAAGGCGTGCTCACAGGCGCATGCGCACGAGGGTTCAAGCTTGGCTGATGTAATCACACGTGATTCAAATCCATATAGTTTTTAAAAAAAATAAAACTGTCGGTTTTCTCGCAGACCTCGTATATATATATATATATATATATATATATATATATATATATATATATATATATATATATATACACACGTATGTATGTAAATTACTAACAAAAACATGAAAATTTATTGCAATGCAAATTATACAACTAAAACATAAACTATACGAGGTCTGTTAGAAAAGTATCGGACCTTTTTATTTTTTGCAAAAACCATATGGATTTGAATCACGTGTGATTGCATCAGCCAAGCTTGAACCTTCGTGCACATGCGTGAGTTTTTTCACACCTGTCGGTTGTGTCATTCGCCTGTGAGCAGGCTTTGTGTGAGCAGTGGTCCACCCTCTCGTCGGATTTTTATTGCGAATAAAATGTCTGAACGATTTGGAGCTTTGCTGCATCAAATTTTTCCAGAAACTGTGAGAGACCTCCAGGTGGACACCATTCCGAAAATTCAGATGGCTTTCAGGGACGATTTTATGGGGATTACATAGATTAAGGAGTGCTCCAGCCAGTTTAAAGACCGCCCACAGCTGCTGAGAGCGCGGCGTACTCCGAGTGCCGATCGACAGGCTGAAACCCCACTGAAACAACCATATCATTTCCAACGTGAAGGCTTTGTTGATCCGGGACGTCGTCTGACTTCCACAGAAATGGCAAGACGTGGACATCAGCACTTTTTCGGCACATTCCACTGTTACAGGAGTTTTTGTCATGGAAAGAGAAGCGGAGGGATGCGCCACAGAGCCGCTCATGGCGCGGGACAAAACCACCTTTGTGTTGGTCTCACAGGACGGTTTTCAGATGGCTTTCTGTGGCTTTTCAGTCGTGTGACTATCCGAGTAATTGTGCATGAGCTGGACATGCCACAACATGTCCTGTGAGGCTTCATCACGGCGTTGCTTTGCGCCATGTGGCTCCGTCCCGACATGCGGAATTCCTCCACACGTCTGTCTCAATGTGCCGAAAAAGTGCTGATGTCCACGTCTTCGCAATTCCTGTGGTAGTCAGATGACGTCCCGGATCAACACGGCGTCCAGTTTGGAAATGAATGGCACATTCCACTGTTACAGGAGTTTTTGTCATGGAAAGAGGAGAGGAGGAATTCCGCGCGTCGGGACGGAGCTGCATGGCGCAAAGCAACGCCGTGATGAAGCCTCACAGGATATGTTGTTCCACTGCATGACGTGAATCATGTTAGCTCAGGTTGTTCAGACTGCAGCTCTTCTAAATTTAATGTGCCAGTAAATGTTTATAAAATAGCCAAAGCAGACGGCCACGTTGCTGAGTCTGATTTGCTGAAGATGTTTTCCTTCTGCTGTGTTCCTACACTTCCCTAGCCTGAGCCATGTCCTCTAATGCTTCTAGCTGGGAAATATAATCCCTCCAGCGTGTCCTGGTTGTTCCCCAGGGCCTTCTTCCAGCTGGACGTGCCTGGAAGATCTTCCTATGGAGTCCACCAGAGGACATCCTCACCAGATGCCCGAATCACCTCAACTGGCTCCTTTTGATGTGAAGAAGCAGCGGCTCTACTCAGAGTCCCTCCCAGATAGTCAAGCCTCTCACCCTGTCCTGGAGTGTAAGCCCAGATACCTGGTTAAGGAATCTCATTTCCATCACTTGTACCCGTGACCTCATTCATTTGATCATTACCCAAAACTCATGACCACAGGTGAGGATAGGAGCGTAAACTGATGGGTAAATCGAGAGTCTCGCCTTCTGGCTCAGCTCCTTCTTCACCACGACAGTCCGGTACAATGTCCACAATTAAATATAAGTTGTGGATTTAATTTTAGTGTAAATCCAAATACCAATGTAGGCTCATGTTCCTGAACATTGTGAAATGATGATGATGATGAGGAGGATGACGATGCATCCCAGAACAGTATTTTTGTACACAGCTAGCGTACACTATGTCACAGTGTGTCACAACAAAATGTCCAATCATCAGTTGTTTGAGCTCTAATGACTTCATTTATGATTCTGAAGTGAAAACACACAAAACCTTATCATCCCCTGAGCAGCGTGTGAAAGACGCCTGATTACGAGTTCGGATCTCATTTAAAGCGATTTTATTTTGCACCTGGTTCATCTCGTCTTGTCCTCCATCACCACCCCACCAACCACGAGATTCACATCCAGCAAACAGCATGAAACCCAGCCGAGAGAGAGAGAGAGAGAGAGAGAGAGAGAGAGAATCTTGTCTTTCCTGCTGAGGATTGCAGGTATGTTAAAACCATATAAAAGGAGGCATTAACTGAGTGACAGAGTTTGCTGCTGGGTTCAGAGGATTTACTGTGATTTTTTTCTCTCTCTCTCTCTCTCTCTCTCTCTCTCTCTCTCTCTCTCTCTCATGGGATTAGCTGCTGTGGGATTAACTTCCATATGGAAAAATGCTAGATTCGGGCTCTTGTTGTTCGCGGAATCTTTAGCTTTCTCTGCGGCACAGCGGTGGAGGCGTTGTGAAGCTGCACTGATAAAGGCACATGAGGCAGGTTTTCATTAGCCTTCACATTACGCAAACTGAAAAAGCAAATTGAAAATACATTTAATGGAAACACATGCATTTTGGAAAAAAAACCCTCTCAAATATTGCAAAAGAAAAAAAAAGGTTTGTACACCCACCTGCTTGAGGAGGTTTTTCAAGCAGAGAAAAAGCTTTATTTTGAATAACTGCAATGGAAATGCAGCACAGCTTAAGTTCTACCAGAGGACCTTTAAGTGGGCACTCAGAATCAATTAATTAACATCAGGTTTAATGTCTAAATGAAGCATGTGTTTCCTATTTGTCATCACCTGTCAACCAGGAGGACCTGGGCACATTCCTTAAAACATCAATGTTCTCACTCACTGTTTACAGATCACTGACAGGATGTCCCCTCCTCCACCCCACTGTCAATGTCAGGATGCTCCCCATCCTGTGCCTGGAGGTAGGCCCTGCCCTTGCCATTTCTATTGGCAGGATTCATGATTATCTCAACTTTGTCTGACATGATGGGGACAAGCACCAAATCATCTACACCATAGACTATAACTTAAAACGATCAACTTTAACTCACCTTCTAAGTATTATTGGTAGAAATACGTTTTTCTGTGACAGGTCACATGATGCACAGAAAGAGTCACATGGCATTCTAAAATATACAAAGTGGTACACGTGTACGAAGTAAGAGGTGGGGAGAGTATTAAACCTTATGAGAGATGATGTTTTGGCATTACATTAAAAAGACAATGAAAACAATGAAATGTCATAGTGAATTACTGAAAAACTGATCACTCCAACTGTAAATGTTGGTTGTCATAAGATTTTTTAAAATTGAAAATTTTGTTGGTGAATGTAATTTCTACAGTATAACAATTTTCCACACGCGCACACACACACACACACACACACACACACACACACACACACACACACACACACACACACACACACACACACACACACACACACTTTTATCAGCTTGATACCATGGAAGGCATTCGACTACACTCTAGGAGCAACTTGGAGTAAGGACCTTGCTCAATGAACCTTTGTGATGTTCCTGCATGATGGGGAATTGAACCAGTGATCCTCTGGTCAACCAGTGTCAGCGTATTTGTGACTGTGATTTATTTTATTAAATATATGGTGAACATGTTTTTAATAATGTGTCACATGACTGGAACAAGTGTTGCTGATTTAACATATTTGACAAATACCAGTGAAAAAATGCTGTTTATATGCACGGATGAAATCAGGCCGCCCTGGTGGTGGGCGGTGTTTTGCAGCTCAAACAGCAGACTAGCTGCTCTCATAGTTGCCAGCAGCTAAATCCCCTGTTGTGAGGAGTTTGGCGTAAAATCCATTTGCCGCAGCAGAACGCTTGTCACGTCATTCAAAAAATCCCCTTGGAACATGCCTACAGACCTCAAAGAAAAAGACGAGCAACATTTATGCAAGGAACCGAACGGGCCCCGAACTGACTGTATTCACTAGACGTTTCAAAATTTAAACATAATCAAAATGAGTGGAAAATATATTTGGATGAAAACTGGATTCACCACGCTGGGATTTGTAATGTAACAGTGTGCATGTTTTCAGTGCATTCTGGGAAACTGTGAGGCTGTTATACTGTACAAACAGACTATAACAAATTATGTTTGCTGCAGTAAAGTTGCAGCAAATTCCATGAAATGAGGAAAAGACAGGAAGTGTGGCAAGATTTCAAAATAAGCCAGGAAGTGAATGTGATATTTTGGGTTCAAAAACGGACTGCCATGTTCAGAGTGAACTCATTTAAATTTTCCTATTTGTTTAAATTTTTCAAAAGTGACTAGAAACGTGTGGGAGATGTGCAGGATCATTTCACTTCAACAAAAAATATTATTGTTGTTGCTGAGCCCTTGTGTATGGACTGTTAGCCATCAGTAAGCGTACGTCTGCAGCTCTGCGGCCCCCGGTGCATTTGTGCATGTTTACATGTCAAACAAAAGGCCACATGGCGTCCATGCACGTTGAGCTGGCGGAGGAGCTGTCTGCAGGGAGCTGTAGAAAACATGATTCTCCTTGTTGTTTCACCTCCTTCATGCTTTCGTTTGTCACTTTTTTATTCACCCCGGTTGCCCTTTTCCTTTCACCCCGTTTCTTTTCCCGTCAGTCTTCAAACGCCTTGCGTTCGCTCTCCTCCCGCTCGAGCTTTCTCACTCCTGCCTGTCAGCTGTCACACATCCCAGAGCTAATATTAGCCCAAGGCTAATTAGAAAGGAAAGTTTAGCACCAATTACTGGTCCTTTGGTGGGGGATCATCTTTAATATGGAAAATTACTGTGCTGAGTGCCATGCAGGACGACACGTGCACGAGCACAATGGAGAATGCATCCTTAGGGAAGCCTGTCATCAACCTTTATGACCAACTGGGAGATGCTGGTTGCAGCCCACCCTCATCAAAGTGACAAATGACAAAGGGTGGGCGTGGATGATGGAGGCACTTGAGCCAATAAGCTGCTTAATGGAGTCAAACCTGCTTAGCTGCATGAAGTCACTGAGAAAGTGCACAAAGAGAAACGAAAACGCCAACTGACCTTTACTATATTCCAGATGAATGTTTTGTTAAAAAGTCTTCTGCTTTGTGTTTAGAAAATCTGATTTTATTTATCGCTGGATTAAATCACTGCACGTCTGCTGCGAGGGGGATAAAAATATCCAAAGAATAAAAAAGAGTCAAAAAACAGTGAGCTGAAAAAGTGATTGTCAGTTTATAAAAACTCACACCTTTTTAAGGTAAACTGCAGGTTGTGTATAAAATCTCACCCAACCTGAATATTCACTGAGACAAATTAGGTTTTTACCTGGCAGGTTTAAAGGCAGAGTTGTGCAAATGCATCCTGGATGCTCATGGTCTGAATCCGTGTCCTTCGGTTGGAAAACCTTCACAGGGTCGGTGTGTCCGTGATGATGTTCTGTGATTCCACTCTCATGTTCTTTCAGCTGTGGCTGAATTCCATCACAACCTTCGACATACTTTGTTTATCCCTCGCTTCCCTGCGGCATCCATAAAGCTGTTGTACAACATCACTGCACAATAAATTCTGCAGAGTAAAATATACTCTGCTGGGATAACATTTGGACCCAGTCTAAACAGAGTAAAATACACTATTATACTCGTAGAGTGAAATCAGCTCTACCCTATTGTCAAATCAATTGTTTCTAAATGGTAAATGGACTGCATTTATATAGCGCTTTTCCACCTGCATCAGACGCTCAAAGTGCTTTACAATAATGCCTCACATTCACCCCGATGTCAGGGTGCTGCCGTACAAGGTGCTCACTACACACCGGGAGCAAAAGGGGATTAACGACATTTGCCTGGGCCTGATTTTCCAGTCAGGCTGGGATTTGAACCAAGGATCTTCTGGTCTCAAGCCCAATGCCTTAACCACTAGACCATCACTCCAATAAGAGTTAATTTAGCACTGTGATAGAGTTGATTTAATTCTGTTTGGACTGGGACCAAATGTTATCCCAGCAGAGTAAATTTTACTCTGCAAAATTTGTTATGTGGGAGGTTTTCGCTACAATTGTGTTAAAGTTTTAGCAATGTCATTAACCTTGGTGGATAAACTCAGTGGGCCACCGTCATATGACACAATGTCATGCACACTCTCACGAGCGCCACTAGCTTAGCTTATGGCAAGCTAAAAGTGGACGATGTTGTTTTGGCTGAACTTCTAGCCAGTTTTTGGGTATTTTGTGTTAGTACGTGCCCACGGCCCACGTGCTTGATGAATTCCTGTGCAAAAAGTAGTTCCTGTGAGATAATGAGTATATCTCATCTAAATTAATTCTAAAATTTACCAGTAAGAAAATTCTAAAGATAACTGAAGTTTTAAGAGTGGCCGTAATAAATATTTAAGAAACTTTAAGAAAGTTTATGAGCAACTTCACCTGTTATTGCTTAAGCACGTTGTAAACATTGACACGATGGAGTTTGATGCAGAAGAGTTCAGAAAGATACGATTGGAATGTTTTGATGACCATTTAAAGTTGGCGATGAAAGACTTGGGTGTTAACTACGTGTTAAAATTAGAACAAGAAGCTGCACTGAAAGAGATCTATCTGGGAAGAGACACATTCTGTGTGTTGTTGCTCCAATGAGAGCGGCACGCTGAGCAGGGTGAATGTCATGACATGCTCAAGGGTCAGAGGTCACAATCAACTTTTTCAAAATTCAAAGAGCAATTTCAACCAAAGTTGGTGTATAAAGCCAGTGGACTATCCTCTTATGATACTGGTCATGACAAGGTCATGGGTCAAAGATCAAGGTGAACAAAGAGGCCATAATCTAATCTCTGCAGAGAAATCTAAAAGACTAAAAGAGCAGTTTCTTTCCATCTTGGTTAATAATTTCAGTGGACTCTCCTCTTGCAACACAGGTCAAGTTAAGGTCATAGGTCAAAATTCAATGTCAAATCAGAGGTCCTAATCTGCAGTCTGTGGCCATATGAGACTTAAAGAGCAGTTTCAGTCAAAGGTGGCTGATAAACATCAGTGGACCATCCTTTTGCAACACAGGTCATGTCAAGGTCAAAGGTCAGGGTACAACTGGATGCTAATGCTGGCTTCTACTGGTGGTTGGCTCTCACTGCGGTATTGTATCACTTCCTGTTCCGGAGCACAGCGGTGTTTTGCTGTATCTGTTATCTGCACTTTTCTGCTCTGGGTGTGAAATGTTTAGTTATTCCTCGGCCTCCTTTAGCAGTAATGGTACTTGTAATAAGTGTAGCTTATTCGTAGCTTTGGAGGCCTCTGTTTTGAGAAATGTGAAGTTAGCGACACCAGCAAACATAGTCAAATGTCTTCCGGGGGCCAGAGCAGACGACATTGAAGGAAATTTGAAACTGCTGACTAAGGCTAAGCGTAAATTTGGTAAGATTGTAATTCACGTCGGCAGTAATGACACCCGGTTACGCCAATCGGAGGTCACTAAAATTAATATTGAATCGGTGTGTGACTTAGAAAAAACAATGTCGGACTCTGTAGTTTTCTCTGGGCCTCTCCCCAAGTGCCTGACTCCGTGGTATAACCCACAAACTCGCAGCTTAAAGCAGATAACCTGTAAGTTGGAGAGGAAATGGCGTTCTCACTAATTTAGAAGATCTTCATTTAGCCTGGAAAAAGAGTCTGTTGCTCTATAAAAAAGCCCTCCGTAAAGCTAGGACATCTTACTGTTCATCACTAATTGAAGAAAATAAGAACATAAGAACAACCCCAGGTTTCTTTTCAGCAATGTAGCCAGGCTGACAAAGAGTCAGAGCTCTATTGAGCCGAGTATTCCTTTAACTTTAACTAGTAATGACTTCATGACTTTCTTTGCTAATAAAATTTTAATTATTAGAGAAAAAATTACTCATAACCATCCCAAAGACATATCGTTATGTTTGGCTGCTTTCAGTGATGCTGGTATTTGGTTAGACTCTTTCTCTCCGATTGTTCTGTCTGAGTTATTTTCATTAGTTACTTCCTCCAAACCATCAACATGTCTATTAGACCCCATTCCTACCAGGCTACTCAAGGAAGCCCTACCATTAATTAATGCTTCAATCTTAAATATGATCAATCTATCTTTATTAGTTGCCTATGTACCACAGGTTTTTAAGGTGGCAGTAATTAAACCATTACTTAAAAAGCCATCACTTGACCCAGCTATCTTAGCTAATTATAGGCGAATCTCCAACCTTCCTTTTCTCTCAAAAATTCTTGAAAGGGTAGTTGTAAAACAGCTAACTGATCATCTGCAGAGGAATGGTCTATTTAAAGAGTTTCAGTCGGGTTTCAGAATTCATCATAGTACAGAAACAGCATTAGTGAAGGTTACAAATGATCTTCTTATGGCCTCAGACAGTGGACTCATCTCTGTGCTTGTCCTGTTAGACCTCAGTGCAGTTTTTGATACTGTTGACCATAACATTTTATTACAGAGATTAGAGCATGCCATAGGTATTAAAGGCACTGCACTGCAGTGGTTTGAATCATATTTATCTAATAGATTACAATTTGTTCATGTAAATGAGGAGTCTTCTTCACAGACTAAGGTTAATTATGGAGTTCCACAAGGTTCTGTGCTAGGACCAATTTTATTCACTTTATACATGCTTCCTTTAGGCAGATTATTAGAACGTATTGCTTAAATTTTCATTGCTACGCAGATGATACCCAGCTTTATCTAAGTCATGGATGACCTCTAATTTCCTGCTTTTAAATTCAGATAAAACTGAAGTTATTGTACTTGGCCCCACAAATCTTTGAAACATGTTGTCTAACCAGATCCTTACTCTGGATGGGATTACCCTGACCTCCAGTAATACTGTGAGAAATCTTGGAGTCACTTTTGATCAGGATATGTCCTTCAATGCGCATATTAACCAAATATGTAGGACTGCTCTTTTGCATTTGCGCAATATCTCTAAAATTAGAAAGGTCTTATCTCAGAGTGATGCTGAAAAACTAATTTATTTCTTGTAGGCTGGACTATTGTAATTCATTATTATCAGGTTGTCCTAAAAGTTCCCTGAAAAGCCTTCAGTTAATTCAAAATGCTGCAGCTAGAGTGCTGACGGGGACTAGAAGGAGAGAGCATATTTCACCCATATTGGCCTCTCTTCATTGGCTCCCTGTTAATTCCAGAATAGAATTTAAAATTCTTCTTCTTACTTATAAGGTTTTGAATAATCAGGTCCCATCTTATCTTAGGGACCTCTTAGTACCATATCACCCCAATAGAGCACTTCGCTCTCAGACTGCAGGCTTACTTGTAGTTCCTAGGGTTTTTAAGAGTAGAATGGGAGGCAGAGCCTTCAGCTTTCAGGCTCCTCTCCTGTGGAACCAGCTCCCAATTCGGATTAGGGAGACGGACACCCTCTCTACTTTTAAGACTAAGCTTAAAACTTTCCTTTTTGCTAAAGCTTATAGTTAGGGCTGGATCAGGTGACCCTGAACCATCCCTTAGTTATGCTGCTATAGACTTAGACTGCTGGGGGTTTCCCATGATGCACTGAGTGTTTCTTTTTATTCACCTCTTTTTGCTCTGTATGCACCACTCTGCATTTAATCATTAGTGATTGATCTCTGCTCTCTTCCACAGCATGTCTTTTTCCTGGTTCTCTCCCTCAGCCCCAACCAGTCCCAGCAGAAGACTGCCCCTCCCTGAGCCTGGTTCTGCTGGAGGTTTCTTCCTGTTAAAAGGGAGTTTTTCCTTCCCACTGTCGCCAAGTGCTTGCTCATAGGGGGTTGTTTTGACCGTTGGGGTTTTTCTGTAATTATTGTATGGCTTTGCCTTACAATATAAAGCACCTTGGGGCAACTGTTTGTTGTGATTTGGCGCTATATAAATAAAATTGATTTTTGATTTGATTTGATTTAATATCTACTGTCCACTGCAAAACCTACAAGAACCTAAACAGCTATTTCAGTCAAACTTGAGGGATAAACTCTGAACCATCCTCTTGCAACACAGGTCATGTCACGGTCACATGTCTAAAGTCAAGGACAAATCAAAGGTCATCATTTGATTTGATTTAACCTTTATTTAACCAGGTAAGTTATAAAGAAAAAAATTATTATTTACAATAACGACCTGGAGGATAGGGAAAACACAGAGGTAAATCACAAATGTGGATCAAACAACACATTTTACAGTATATACAACAGAATTAGTAAGAGACAATAACATTCTCAGTCATGAAAAAAAACTAATTACTTCATTTTAGCCAAAGCATGAGCAGGTTTCAGTCAGCAGATTCTTTAAAATACACTTAAAGTTTCCTGTCTACACAAAGGTGCTCAGTTATAATGCTTTTTGAATCTCGTTCCAGTCTTTTGCTGCAGCATAAGTAAAGGATAGTTCTCCATATTTTGATTTGATTTTAGGTACATTAAGCAAGAGGAGTTGGGCTGAGCGTGTACTATATGGAGTTACAGAAACTTGCAGTAAATTACTAAGATAAGGTGGAGACAGACCTAACAGACATTTATAAATAAACATATACCAATGGAACTTCCTTCGGTTTTGTAAAGATGACCAGTTAACAGTAGAATACAGATTACAATGGTGTGTACGAAAAGAGGCATTTGAAATACATTAATGACCATACCTCAAGAACTACATGAGATATTGAAATGCAGTTTTCTACAAAGACTTTTTGACTCCAGGGGCTAAAAAGCATATTAGACCTCTGATATCAAAGATGTCACGGGATAACCTCAAATTAATTTGAAACAATTAGCTGATGGCGATGAGGTGCTGCAATTGTCTGGATGCTTTGTTTCAGTTTGTGATGCGGATTTACTTCTATCATGATTTCAACTGAAATGTACATTCAACTGCAGTCAGCAAAAAAAATTAATACTATATTCATTATTAAATAATTACATTTTTTCAATGAATTTATTTACTTATTTATTTTTTGCATATCAATATGATAAATTAATTTAAATGTTTATGTTTTCTTTGAGTCACATTTCTAAATGCCTTCTGTTCTGTCACACAAAAGGCAGGAAAAGCAGCAAATCCATATTTTAGAATATACTGGAAGCACAGACTGTGACTGTCATTTACATTCAGAACCACACGGCAAAGTGATGATCAATATGAGGTAATCAGTCAGACCTCGCAGCGCCACAGTTGCATGCAAATGTGAACAAAGAGCCGCCAGAGGAAGACAATCTGAACAGAGGTGAAGAAGAAGAAGAAGAAAGGGCTTACCTTTCAGTTCCTGCCGTGCACGCACACACGTGTGCTGACTGTATGTGTGTGTGCCACCACAAGCCATCATTGTTCCTGTAGCCCCTCCCACATGTGTGTGTGAAACACGCTGCACACAGAGACTTCCACTCACACCGAGTCATCATGTGATGTGTGTGATGTGCGACGCATGCAAACACTTGCAAGCATGTGCACATCTACTGCTTCCCCGTCAGTTATTTTGTGAATCGAGGTCTGAAAACACAAAAGTGGGGAATCAATTTTATGGCAGTAAGTCTTCAGCTGCTTTCGTGCAAATGTGATACTTGTTGTTCTGAGTTCAAGCTGTTTTATTTTTAGAGGTCACATGATGACCCGAAAATCCGCTTTATGTTCATATCTGTGTTAAATTGGATTTCATGTTGTCAGTCTGAACAGTCAAAACGTACATTCGCCCTATTGAGATATCCCATAATCCCTTGCGTGCCAGAGAGTCGCTGCAGTCTAAACAACATGGAGAAACCACATGACAACAATTGCAAATGAACATTATACAACCAAAATGTCATTTTTTTATGCTTTTCATCACGTTCATAAGAGACTGCTGCATGACACCCTGAAAACTTGTTAAAACAAATATTCCATATAATCTGTGTCTGCTATGTTTAACCTGCATGGAATTTAATAAACGTAAACTGAATTTTGGGCATTTTATATATATTACTCTTGAACAAAGAGGACAAACAGTGCTGTAAAGGACAATAAGCAGGACGTTAAAGAGCAAACTTCACTTTCCACAAGAACGGCCGGACTGGCTATATACACACGGGGTTGAGCATATTGCAAGATATGGACGCGCGATATACGAGGGCTGTCAATAAAGTAACGGTCCTTTTTATTTTTTTCAAAAACTATATGGATTTCATTCATATGTTTTTACGTCAGACATGCTTGAACCCTCGTGCGCATGCGTGAGTTTTTCCACGCCTGTCGGTGACGTCATTCGCCTGTGAGCACTCCTTGTGGGAGGAGTCGTCCAGCCCCTCGTCGGAATTCCTTTGTCTGAGAAGTTGCTGAGAGACTGGCGCGTTGTTTGATCAAACTTTTTTCTAAACCTGTGAGACACATCGAAGTGGACACGGTTCGAAAAATTAAGCTGGTTTTCAGTGAAAATTTTAACAGCTGATGAGAGATTTTGAGGTGATTCTGTCACTTTAAGGACTTTTCACGGTGCGAGACGTCGCGCAGCGCTCTCAGGCGCCGTCATCAGCCTGTTTCAAGCTGAAAACCTCCACATTTCAGGCTCTATTGATCCAGGACGTCGTGAGAGAACAGAGAAGTTTCAGAAGAAGACGGTTTCAGCATTTTATCCGGATATTCCACTGTTAAAGGAGATTTTTTTAATGAAAGACGTGCGGACGGATCCGCGCGTCGGGACGCAGCCGACGCTGTGCGGCGGCACAGGAAAAACACCTCCGTGTTGATAACCATTTGTAAAATCCAGGCGGCTTTTGATGGCTTTCAGTGGAGTGAGTATATGAGAAATTGTTTAACAGCAGGACATGTTCCAACTTGTCCTTAAGGCTTTCAACAGAGGTGTTTTTCCTGTGGCGGAGCGTCGCGGCGGCTGCGTCCCGACGCGCGGACCCGTCCGCACGTCTTTCATTAAAAAAATCTCCTTTAACAGTGGAATATCCGGATAAAATGCTGAAACGACTTCTTCTGAAACTTCTCTGTTCTCTCACGACGTCCTGGATCAATAGAGCCTGAAATGTGGAGGTTTTCAGCTTGAACAGGCTGACGACGGCGGCTGAGAGCGCTGCACGACGTCTCGCACCGTGAAAAGTCCTTAAAGCGACAGAATCACCTCAAAATCTCTCATCAGCCGTTAAAATTTTCATTGAAAACCAGCTTAATTTTTCGAACCGTGTCCACTTCGATGTGTCTCACAGGTTTAGAAAAAATTTTGATCAAACAATGCGCCAGTCTCTCAGCAACTTCTCAGACAAAGGAATTCCAACGAGGGGCTGGACGACTCCTCCCACAAGGAGTGCTCACAGGCGAATGACGTCACCGACAGGCGTGGAAAAACTCACGCATGCGCACGAGGGTTCAAGCATGTCTGACGTAAAAACATATGAATGAAATCCATATAGTTTTTGAAAAAAATAAAAAGGACCGTAACTTTATTGACAGCCCTCGTATGCACCATGTTGTGCATATATTGCATGATACGGATGCGTAATTTGCACCACCTGTATATAGCCAGTCTGCAGAACAACATGAACAGGAAGCGATCGCAGCTCACAGTGATTCCCATTGAAAATAACAGAGAAACAATCTGAACTTCTGGCATGTTTACATAAAGCAAACAATAACAACATCTATAAACCCAGAGAATATATTCATGAGAGTTTTAGGCAGAATATACAAAGAGTTTTAGGTTTTGATGTTAATGCTGTTGTCCGTGTGCAGCCTGATCAGACTCTCAATGCAGTTCTTAATGTTAATGACATCTCGCAGCACAGCGACTTCTTCAAAGTTTTGCGAGATTTTGCAGGATTTGAAACCTCAATAGGGCGAATGAAATCCCTTTTTTCCAAATCAGTTTCAAGCCTCATTTGTGGGTAAATCCATTTTGTTTGACGGCTCAGATCAGATTCTGGGTGTGTTTTGTTACATCTGTGACTTTTCACAGCATGTACAGTAGTGTTCAGAATAATAGTAGTGCTATGTGACTAAAAAGATTAATCCAGGTTTTGAGTATATTTCTTACTGTTACATGGGAAACAAGGTACCAGTAGATTCAGTAGATTCTCACAAATCCAACAAGACCAAGCATTCATGATATGCACACTCTTAAAACTATGAAATTGGGCTATTAGTAAAAAAAGTAGAAAAGGGGGTGTTCACAATAATAGTAGTGTGGCATTCAGTCAGTGAGTTTGTCAATTTTGTGGAACAAACAGGTGTGAATCAGGTGTCCACTATTTAAGGATGAAGCCAGCACCTGTTGAACATGCTTTTCTCTTTGAAAGCCTGAGGAAAATGGGACGTTCAAGACATCGTTCAGAAGAACAGTGTAGTTTGATTAAAAAGTTGATTGGAGAGGGGAAAACTTATACGCAGGTGCAAAAAATTATAGGCTGTTCATCTACAATGATCTCCAATGCTTTAAAATGGACAAAAAAAAAAAAAAAAAACAGACGCGTGGAAGAAAACAGAAAACAGCCATCAAAATGGATAGAAGAATAACCAGAATGGCAAAGGCTCACCCACTGATCAGGTCCAGGATGATCAAAGACAGTCTGGAGTTACCTGTAAGTGCTGTGACAGTTAGAAGACGCCTGTGTGAAGCTAATTTATTTGCAAGAATCCCCCGCAAAGTCCCTCTGTTAAATAAAAGACATGTGCAGAAGAGGTTACAATTTGCCAAAGAACACATCAACTGGCCTAAAGAGAAATGGAGGAATATTTTGTGGACTGATGACAGTAAAATTGTTCTTTTAGGGTCCAAGGGCCGCAGACAGTTTGTGAGACGACCCCCAAACTCTGAATTCAAGCCACAGTTCACAGTGAAGACAGTGAAGCATGGTGGTGCAAGCATCATGATATGGGCATGTTTCTCCTACTATGGTGTTGGGCCTATATATCGCATACCAGGTATCATGGATCAGTTTGGATATGTCAAAATACTTGAAGAGGTCATGTTGCCTTATGCTGAAGAGGACATGCCCTTGAAATGGGTGTTTCAACAAGACAATGACCCCAAGCACACTAGTAAATGAGCAAAATCTTGGTTCCAAACCAAAAAAATTAATGCCTTGCAGATGTGAAGAAATCATGAAAAACTGTGGTTATACAACTAAATATTAGTTCAGTGATTCACAGGATTGCTAAAAAAAGCAGTTTGAACATAATAGTTTTGAGTTTGTAGCGTCAACAGCAGATGCTACTATTATTGTGAACACCCCCTTTTCTACTTTTTTTTAACTAATAGCCCAATTTCATAGCCTTAAGAGTGTGCATATCATGAATGCTTGGTCTTGTTGGATTTGTGAGAATCTACTGAATCTATTGGTACCTTGTTTCCAATGTAACAATAAGAAATATACTCAACACCTGGATTAATCTTTTTAGTCACATAGCACTACTATTATTCTGAACACTACTGTAAATGTCCCTGGTCGGGGACTTTACCTCCGATAACACCCACTGCTGCCTCCCTCTCTCCCTGCTCTGGGCAATTTTCATTCCACTCCAATAAAATCACTCACTGCTTACTCCAAAAAGAAAACCTTGGAGATGACGTGTGCTTACAGGGACATGCAGTCAGGTGACGGCCACTGTTCAACAAAACAATTCAGTGGAGCAGCATTTCAAAGTTGTACTACTGCTCAAACTTTTCAAGTTTTTAATGCCTTTTTGTTCCATGCAGGCTGTGTTTTCTACATCCATGTTTTGGATGTAATGGCACGGTCACATATGCTGAACGAAGGAAAAAAGTCAGAAAGCCACAAGTCTGTGCTCTCCACAACCACCTGTAGCTGCATTGTCTTGACAACAGCTTTGAACGTGTGCGCGCACATGCTCATTGGAGCCAGAGACGCCATGCGAGCGTACGTAAATAGTTGAAGTAGTTGATCAAACATTCTTACCACTATTGTTTCTGTATGACAATGTTACTTTTTGTCCCACACATGGATGAGTCACATTCAACTCATTGGATCTTTAGTTATTGATCTGTTTAGATATTGTCAATGTTCAAGCAAGACATCGGACTTGAGAGGTTGGACAAAGTTGGACGACAACCAAACGGAACGCTGACGGTACAGGACCTACGCAAACAATGAGGAACCGTCAAGACAGAAAGCAAAATGGAACACGGATGAATTGAAGTTGTCGTCAGGATTTGTTCACATTTTTCAACAGTCTGAAAATTCTGACAAAGAAACAAAGCTGGACAACGGTTAAACAATGTCTCAGAAAGTCAACGTAAGTCCAGATTTCTTGTTTCATTTTGGCTCCGGTGTCCTTCGTTAGTGCCGTGTGACCAGGGCTTAAGTGAGGGTGTAGTCACCTTTTACCCCTCAACCTGTAAAGGGCTGAAGGAGTATTGTCATCAATCTGGGAGCTGGGAAAGCAGGCAGGCGTGGGGTGGGGTGGTGTTAACAACCAACCCATGAAGATTGCTACATGGACACACAGATTGGATCTGGTCATTTACTTTATATAAAGTGGACAGTCAGATCTGAATAAGATATGCAATAAATCTGTTTTTAAATAAAAGTCTGAACAAAGCCTTTTGGCTCACTGATGATTAATGCACATTAGAGCTGCATAAAATGATCAGGATCGAGCGACTCGTCTGATTGTATTGGGCAGAATCGAGGGTCTGCGATAAGACGTTTCTGTCTGTTTCAAAGCAATGAGAGAAATATTTCCTGCCCATAGAATGCCATGCCCAAGGGCTCGTCTGGACACAAGCCATATGACAGTGATAATGAAGATAATGAACATGATGGTGATGATGATGATGATGATGATGTTGTCCTGTGCAACCCGTCTGAATGCTAGTGCTGCACATCCTCCTGAAGGACAATGAAGAAGACTTAATTACTGCTGATCAAAACAGACTAAAATTGGGGTGTCTATATTTGATTTTGATCTGTAAAGTAACACTTTTACAGCACAAATACGAGACATTTAAAATGAAAAAACAAAAAACTTCAGAAGTGGCTGCCGCGGTTCAACAACAGATTTGGAATTAATGAGATCCTGCTTCAGGCTTTCCAACATTCGGCCGATAATCATCCAGACCTGTGGGCGCTTTGGCGGCGCGCACTAACGGCTTTGTCTGTGCTGCGTTTACTTATAGAAAGTATCTTTGGCTGGTTTGAGGATGCCAGAGCTTTGAGGCATGAAAAAGGACCAAATATGCAAACTGCTACACTATCAGAGTCACAGCTTTGGGCAATTATTAGCACATAAAAGATGCTGTGACACGAAAGAGGGAAGTATGACGATCTCTGCTGAGATAAAGAAATAACAGCAGATAAAGAGATTTAAAGCAGAAGAATGATGAAAATTACAGACGCTCGAGGTGGATGAAGGTTCCACAGCCAAACACAAAACATATTAACGGCTAAACGCAGCTCCAAACTGACATAAGAAAACATAAAAATCAAAATGATAACGCTGAAAACATCTTTCAGGCCATGAGAGGTCATAGGTCAGTCACAGGTCATCCAGAGGACTTGAGACACAACAGTGGTCCATGCAGATCATTACCACACCAGAACTGTTGGTGGCGCTAAACTTTAAGATTTTCTTCCATTGTTAAACATCGCTAGCCGTTAGCATTAGCCATGTCATGAGCTTCACTTGCAGCAATTGTGGGAATTCCAGAATGTGTGCTATTCATGTTAGCTTCTCCTCTGCTGTGAAGGCTCTCACCACCATTCTTGACACTCACTCGCTGTGTGTGCAAAGGTTTGTTTTTTCAGACAAATGAACATAGTGTGCACATGACATTACTCTGTGCAAGATGGTAGGAACAGGCCACAAACACAATAATGGAAGAGACATGCAAAAATATGTCTCCAGTGCTGCTTTCACGGTCGGTCAAGTTTGATGTCCGTAACTATTTTATCCTTACAGTAACAAGTGAGGATACTTTTAGATTAGAGATTAGATAGAACTTTATTGATCCTTTGGGAAGATTCCCTCGGGAAAATTGAAGTTCCAGCAGCATTGTATAGCAGCACACAGGGTAAGAAGCACACAGAATATCAAAAGTAGAAGTGCAACTGGAGTGAATAAGTCCACTCTATTCTAGTCAAAATCAACCAAAATAAAAATACTTAAAATATAGATATTTTAGCAAATGTATTAAATTCAAGAAATGTAGAAAATTTCCCAAATAATAATAGGTAACTATTTTAGTAGGTTTCTTTTGTCACAGTATTTGCGACATATAAGTTGCTAAATAAAACATCACGTCACATTCAAAAAAATTTTTTTTTAGTTTCTAGTTGGGGAGATCCTGTGATTTATACTCTAATATGATTTATATACTGAAAAATCACACATTCATTATTAATAATAACAATAATAATTGCAATGACTATTTACACAGGACTTTCACAGGAATCAAAGTATTAAATAAACTAAACAATAATAATAATAATAATAATAATTTGCAATAATAAAAAAATACACTACAACAGTCCACAAAAATCCCAAATTTAAGAGCTGATAAAACAGAAAAAAAGTTGCAATTTATAGTCCAGAAAATATGGTAGTACATTATGATCACAGCCAATAAATTTGTCTGTAATCTGTTGAATCATTGAATCATCACTTTCATTTGAACGGTTATTGAAAAAATCCTGAGAATCAATGCTCCAAGGTCCTTCTAAATTATATATATTTAATCCATTTGCAAATTGATAATGAGCAAATCCTGTCATTATGTTGCAGCACTTAGTAAAGTTACAGTCTTTATATAATATTCTGGATAATTGGCTTGCTGCTACTGTTCAGTACGATGTCAAGGTGCTAATGGGCTAATGTTTTTTTTCAAAAATGATACATAAAACAAGATTATTTGTTTTTGAAAAGCCCGAGGCGAAGGTGATCCGTCCGCATCCGTCCACCATCGCCAACGAAGTAGATCTGGTGATACTGCACGCTGGAGGCGGTGTGAGCAGATGACAAATTCCAGCCCAGCCTCACGCTTTTTTTTTCATGCTCCCGCCACAAAATGAGTCAAATTTTCGTGAGAGTTTTTTTAAACTCACTATTACTAACCCTACTCCTACCCCCAACCCTAACCATAACCTAACCTTACTCCTTCCCCCACCCTAACCATAACCACCCTGAACCCCGCTTCCCTCTTAATTTCATGCAGCCATCACAGAATGAATTAGAATGAATTTGTGCTGCCGTGACAAAAATGAGGCACTTTTCATCACAATATCACAAAGCAATAGATTAATGTATATTTTGTGCTGCTGAATCACGACTTGCCATGAGACCAGGTTGCAAATTCATATTACATGTGACATATTAGATGGCTGAAAGAAAATAGTTCCACACAACATGAATCCGCTACAACGGATACGGGGGTACTGGGTCCATTAGTAAACCCGTGGATCCACACAACACTGAGGTATAAAACACTGGACAGCTCATTGGCTAATATTTTTGAAGCAAATCTGCCGCCATATTACCACTCGCATGTGCTGCTCCTGAACATCTTTTCTATTTATCTTTAACCAGGTGTACGCAACTTTATTCCTGTGATTTTGACAAAAAAAATGCCTTCATGTGCAGCTATAAACTGTGCAAATCGTCAGTTCAAAGGCTGTGGACGAACATGTCACCTGTGAGTATGATTGAAATGGGAAGTAATGAACATAATTTGAAGAGTTCTCTCCCTTATTCCGGCATATAGGCAAAGATAATAATAATAACAATAATAATAATAAATTATTATTATTGTTATTATTATAGTAAGTAGGGTGGCTTGTGTTGACACGTGTTAACTTTTGTGGTGGGTGAACTATGTTAAGACATTTATTAGGTCTACTTGTGCATAGTTTTGGAGCTTTAGGCATTATTGCTATGAGCTTTATATCAGGCTGAAGCTCATAGAGCTGTGTGTAATAAATATTGTCATTTCTAGGGAAAACCAACTCTCCTGTAGCCAGTTAAGTGGTGTTCTATTCTTTTAGTGCAACTATTAAAAAATCCACTATTGCTATATTATCCATCATATATACGGTACCAATATATGTGTCTGTGTGTGTGTGTGTGTGTGTGTGTGTGTGTGTGTGTGTATCTCAACAAAAATATAAACGCAACACTTTTGGTTTTGCTCCCATTTTGTATGAGATGAACTCAAAGATCTAAAACTTTTTCCACATACACAATATCACCATTTCCCTCAAATATTGTTCACAAACCAGTCTAAATCTGTGATAGTGAGCACTTCTCCTTTGCTGAGATAATCCATCCCACCTCACAGGTGTGCCATATCAAGATGCTGATTAGACACCATGATTAGTGCACAGGTGTGCCTTAGACTGCCCACAATAAAAGGACACTCTGAAAGGTGCAGTTTTATCACACAGCACAATGCCACAGATGTCGCAAGATTTGAGGGAGCGTGCAATTGGCATGCTGACAGCAGGAATGTCAACCAGAGCTGTTGCTCGTGTATTGAATGTTCATTTCTCTACCATAAGCCATTTCCAAAGGCGTTTCAGAGAATTTGGCAGTACATCCAACCAGCTTCACAACCGCAGGCCACGTGTAACCACACCAGCCCAGGACCTCCACATCCAGCATGTTCACCTCCAAGATCGTCTCAGACCAGCCACTCGGACAGCTGCTGAAACAATCGGTTTGCATAACCAAAGAATTTCTGCACAAACTGTCAGAAACCGTCTCAGGGAAGCTCATCTGCATGCTCGTCGTCCTCATCGGGGTTTCGACCTGACTCCAGTTGGTCGTCGTAACCAACTTGAGTGGGCAAATGCTCACATTCGCTGGCGTTTGGCACGTTGGAGAGGTTTTCTCTTCACGGATGATGCGAAGGAGATGTGTTGCACTGCATGAGGCAAATGGTGGTCACACCAGATACTGACTGGTATCCCCCCCCCCCCCCCCCCCCCAATAAAACAAAACTGCACCTTTCAGAGTGGCCTTTTATTGTGGGCAGTCTAAGGCACACCTGTGCACTAATCATGGTGTCTAATCAGCATCTTGATATGGCACACCTGTGAGGTGGGATGGATTATCTCAGCAAAGGAGAACTGCTCACTATCACAGATTTCGACTGGTTTGTGAACAATATTTGAGGGAAATGGTGATATTGTGTATGTGGAAAAAGTTTTAGATCTTTGAGTTCATCTCATACAAAATGGGAGCAAAACCAAAAGTGTTGCGTTTATATTTTTGTTGAGTATATATATATATATATATATATATCGATAAGCTTGCTGATGATTACACAAAACTTGCATAAACTTTGGTTAAAGAATCATCATTTTTAGAACTGAGTATTTCTCCCAGTGAGCTATGAGTAATTGAGAATAGAAAGGGACAATGTATCAAAGCATTAAAAGAAAGAAAAGAAATAAATCAAATAGCTAATCATGGCAGACATAGATTAGGAGGGATGAAGGTTGCATTAACTGGAGAACATAAATAAGGAAATGAGAGAATCAACTCTTTTATTACTTGAAATTGGTGACGTTCTAACAAGCCGTCTATGTGCAGTCCACATAACGTGCGAGTGGTAAGATGGCCGCCAGTTTGCTTCAGAGGCTACAGAGTGTGTGGGCCAATGAGCTATCCAATGTTATATTCAGATCAGTGGCATCACATAACATGATGCTAACAGGCTAACATTAGCATGAACACTCCCCCTAGCGTCACATAATGCTATGGGCACCCTGCTCAGAGTGCCGTTCTCATTGGACCGACATTGCTGCTATTTTAGCATTGTGGGATAGCTGGCGCCCACAGACTGAGCTCGCCGGACTACTTTCGTCACCCTGCTCAGCGTGCTGCTCTCGCTGGAGCAACAACACACAGAACTCTTCCCAGATAGATCTCTTTCAGTGCAGCTTCTTGTTTATGACTTTAACACGAAGTTAACACAGTCTTTCATTGCCAACTGTAAATAGTCATCAAAACATTCCAATCGTATCTTTCTGAACTCTTCCGCATCAAACTCCATCGTGTCAATGTTTACAATGCTCATTCGCCCTATTGACGTTTCAATTCCCGCAAAACTTCAAAGAGGTCGCTGCGCTGCGAGATCTCAGTAACATGGAGAACTGCACTGAGACGCTCTGATCGGGCTGCACTTTAACCACTGCACACGGACAGCAGCATTAACATTGTAACATAAAACTATTTTTATATTGTGCCTAAAACTCTCATGAATATATTCTCTGGGTTTATACAACCCCTGGCAAAAATTATGGAATCACCGGCCTCGGAGGATGTTCATTCAGTTGTTTAATTTTGTAGAAAAAAAGCAGATCACAGACATGACACAAAACTAAAGTCATTTCAAATGGCAACTTTCTGGCTTCAAGAAACACTATAAGAAATCAGGAAAAAAAATTGTGGCAGTCAGTAACGGTTACTTTTTTAGACCAAGCAGAGGAAAAAAATATGGACTCACTCAATTCTGAGGAAAAAATTATGGAATCATGAAAAACAAAAGAACACTCCAACACATCACTAGTATTTTGTTGTACCACCTCTGGCTTTTATAACAGCTTGCAGTCTCTAAGGCATGGACTTAATGAGTGACAAACAGTACTCTTCATCAATCTGGCTCCAACTTTCTCTGATTGCTGTTGCCAGATCAGCTTTGCAGGTTGGAGCCTTGTCATGGACCATTTTCTTCAACTTCCACCAAAGATTTTCAATTGGATTAAGATCCGGACTATTTGCAGGCCATGACATTGACCCTATGTGTCTTTTTGCAAGGAATGTTTTCATAGTTTTTGCTCTATGGCAAGATGCATTATCATCTTGAAAAATGATTTCATCATCCCCAAACATCCTTTCAATTGATGGGATAAGAAAAGTGTCCAAAATATCAACGTAAACTTGTGCATTTATTGATGATGTAATGACAGCCATCTCCCCAGTGCCTTTACCTGACATGCAGCCCCATATCATCAATGACTGTGGAAATTTACATGTTCTCTTCAGGCAGTCATCTTTATAAATCTCATTGGAACGGCATCAAACAAAAGTTCCAGCATCATCACCTTGCCCAATGCAGATTCGAGATTCATCACTGAATATGACTTTCATCCAGTCATCCACAGTCCACGACTGCTTTTCCTTAGCCCATTGTAAACTTGTTTTTTTCTGTTTAGGTGTTAATGATGGCTTTCGTTTAGCTTTTCTATGTGTAAATCCCATTTCCTTTAGGCGGTTTCTTACAGTTCGGTCACAGACGTTGATTCCAGTTTCTTCCCATTCGTTCCTCATTTGTTTTGTTGTGCATTTTCGATTTTTGAGACATATTGCTTTAAGTTTTCTGTCTTGACGCTTTGATGTCTTCCTTGGTCTACCAGTATGTTTGCCTTTAACAACCTTCCCATGTTGTTTGTATTTGGTCCAGAGTTTAGACACAGCTGACTGTGAACAACCAACATCTTTTGCAACATTGCGTGATGATTTACCCTCTTTTAAGAGTTTGATAATCCTCTCCTTTGTTTCAATTGACATCTCTCATGTTGGAGCCATGATTCATGTCAGTCCACTTGGTGCAACAGCTCTCCAAGGTGTGATCACTCCTTTTTAGATGCAGACTAACGAGCAGATCTGATTTGATGCGGGTGTTAGTTTTGGGGATGAAAATTTACAGGGTGATTCTATAATTTATTCCTCAGAATTGAGTGAGTCCATATTTTTTTCCCTCTGCTTGGTCTAAATAAGTAACCGTTACGGACTGCCACCATTATTTTTCCTGATTTCTTATAGTGTTTCTTAAAGCCAGAAAGTTGCCATTTGAAATGACTTTAGTTTTGTGTCATGTCTGTGATCTGCTTTTTTTCTACAAAATTAAACAACTGAATGAACATCCTCTGAGGCCGGTGATTCCATAATTATTGCCAGGGGTTGTAGACGTTGTTATTGCGTTATTCCGTTATTTTCAGTGGGAGCTGCTGTGAGCTACGCTCGCTTCCTGATCATGTCGTTCTGGGGGAAAGTGAAGTTTGCTCTCTAACATCTTGATCATTGTTCTTTACAACACTGTTTGTCCTCTTTGTTCCAGACTAATATATATATAATATGTCTGAAATTCGGTTTGCATTTATTAAATTCCACGCAGATTAAATGTAGCAGACACGGATTATTTGTTATAATTGTTTTAGCAAGTTTTCAGGGTATCATGCATGCAGTGTCTTATTAACGTGACGAAAAGCATAAAAATTACATTTTTGTAGTATAATATTCATTTACAATTGTCATCGTGGATTCTCGATGTTGTTTGACTGCAGCGACTCTCCCGCAAGAGATTATGGGATACGTCAATAGGGCGAATAAACTTTTAAGTTTCTTAAATATTTATTATGGCCACTCTTAAAACTTCAGTTCTCTTCATAATTTTATTACTGGTAAATTTTAGAATTAATTTAGATGAGATATACTCATTATCTCACAGGAATATATCACAATTATCTGGGAACTACTTTTTGCGCAGGAATTCATCAAGCACATCGGCTGCGGGCGCGTACTAACACAGAATCCCCAGAAACTATGGAAAGTTGTTCAGCCATAACGAGAGCGTCCACTTTTAGCTTGTCATAAGCTAAGCTAGTGGCGCTATGTGTGCTATGAGGTCTCACTGCAATGCTAAAGAGGTAATGCTAGCATGAGCTGCGTGCCTTCATTGTGAGCCACAGGATTTATAATGGGCTTAAAAAACATAATACATAATAATAATACATACATAATACATAATAATTTTACATATAGTTTTTGAGTTTTGATAACAGACACAGATTTTGACCTCAGAATTATGTTATCGATAAATGTTTTGGTGTTGGTGCAGTTACTGTTTTAATAAAAAAGGACTCACATCTGTTTAGAATGTTTTATAGCATTAAACCCTCACCCCCCACCCCCAAAATTCTAAATGATAGTTTTTACAATGACCAGTGATTGCAAAACTTATGCTCTTGTCTCATCTCAGAGCAGACAAATATCATGAGGGAAGCAACCACGAAATCCATGTGAAGGAGTTACATGCTTCAGGGGCTGTGACTGGAGACGTTCAGACGTTTTTTGGGGTGGGGGGGCAGCAGTAAGATTACTTTTCATGAGGGCCAAAATCCCTGGTAGCGCCCCTGCAGCTACATTATGTGATAGTGAACACATTATTATTAGATATTTACATCTGTCCCTGCAAAAGGTGTTTCCCAAATTTGAATCCAGGGTAAATCTTTGAACATATAACTTGTAACAACCTTGTAACTATTCCTGCTTAATTGAGAGGTGAGTAGGTGAATTCCCATGTCGGTTGATTAAGGGAAAATAACACGTGTGATATTTTGTCTGGTGCTCCTCATGTCTGTTGTGTGCATGTTAAGTTTCAGGTTTCCACACACAATTTTATAAACGTGGCCTCAGGTGAGCTCCACCATGCTTAGGGGTCCCACCCACTCAGCCCATCACCACGACAGTCTCCATGACAACGCCTTACCATGGCAACCCGTGTCACCCAGCTGTTCCTCTTCAGACCTGAAAGTCAGCGGCTGTGGAGAACATACTGGAATTCACTCAGCTCAGTCTGAGGAAAGCCAAAAAGATCCCACTCTGGTCCAAAGTTTCCATGGTAGACTGATCCGCTGGATCTACAGAACACATAACCTGCAACCTTTCAAGCGCCACAGCTTCTCGCCATAAGAAGATCCTGCAGCTGGGCTCTTGTGGCTTTGAGGACATGGTGCTAGAACATTCTGTGAGCGGGTCAGCCTGGACAAACAGGCGGGTTGTACCGCTGACTGTGAGGGGACGATTGTGCACTGAAGGAATGCGCACGTCAATTAGTGCTTATTTGGGGAGAAGTCCAACGTAAGTTTGCACACTCGCCATCTTACAGCTGCTCTTTGTCTCTGAAGGTTACATAATAATTCCATGACAGCCTGTCAGACATCATATGAAATCGATTCCACGCAGCAAAATGCTCCCTTCTCCCTCCCAGCACCATTATCTGTTCCCATGACGACTCGGTTCTTCATCAGTCTGTTATCTCTTATTATCTGATAAAACGGGCAAACTCATATAGTCATGCATGAACAAAGACAGAAAGGTGAAGTGACGTGAGGCGGTGGGGAGATGATGTCAAACCCACTGAGACAAAGGAAGTCCACCATGACGGCGATAGTCCAACTCGTTTCCCGACTGGAGCTTCAGACACATTCTTAGCCTGCAGCACTTCTGACGTCACAGAGGTTCAAATGGATCCTCTCAGCCTTTAGAGAACCACAAACCTCAACAAAAGCCTCACAGAAAACGTGAATGAACTTCGTACAGTAACCCCTCCAAGAGTTGCAATGCCAACATAGGCGTTCCCTGATTTACCATCAGCCCTACAAACGCAAAAAGGGTGATGTCTGTGTCTGTTACACATACGCATCACAGCGGGTTACGTACACCACGTGACCATAATAATATTTAATGCAAAATTCACAAAGTGTGGCCCGCAGTCCCCTGGTGGTCCATGAAGGTACTCCAGGTGGGCTGCGGCCCCCAGGTGGGTCATGACAGGCAAAAATTGAATAAATAAATTTAAAGTCTTTTATACACACACACACACACACACACGGGAGGTGCATTCAAAAAGTATCTATTTTATCCCATGGAAACAAATGAAGTATGCAAGTTGTCTTGTCTTTTGGTGGTGGTGGTGGGGGGGCTTCCTGTGCATATGCATTAATTTCTGTTTGCAGAGTGCATCAGCTGCTAGCAGTCAGCCTCAGAGTGAACACGTGTACTGAGCAGCCTTCAGATTCTCATTTCCTATAACATAATGGAATGACTTGAGTAAAGGCATTGCATCTAATTTTGGCAAAAGTTTGGTGAGACCCAGACATAAATCCCTCGCAAGATTCAGCAGGTTTTTGGTGATGATGCCAGGAGCCTAATGCAAGTAAAAGAGCGGTACAACCACTTCAAAAATGGGCACACATCAGTGGAGAGCAAAGCCCGTTTTGGTAGATCATCCACAAGCTGAAATGACCAAGTGATTGACAGAATACGGACGTTGGTCATGGATGACCATCATGTCACCATCCAAGAACTTGCGGACGAGGTGCAGATAAGCACAGGTTTGGTACATTCCATATTGACGGAGGATTTGGGCATGTGAAGAGTGTCAGCGGAATTTGCGCCGAAGCTGCTAACGACGGATCACAAGCAACTGCATCTGCAAATATCGCAGGACATGCTGAAAACTCCTGAAATTCCTGAATTCCTGAAAACTGTCATCACTGGTGATGAGACGTGGGCTTACAGGTACAACCCGGAAACCAAATCATCATGTTTCAATGGAAACAGTCAAAGTCAAAGTCATGTTGACTGTTTTCTTTGACTTTCTAGGGTGCTGCATCATGAGTACACACCAGAAGGCCAACATATTAAGAGTGTAACAGGGCGCTCCTACGTCACCTTTGTGATACTGTGCGCCACAAACGACCAGATCTGTGGGTGGCGAAAAGTTGTCAGCTTCATCGTGACAATGCACCCGCCCATTCTGCTCAGCTAATTCAGGTTCTTCTGGACAAACACAACACTCCTGTGATTGCTGACATGGCTCCCTCTGATTTTTGGCTGTTGCCCAAAATCAAAACGATGCTAAAAGGGACTTGATTTGAGACATCATGAGGAATGCGACAGCTCAGGTGAACGCCGTTCCAAAAGAGGCCTTCCAGAAATGCTTTCAACAATGGGAGAAGTGTGTGCAGTCCCAAGGAGACTATTTGGGTGGGTATTACAATTTCAGACCCCCAGGTGTGTAATTGTATTTTTTGTGGCCTTTGTAGTTTAAACTGTTGCCTTACAGCAACAAGATTGTGGGATCACTTCCCACCTGGTCCTTTCTGTGTGGAGTTTGCATGTTCTCCCCATGTTTGTGTTGGTTCCCTCCAGGTGCTCCAACTTCCCCCCACATCCAAAGACCCGCAGGTTTGGTTGGTGAACTGGTGACTTTAAATTGTTCATATGTGTGTATTCACACATGTGTATGTGTGAATGTTTGTCTGCCTACATGTGGCCCTGCAGGTCTTTGGATGTGGGGGGAAGTTGGAGCACCTGGAGGGAACCAACACAAACACGGGGAGAACATGCAAACTCCACACAGAAAGGACCAGGTGGGAAGTGATATATATATATATATGTGTGTGTGTGTGTGTGTGTGTGTGTGTGTGTGTGTGTGTGTGTGTGTGTGTGTGTGTGTGTGTGTGTGTGTGTGTGTGTGTGTGTGTGTGTGAGATTTAGATCCAATGTCATTGACCTCTGAATAAAATTTGAATTAATAATTATTGATGCATCAGAATTTTGGTAAGTAGAGAGTCGGGTTCTGTTTGCTCAGTGTTCATTTCATGTGTTCATCTGTATAAAGTCGTGATCACTGAGGCCTTCAGTCCTGAATCGGACCAGCCGGATCTGGGTGTGGCTCTCCACAATTATTTCAAGGATTTAAAAAAAAAAAAACAGAGAGAGAGATATGAGGTCATGGTTGACATTTTAGCCTTTTTTATATAGTAAACATAATGATTCCTCAAAAAGATTGTGAGGTCATAAATATGTTTCTTTCACACTAACAGAACAATAGTTCTGCACACAGTCTATGATTTGGACGCGGGTCTGTGATCCCTGACAGTCCGTCCTTTCTTTACTCTGTCGTCGTCTTTACCTTTAAAACAAAAATAAAATGATTTCATCAAAATGTGACAATTCGGAATCGAGTTCCCAGTTCTTTGTGCATTGTGGTTTTGATCCATTTTTTCCTACCAGACCCTTTCCCGGGGCGTGTTCTGCTCGAACAAGTTGGGTTTCAGCGTTTTGCTCAAGGGCGCTTCAAACACACACACACACACACACACACACACACACACACACACACACACACACACACACACACACACACACACACACACACACACACATCCATCCTGTGAACTAAAACCTCTAACGTGTCAGACGACCAATCAGGATTTAACCAATTACTGCTGGACTCATGCCACGGATGCCCTGATCCGACTCCTGATTCTGGTTCCGAAACCGATTGATCATGTGAAACCGATGTGAGCTGGGAACTCTGTGGAGACACTGACTTCATTCTTCTTTGTGTGAGACAACTCCAGGCCGTAACAAACTGTGAAAAGCCTCTTTCAGAATCGTGCTGCTGTTAGAAGGACTCTGAGAAACCGGGACTGGATCAGGCTCAGTCCAGTCGATCGTTGTCAGGGTGAACGCCTGTGTCAGGGTGAACACATGAATGAGTGTGAAGGTGTGGATGAATGTGTGACTTACCCCAGTCTCTTCCTGAGGGTTGAACATCTTCTACTGGTGCCTTTCCTCCGCAACCTTTCATCTCCAAACTCTCCTGATCTTATCTTCACATTCTATCTCCATCCTTCTTCTTCCCTCCATCTTTCCCTCCTTGCTGTGCACCTCCTCATCTTTCCTTCTCTTCGTTCCTGTCACTCTCTCTTCCTCCTAGCCCTCCCTGCAGCGCTCCAGCAGCTCGGTATCGCTGTCGCTCGGCTGGCACAGAGAGCCAGCAGACACATGGGAGGGCTGTTTTGTAATCCAGCAGGTCGTACCATCCTGGTACCAGGGAGGGGGAGGGGGGGTGAAGGGATGCAGGGAGGGAGGGGGAGGACTCAGCCTATAGTATTACCTTACAGCCTATACTTCTGCTGCATCCCTGCCTCGGTGAGGCATTGGTCTCTCCCGTGTTTTACGACCACGATGGTGACAGTGAAGAGACACAGAACGGAAACAAGGAAGGAAGGAAGGAAGGAAAGAAGAGAGGGCGGTGGTAAGAAGTGATAAGAGATGGGATGAAGACTTATAGGACAGCGCCAGACATTCTGATGCTGAGCTCAACATATCGAATTATCACCCGTCACCGGTGTCATGAAGCTGAAGGGTTCAGGTTCACGGAGTAGGAGGAGCTTATGGACGTGTTTTCGCTATGTGGCTTCAGTGGATTAAAATCAACTAGAAATAACATCTTCAGTTAGTCGAGGAAATCACAAATTGAGTGCAATAAATTTAACCAGAGCTGTGCTCCTTATGGGAGCTGTGATGAGCTTCGAGGTGTGCAGTGCATGATGGGAAAAAACAAAGGCGGGGCAACCATAAGTATTCAAAACCTGGGGAAAATGTTTTGTTGAAGGGAAACTTGCCTTTTTTAATGAAAATTCAATGTATTGGTTGCAGGATCTTGGTGCAGCTTTAGTTGGTCTTTAGATGACTTGTCCAAAACACAATTACAGGTGAAAAACTTGACATTAACTCCACAGACCTTTCAGTAATCCATTTCTTATTCTGCTCCTTGTCACCAAACCTATTCATGATGTTCATAGATGGGATTTCAAGGTGCAGTCAAGGACCAGAGGGTGTCCAGCTTGGTGACCTCAGAGTTGCATCTCTGTTTTTTGCAGATGATGTGGTTCTGTTGGCTTCATCAATCAGGCAGTGACCTCCGATGTGCACTGAGCAGGATTGAGGCTGAGTGTGAATCAACTGGGAAATATGAATGCATGGTCCTCTGTCATAAAAGGGTGGACTGTCCCTCTCTAGGACAGAGGAGAGTCATTGCCCCAAGTGGAGGAGTTTACGTTTCTCTGGGTCTTGTTTATGACTCAGGGCAAGATGAAGCGTGAGCTTGACACATGGATTGGGGCTGTGCCTTGAGATCCTGTGGATGCTGTGCTGTACCGTTGTAATGAAGAAAGAACTGAGCCAGAAGATGAGCCTCTTGATTTACCAGTCGATTTATGCTCCTATCCTCACCTATGGTCATGAACTTTGGGTACTGACCAAAAGAATAAGGTCACAGATACATGTGGCAGAAATGAGATTCCTCTGTAGGGTATCTGGGCTTACACTCCTGGACAGGGTGAGAAGCTTGACAATCCAGGAGGGACTTGGAGTAGCGCTGCACCTTCTTTGCATCTGAAAGAGTTAGCTGAGGTGCTTCAAGCACCTGGTGACACACTGGAGGGATTATATATAAGAGTAAGAAGACTTGGCCAAGGATAGGGAAGTGTGGGAGAAGTTGCTTGGTATACTGTCACTGTGACCCAGACCTGGATAAGTGGCAGAAAACTAGATGTCCCAGGATTCCTTATTCTTCAGCTTCTGGATCATTTTTGAAAACTAGCTTTTGATTCCTCGTACCTGTATTGCAGATTCTCAGCCTCCTTCCCAGAAACTGATGCTGATCAGCAGATTCTTTGCTGGAAACAAACTGAAACTGAAACTAAAGGCAGTCTCCCCTTACAGATTTTTGAGACTTGATTGTTTTCAGTTTTGCAGGAAAAAGAAAACAAATTGTGAACTCAATCAGGACGTGAAACCGGGTAAAGGAGTGTTTCAGGAAAATTTTAAACATGTTGGAAAAAAAAGTGTAATGTCAGGATAAATTGTGATCCACAAAATGTGAATAATTGGTAAATAGACTGCATTTATCTAACACATTTAAGTTCAAAGCAATTTACAGTGATCCCTCACATTCACCACGTCCAAGTTCTGCAAGGCGCTCACGACATACAAGGAGCAATGATCTTCCAGTCTGACAGGGATTTGAATCAAAGATCCTCCAGTTACAAGTCCACCACTTTAACCACTTGACCCTCAATTGTTTGACGGGATTCACACATATTAGGGTGCAGAGTGCATCCACAAAGTATTCACAACCCTTCACGTTTTCTACATTTTGCTATGTATCATCCTTATTCCAGAAGGGAGTAAATTTTTTTTTTTTTTACTCAAAATTCTACTCACAGAACCCCATAATGACAACATGAATTTTTTTTTTTTTTTTGGTTGGTTGCCAGGACCCAAACCAGTTCCATCCTGAGGTGGATTCAGCAAAGCAAAGACACCACAGCTGCTGCTGAAGACCTGATCTGGATGGATTTTCTCAATGATTTTTATGAGTGAGCAGATGGATACTTTTTAAATTTTATGATCAGGCGTGTCATGAGAGGCCCAAGCCAAAATATTTGAAAATTGCCCCTTGGTCCAAAGCAGGCCTTGGCTGGAGACTGAATCATGTTTGGATATTTTGTTGCTTTTGACTGAGTAACACTCAGGGTTTGGTCATCTTCATGGTGAGGAGCTTTGCTGGTATTATGAGGGAGTGGCAGCTAAGACATTTTGTCCATGTGGCACAAACTCGGGACATGATCCAGCATTCAGGACTCCAGCAGCTGGAGGACAAGGACATGCCCACTTTTCACATGGCTGCAGCAAATATGATATTCTGCAATAATCAGTCCTGCTCATATGTAAGTGGATATAATATATTTAATCCATTTGAGTTGAACTTGAGACTTCAGTTTGAGCCACACATCAGCAACGAGAGACCATCGTCGACTGCATAGCAGACCACCATAAGAGAGTCTTGAAGATTTTCAGATTTTTGGAAAAAAGTGAGTCAGACAGAATTATACTTCAATCAGTGTGGAAATATACGAGTATACCTTAAGTTGTCTTTGTAAATTAAATGTTGAATCCATAAAAATACATTACTTACACCAACTCTACTTGCTGTATATATTATTTGCATCCCACTTACAGTGTATGAAGTATTTCTGCTCCTTTATTCTCTTGGTTTAACATGTCTAAGTATTTACTGTGCCTTCTATTTGCACTTCTATGCACAATTATGACTTTTGCTGCTGTGACGCTGCAGAATTTTCCTGTTTGGAACTAATAAATGTTGGTTATTTGAAAGACTATTTTTATTCAAATATCTGTCAGTTAATTTTCTTCTAGTTGACCAGTCTGGTATGAGGTCATTGTCGTCCACAATTATGACTTCTTGTCCCAGGATTAATTTATGTTGCATTGCTGCTGAAGCTGATTCCGCATCATTGCATCCTGACAGGCTACAGATGCAAAACACATGATGGGAGGGCGTGTCACTTCATTCTGTCTTTTCTATTTGTGTTCACACAGCGGCTGTCACTCAGTAATCACGCCACAATAAATCAGCATGTCATTCTGTCAGATCATGACCGGATGTCAAGCTACAGTTTCTTCTGTTCTTGTCTGTAAGTGAAACCACTTACAGTGTAAGTGAAAGTGTCATTGATTTCTTCTCAAATATCAATGACAGTTGTTGCTATTATACAGATGAACAGTTTAATCGGATCATTAAAACGGATAACAAATTATCAATAATCCATTTCAACAGCAGAAGTCTATATGCAAACTTTAACAACATTAAAGAATATTTAAGTCAGTTTAAAAAAATATTTAACATAATTGCTATATCAGAACATGGATCAATGAAGATAAAGGAATGGATTTTGAACTGGATGGATATGAATTTAATTGTGTAAACAGAAAAAATAAGAGTGGAGGAGGAGTGGCTGTGTATGTGGATAAGAACATGGATTATAAAATAGTAGACAATATGACAACTGTGATTGATAACTTATTAGAATGTATAACTATTGAAATATGTGAAGAAAAAAGCAAAAATGTATTAGTCAGCTGTATATATAGAGCACCAGGATCTAGTATTGAAACATTCACTGACTGTATGGGAAAAATGTTCTCAAAAACTAATCAAAAAACTGTGTTCATTTGTGGTGACTTAAATATTGATCTGCTCAATCCAAATAAGCATAAAATAACAGATGAATTTATCAGTATAATGTACAGTATGAGTTTATATCCAAAAATCACCAGGCCAAGCAGAATTACATCCCATAGTGCTACCTTAATTGATAATATATTCAGCAATGATATTGAGAATAACACTGTGAGTGGATTATTAATCAATGACATTAGTGATCATCTACCAGTTTTCATCGTTTATAATAGAAAACCATCGGCGGAATCAGCCAGAGGAGAAAATAAAATACAGGCGAGTGCGGACAGAGGAAAACATGAACACACTAAAGAAGGATTTACAGGAGCAAAACTGGGAAAAGGTATACAGTGAAAGTGATGTTGATAGTGCATATGAAACTTTTTTACAAATATTTACATCATTATATGATAAAAATTGTCCAATTAAACAAGACTACAGAAAACAAAAATCCAAGCTCGACCATGGATGACGAAAGGGTTACGAAATGCATGTAATAAGAAAAATACACTGTATAGAGAATTCATAAAACTAAAGACTAAAGAGGCAGAAAATAGATATAAGAAATACAAAAATAGATTAACTAATATTATACGGGTATGTAGGAAGGAATATTATAGTAACATATTATATAATAACAAAAACAATATTAAGGAATATGGGATATATTAAATAGCATTATCAAAAATGGTAATAAAAAACAGAGTTACCCTCAGTATTTCATTGATAATAATGTCAAGAAGGAAAATAAGGATGAGGTAGTCAACGGTTTTAATAATTTTTTTGTAAATATTGGACCAAGCTTGGCAGAAAAAATTCCCGATTCCCAACCTGAGGATTGGGATAATAATCTCATAGAAAGAAATCCCTGTTCAATGTTCCTCACAGCAGTGGATGGAAATGAAATTATAGACATTGTGAATAATTGTAAATATAAAACATCTACCGATTTAAATGAAATTGATATGGTGGTGGTAAAACAGGTCATTGAATGGATTGTAGAACCATTAACATACATCTGTAACTTATCATTTCAAACCGGTAAATTTCCCAATCAAATGAAAATAGCTAAGGTTGTGCCGCTGTATAAGACTGGGGATAGACACCACTTCACAAATTATAGACCTGTTTCTTTGCTTCCACAATTTTCCAAATTATTAGAAAAGTTATTCAATAATAGATTAGACAAATTCATAAATAAACATAAATTACTTACTGATAGTCAATATGGATTCAGAGCACATAGTTCAACATCACTTGCATTAATAGAATCAGTTGAGGAGATTACAAACGCCATAGACCACAAATTACATTCAGTTGGAATATTTATAGACCTTAAAAAGGCTTTTGATACAATCAATCATGACATATTAATCAGTAAACTTGAACAGTATGGGATTAGGGGGTTGGTGTTGCACTGGGTGAGAAGCTACTTAAGTAACAGAAAACAGTTTGTGAAGTTGGGGGAATATACATCATCATGCTTGGACAATGCTTGTGGCGTCCCACAGGGGTCAGTATTGGGTCCAAAACTGTTTCTAATTTATATAAATGATATTGTCAATGTTTCCAAAATATTAAAATTAGTATTATTTGCAGATGACACAAGCATTTTTTGTTCAGGGGGGGATTTGCAGGAGTTATTGAGGAGGATCAGTATAGAAATGGGAAAATTGAAAATATGGTTTGACAGAAATAAATTATCATTAAACTTAAGTAAAACAAAATACATGTTATTTGGCTATTGTAATACAGACATACAGGTTCAGTTACAAGTCGAGGGGGTAGATATTGAAAGGGTACATGAAAATAAGTTTCTGGGGGTGATAATAGATGATAAGATAAACTGGAAGACTCATATAAACATATACAAAGTAAACTGTCAAGAAGCATTTCAGTTCTAAACAAAGCGAAACATATTCTGGACCACAACTCACTCCGCATTCTTTACTGCTCACTGGTTTTACCATATTTACAGTACTGTGCAGAGGTATGGGGTAATACTTATAAAGGTACAACACAATCACTATCAGTAATGCAGAAAAGAGCTATAAGAATTATTCATAATACTGGCTATAGAGATCATACAAATCCACTATTTTTACAATCCAAATTATTAAAATTCACAGACTTGGTTCATTTTCAAACAGTACAAATTGTGTATAAAGCAATAAACAATTTACTTCCAGCAAATATTAAAAATATGTTTTTTAACAGATCAGGGGATTACAGTCTGAGGGGGAAATTTAATTTAAAGCATCAGTGGGCACGAACAACATTAAAAGGTTTCTGTATTTCTGTCTGTGGGGTGAGGATGTGGAACAGATTGGGAGTGGGGCTCAAGCAATGTCCAAGCATGAACCAGTTCAAACAGCGGTACAAAATATGGTTTTTTCTGGGTATAGGGAGGAGGAAGGGTAATGAGGGTTAGGGTGTTTTTGTTGTTTGCTTCGGCTTGTAAATATATAGTATTTTGTATGTAAGTAGGTATGTGTAGGTGTATATTTATGTTTGTGTATATATACGTGTATATATGTATATGTGTATATATGTGTATGTTGATGTGTATATGTATGTGTGTGTATATATATGTATATATATATATATATTGATATCGGTTTAGGTGTGTAGGAATTTATGTGTATATGTGGCAAAGGGTATTACTGGTTGTGGGGAAGAAGGGGTAGGGATAAATAAGCTGATGCTTCACCCTACCCCTTTTCGGACATGTTGGGTACACAGTAGGAACTTTTTTGTTGTTGTAAAAAAAAACCGGTTTGATTTGTCTGTTATCCAGCCCTGCTCTTGAATTGTACGTAAATGTACTGCAAATAAATAGTTTCACCTGTTATAAAAGCAAGCAAGCAAAAAAAAAAAAAAAACCCTGTGTGTGTGTGTGTGTGTGTGTGTGTGTGTGTGTGTGTGTGTGTGTGTGTGTGTGTGTGTGTGTGTGTGTGTGTGTGTGTGTGTGTGTGTGTGTGTGTGTGTGTGTGTGTGTGTGTGTGTGTGAGAGAACTGTAGTTCTTGCGCGACCTGACAGTAATATAAGTATAGGTGGTTGCCATGGTAACTAAGGGAAAGGGCAAGTTGAAGGTCCTTGTCTGTGTCTATCAAAAACTTTTTTTAGAGGTTGAAATGTAGCACTTTTATAACATTACAGAAATAAGTAGACCCAGTTAGTGAATTAAAGAGGGAAAAAAAATGATACTGATCTGATACTTGGTGTCTGATCAGTAAAAATACAACACATTAAAAAAAAAATAATGGTCCATTCAAGAGATATTTAAAATGAAAATGTAAAGATTTACAGTTTTTGTGAATTACAGCTCACAAAAACTTCTCCTATTCTTTTCCCTTTTTGTGAGCTGTGATCAGTCAGTTTTTATGGGATACTACAACCCCTGGCAAAAATTATGGAATCACCGGCCTCGGAGGATGTTCATTCAGTTGTTTAATTTTGTAGAAAAAAAGCAGATCACAGACATGACACAAAACTAAAGTCATTTCAAATGGCAACTTTCTGGCTTTAAGAAACACTAAAAGAAATCAGGAAAAGAAATTGTGGCAGTCAGTAACGGTTACTTTTTTAGACCAAGCAGAGGGAAAAAAAATATGGAATCACTCAATTCTGAGGAAAAAAATTATGGAATCATGAAAAACAAAAGAACGCTCCAACACATCAGTGGTATTTTGTTGCACCACCTCTGGCTTTTATAACAGCTTGCAGTCTCTGAGGCATGGACTTAATGAGTGACAAACAGTACTCTTCATCAATCTGGCTCCAACTTTCTCTGATTGCTGTTGCCAGATCAGCTTTGCAGGTTGGAGCCTTGTCATGGACCATTTTCTTCAACTTCCACCAAAGATTTTCAATTGGATTAAGATCCGGACTATTTGCAGGCCATGACATTGACCCTATGTGTCTTTTTGCAAGGAATGTTTTCACAGGTTTTGCTCTATGGCAAGATGCATTATCATCTTGAAAAATGATTTCATCATCCCCAAACATCCTTTCAATTGATGGGATAAGAAAAGTGTCCAAAATATCAACGTAAACTTGTGCATTTATTGATGATGTAATGACAGCCATCTCCCCAGTGCCTTTACCTGACATGCAGCCCCATATCATCAATGACTGTGGAAATTTGCATGTTCTCTTCATGCAGTCATCTTTATAAATCTCATTGGAACGGCACCAAACAAAAGTTCCAGCATCATCACCTTGCCCAATGCAGATTCGAGATTCATCACTGAATATGACTTTCATCCAGTCATCCACAGTCCACGATTACTTTTCCTTAGCCCATTGTAACATTGTTTTCTTCTGTTTAGGTGTTAATGATGGCTTTCGTTTAGCTTTTCTGTATGTAAATCCCATTTCCTTTAGGCAGTTTCTTACAGTTCGGTCACAGACGTTGACTTCAGTTTCCTCCCATTCGTTCCTCATTTGTTTTGTTGTGCATTTTCGATTTTTGAGACATATTGCTTTAAGTTTTCTGTCTTGACGCTTTGATGTCTTCCTTGGTCTACCAGTATGTTTGCCTTTAACAACCTTCCCATGTTGTTTGTATTTGGTCCAGAGTTTAGACACAGCTGACTGTGAACAACCAACATCTTTTGCAACATTGCATGATGATTTACCCTCTTTTAAGAGTTTGATAATCCTCTCCTTTGTTTCAATTGACATCTCTCGTGTTGGAGCCATGATTCATGTCAGTCCACTTGGTGCAACAGCTCTCCAAGGTGTGATCACTCCTTTTTAGATGCAGACTAACGAGCAGATATGATTTGATGCAGGTGTTAGTTTTGGGGATGAAAATTTACAGGGTGATTCCATAATTTATTCCTCAGAATTGAGTGAGTCCATATTTTTTTCCTTCTGCTTGGTCTAAAAAAGTAACCGTTACTGACTGCCACAATTTTTTTTCTTGATTTCTGATAGTGTTTCTTAAAGCCAGAAAGTTGCCATTTGAAATGACTTTAGTTTTGTGTCATGTCTGTGATCTGCTTTTTTTTTCCTACAAAATTAAACAACTGAATGAACATCCTCCGAGGCCGGTGATTCCATAATTTTTGCCAGGGGTTGTATATCTGTGTGTGATGTCATCATTCCAAATTGGCCTGTTGGCGACTTTCTGTGGATGACATCAAACATGAAATGACCTCATAGCACCTCATCTGCAAATATTTCAGGTAGAATAATACATTGCCTGATTGTTGTACTTACAGTACATACAGCATGATGAATGTGAGGATGGCGTGTTGCTACCAGTATCCTATGGACATTTTTTGCAGTCTTGACATCCAATGGCAAATAGTACAGTATTGGGGGGAGGGTATGTATGATGTCACAAAGATGGGCCCGTCAAAGATGCAGAGATAAGAAGACCTCACAGGGAAGACCTCAATGCAGTATGTCATATATGGAACAAGTAACGAATGATATAATGTAATGAATGTTGGGAATGGAAGTCTTGTGCTTTATACAGAATTGCGATGGCTTTTGAGATTTTAGATTTAACATCATTAATATGAGTTTTCCAGCTTAATTTATCATCAATAATAATAATGAAAATTCTACAAAATGGAAACCTGTAACAATTTCAGATTTTGTGCAGATGGTGATTTGCAGTGATTAGTAGTCGTAGTACACACTGAAGTGAAATTGGTCAATGAGGATGACCAGGCATGTGAAGAAATAACGCTTCAATAAGCTGTTAACTCGTCTGATTGCTGTTCAAGTTCATAAAAAATGTATTAATTCAAACTGAAAGTTTGATGGTAAGTAGGCCAACCTCATAACAGCCTTTCATAGTTTTCATCACAATCTTAAAAGTACTGGATCATGACCTTATTTCATGCTCGATATAGTAATTATAACAGGTGGATTTCTTTACTTTGTACTTTCTCTTGGAAACAGTAAAGTATTTACTATCTTCAAACTGGATGCAGTAACCATAAGTGTATGATGACATACACAGTGTATGATTAAGTCTGATGCTTCAGTAAAGGAGTGTTGACCATCTTCAATAAAAAAAATACCTTTCAGAACACAATTAAGACTCAGGTAACGACATACTTATTTTTGCTTTAAAAGCCACATTTGGTAAATCTGACAAAAGGCTGACAAACATCAGCCGTCATTAGCACACTGATCCGTCTGCGCCTCGCTGCTCTTTTACGTCCCATTAGTATTGTTGAATGTGTTAATATAATGACTAGCGGTGAGTTCACGGAGTGCTAATGGCCTCGTAAATGTAAATCTCTACAATAAGAAGAAATAGAGAACAGATACTGATGTTAAAAAAAAAAAACAACTCAGACACTACACACGGCATAGCGTGCTAACAAGCTAATCATGTAGGTTAGCGTATATTCATCCTGCCACAAAAACAAATAAAGAAATGAATCCTGTTAGCGTGATGAATTTCTGATTTCAGCAGTGAGCTTTTTTAAAAAAAATAAAAAATGACAATTAAAATCAAAGCCGCTCGGCCCATTAAAAAAAATTTAGGAACTAGTTCATCGTCACACAACTGTGAACATTCTTCATACAGTTACCTCGACCTGCTCATCTGCTGCTGTTGGGTAAAATAATATTCATTCATTTTCTTCTGGTTATCCAGTTCCGCATTGCAGCGACAGCAGATCAAGCAGCTCATCCCACACTTCCCTATGCAAATGTATAATAACCAGTTCATTCATTTTAAGCAAATGTGAGTGTGTAAAACATAACCTCCATGTGGGACGCAATTATTTTATATTATGAATCAATATTAACAGTCGATGTTACTGATGAAAGATGGTGTTCACACACAGAAGAAGCTGTTATAGATCAGTGTTCAGCTTCATTTCAGGGATGTCACTGGGAAATTTTCAATTGCGTGAATCCTCCAAAATGAAGGAACAAGGACATATTTTTTGTTTGGGTGTTTGTTTGTTTGTTTGTTTGTTTTTGTAATTTCTAAATTAAAATGGTAATATTTGGTACACTTATATTAACAAAAATATACATTTGGAATATGGTCAACTTTCAGTGTAATAATAAATGTCCCAGTGTGGGTAGGTGTTGTGGATGAGTGGTTAAGTGTGTGTTTCTGGTGCAGAAGGTTCCAGGTGCCTGTAATGTGGATTTCTGTCAGCAGCGTCACCTGGTGGAAAATGTGTGCTAAGTCTTCTTAGCTTTCTTCTCAATGGTTTAAACAGTCAGTCTTCTTACATGAGGCAGAACTGCTCCAGCTGTGATTCTCATTGATTTTTGTCACATTTCTGGTCTCTTTTGCATACAATTTTGTGAGATTCTGACATATTAGTTTCTCTTCTTCTTCACTCTGTTAGACTTTCACCCACACTCTTATTCTGACATCACTTCTGTGTTCTCTTCCTGAAGATTAACTTCCTGTTTCTGGTCTTCCGGGTTCACAGATCTCTACACTTCTGTGTCTATTTATTTTCTGGCCTGTATAACTGCTGTTTGAGTATTTCCTTGTTGCCAGATTGTTTAGTTTTATGACTGCTCTCTTGTGTTATTTCCTCATGTTGCCTTTGTGTTTTTGAACCGTGCTGCTGTTCTGTGTCTGCTGATTGTTTTTCCTGCTGTTCCCGTTCCCGGCTTTAGTCACCTGTGATGTTCACTAAGTGATTGTAATTCTCAGAACACTGTAAAGAGGCAGCTTTCATTCCTTCACTTTCTGCCACTAATAAAGATCCAGGTAGGCATCTTTCATGAGTAAAATATTTTAATATTTCCAATGTATCTACAGGTGTTCACTTCAAATCCCACCATGCCAATTCTTCTTATGAAGAAGTTGCACCAGGAAGGACATTTGGTGTTAAATCAATATGCAGATCCATGTCAGAATTAGAATCAGAATGGAATTTATTGCCAAGTAAGTTCTCACATACAAGGAATTTGATCTGGTGTCATTGGTGCACAAACAACAATAAAAGAAAATACTTCTTCTGTAAGACGTAAAGAAGTCAAATAGGCAAATGGGAAAAGCTACGTTTACTGTCAAATAGATATAGTGGAATGGGGCAGGGTAAATGGGGGTTATTTCTATTTATTTATATGCCATTATTTATAAGTCTAACTGCGGACAGAAAGAAGCTGTATTTGTGTCTTGAGGTTTTAGTCCTGATGGACCTCAACTGTCTGCCAGAGGGGAGGGTGACAAAAAGATTGTGTCCTGGGTGAGAGGGATCAGCCACTATCTTCCTTGCTCACCTCAGGGCCCTGGAGGTGTACAGGTCCTGTAGGGATGGCAGATTGCAGTCGATCACCTTCTCTGCTGTGTGGATGATATGCTGCAGTCTGCTCCTGTCCTTAGCAGTGGCAACAGTGAACCAGACGGTGACGTAGGAAGAGGAGCTGATGGACTCAATGATGGCAGTGTAGAAGTTCACCATCATTTTTGGCAGGTTGAACTTCCTTAGCGAAAGTACATCCTCTGTTGTGTTCTCTTGGTGATAGAGCTGATGTTCAGCTCCCACCTGAGGTCCTGAGTGACGGTGATCCCCAAGTAATGGAAGGACTCTTTGATGGCGACTGGGGACCTTACAGACTGGAGATGGCGATGTGGTGACCACATGGGAACAGGAACTGCAAAAAGAAGAGTTTAGTCTTATGTTGGTACTGATGTGTCCTGTCCTTGGTCCTGGACTGTGTTCGGGTGTCCTTCATTTGGAGTGCTTGGAAGTGGCACATCGCAGCACCGCTACAACATGAGGGACTGTCGCAGATGGAGCTGAAAACACCCATGCAGTGCACCAAACACGGTTTGTACTGTTCAAGCACAGGCCCCAGTGCTGCACAGGTGCACCTGCAGGGTTATAGCTCAATGCCAACCTGAATGCATCAGCACACAAAGAAAAGTCTGCAACTACCATTTACAGTAAGCCGTCCACAAAGCACTATGAGCACGAGTGTCTCCTCCTGCCCGCCCTAACTCACGGAGCCCAAGACAAAGGCTGAGAAAGATTATCCAGCACCACACACATGTGGATGATGTGTGTATATACGCTCGTGTACACGCACATACCTGCTCATGTTTTCCTCACAAAGCACCTCAGCCTGCACACTGAGGAATGTTGTCTGTGCAGAAATGGAATATAATTTAAATCCTCCAAAGCATTTCTGAGGGGTTGTCTACATGCTGCACAGCTGCTGGTTGTGGAGCTGAAATTGGTTAATGTCTCAATCTGTTACATGTGCATAGATGTAAAAATTGGTTTCCAAGCTGCACATTCCTCTGCATGGCTGCAAACTGCAGGCGCTGCAGAGAATGAGGCTGCAGCCTCGACAGCAGGGCTTCTTTGTGCATCTGTCAATCAGCGCCCATCAGTCTCACCGTATGGAGCGAGAAGCTGCAGGAGTGTGCGACTTGCACACTCACGCTGACTGAAGCATTGAAATACAGTTTTCTCTCTGTGGCTGTGCGATAAGCTTGACGTGTGAAAGTATGAAGCAAACCATGACTCATTCTCACATACATATAGTGTCCAGAGTGCATGTAAGGAAAATAAGTAAAAAAAAGGGGGGGGGGTTTCATTTTCAGTCAGTAATAATATTTTTCTATTCCTGCATGTTTGAACAAATCTTTCTGCATTTGAATATGTTACGACTGAAAGCAACTGAAAAAGTCTCAATCTCCCTCTGACACACACACACACACACACACACACACACACACACACACACACACACACACACACACACACACACACACACACACACACACACACATACTCCTCTAGTTCACCTTCCTTCACAGTTCAGTGGTCTTTCATTTACACACACACACACACACACCTATCCCACTGCAGCATTTAGTTAACATATTGGTGAAGCTCCATGATCATCTTTAAATCCACCTTAAAGTGTGCAGACGTCAGTGACGTGTGGTGAGGTTGATGGCTGCTGAGGTATTGACTTCATCACAATCAGATTTACAAACATAAACCCCACAGAGTAGCTTATTCACCATTTGATTGGCAGCAGTTAACGGGCTATGTGTAACATCTCATATCAGCATTCTTTACACATACAAACTGTAGCACACAAAAAGCACAATTAAAAAAAACCTATTATGGTCTTACCTTTACTTCTAAATTAAGTCCACATGTGCCGCTCCTTCTGAACAAAAGCATTGATGACTTGTTTGTAAGTGTTCCTTATCTTCCTTCAGTTTTAAAAGTCTCTGTCTCAGTGGAGATCACTGCCAAGGAAGAAAGTCATCCATTCTGTCTTTGAACGCGAGTGGTCGACCGCTCGAGTTTGATGAGAAAATTCTTCAGGTCACAATATCCCATCTGAGCCCAGACATTGTCACAAGTGAAAAAAGAAGGCAGCAGAAAAGGCGTTTTCTTGCTGGATGTCCACACAGCCAGACTTTACCTGTGTCCCACTCCGTTTGAAAAGAGCAGGTCTGCTGTCCCACAGTCTGAAACAAACCTTTTAGCTCCGGTGATGGTCTTCCTTTAATTATTACCTCCTACTTCAACTGAAAGTCCAGTTTAGAAAATTGTTTCAGTTTGGATATGTAATCCATTCTGAAAGTAAAATAAATGGGCTGTGGCTCTCTGTCACTTATTCTGCAGCTGAGGAGCTGCTGCAAGAAGAATCCCTGGGATCACTAGTGCCCCCTAACATGAGGCAGGAGAACTGCGTGCCTCACTTGGTACCTTTTTGCAGCCATTTTCTGATTGCTCAGAACACGAAACACGTTACACACACATACAGCTGTTGACAAAAAAAAAAACACTGTACATTATTTACATCAGCTAAAACTATGGAATTTAAGTTCATATAACCAAAGTGTTTGACCATTTTAATGGTGACATACAGGGAGACAGTGAGACAGTCTGAGTGCACAGCATGCCAGCAGTTAGCTCACTGACTGCGCAATCCAAAGTGGGGCACGGCTGGCTGCTGCCTCACTGCACGTCTCTGCTCAGTATTTCAACAGCAAATGTGAAAATCTGAGATTTTAATAAAAAAAATCTAAAACTGGTGAAGTTAAAAGGAAAATAACTTTATAGTAGAATCACTGAATAATATAACCATTTAATTTATTATTTTTTCTCATTTTACATGACAGGTGAGGCACAACCTCACCTGTCTACCTGACCAGCACGTCACTAGCAGATGTTGACCTCGTTCTGCTGATGCAAAGAAAACTACATTATTGGCAAAGTTGATGGCAAAACACAATAAACTTAAAAAGGAAAACAATTTTATATATTATTTGAAATAAGTGAAAAGAGGCTGAACTTAAATGTGATGACAGACTGGATTCTTGGAAAGCTAATCAATGAAGTAACCCATGCAGTGATCGAGACTTGATACCTGCTGAACCAGAACCCAAGTCGTGGGCTGAAAGGTTTTCTCTTTTAAATAAGTTGATGCATAAAAAACAGTTAACATGTAAAAGCCCACGGGTGTGTGGATTTCTTTAGACGCATTGCAGACTGCTAAAAAGTGATGATTTTTGGATCAGATTTTTCTAAAGTTTTTACACAGACACCCTGTAGCATGCGTCTATTGCAGCAGCAGTTTTTATGTGATTAAAAAGGTTAGCTAAACTGATCTGACTGAATTTTGGTGGTAAAAAAAAAGGTATTTTATATGTGACATAAAAACAGACGGTAGATACAACAAGTACCGTATTTGATTAAATATAAGCTGACCGTGATTATAATCTCCCCCATCACGTCATGTTTTGGAAAAAGACATTATGAAGACTAAATTTCCTTTGTTATATATATAGAAATTTAATCAACAGACCCTCACTTAGTTTTTAGTCACATATTGACACACTGCAACTCTTAGTACCACATTAAAGTTTGTGAGTGTTTTTAGGGCGTACTTTTTGGGTTCACCATATTGTAACATTACACTCTGTCACACCATATTTCTTGCTGCTTGGAAGTTGGCTGATGATTCTGCTGTATTTATCACTATGGGCTTTAATGCTGAGTCACACTGTGACGGGCCGGGAAAAGAATGAGTAATGATGCGACATTTTGATATCTGTTCGTCTCAGATTTTGTCCTGTACAAATATTATAAATGCGTTTTTTTTTGTCAGCTGTTTCTTGTCTGGCAAATCTGGTTTCAAAGGTTTTGAGTATGTACAAAACTTTGAGGGACATCAGACTGAGAGCTTCCCGATGGTTGCACATTTTTTATCTTTTTGTCATGTACTTGTTCACATCTTGCCAGTGGACATCCGGTAGATGTTAGTTTTACCCGTGCCTTATCTGTTATCTGTTTGTCTTCTGTTAGTGTCCATAATGCTGCACACCCCACATTTGGTGGTTGGCCACTCATTCCATGACAGCTCCCAATCCAACAGAGACTGACAGATTAGGTGATTTTTGCTACCAGATAAATTATGTCAATTCGTTACTAATCACTTTATTTTATCCATCACGGTATGACTGCATCTTAAAGGACACGTCATACAGAATTCACAAGAACTTAGAGTTTGGCTATTATAGGTCATGCGATGACATACCCATATTGATTTGTATACTTTCTTGACTGGTCTCTAAGCATACACCAATCAAAACAAACAGCTATTGAGACTGCTGAAAACAAAGTGTTCATTTTTCTGAATGCTTCTGAGTGTTTATGACACTGTTTACTTCACTCTGAGCAAAGGTCCCAGGGCACTATTGATTGGAATGCAGACAGTCTGCTGCTAATGTAAGAATGGTGCATTGCAAAGTTTAGGTCCCCTTCACAATAACAAGATTGAAGCTGACTAGCACACAAAAGAGGGACTGCATTGCCATTCGTGAAAAATCTGAGCTGCCTCTAATGCCTCGTACACCTGTTGCTACAACTGTTTGCGCACACTAGCGGCCGAAAGACAGAGAGTGCCTGGGAGAACACATTCGATCTCTCTCACGGCAGGTGTCGGACAAATTCCAGGTGACACACAGGAGAGATCCAACACCACTTGCTGGACACAGAAAATGTTGGGGCGACTCGTGCTGTCAGCACAAAAATAGTGAGCGATGACCACTTTTGAGCTGGCTGGGAATTTGTCTAAGTGCTTCACGAGTGTGGCGTTGTAAAGCAACATACACATGGTGTGCCAGATTATTGGCTCCCCCCCTCCCCGTGAGTGTGTATCAAGCATGTCTTGCGCTCCCCGCTCCCCCCCACAACACTTGTGCCTACGTGTGTATCGCGCATGTGTTGCGCCCCCCGCTCCCCCCCCACAACACATGTGCCATACATGTGTATCGTGTGTGTTGCACCCCCCCTCCCCCGCTCTCCCCCCACACACATGAGGCGTGCGTGTGTTTCATGCTCCCCCCCCATCCACAACACGTGGCGTGCCGGGGAGGGGGTGAGGGTTGCAGCACAGCGAGCTGCCTGTCAGCTGATCACCAGCCAGAGACTCACTGACAGCGGTAAATGACAGCTCAGTGCACACGATGTGTTACATTAAAAATACAGACACCACAGCCAGGAAAGGTATATAATAAGTACTACACTAACTCCTTTACATACCCAATCACTTAACAAATAACAAAAAAAAAAAAAAAAAAGTCACATAACACAGAAACAGAGAGTTGACACATTGGTGTGTGCACTGATGGACAAGGGGCGTGGCCGCGACAGCAACAGGTGTTGATATCTCCGGTTCTGGACGTCACGGCTGGGGGAAATGTACCGTGTTTTGATGGACCATGGCCTTACAACGTCCACTGTGTTGTGCATGTCTACTTACTCCCCTGACACATATACATAAAAACATATATCTTTCCTTGCGACGGGCTGCAGAGAGCGAGCGCATGGTACGCACATTGAAAGGCTGTCCCAGCTGAAACGGAACGTCAGATCATGACATGCAGCGGGTGATCTGAATGTCACACCACACACGTGAGCTCTGTTCCACATGATGTGGTGTCTGTCCTGCAGCGCACCACCCACAGGACACGCATGTCGGGCCGGACACATGCGCGGGGTCGGCTGGACATGTCGAGGCAGCAGATGTGGACATGATATGAACGCACTGCTTCATTCATGTTATGTCATGACTGTGCGTCGTGACCATGGGTCATCTACAGAGGAACAGATGGTTCATATTTTATTGTCACTCGATAAGAGGGATTCAAAAAAATGCAGTGTTTTTTAATGGTGTGTGGTTTTTTTTTTTTTTTCTCCACAGCAGAGGTGCGAAGTGGTGCAACACGTTCCCAGCTGCTCACACTGCGTTCATGCACGCGCACAAACGCACACGAAACTGTCACTGGTGTGTTGTGCACACCTGTGCGATGGTACGACCGTCACGACAGCAGGTGGAATGTTTCGTGGTTCCCCATTTCATATTTGGTTTGCGGATTTTCTTCCGGTTTCTGCATCTTTCGTGTTGTGTGTGAAGGGGCCCTTATATAAGTGTGATTTTGTGTCATGATGACTCATTTTTAACGTGATAACTGTGTTCATTTTGATGTAGTTGCAGTAACAGCAGCAGCTCTCCACTATGAAGAGAGGGGCTGCACGTGCACATCGATCAGTCATAAATGCAGCCTGTTAAAACCACAGTCTCTGTTAGGGCCAGCTTGGTGCACATTCATAAGTGTCCATCATAGATACAGTAATGGTGAAAAGTCTGAATATAAGAAATACAAAAAATTAAGCGAGTTGAGGGCAAAGTGTCTTTCGTCTCCTCTGTATGAAAGCCAGTTAAGTGAGTGGCGAGTGATGTGCATACACAGCCATGAGCTGGTAGAAAGTCTACATCTCCAGAAAATAGCGAGTACCGTATTCCTGACTTTTTTCCAAGTGTGTGTTTGGCAGGTCCACTGAGCTGAATGAATGCTGAGTCATCACTTTCAAATGAATGGTCAGTACTTTCTTGATCTGATGTTGCAAGGTTCATTTCAGTTTATCAGCTGGCCATTGTGCCAGTGTCTTTGCTCTGACTGGCGTGACCTGCCAGCAAATGCACTTAATCAAGGATTTTAAGTAGCAGTAAAGTCCTTCAGTGACCACTGATTTTGACTGTGTGTAGGTGGATAGTCTTACAATCAGAATGCTTTGATGTTGAGTTGTTGGAAGTAAAGGGTAAATGTACTGCATTTATATAGCGCTTTTCCATCTGTATCAGACCCTCAAAGCGCTTTACACACCACATGTGAGGTGCTGCCATACAAGACGCCCACTACACTGGGAGCAACTAGGGGATTAAGGACCTTGACCAAGGGCCCTTAGTGATTTCCAGGTCAGGCTGGGATTTGAACCCAGGATCCTCTGGATCAAAGCCCAATGCTTAACCATCACCTCCCCTAAAAGTCACATCAAACAATATGATACGTCTTTTAAAGTTTGGATGATAACTTTTCCTCAATTTGTGGTTAACTTACCCACCTTGTTGAACAGCACTAACCGTAAAGGTCACTATCCCGTGCTGTTAGGCAGAACCATAAACTAGTTAGATGTGCGGGCCAGTTTCAGTCCTGAAGGTTACACTTTTTCCACAGTTATTTGGCACCACCTACGTCTGTGGATGTGTATGACATGTAAAACTGTAGAGCCTGAATAAAAGTCTATACCAGACGGTCTTATATTCGGTGTAATGGTATGGACAGAGGACAGTCCACAAACATTCTTTACATTGGAAGATGATAAGGTCACTTACTCAGGCAGAGGTCTGGAACACGGGAGAACTGTTGTCAGTTGGTTCCAACTGACACACAGTGTTTTATTGTGGAGGAGCACAAGAGTTATCCACAAACACAAGCAGAGGCTCAAAGCACAGAAAGCCATCATATCTTGAAACCAAATCCATACAAGGCAGGCTGTGTCGATGCCTGTCTGCTTGAGTCCCTCTTGCAGGCATCTTTGAAGCACAGTTTTGGATGACCACTTGGTCTTGTGCTACTGACCCAGCTCCTCATACACTATGTCTTTTGGGATGCAAACCATCATCCATGTGGATGCAGGTGGGTGGAGCCAGTGGAGATGTTGTCAGGTCAGGTGGAGAGCATAGAAGCTTGTATCCCTGCAGGAGTTCGGCACTTTGTCCTTCCATGAGATACCTACGATTCTTTTGAGACAGCAGAGTGGAAGCCTCTTCTGCCTTTTGTCCTGAGTGGAGGTCATCCATTCTTCTCTGCCATATAACAGTGGGCTAAGGGCCACACGTCGGGACACAGAGTGTGGTGTTGATTGTCAGCATGGCATTTGTCCACACCCTCTTGCTGAGCTTGGATATGATAGCTGCTGCTTGAGCAATCCTGATGCCAATTTTCCTTCCCTGGCACAGGTAACTAGTTACTGTAGAGCCAAGGTAGGTGAAGCTCTAGTTTCAGCCTGTTAATGGTGATAGACGGTGTGAAGAGAACTAATATGCAGGAAAATCATGAAAGGGCACTGAAATCACCAGGAATAAAAACAACAAATGGGAGATCATCACAATCTGTTAAACACCCCCCCCCCCCCCCCCACAAAAAAAAATCTTGGTCTCCACCCTGCCTTCACTGCGCATGCGTCATTTGGGACCCACAGCAGCTCATCTGAGATTTAAGCAGAAACAAGGCCATTTTTAACCCTCTTGGGCCGACGCCGTCGTATACGAAGGCTAAGACCAAGCTTTATAAATTATAAATAACTTTTTAACGATTATGAGTTAGAAACTTACTTTTTTTTTGCTGAAAAGTTAACTCCGCGTCTTTCGAGCGGCCATCGTTGTACTCCTCATAGAAGCTGTGTGATGATGTGCGCAATTGTGAGTGTCCAATCGGAATTGGTTCACAGTCACATGGTTTTCCAAATCCAATCGTAGGGCAGATTTACCTCACGTGAAAAGCCAAAGATCATTTTCAGGAGTGAGATGTTACTAGTTGGCCCGTTTAAATAGCCCCCTGGGTGCTCCAATGAGTACATACTATTCCAATGCGCCCTGCGCCATTACGCACAGCGATCAGTGAAAGTGAGCAGACGGAGGGCCTCTGATGACAATCTCACGTGCTAAAAGAAAGAGTGTGTAACTATCAGGATTGCAAGACTAGTTTGCATGTGAATGTTACTGGATAACTCTGTTGCTTTCTCGGCGTCAAGCACTGTTTACCATATCAATGGAGCGAGGGGGAGGGCCGCTCCTCAGACTGTAAGGAGCCAAAGTGGGCCAAAGTGTGAATGAAAGCTGTTTAGGAGCAGCACAGAACAGTCTAAAACACAGTAGAAGTAGACGTTTGTGATGTAACCTTTGTGTAATAGCAGACAGAAATTGCTTTGAGATGAGACAAACAAAACGCATAGACCATTTTGTGTATATATATATATATATTATATATATATATATATATATATATATATATATTATGGAAGCACAGGTTGTCCTGAAAAAGAGACAAAAAACTTGATTGTGGGATGCAGGGAGAGTTGTAACAGCAATAATAAAACATTTATGCCAGGTGAGTGAACTGTCCAAAAATGCCCTCGGACCCAGAGGGTTAAGCAGAAACAAGGCGATAATCGGTGAGTCGCTACTGATGCTTTGAAATGACGGAGGTGCAGTGAACGCATCAGCTAGCAGCTCAACTGGCTGTGGCGCTCTGATCGCTTCTTCAGTCTTTTATGATGAAATGATGAATTTATGTGGAAATGATTGTTGTACAAAAGCTTCAGATATCTGTCGATGAGAAAGATGATCACTGGAGTGCAGTTTGAAGCAGACACAAGGTGATAATTGTGGCCTAATGATGCATGCACATTGAAGGCAGGGCGGGACTGATTTTTAGGGGGGGGGTGCTTGGTCGGCTACACCGGACTAACCCAGAGACCAGACTCAAACACCAGAAACATGACCCAGGACGTTCCAGAAAAACATGGTAAGTGGACTTTGTTGGATTCATTTCACTGTCCTTAATGAAATAACAGTTTGGCCGGCAGGGTCATGACATCATGAGGTTTATGGTGAAAAACAGAGAACTGCTGATATCACATGTGAGCCTGAATCTTTAGGACTCATTATTTCCCATCAGCCTGAGTTTGTAGCTTTGGGTGTCAGGTAAAAGTAGCTTCTCCGAGTCTCCATGGTCATTAATATGATGGACAGCAGCCACCAGCTGTCCACTTGTCATCTGCTTTACCTCCTCGTACCTCACGGTGAGTCAGCCGGGATCTTTCATCTCACTCTCTCTCTGTACATTTACACCGCTTAGTGTGACTCAGCCTGAAGGTGGTCATCACAGAGACTGACATGAGAAATATCAGTATTACCATCAGCATCGTCATCACCACCAGGAAAAACCTGGCATCAGGCTGCACCACATAATCAATTAGTCTAATTAAGCCTGTGTATGATGCATTGATCCTTCTTGAAGGGTAACATCCATTTAAGTCATCGCTGACCCACTGTTTCAGCACCATTTCCCACTGTCATGAACTCACCATTCGCTCCCTCCGTTACCTGACAACCGCAGCCTGTCAATCAGCAGTCACCTGCTGTCAGTGTCCTTCAAATCAAATCAAATCAATTTTTATTTATATAGCGCCAAATCACAACAAACAGTTGCCCCAAGGGCGCTTTATATTGTAAGGCAAAGCCATACAATAATTACGGAGGAAAAACCCCAACGGTCAAAACGACCCCCTGTGAGCAAGCACTTGGCAACAGTGGGAAGGAAAAACTCCCTTTTAACAGGAAGAAACCTCCAGCAGAACCAGGCTCAGGGAGGGGCAGTCTTCTGCTGGGACTGGTTGGGGCTGAGGGGAGAGAAACCGGGAAAAAGACATGCTGTGGAGGGGAGCAGAGGATCAGTCAGTATGATTAAATGCAGAGTGGTGCATACAGAGCAAAAAGAGAAAGAAACACTCCATGCATTATGGGAACCCCCCAGCAGTCTAAGTCTATAGCAGCATAACTAAGGGATGGTTCAGGGTCACCCGATCCAGCCCTAACTATAAGCTTAGCAAAAAGGAAAGTTTTAAGCCTAATCTTAAAGTACTGCACTGATTTCTCTGATTGCAATGTCAATATGGGCAGTGCAACTAAATCATCACTTTTACAGCCTGTTTCTTTACACTGGTCAGGGGATGGATACATGAACATTTTTTGGATTTTACTTCTATCAATCATTCGAAATACAAACATTATGGTGCTGTTCCATAAATGTGTCTGGAGCAGACAGACCTCAGTGACTCTGTCTCCTCAGAGAAGGAATGTCAGTTGGAGCCTTTTATCAGGTGCCAGCTGCTGTCCTGTTGATAAAGTCAAGGTATTTTGACTCAAGTCCAAACACTTCTCAGTCAGAAAGCATTTTAAGCTCTGAACAGATTTCTTGATATAATTTTGGGACGGCTACTCCTGTGTCTGTTCTTTGTGAATGCACACGCCGCTAGGCGGAAAGCACTGCTGTCTTTGTGTAAATGTGAGGAGGGGCAGCAGTTTCACTCTGGAGGACTCACATGCACTACACGTACATGCACTGGACTCACGTGCATGTGCAGCTGGTCCATGTATGTAAACAAAGAACAAAACTGTAATAACACACACAGAGGAGTGTGCTTTCATTCTCCCACACAGGGCGCCATCAAGCTGCTAACCTTTACCATAAAACTAAATGGTAAATGGACTGCATTTATATAGCGCTTTTCCATCTGCATCAGACGCTCAAAGCGCTTTACAGTTATGCCTCACATTCATCCCAATGTCAGGGTGCTGCATACAAGGTGCTCACTACACACCGGGAGCAATAGGGGAAGTAAAGGCCTTGCCCAAGGGCCCTTAGTGATTTTCCAGTCAGGTGGGGATTTGAACCCATGATCTTCTGGACTCAAGCCCAACACCTTAACCACTTGACCATCACCTCCCCCAAAACATAGCTTTTAATACTAAAATTTCACTGGGACATCTCTTAATGCAGTTTGTTAACAGTAAAGCTTGATCTAAGTGTCCCGGGCAGAACGTGGTACCGGTACTCCCCAAAACTGGAATCTGGTAGCTTCCGGAAAAAGTATGTTGAAGTAAATTTTTACAGTAATCACAGTGCAAATCTACTAATATAAGTAACAGGTTATACGGGCACTATACTTTGTTCTGCTCTCCACCCTACTGTTAAAGATTGCTAGCATAAGCGTGCATAGCTTCATTATATTTTGACACACCTAAGTTTTACATCATGTATGTAATTAGCATTAGCCCCTGGTCTGCCCCCCCTCCCCCCACATCAGAGAAGCGCTACTGAGACCAACACACACACACACAAACATGCAACTTACAAAGCCTGGATCTGCCCCTGATTAGGTTCACTTAATAGACTTAATAACTAAGTCGCCAAAAAAACACCTGAGCAGTGGTTAGCCCTGTTAGCTTAGGTGGTTCAGACTCGAACAGAGGGGCGTGTTCAGGCTTCTTTCATCACACACTGGGCCACTCAGGCTCCACCCCTTTAAGGTCGGGATGTAGCCAGAATCAGTGCAGCCGCTGGCTGCCAACATGGCAACGCCCAGATACGGGCTTCATATCGGCTGTTCCGTGTCTCTGCAGAAAACTACAGGTGACAGCACGCAGGTTTTCTCTGTGTAGATATAAAGTCTAATGGTTCACTTACACATGCTAACGACATGCACCAACAGCTCACCACCGTTTTCGTGACCGTCCTTTTTCCTTGGTTCAATCATTCAACGGCAGATTTAAGACCAGAGGAACCTCCATTTAACTCACTTCAGGCCAGAAAATCACGAAGGACCCTTGGGCAGGATAGATAAGATAATCCTTTATTAGTCCCAAGACGGGGTAATTTGCAATGTTACATTAGTTATAGAACAATTGTGCGAAGTATGTTAAGTAAAATAAAACAAAAATAAGTATGAAAAAACACGAAGGTAAGTACTGTGTGGGAATAACAACAATATATAGAGTAAAATGCACTATTTACAAGCAGAAAAAACTCAACAGTTAAAATGAATGTTTTGGTAATATTGCACAGGGGCGTAGCACCAAATTCTGGGCCCTAGGTACTAGCCATATTGAAGACCCCCCCCCCCCCACTGTTATGTTCTTTTTTATTAACGCAAACACCAAGTTTCTAATGCGTAGTCAAACCAGGTCTAAATCATGTATACCTTAGATCACACCTGGGAGTCAGAACCCTTTTTAAAGTTGGGGGAGCAATATTGAGTGGGGGGTCTGGGGACCAAATTGCACCATTTTCTAGAAGAATGGTGCAATTGGTGCATTCCCGTCTGTTAAAATGCACAGGAATGCACCAAATTGCACCATTTTTCTAGAAAACGGTGTGCCAATTTGGTCCCCCCAGACCCCCCAACTCAATATAGCTAGCTTTCAAGCTCACCTCTCTTTTCAAAGAATTTGGTTAGCAACTGCTTTCCCTCATTTAGTTTTCTTTCCCTGTCCTTTTTTCTCTTCTTTTTTGAAATCGGACTTTGATTTTTTTAGGAAAAGACATATTTTATTTCAGCCTAAACACTAAACACAACGATTATCTTACTAATCAGTTCATCGGTCGATTTTTTTTTTCGATAATCGTTTTTGTTTTTTTTTACCTACATGTGAGTTTTGCCATTATTTCTTTAAGTGAGTTATTATTAAAAGGCCTTTGTCACACACACTCAGTGTTTGACCTTGTAACAAAGTTCTGTTATAGTCTCGTCAAAAACATACCTGGAGTATTGTGTTGTTTTATTTTGCACATACATACATCACAGATTCCCATCAGGTTTAGATGCCTACAGCAACTATCTCAACCACTGACAACATATTACAGCACGAGTCCATGAAGTATTTTAAAGGCCTGACGAAAGTGTAATGTGTATATTAAGATACGTTATTTTCATGAAAAAAAGACACAAATGTGCAGTTTACTGCATTTTATTTTTTCTGTGTAAGAACCAGCTTAGATGTGGTTTTTGACCAAAACCAAATTGTCATTAAACTTAATAAAACAGGGATGAAGTGGAGGTTAAGAGTCACTAGGTGTTCACAGGAAACAGTTATTTCTATATTTATTTATGTTCATTGTTAGTTGGTTTAAATTTTCTGTTTTGTTTTATCAGATTCTTTTTGTCTGTTTCTCTAAAACTGTATTGTGGCATTATTAGTTATTATTACTATTATTGTTGTTGTTTCTATTATTATTATTGATATATCAATACAAATAACTGAATAAATATTACAATTTGCAATACATTTGACTCTTTATGACAACAAATGCTGAGGCATGAATTATTATACAGAAAACAAATGTGCTGACAGCTGCAACGCTTAATGCTAACTTCAACATTGAAAACGCCATAGAACATGCTAACGCGTTAGCATCGGTCCCGTTTTTTAAGTTCCTAAAATACACCTATCAACTGTTTCAGAAGACCATAACAGGTCGAATTAACATAATAAAGTAAATGTTACTCACAGACATATGCTCTTTGGGGTTTTAGTGGGGAAAAATTAAGATTAAGCGAAATAAAACACTGAATTGACAAAGCACCAGATCGAAGCAGTGATTCGCAGATCGAATAGAAGCACTGCTTCGATCTGCGAATCACTGCTTCGATTGGTTCAAGGTTCAAAGCAAAGCCGGCGCTGCAGAAACGGTTGATTTATATGGAAGAAAATGAAACATTTGCGGTATAAACAAGTTATTTAACAACTAATTGATGACTAAATTAGTTAACTTTTAATAATCGATTAAATCGATTAGTTGTTTCATTCAGCACTACTAAACACTCCTCTTTCCCGTTTGGGATGTGTGTGTGTGTTGGGGGGGGGGGGCATAAGAATATGTTTTGCAACATTTATACATTCATTCTAGGTTATATTCTTTTACAAACATGAACTGTACTGAACATTAATAACATGCAACACAAAAATGTATTTAATGCCAGTTTTTTTGTGGCCCCCCCCCCCATGCTCTGGGCCCTGGGTACATAGTACCCTTTACCCCCCCCCAGTCCGACGCCCTGATATTGCACTATGAATGTTCAAGTAATGTTGTACATGAGAGACAAATAAATTGTTACTTTCATGATTTGAATGGTCTGCTGGCAACTGGTTGCAGAGGTCCTTAATCCTTAATCCACAAATCGCGTATAATAGGCACCCTTGCATGGCAGCACTCTTATGTGTGTGTGTGTGTGTGTGTGTGAGGCATCATTGTAAAGCGCTTTGAGCTTCTGTTTCAGATGGGAAAAGCGCTTTATAATGCAGCCCATTTAATTATATCCCTTTTTTTTGTTGCTGTTTGTTTTATCAAATCTGACTGAACATGAGAAAGAATCTCAAAAAATCTTTGGAGACTTTTGATCCCAAGATGCCAACATTCAAACTGAAGGTTTGATTGTTGCTTTTGGTCTGAGTTGTATATTTTTTTGATGCTAGCAAAATATCACACGACAGACATTAAAGCATCTTTCAATTGCAGTTAGATGTTTTAGTTTTATTTTGTTGTTGTTGTTGTTGTTTTTTGTAATGGGGCAGCGCAGTCTTGTTTGAACGCCTGCGTGATATCGCGAGATTTGAACACTTCCGGGGACAGCCTGCACAAACACAGCAGCACTTCACACGGAAAAAAAGGTGTACTGTTTTGTTTTTGGCTGCAATTGCTGAAACGTCGTGAGATGGGAAGACGGCGGCGAATGGGAGACGTCGTGTTGGTAAGTGTTAGCCTACACAGCTAGTCAGATTAGCTGCGTTCTCTCACCTGCACAACCACAATGTAGTGAATTTTCATCACGTGGTTACCCGTTGCTAATTTGACAGTCTAACGTAACCCTAACCCCCTAACCCCCCACCCCCCACCGTGTCACCCAAAATTTCATGATACCATCTTGAAAATCTACTACATTTTGTGACAGTATCACAAACTATACATTAATCACTTTTTCATGATCAATCAATCAATCAACTTTTTTCTTATATAGCGCCAAATCACAACAAACAGTTGCCCAAGGCGCTCCACATTGCAAGGCAAGGCCATACAATAGTTATGAAAAACCCCCAACGGTCAAAACGACCCCCCTATGAGCAAGCACTTGGCCACAGTGGGAAGGAAAAACTCCCTTTTAACAGGAAGAAACCTCCAGCAGAACCAGGCTCAGGGAGGGGCAGTCTTCTGCTGAGACTGGTTGGGGCTGAGGGAAAGAACCAGGAAAAGAGATCGATCACTAATGATTAAATGCAGAGTGATGCATACGGAGCAAAAAAGAGAAAGAAACAGTGCATCATGGGAACCCCCCCACAGTCTACGTCTAAAGCAACATAACCAAGGGATGGTCCAGGGTCACCCGATCCAGCCCTAAACTATAAGCCTTAGCGAAAAGGAAAGTTTTAAGCCTAATCTTAAAAGTAGAGAGGGTATCTGTCTCCCTGATCTGAATGGGATGCCATCACAAACTTGCCATGAGAGCGGGTTTGTGGGATGACCTGGATTTGAAAAAACAGGTCTGAACACTGTCCAAATAGAAAGCAATCCAGAGTGAATCTGACTCGAGTCGGATTACCGACCCCAGTCTGATCTAAGTGTCAGTTTGTTGGAGTCATTATACCCAAACCCTTGCGTCCTCCCCATCACTTGCAGGCGTCCTTCCTGCCTCTACTGGTGGTTGGCTCTCACTGCGGTATTGTATCACTTCCTGTTCCAGAGCACACCAGTGTTTTTCTGTATCTGTTAGCTGTTTAATCTGGCAGTTAGATTGATCTAGTTATCTAGATAACGATTTGTTTCCCAGTGTAATCTTTACGTGCCTTAACTAAAGCACTCCTTCTGCTGAATCACCTCTAAATTATTTACACATTATTCACTTTGCGTGTTTTTAGGAATCCGCTAGCTTAGCGTAGCTGCTAGCTCTTAGCCGATTTAGCATGGCGGCTTATCCTGTCTCTCCCGCACTTTTCTGCTCTGGGTGTGAAATGTTTAGTTATTCCTCGGCCTCCTTCAGACAGTAATGGTACTTGTAATAAGTGTAGCTTATTCGTAGCTTTGGAGGCCAGGCTGGGCGACTTGGAGACTCGGCTCCGCACCGTGGAAATTCTACAGCTAGCCAGGCCCCTGTAGTCGGTTGCGGACCAAGGTAGCTTAGCCGCCGTTAGTTACCCCCCTGGCACATCCTGAGCAGCGGGAAAGCAGGCTGACTGGGTGACTGTGAGGAGGAAGCGTTAGCCCTAAACAGAAGCCCGTGTACACCGCCAACCCGTTCACATCTCTAACCGTTTTCCCCACTCGACGACACACCCGCCGAGGATCAAACTCTGGTTATTGGCGACTCTGTTTTGAGAAATGTGAAGTTAGCGACAGCAGCAACCATAGTCAATTGTCTTCCGGGGGCCAGAGCAGGCGACATTGAAGGAAATTTGAAAGTGCTGGCTAAGGCTAAGCGTAAATTTGGTAAGATTGTAATTCACGTCGGCAGTAATGACACCCGGTTACGCCAATCGGAGGTCACTAAAATTAACATTAAATCGGTGTGTAACTTTGCAAAAAACAATGTCGGACTCTGTAGTTTTCTCTGGGCCCCTCCCCAATCGGACCGGGAGTGACATGTTTAGCCGCATGTTCTCCTTGATTGCTGGCTGTCTGAGTGGTGTCCAAAAAATGAGGTGGGCTTCATAGATAATTGGCAAAGCTTCTGGGGAAAACCTGGTCTGTTAGGAGAGACGGCATCCATCCCACTTTGGATGGAGCAGCTCTCATTTCTAGAAATCTGGCCAATTTTCTTAAATCCTCCAAACCGTGGAATATCCAGGGTTGGGACCAGGAAGCAGAGTTGTAGTCTTACACACCTCTCTGCAGCTTCTCTCCCCCTGCCATCCCCTCATTACCCCATCCCCGTAGAGACGGTGCCTGCTCCCAGACCACCAATAACCAGCAAAAATCTATTTAAGCATAAAAATTCAAAAAGAAAAAATAACATAGCACCTTCAACTGCACCACAGACTAAAAACAGTTAAATGTGGTCTATTAAACATTAGGTCTCTCTCTTCTAAGTCCCTGTTGGTAAAGTGATATAATAATTGATCAACATATTGATTTATTCTGCCTTACAGAAACCTGGTTACAGCAGGATGAATATGTTAGTTTAAATGAGTCAACAACCCCGAGTCCACTAACTGTCAGAACGCTCGTAGCACGGGCCGGGGCGGAGGATTAGCAGCAATCTTCCATTCCAGCTTATTAATTAATCAAAAACCCAGACAGAGCTTTAATTCATTTGAAAGCTTGTCTCTTAGTCTTGTCCATCCAAATTGGAAGTCCCAAAGACCAGTTTTATTTGTTATTATCTATCGTCCCCCTGGTCGTTACTGTGAGTTTCTCTGTGAATTTTCAGACCTTTTGTCTGACTTAGTGCTTAGCTCAGATAAGATAATTATAGTGGGCGATTTTAACATCCACACAGATGCTGAGAATGACAGCCTCAACACTGCATTTAATCTATTATTAGACTCTATTGGCTTTGCTCAAAAAGTAAATGAGTCCACCCACCACTTTAATCATATCTTCGATCTTGTTCTGACTATGGTATGGAAATAGAAGACTTAACAGTATTCCCTGAAAACTCCATTCTGTCTGATCATTTCTTAATAACATTTACATTTACTCTGATGGACTACCCAGCAGTGGGGAATAAGTTCATTACACTAGAAGTCTTTCAGAAAGCGCTTGTAACTAGGTTAAGGATATGATTCCTTCTTTATGTTCTCTAATGCCATATACCAACACAGTGCAGAGTAGCTACCTAAACTCTGTAAGGGAGATAGAGTATCTCGTCAATAGTTTTACATCCTCATTGAAGACAACTTTGGATGCTGTAGCTCCTCTGAAAAAGAGAGCTTTAAATCAGAAGTGCCTGACTCCGTGGTATAACTCACAAACTTGTAGCTTAAAGCAGATAACCCGTAAGTTGGAGAGGAAATGGTGTCTCACTAATTTAGAAGATCTTCACTTAGCCTGGAAAAAGAGTCTGTTGCTCTATAAAAAAGCCCTCCGTAAAGCTAGGACATCTTTCTACTCATCACTAATTGAAGAAAATAAGAACAACCCCAGTTTCTTTTCAGCACTGTAGCCAGGCGACAAAGAGTCAGAGCTCTATTGAGCTGAGTATTACATTAACTTTAACTAGTAATGACTTCAGACTTTCTTTGCTAACAAATTTTAACTATTAGAGTAAAAATTACTCATAACCCATCCCAAAGACATTATCGTTATCTTTGGCTGCTTTCAGTGATGCCGGTATTTGGTTAGACTCTTTCTCTCCGATTGTTTCTGAGTTATTTTCATTAGTTACTTCATCCAAACCATCAACATGTTTATTAGACCCCATTCCTACCAGGCTGCTCAAGGAAGCCCTACCATTATTTAATGCTTCGATCTTAAATATGATCAATCTATCTTGTTAGTTGGCTATGTACCACAGGCTTTTAAGGTGGCAGTAATTAAACCATACTTAAAAAGCCATCACTTGACCCAGCTATCTTAGCTAATTATAGGCCAATCTCCAACCTTCCTTTTTCTCTCAAAAATTCTTGAAAGGGTAGTTGTAAAACAGCTAACTGATCATCTGCAGAGGAAGGTCTATTTGAAGAGTTTCAGTCAGGTTTTAGAATCATCATAGTACAGAAACAGCATTAGTGAAGGTTACAAATGATCTTCTTATGGCCTCGGACAGTGGACTCATCTCTGTGCTTGTTCTGTTAGACCTCAGTGCTGCTTTTGATACTGTTGACCATAAAATTTTATTACAGAGATTAGAGCATGCCATAGGTATTAAAGGCACTGCGCTGCGGTGGTTTGAATCATATTTGTCTAATAGATTACAATTTGTTCATGTAAATGGGGAATCTTCTTCACAGACTAAAGTTAATTATGGAGTTCCACAAGGTTCTGTGCTAGGACCAATTTTATTCACTTTATACATGCTTCCCTTAGGCAGTATTATTAGACGGTATTGCTTAAATTTTCATTGTTACGCATGATGATACCCAGCTTTATCTATCCATGAAGCCAGAGGACACACACCAATTAGCTAAACTGCAGGATTGTCTTACAGACATACAGACATGGAGACCTCTATTCCTGCTTTTAAACTCAGATAAACTGAAGTTATTGTACTTGGCCCCCAAATCTTAGAAACATGGTGTCTAACCAGATCTTACTCTGGATGGCATTACCCTGACCTCTAGTATACTGTGAGAAATCTTGGAGTCATTTTTGATCAGGATATGTCATTCAAAGCGCCTATTAAACAATATGTAGGACTTGCTTTTTTGCATTTACGCAATATCTCTAAAATCAGAAAGGTCTTGTCTCAGAGTGATGCTGAAAAACCTAATTCATGCATTTATTTCCTCTAGGCGGACTATTGTAATTCATATTATCAGGTTGTCCTAAAGTTCCCTAAAAAGCCTTCAGTTAATTCAAAATGCTGCAGCTAGAGTACTGACGGGGACTAGAAGGAGAGAGCATATCTCACCCATATTGGCCTCTCTTCATTGGCTTCCTGTTAATTCTAGAATAGAATTTAAAATTCTTCTTCTTACTTATAAGGTTTTGGATAATCAGGTCCCATCTTATCTTAGGGACCTCGTAGTACCATATCACCCCAATAGAGCGCTTCGCTCTCAGACTGCAGGCTTACTTGTAATTCCTAGGGTTTGTAAGAGTAGAATGGGAGGCAGAGCCTTCAGCTTTCAGGCTCCTCTCCTGTGGAACCAGCTCCCAATTCAGATCAGGGAGACAGACACCCTCTCTACTTTTAAGATTAGGCTTAAAACTTTCCTTTTTGCTAAAGCTTATAGTTAGGGCTGGATCAGGTGACCCTGAACCATCCCTTAGTTATGCTGCTATAGACGTAGACTGCTGGGGGGTTCCCATGATGCACTGTTTCTTTCTCTTTTTGCTCTGTATGCACCACTCTGCATTTAATCATTAGTGATCGATCTCTGCTCCCCTCCACAGCATGTCTTTTTCCTGGTTCTCTCCCTCAGCCCCAACCAGTCGCAGCAGAAGACTGCCCCTCCCTGAGCCTGGTTCTGCTGGAGGTTTCTTCCTGTTAAAAGGGAGTTTTTCCTTCCCACTGTAGCCAAGTGCTTGCTCACAGGGGGTCGTTTTGACCGTTGGGGTTTTACATAATTATTGTATGGCCTTGCCTTATAATATAAAGTGCATTGGGGCAACTGTTTGTTGTGATTTGGCGCTATATAAAAAAAAATTGATTGATTGATTGATCTAGTACCCTTTCAGTTTTTTTCTCGATCTTTCACCGCGCTCTCCAGAGAGAAGCCTGTTTGTGTGAGCGGCCGTCTGCCCGTCACGGCGCTCTGTGTAGGTGGAACTCGCTGCAGCACTGCCTCCAGTACACACATGAATAGTGTGGAAAAAGGTAAAGCGTTCCGTTTGGAATGCAGTGTATGTAAAGCTTTACTCTGAGAAACGTTGAGGTATGAGAGGATCAAACATGGCGGCTGGGTGTCATTTACCGCCAGCATTCATCATCAAGCCCAATTATGAGATGTTTTTAACCTTCTGATTGGATGTGAGGACAACACGCCTTATTTTAGTGACACATTCACTTCATAAATAAATATAAATTACTTACTGATAGTCAATATGGATTCAGAGCACATAGTTCAACATCACTTGCATTAGTAGAATCAGTTGAGGAGATTACAAACGCCATAGACCACAAATTACATTCAGTTGGAATATTTATAGACCTAAAAAAGGCTTTTGATACAATCAATCATGACATATTAATCAATAAACTTGAACAGTATGGGATTAGGGGGTTGGTGTTGCACTGGGTGAGAAGCTACTTTAACAGAAAACAGTTTGTGACAGTTGGGGGAATATACATCATCATGCTTGGACAATGCTTGTGGCGTCCCACAGGGGTCAGTATTGGGTCCAAAACTGTTTCTAATTTATATAAATGATATTGTCAATGTTTCCAAAATATTAAAATAAGTATTATTTGCAGATGACACAAGCATTTTTTGTTCAGGGGGGGATTTGCAGGAGTTACTCAGGAGGATCAGTATAGAAATGGGAAAATTGAAAATATGGTTTGACAGAAACAAATTATCATTAAACTTAAGTAAAACAAAATACATGTTATTTGGCTATTGTAATACAGACATACAGGTTCAGTTACAAGTCGAGGGGGTAGATATTGAAAGGGTACATGAAAATACGTTTCTGGGGGTGATAATAGATGATAAGATAAACTGGAAGACTCATATAAACATATACAAAGTAAACTGTCAAGAAGCATTTCAATTCTAAACAAAGCGAAACATATTCTGGACCACAACTCACTCCGCATTCTTTGCTGCTCACTGGTTTTACCATATTTACAGTACTGTGAAGAGGTATGGGGTAATACTTCTAAAGGTACAACACAATCACTATCAGTAATGCAGAAAAGAGCTATAAGAATTATTCATAATACTGGCTATAGAGATCATACAAATCCACTATATATATATATATATATATATTGATATCGGTTTAGGTGTGTAGGAATCTATGTGTATATGTGGAAAAGGGTATTACTGGTTGTGGGGAAGAAGGGGTAGGGATAAATAAGCTGATGCGTCACCCTACCCCTTTTCGGACATGTTGGGTACACAGTAGGAACTTTTTTGTTGTTGTCTTCACTGATCTATCTTGTAATTGTTGTTGTATCAAATGTTCGAAATAAACAGTTTTCATTCATTCATTCATTCACACTGCAGTGAAGAAAAAAATACCTAATATGGACATGAAAGTCTTTCTGGTAGAAGCAGGAGGGTGGAGCCTGTGTGGGTGGGGCACAGCGCCACAGCTGTCCAATAGCAGGCTGATGTAAGAAACACATTAGCACGCTACGTGCTAATTAACATATGTATGGTCCAAAAGCAAGGATGTACACAATAAATGGTAGATTTATTCCCTCAAAATAATTTCAGTTGTCCAGTTTGTGACTAGTTAGTGGAACTAACATGTAACATAACTAGCTAGCAGGTAACAAAGTGTCTTGACGCTGCTTTTTGGTGATTCTTTTTCAGGTGTGAACACAGACTGTGTATATTTACTGGACAGAGCCTGCGTGATGACACCCACTGGTTTTCTACGTAGACCCGGATCAGCCGAAATGGCCCCTTTTTCTGTGCATTTCCATCTTGACAGCCATGCCCACAATGATTCATGATGAGCTTATTAATGCATAAAAGGGTGGAGCATGGGTGGCTCAGTGTGTGATGAAAAAATCCTGAACACGCCCCTGTCTTCTCGTCCAAACCACCCGCTAACAGGCTAACCTCGGTTCAGGTCTTTATTATTTCATATTTTTGGGAATTGTGCAGTGGTTCTCCTAACAATTTGCTGTGGCATGGACAGCAAAAGTTATGCGCCGTGTATTTTCTCAGTAATCGTGCATTAAGTGGACCTACCGATAAAAGCACTAACACTGTTAGCGCACAACATTAAAGAAGTGCAGTTTCACTCAGCATCAATATTTCAACTGAGGCATCTTAGATGATCCATTAGGACGTTTCACCACACAACAAGCCAGATTATTCCAGGTGTTTGTAATAAAATACTCAAAAACGACACAACAGAGAGCGACTGCTGTCGGTGAACTCTGACCCAATGAGAGGAGGAGCCACTGAGTTCAGCAGCTGTCACTCAAAGCAACCACACCATAATTATACCAAAATTTATTGCTTAAAATGTCTTAAGAAGTTAGAAAAACCCCTGTACTATCAGGCGTGTTTGTCAAAGCAGGCCGGACACAATTGCAGGACACAAACACAGAACTCTGTAGAATAAATTGTTTACTGAGGATGTTTGCTGGAGTTGATACACGATAAGGCAGTCAAGAATAGCAACAGTCCAAAAAACATCAGGCTGGAGCCGTGGTCGAGAAAAACACGCAGGTGGTTGAAAAACATGATGAGGCAAACAAGGCAAGGCAAAAATACAAAACAGAGCTGGAAGGAAGGCACAAGGCGCATCAATCTGGCGAGGGACTAAAGCAAACTGTGAAGCTTAAATACACCCAGATGATGAGCTGCAAATTAAGAACAGGTGTGCGTAGAACCGTCAAGACCCGGGGTGTGGGTAGACAGAAGGAAACGCCCACCACCAAGCACCAAGAGCAAGACAAGAGAGATAGAGACAGAGAAAACCCAAGCAGAAAAAGACCAGCAACAAATGATAAATGATAAAAGCGAACAATAAAATAAAACAGAGCAAATACAAAGCAGAATCCCAAATCCTACAGTTGTAGTGGAGGCAGAAACTATCTATAGAGACCAAAAATGTTGTACCAGCCTGTAAACATGTTTATTTCTGCTTGAACTTGGGACATTTTAACATCAAGTGGCCAGTGATGGAACTGCAAGAAAAATGACTTCTGCTTTAGGGCCAAAATTCAGGCTCGTTGCCGCTTGGGTGTGACATTCAATTTCAATTCATTTCAGTTCAGTTCAATTCAATTTCAATTTATTTTATTTATATTGCACCAAATCATAACAAAGCTGCCTCAAGGCACTTCACACAAGTAAGGACTAACCTTACCAACCCCTAGAGCAAGCATACAGGCAACAGTGGTAAGAAAAAACTCCTTTTGATGATTTGAGGAAGAAACCTCAAGCAGACCAGACTCAAAGAGGTGACCCTCTGCTTTGGCCATACTACTGACACAGTTGACAATACAAAGACACACGAAATTCCAGGAGTCCAGGATGAGAGGCCTGCAGAAGAAGACACCCATAGTGTGCCGTAATTGAGAGAGTGGTGTCAACTCAGAACATGGCGCCATTTTGGTTCCAACTGCATTGAACTATTGAAAGAACCTTTAATGTTTTCAACATTTTTTTAAATCATTTAACCACATACAGCAACACATCCAGGTACATGTGCTATCAAAATAAATCTAAAATAGTTAAGCTATCAAATTTACATTTACATTTACAATAATGATGATTTACTTAATGAATTTAAAGCCTGATTTATGCAGCTGCAGCTCTGTAACTCCGTGTCATGCAACAATGTGCATGACAATTTTAATGTTCTCCGTCTCCAGATTATGCTTTATTATGGATTAATTTGACCCTCAACAACCTTTTCTTTCTACAATCATCAGCTGCAAATCAAAGGTAAGCTGGACAATTTCCTCTTTTGCTGACTCGGTGCTGTAAATGTGCAGGTTTCTCTGATCCATTTTTTATCAGCGTGCGCACTGCAAAAACTATTAAATATAATGGTAAACGAAGTAGTAAAAACAGAAAAGTGTCAAATCACAGCCTTTTGTGTCTGATTTAACAGGTGCATGTCAGACTGCGGGTCAGACTGAGCACAGTGTGAAAAAAATTAACGGTCAGGCTTTTAATCACAGAAATGACTCCGGTCCCACTTTCCTCAATTTGGCGAGTGTCAGAGCTGATCTTTAATTTTTACCTATGTTACTGTGCACGTCCAGACTGCTCAGGGATTTTAATGGAAATACATTGCAATCGGACGGGACATTTTATCCGATGTGTGTGAAAAAATCCGTTATATACGGTGTTTATTACATGGAAAACAATACCAAAACTTTGGGACTTTTTGTCCGGTGACTGTGAATATCCGGTTTATCCGATGACGGTTTAGGTGAGTTTTACTGTACATGGGACTGAACAATAATTTACCTCTCAAAGCTTTGATGATGAAGTCGCTTCCGTCCCACATGGCTGACTTTATTTTCCCCAAATGTTTCTTCTGTTTGGATCTGAAGGGAATCTGTACATCTTGAAGCCCTTGTTGTGTCTATTTGTGCATCCAGATGCACAATAACTCGTCATTTTCAGTGAATAAATAAATAAAATAGCTGGATTTACATCCAGACACATTAACAGCGAACGCTATTTTGGAACCAAGATGACACCACAAGTCACGTGACCATTTTTTAAAACTCCTCATGTCGCCACTCTCTAATTAAGGCACACTATCCCCACTCCCATCTCTGGATGGAGCCGCACCTCAAACAGAGAGAGAAAACAAAAAACAGAATCAAGCAACAGAAAGACAACAAATACAGTATAATTTGTCAGCATTAAGCAACAAGAAAAACAGAAGAAATGCTAAGGTGATCGGCGGCCACGAGCCCGAAGCTTCACTAACAGACCCAGACTTTAGATAAAGTTGAAGCCGCGGCCCGCTCCATTTACTAATAAAATTTATTTAAAAGGGTAAAAAGCATAGTAACACATTTTGCCAGTATGCTATCCATACGAAAGGGAAAATAAGTGTGTCTTAAATCTGGACTTGACATGATTCAAGTTTTATTCCACTTATGCTGCAGTCACATGATGTACAATGATCATTTTACAGAGTTAAATGGGCAAAAATTGTACTTAAACAATGCAGTGGTGTTTTTCTTTACACTTTGTTATATTGAAACATATTGATGTTTGTTTTAAATGTCTGATTGTAAACAACTTTAGTTGCAATTGATGTGCAACTATAAAGATTATTATTGTTATTATTATTTCTCTGTCTGCAGTTTGATGCGTTCAGGTGCTCGTAACAATATCCATCAAGCGTTTCTCAGCACAAACAGTAATTTTCTCTGCACTTCTCCAGCTCAATATCAGTCAACTGTTATATGAAAATTGTAATCACCATGGTAATGTCTGGGGATGAGGAATGTGCAGAGAGGCGTGCATGGTGCAAAGACTCATTTTGGAGAACATGCAGTGGATCCTATAAGTGCGTCAGGGTCTCGGATGTACGTCTGCACCATGTTCATTTTCTGTCATCATATAACCATCTTCTGAAGCCTCATTTCTTTACGTCCAACTCCGTGAGGAGGCTGCAGAGTATCTGTATCCTTTGAAATACACGTTCTGCAAACTGTCGCTGTTTGTTTTTGTGTGATTCATTTGTTTTTTATTTCAGACTTTTACTATTAATAATTTCAGAATTGCAATAAAAGTCACATCTGCCTATAGGCCAGATTTTTTAGAATTTTATTTTAACAATGGTCGGATTTCAATGCCAATCTTAATTAGGCAAATATGCTGAAATGTTTATTTTTAGTGGAGATGAAATTGAAATTCTTCTTCAGCTGAGATCAATTAATTTTGTACTGGAAGACAAAAAAAAAAAAAAACATGAACTGAAATCAGTGGCAGCACTACAAAAACTGTCCCTGTCAAAATAAGACAAGTAATCCGATATCCAGCCAAACCATCTTGTATTAAGCAAAAAAATCTGCCAATGGGTTAAAATTTTACTTGGTTAGAATTCTCAAAACTAGCAAAATGTCTAGGTACTGAATAATCAAAATGTGCCTTAAAACTAGACAGAATTCTTATTAGAGTGTCTGAAAATAAGGAAAACACTTTGCTTGGATGATTTGAAGTCCATTGCCTTTTCTTGTTACAGTAACAAGAAAGGCAATGGACGCAAATAAGACATTTTTCTTATATAAAAAATGTTTGACAAGATTATTTTCAAGTTAGACAAAAAGTGAAAGTTAAAAAAAAAGTCTTTTTTTAACTTTCTTAGATATCAGTTTTTCAGTGAGCTGATTTTAAAAAGTGGCTCAGGTTTGGGTCAGTCATTAGAATCATCTGTTCACGTCCGACATCTCGGCATGAAAGACAAGAAATCTCTTTCTTTGTTGTGTATTTGCGAGGTTTAGGTTCATATTGGGTCTAAATGGGGGAAATATCCTCCGCTGAGGTTTGTTTCAAAGGCACAAAATGGGCTGAGATGGGTCTCAACAAAGCTGAACACTGAACTCAAACACCCTGAAAGCCGCCTCACTGCCCCCGCGGCTCAAAGACCTCTCTAAAGATCTGCTCTCACTCTTCTTTCTCACAAATGTCATTCACAGTTTGTGTTTAGTGATCTGAAGGCAGATAAATGGAATAACTGTCGACAGAGCTGCAGCTGCTGCTAACGCTCATCATTGACGCCGTTTCACAGAGGCCGCGGCCATTGCTGAAATTATGAAGCTATAGATTGCAGAAAGAGAGCCGTTTGACTGAGGCATGCTGGGAGAGGAGAATACCACACTTTACGACTCTGCTTTCTTCGATTGCATTGCTTTACAGACGTCTCAACTTCCACCGCCCTCGTTTGCCTGACCGGTGAAGATTTGCAGCTGTATTATTCCAGCCTTTAATTGATAAAACACTTTCCTTCAAAGACATCTGCTGTGTCTCATTTCTTCATTGATCTCATCTTTCCAGCTTTTTAATCCTTTAGAAGAGACATTAGGGTTTATTACTCTTAAGACAGTCGCCCAGTGCAGATTTCTGGCCCCGACGGCCTTCCTAATTCCAAAAATGAGGAAATTCTGGCTGCTGTAGTCCAACTTCATAGTCATACTGTCAAATCCCAATTATAACCGGATACAGTATTACAAACAAATACGGATGAGGCCCATCCGTATTCAGGTGCCCTCCCCTAACCGAAACATAATGTCTGGATGGCAGACCGGAGTGCTGTTTTCCTCATGTGCACATGCACTCCGCACACACGTGTGGACAGCTTCGCTCAAAGTTTGCTGGCATTGGGCCATGCAGTCTCTCAGATGGAGCCTTTCCAGGGAACTTTCTTTTTTCTTGTTTGCCCACTTCAGGAGCACAACGCAACCCTGGACACCACGATGGTTGATTTATCACATAGCATAATAGAAACAGAGGAACTGAATGAAAACTTGTAAAACAATAAAAAGAAAAAAAAACATAAAGAACACAAGAATAAAAACACATATAACACAATAAAACTAATGATAATACAAGCAAACAAATGAGTCTTGATTTAAAAGTCTCCACAGTATCTGACTGTCGTATGTGTGCAGGGAGATCGTTCCACAGAGCTGGAGCACGGTAAGAGAAAGCTCTGTGACCAGCAAACTTATTCACCCTGGGAACACAAAAAGTCCTGCACCCTGCGAATGCAGGGCCCGAGCTGGTACATAGGGACTTACCGGGTCAGCCAGATAGGGAGGCCCAGTCCATGAACAATTTTATAAGCCAATAACAAAACCTTAAAATCCAATTTTGCAGCAACAGGAAGCAGGTGAAGGGATGCCAAAATGGACATAATGTGGTCACACTTTCTGCTTTGTGTCAAAAGTCTGGCAGCAGCATTTTGAACACGTTGAAGACCCCTAATACTGGACTGCGGTAAACCAGAAAATAGAACATTACAATAGTCCAATCTAGAAGAGACAAATGCATGAATCAAAATGCGGCCCTTCGATCCAAAAAGAACAATTTTACTCTCATCAGTCCACAAAATATTCCTCCATTTCTCTTTAGGCCACTTGATGTGTTCTTTGGCAAATTCTAACCTCTTCTGCACATGTCTTTTATTTAACAGAGGGACTGTTGGAGTTATTCTGTAGATACACTGTTTTATTTTATCATGCATGTTTTGTGTTCTCTGCTCTGGTAGAATGTAGTTCTCTCTGCTCTGATAAAGTGTATTGTACTGATGTGATGGGTGAAGGTTACTTAAGATATGTGACATGACGTGTTTCTGCAAGTTGTGGTATCTCTGTGTGCACGCTAAGCTCCTTTTAGGACATGTGAAGATGACTCATGCAGGACGCAGCCGAAGCTGAGCAGTAAGATAAAGAATAGAGAATTGAATGTTCCAACCACAGTGTGATTGTGATACAAGTCCTTTTGTCAGAAGAAGTGTGATTAATCGTTAGATGTCTTAAACACATCTTAACCGAGCCCAAGATTAAAAAGGTTCTGAACATCCTGAATGTATTGTGCAATCAGCAGTTCTGCGGCAACAGCTCACGCGCTATCACTCTTCCCTCAGGAGCTGTACCACCCATGTATGTAGGGAAGTCCTAAAAAAAAGAGCGGGAGCGCAGGCCAGACTTTAGTGTAGCTTTGGTGTACAGCCTGACTGCACTCCTCGCGAGCTAAATTGAATTCTATCTCTCACTTGTTTTATTGCCTGGTTGTCTCTTCCTCTTATCAAAGGTACAGTATTCTAAACCCGACAAAGTCGTCCGGGATCCCAACAGACCTGACGGATCCAGCGAGCGTGATCGACACCAGAGAAATCCTTGGCCAAGGTAACTCAGACCCTTTGATGGGACTGGCTCAATCCGTTGGCTGGGATCTGAAAGGTTGATGGGATCACCGAGAGGGAAAGAGACCGACGGAGTGTGAGTATAGAATTTGATTCTGATAAAATTGTTGTTGTGAATGGTGGCAGTAGGCTGCGTTAAATAGAAATGTTGAAATAGTGAAATAGTGACAGAAAGTCACGGTTAAACAGGGAAATAAGTGCACAGTGAAAAGCAGTTAAACCTCGCAGGGATGGTGGAGTCCCCTAGCTCACCACCGTTTTCGTGACCGTCCTTTTTCCTTGGTTCAATCATTCAACGGCAGATTTAAGACCAGAGGAACCTCCATTTAAACTCACTTCAGGCCAGAAAATCACGAAGGACCCTTGGGCAGGATAGATAAGATAATCCTTTATTAGTCCCAAGACGGGTAATTTGCAATGTTACATTAGTTATAGAACAATTGTGCGAAGTATGTTAAGTAAAATAAAACAAAAATAAGTATGAAAAAACACGGAAGGTAAGTACTGTGTGGGAATACAACAATATATAGAGTAAAATGCACTATTTACAAGCAGAAAAAACTCAACAGTTAAAATGTTTGGTAATATTGCACAGGGGCGTAGCACCAAATTCTGGGCCCTAGGTACTAGCCATATTGAAGACCCCCCCCCCCCACTGTTATGTTCTTTTTATTAACGCAAACACCAAGTTTCTAATGCGTAGTCAAACCAGGTCTAAATCATGTATACCTTAGATCACACCTGGGAGTCAGAACCCTTTTTAAAGTTGGGGGAGCAATATTGAGTTGGGGGGTCTGGGGGACCAAATTGCACCATTTTCTAGAAGAATGGTGCAATTTGGTGCATTCCCGTCTGTTAAAATGCACAGGAATGCACCAAATTGCACCATTTTTCTAGAAAACGGTGCAATTTGGTCCCCCAGACCCCCCAACTCAATATAGCTAGCTTTCAAGCTCACCTCTCTTTTCAAAGAATTTGGTTAGCAACTGCTTTCCCTCATTTAGTTTTCTTTCCCTGTCCTTTTTTTCTCTTCTTTTTTGAAATCCGGACTTTGATTTTTTTAGGAAAGACATATTTTATTTCAGCCTAAACACTAAACACAACGATTATCTTACTAATCAGTTCATCGGTCGATTTTTTTTTTCGATTAATCGTTTTTTTTTTTTTACTTACATGTGAGTTTTGCCATTATTTCTTTAAGTGAGTTATTATTAAAAGGCCTTTGTCACACAACATCAGTGTTTGACCTTGTAACAAAGTTATGTTATAGTCTCGTCAAAAACATACCTGGAGTAGTGTGTTGTTTTATTTTGCACATACATACATCACAGACACACCACAGATTCCCATCAGGTTTAGATGCCTACAGCAACTATCTCAACCACTGACAACATATTACAGCACGAGTCCATGAAAGTATTTTAAAGGCCTGACGAAAGTGTAATGTGTTATATTAAGATACGTATTTTCATGAAAAAAGACACAAATGTGCAGTTTACTGCATTTTATTTTTTCTTGTGTAAGACACAGCTTAGATGTGGTTTGACCAAAACAAATTGTCATTAAACTTAATAAAACAGGGATGAAGTGGAGGTTTAAGAGTCACTAGGTGTTCACAGGAAACAGTTTTATATTTATTTATGTTCATTGTTAGTTGGTTTAAATTTTCTGTTTTGTTTTATCAGATTTTTTGTCTGTTTCTCTAAAACTGTATTGTGGCATTATTAGTTATTATTACTATTATTGTTTGTTTCTATTATTATTATTGATATATCAATACAAATAACTGAATAAAATATTACAATTTGCAATACATTTGACTTTTTATGACAACAAATGCTGAGGCATGAATTATTATACAGAAAACAAATGTGCTGACAGCTGCAACAGCTTAATGCTAACTTCAACATTGAAAACGCCATAGACATGCTAACGCGTTAGCATCGGTCCCGTTTTTAAGTTCTAAAATACACCTATCAACTGTTTCAGAAGACCATAACAGGTCGAATTAACATAATAAAGTAAATGTTACTCACAGACATATGCTCTTTGGGGTTTTAGTGGGGAAAAATTAAGATTAAGCGAAATAAAACACTGAATTGACAAAGCACCAGATCGAAGCAGTGATTCGCAGATCGAATAGAAGCACTGCTTCGATCTGCGAATCACTGCTTCGATTGGTTCAAGGTTCAAAGCAAAGCCGCGCTGCAGAAACGGTTGATTTATATGGAAGAAATGAAACATTTGCGGTAAAACAAAGTTATTTAACAACTAATTGATGACTAAATTAGTTAACTTTTAATAATCGATTAAATCGATTAGTTGTTTCATTCAGCACTACTAAACACCTCCTCTTTCCCGTTTGGGATGTGTGTGTGTGGGGGGGGGGGGCAGAATTATGTTTTGCAACATTTATACATTCATTCTAGTTATATTCTTTTACAACATGAACTGTATGAACATTAATAACATGCAACACAAAAATGTATTTAATGCCAGTTTTTTTGTGGCCCCCCCCCCATGCTCTGGGCCCTGGGTACATAGTACCCTTTACCCCCCCCCCAGTCCGACGCCCCTGATATTGCACATGAATGTTCAAGTAATGTTGTACATGAGAGACAAATAAATTGTTACTTTCATGATTTGAATGGTCTGCTGGCAACTGGTTGCAGAGGTCCTTAATCCTTAATCCACAAATCGCGTATAATAGGCACCTTGCATGGCAGCACTCTTATGTGTGTGTGTGTGTGTGTGTGTGAGGCATCATTGTAAAGCGCTTTGAGCTTCTGTTTCAGATGGGAAAAGCGCTTTATAAATGCAGCCCATTTAATTATATCCCTTTTTTTGTTGCTGTTTGTTTTATCAAATCTGACTGAACATGAGAAAGAATCTCAAAAAAATCTTTGGAGACTTTTGATCCCAAGATGCCAACATTCAAACTGAAGGTTTGATTGTTGCTTTTGGTCTGAGTTGTATATATTTTTTGATGCTAGCAAATATCACACGACAGACATTAAAGCATCTTTCAATTGCAGTTAGATGTTTTAGTTTTATTTTGTTGTTGTTGTTGTTGTTTTTTGTAATGGGGCAGCGCAGTCTTGTTTGAACGCCTGCGTGATATCGCGAGATTTGAACACTTCCGGGGACAGCCTGCACAAACACAGCAGCACTTCACACGGAAAAAAGGTGTACTGTTTTGTTTTTGGCTGCAATTGCTGAAACAGTCGTGAGATGGGAAGACGGCGCGAATGGGAGACGTCGTGTTGGTAAGTGTTAGCCTACACAGCTAGTCAGATTAGCTGCGTTCTCTCACCTGCACAACCACAATGTAGTGAATTTTCATCACGTGGTTACCCGTTGCTAATTTGACAGTCTAACGTAACCCTAACCCCTAACCCCCCACCCCCCACCGTGTCACCCAAAATTTCATGATACCATCTTGAAAATCTACTACATTTTGTGACAGTATCACAAACTTATACATTAAATCACTTTTTCATGATCAATCAATCAATCAACTTTTTTCTTATATAGCGCCAAATCACAACAAACAGTTGCCCCAAGGCGCTCCACATTGCAAGGCAAGGCCATACAATAGTTATGAAAAACCCCAACGGTCAAAACGACCCCCTATGAGCAAGCACTTGGCCACAGTGGGAAGGAAAAACTCCCTTTTAACAGGAAGAAACCTCCAGCAGAACCAGGCTCAGGGAGGGGCAGTCTTCTGCTGAGACTGGTTGGGGCTGAGGGAAAGAACCAGGAAAAAGAGATCGATCACTAATGATTAAATGCAGAGTGATGCATACGGAGCAAAAAGAGAAAGAAACAGTGCATCATGGGAACCCCCCCACAGTCTACGTCTAAAGCAACATAACCAAGGGATGGTCCAGGGTCACCCGATCCAGCCCTAACTATAAGCCTTAGCGAAAAGGAAAGTTTTAAGCCTAATCTTAAAAGTAGAGAGGGTATCTGTCTCCCTGATCTGAATTGGGATGCCATCACAAACTTGCCATGAGAGCGGGTTTGTGGGATGACCTGGATTTGAAAAACAGGTCTGAACACTGTCCAAATAGAAAGCAATCCAGAGTGAATCTGACTCGAGTCGGATTACCGACCCCAGTCTGATCTAAGTGTCAGTTTGTTGGAGTCATTATACCCAAACCTTGCGTCCTCCCCATCACTTGCAGGCGTCCTTCCTGCCTCTACTGGTGGTTGGCTCTCACTGCGGTATTGTATCACTTCCTGTTCCAGAGCACACCAGTGTTTTTCTGTATCTGTTAGCTGTTTAATCTGCGCAGTTAGATTGATCTAGTTATCTAGATAACGATTTGTTTCCCAGTGTAATCTTTACGTGCCTTAACTAAAGCACTCCTTCTGCTGAATCACCTCTAAATTATTTACACATTATTCACTTTGCGTGTTTTTAGGAATCCGCTAGCTTAGCGTAGCTGCTAGCTCTTAGCCGATTTAGCATGGCGGCTTCTCCTGTCTCTCCCGCACTTTTCTGCTCTGGGTGTGAAATGTTTAGTTATTCCTCGGCCTCCTTCAGCAGTAATGGTACTTGTAATAAGTGTAGCTTATTCGTAGCTTTGGAGGCCAGGCTGGGCGAATTGGAGACTCGGCTCCGCACCGTGGAAAATTCTACAGCTAGCCAGGCCCCTGTAGTCGGTGCGGACCAAGGTAGCTTAGCCGCCGTTAGTTACCCCCTGGCACATCCTGAGCAGCCGGGAAAGCAGGCTGACTGGGTGACTGTGAGGAGGAAGCGTAGCCCTAAACAGAAGCCCCGTGTACACCGCCAACCGTTCACATCTCTAACCGTTTTTCCCCACTCGACGACACACCCGCCGAGGATCAAACTCTGGTTATTGGCGACTCTGTTTTGAGAAATGTGAAGTTAGCGACAGCAGCAACCATAGTCAATTGTCTTCCGGGGGCCAGAGCAGGCGACATTGAAGGAAATTTGAAAGTGCTGGCTAAGGCTAAGCGTAAATTTGGTAAGATTGTAATTCACGTCGGCAGTAATGACACCCGGTTACGCCAATCGGAGGTCACTAAAATTAACATTAAATCGGTGTGTAACTTTGCAAAAACAATGTCGGACTCTGTAGTTTTCTCTGGGCCCCCCCCAATCGGACCGGGAGTGACATGTTTAGCCGCATGTTCTCCTTGAATTGCTGGCTGTCTGAGTGGTGTCCAAAAAATGAGGTGGGCTTCATAGATAATTGGCAAAGCTTCTGGGGAAAACCTGGTCTTGTTAGGAGAGACGGCATCCATCCCACTTTGGATGGAGCAGCTCTCATTTCTAGAAATCTGGCCAATTTTCTTAAATCCTCCAAACCGTGACTATCCAGGGTTGGGACCAGGAAGCAGAGTTGTAGTCTTACACACCTCTCTGCAGCTTCTCTCCCCTGCCATCCCCTCATTACCCCATCCCCGTAGAGACGGTGCCTGCTCCCAGACCACCAATAACCAGCAAAAATCTATTTAAGCATAAAAATTCAAAAAGAAAAAAATAACATAGCACCTTCAACTGCACCACAGACTAAAACAGTTAAATGTGGTCTATTAAACATTAGGTCTCTCTCTTCTAAGTCCCTGTTGGTAAATGATATAATAATTGATCAACATATTGATTTATTCTGCCTTACAGAAACCTGGTTACAGCAGGATGAATATGTTAGTTTAAATGAGTCAACACCCCGAGTCACACTAACTGTCAGAACGCTCGTAGCACGGGCCGGGGCGGAGGATTAGCAGCAATCTTCCATTCCAGCTTATTAATTAATCAAAAACCCAGACAGAGCTTTAATTCATTTGAAAGCTTGTCTCTTAGTCTTGTCCATCCAAATTGGAAGTCCCAAAGACCAGTTTTATTTGTTATTATCTATCGTCCACCTGGTCGTTACTGTGAGTTTCTCTGTGAATTTTCAGACCTTTTGTCTGACTTAGTGCTTAGCTCAGATAAGATAATTATAGTGGGCGATTTTAACATCCACACAGATGCTGAGAATGACAGCCTCAACACTGCATTTAATCTATTATTAGACTCTATTGGCTTTGCTCAAAAAGTAAATGAGTCCACCCACCACTTTAATCATATCTTCGATCTTGTTCTGACTTATGGTATGGAAATAGAAGACTTAACAGTATTCCCTGAAAACTCCCTTCTGTCTGATCATTTCTTAATAACATTTACATTTACTCTGATGGACTACCCAGCAGTGGGGAATAAGTTTCATTACACTAGAAGTCTTTCAGAAAGCGCTGTAACTAGGTTTAAGGATATGATTCCTTCTTTATGTTCTCTAATGCCATATACCAACACAGTGCAGAGTAGCTACCTAAACTCTGTAAGGGAGATAGAGTATCTCGTCAATAGTTTTACATCCTCATTGAAGACAACTTTGGGGGCTGTAGCTCCTCTGAAAAAGAGAGCTTTAAATCAGAAGTGCCTGGACTCCGTGGTATAACTCACAAACTCTGTAGCTTAAAGCAGATAACCCGTAAGTTGGAGAGGAAATGGTGTCTCACTAATTTAGAAGATCTTCACTTAGCCTGGAAAAAGAGTCTGTTGCTCTATAAAAAGCCCTCCGTAAAGCTAGGACATCTTTCTACTCATCACTAATTGAAGAAAATAAGAACAACCCCAGGTTTCTTTTTCAGCACTGTAGCCGGCTGACAAAGAGTCAGAGCTCTATTGAGCTGAGTATTCCATTAACTTTAACTAGTAATGACTTCATGACTTTCTTGCTAACAAAATTTTAACTATTCGAGTAAAAATTACTCATAACATCCCAAAGACATATCGTTATCTTTGGCTGCTTTCAGTGATGCCGGTATTGGGTTAGACTCTTTCTCTCCGAGTGTTCTGAGTTATTTTCATTAGTACTTCATCCAAACCATCAACATGTTATAGACCCCATTCCTACCAGGCTGCTCAAGGAAGCCCTACCATTATTAATGCTTCGATCTTAATATGATCAATCTATCTTTGTTAGTTGGCTATTACCACAGGCTTTTAAGGTGGCAGTAATTAAACCATTACTTAAAAAGCCATCACTTGACCCAGCTATCTTAGCTAATTATAGGCCAATCTCCAACCTTCCTTTTCTCTCAAAAATTCTTGAAAGGGTAGTTGTAAAACAGCTAACTGATCATCTGCAGAGGAATGGTCTATTTGAAGAGTGTTCAGTCAGGTTTTAGAATTCATCATAGTACAGAACAGCATTAGTGAAGGTTACAAATGATCTTCTTATGGCCTCGGACAGTGGGACTCATCTCTGTGCTTGTTCTGTTAGACCTCAGTGCTGCTTTGATACTGTTGACCATAAATTTATTACAGAGATTAGAGCATGCCATAGGTATTAAAGGCACTGCGCTGCGGTGGTTTGAATCATATTTGTCTAATAGATTACATTTGTTCATGTAAATGGGGAATCTTCTTCACAGACTAAAGTTAATTATGGAGTTCCACAAGGTTCTGTGCTAGGACCAATTTTATTCACTTTATACATGCTTCCCTTAGGCAGTATTATTAGACGGTATTGCTTAAATTTTCATGTTACGCAGATGATACCAGCTTTATCTATCCATGAAGCCAGAGGACACACACCAATTAGCTAACTGCAGGATTGTCTTACAGACATAAAGACATGGATGACCTCTAATTTCCTGCTTTTAAACTCAGATAAAACTGAAGTTATTGTACTTGGCCCCACAAATCTTAGAAACATGGTGTCTAACCAGATCCTTACTCTGGATGGCATTACCCTGACCTCTAGTAATACTGTGAGAAATCTTGGAGTCATTTTTGATCAGGATATGTCATTCAAAGCGCATATTAAACAATATGTAGGACTGCTTTTTTGCATTTACGCAATATCTCTAAAATCAGAAAGGTCTTGTCTCAGAGTGATGCTGAAAAACTAATTCATGCATTTATTTCCTCTAGGCTGGACTATTGTAATTCATTATTATCAGGTTGTCCTAAAAGTTCCCTAAAAAGCCTTCAGTTAATTCAAAATGCTGCAGCTAGAGTACTGACGGGGACTAGAAGGAGAGAGCATATCTCACCCATATTGGCCTCTCTTCAGTGGCTTCCTGTTAATTCTAGAATAGAATTTAAAATTCTTCTTCTTACTTATAAGGTTTTGGATAATCAGGTCCCATCTTATCTTAGGGACCTCGTAGTACCATATCACCCCAATAGAGCGCTTCGCTCTCAGACTGCAGGCTTACTTGTAATTCCTAGGGTTTGTAAGAGTAGAATGGGAGGCAGAGCCTTCAGCTTTCAGGCTCCTCTCCTGTGGAACCAGCTCCCAATTCAGATCAGGGAGACAGACACCCTCTCTACTTTTAAGATTAGGCTTAAAACTTTCCTTTTTGCTAAAGCTTATAGTTAGGGCTGGATCAGGTGACCCGGAACCATCCCTTAGTTATGCTGCTATAGCGTAGACTGCTGGGGGGTTCCCATGATGCACTGTTTCTTTCTCTTTTTGCTCTGTATGCACCACTCTGCATTAATCATTAGTGATCGATCTTGCTCCCCTCCACAGCATGTCTTTTCCTGGTTCTCCTCCTCAGCCCAAACCAGTCGCAGCAGAAGACTGCCCCTCCCTGAGCCTGTTCTGCTGGAGGTTTTCCTGTTAAAAGGGAGTTTTTCCTTCCCACTGTAGCCAGTGCTTGCTCACAGGGGTCGTTTGTGACCGTTGGGGTTTTACATAATTATTGTATGCTTGCCTTATAATATAAAGTGCATTGGGGCAACTGTTTTGTTGTGATTGGGCTATATAAAAAAAATGATTGATTGATGATCTAGTACCCTTTCAGTTTTATTTCTCGATCTTTCACCCGCGCTCTCCGAGAGAAGCCTGTTTGTGTGAGCGGCCGTCTGCCCGTCACGGCGCTCTGTGTAGGTGGAACTCGCTGCAGCACTGCCTCCAGTACACACATGAATAGTGTGGAAAAAGGTAAAGCGTTCCGTTTGGAATGCAGTGTATGTAAAGCTTTACTCTGAGAAACGTTGAGGTATGAGAGGATCAAACATGGCGGCTGGGTGTCATTTACCGCCAGCATTCATCATCAAGCCCAATTATGAGATGTTTTTAACCTTCTGATTGGATGTGAGGACAACACGCCTTATTTAGTGACACATTCACTTCATAAATAAATATAAATTACTTACTGATAGTCAATATGGATTCAGAGCACATAGGTTCAACTCACTTGCATTAGTAGAATCAGTTGAGGAGATTACAAACGCCATAGACCACAAATTACATTCAGTTGGAATATTTATAGACCTAAAAAAGGCTTTGATACAATCAATCATGACATATTAATCAATAAACTTGAACAGTATGGGATTAGGGGGTTGGTGTTGCACTGGGTGAGAAGCTACTTTAACAGAAAACAGTTTGTGAAGTTGGGGGGAATATACATCATCATGCTTGGACAATGCTTGTGGCGTCCCACAGGGGTCAGTATGGGTCCAAAACTGTTTCTAATTTATATAAATGATATTGTCAATGTTTCCAAAATATTAAATAAGTATATTTGCAGATGACACAAGCATTTTTTGTTCAGGGGGGGATTTGCAGGAGTTACTCAGGAGGATCAGTATAGAAATGGGAAAATTGAAAATATGGTTTGACAGAAACAAATTATCATTAAACTTAAGTAAAACAAAATACATGTTATTTGCTATTGTAATACAGACATACAGGTTCAGTTACAAGTCGAGGGGGTAGATATTGAAAGGGTACATGAAAATACGTTTCTGGGGGTGATAATAGATGATAAGATAAACTGGAAGACTCATATAAAACATATACAAAGTAAACTGTCAAGAAGCATTTCAATTCTAAACAAAGCGAAACATATTCTGGACCACAACTCACTCCGCATTCTTTGCTGCTCACTGGTTTTACCATATTTACAGTACTGTGAAGAGGTATGGGGTAATACTTCTAAAGGTACAACACAATCACTATCAGTAATGCAGAAAAGAGCTATAAGAATTATTCATAATACTGGCTATAGAGATCATACAAATCCACTATATATATATATATATATATATATTGATATCGGTTTAGGTGTGTAGGAATCTATGTGTATATGTGGAAAAGGGTATTACTGGTTGTGGGGAAGAAGGGGTAGGGATAAATAAGCTGATGCGTCACCCTACCCCTTTTCGGACATGTTGGGTACACAGTAGGAACTTTTTTGTTGTTGTCTTCACTGATCTATCTTGTAATTGTTGTTGTATCAAATGTTCGAAATAAACAGTTTTCATTCATTCATTCATTCACACTGCAGTGAAGAAAAAAATACCTAATATGGACATGAAAGTCTTTCTGGTAGAAGCAGAGGGTGGAGCCGGTGTGGGTGGGGCACAGCGCCACAGCTGTCCAATAGCAGGCTGATGTAAGAAACACATTAGCACGCTACGTGCTAATTAACATATGTATGGTCCAAAAGCAAGGATGTACACAATAAATGGTAGATTTATTCCCTCAAAATAATTTCAGTTGTCCAGTTTGTGACTAGTTAGTGGAACTAACATGTAACATAACTAGCTAGCAGGTAACAAAGTGTCTTGACGCTGCTTTTTGGTGATTCTTTTTCAGGTGTGAACACAGACTGTGTATATTTACTGGACAGAGCCTGCGTGATGACACCCACTGGTTTTCTACGTAGACCCGGATCAGCCGAAATGGCCCCTTTTTCTGTGCATTTCCATCTTGACAGCCATGCCCACAATGATTCATGATGAGCTTATTAATGCATAAAAGGGTGGAGCATGGGTGGCTCAGTGTGTGATGAAAAAATCCTGAACACGCCCCTGTCTTCTCGTCCAAACCACCCGCTAACAGGCTAACCTCGGTTCAGGTCTTTATTATTTCATATTTTTGGGAATTGTGCAGTGGTTCTCCTAACAATTTGCTGTGGCATGGACAGCAAAAGTTATGCGCCGTGTATTTTCTCAGTAATCGTGCATTAAGTGGACCTACCGATAAAAGCACTAACACTGTTAGCGCACAACATTAAAGAAGTGCAGTTTCACTCAGCATCAATATTTCAACTGAGGCATCTTAGATGATCCATTAGGACGTTTCACCACACAACAAGCCAGATTATTCCAGGTGTTTGTAATAAAATACTCAAAAACGACACAACAGAGAGCGACTGCTGTCGGTGAACTCTGACCCAATGAGAGGAGGAGCCACTGAGTTCAGCAGCTGTCACTCAAAGCAACCACACCCATAATTATACCAAAATTTATTGCTTAAAATGTCTTAAGAAGTTAGAAAAACCCCTGTACTATCAGGCGTGTTTGTCAAAGCAGGCCGGACACAATTGCAGGACACAAACACAGAACTCTGTAGAATTAAATTGTTTACTGAGGATGTTTGCTGGAGTTGATACACGATAAGGCAGTCAAGAATAGCAACAGTCCAAAAAACATCAGGCTGGAGCCGTGGTCGAGAAAAACACGCAGGTGGTTGAAAAACATGATGAGGCAAACAAGGCAAGGCAAAAATACAAACAGAGCTGGAAGGAAGGCACAAGGCGCATCAATCTGGCGAGGGACTAAAGCAAACTGTGAAGCTTAAATACACCCAGATGATGAGCTGCAAATTAAGAACAGGTGTGCGTAGAACCGTCAAGACCCGGGGTGTGGGTAGACAGAAGGAAACGCCCACCACCAAGCACCAAGAGCAAGACAAGAGAGATAGAGACAGAGAAAACCCAAGCAGAAAAAGACCAGCAACAAATGATAAATGATAAAAGCGAACAATAAAAATAAAACAGAGCAAATACAAAGCAGAATCCCAAATCCTACAGTTGTAGTGGAGGCAGAAACTATCTATAGAGACCAAAAATGTTGTACCAGCCTGTAAACATGTTTATTTCTGCTTGAACTTGGGACATTTTAACATCAAGTGGCCAGTGATGGAACTGCAAGAAAAATGACTTCTGCTTTAGGGCCAAAATTCAGGCTCGTTGCCGCTTGGGTGTGACATTCAATTTCAATTCATTTCAGTTCAGTTCAATTCAATTTCAATTTATTTTATTTATATTGCACCAAATCATAACAAGCTGCCTCAAGGCACTTCACACAAGTAAGGACTAACCTTACCAACCCCTAGAGCAAGCATACAGGCAACAGTGGTAAGAAAAAACTCCTTTTGATGATTTGAGGAAGAAACCTCAAGCAGACCAGACTCAAAGAGGTGACCCTCTGCTTTGGCCATACTACTGACACAGTTGACAATACAAAGACACACGAAATTCCAGGAGTCCAGGATGAGAGGCCTGCAGAAGAAGACACCCATAGTGTGCCGTAATTGAGAGAGTGGTGTCAACTCAGAACATGGCGCCATTTTGGTTCCAACTGCATTGAACTATTGAAAGAACCTTTAATGTTTTCAACATTTTTTTAAATCATTTAACCACATACAGCAACACATCCAGGTACATGTGCTATCAAAATAAATCTAAAAATAGTTAAGCTATCAAATTTACATTTACATTTACAATTAATGATGATTTACTTAATGAATTTAAAGCCTGATTTATGCAGCTGCAGCTCTGTAACTCCGTGTCATGCAACAATGTGCATGACAATTTTAATGTTCTCCGTCTCCAGATTATGCTTTATTATGGATTAATTTGACCCTCAACAACCTTTTCTTTCTACAATCATCAGCTGCAAATCAAAGGTAAGCTGGACAATTTCCTCTTTTGCTGACTCGGTGCTGTAAATGTGCAGGTTTCTCTGATCCATTTTTTATCAGCGTGCGCACTGCAAAAACTATTAAAATATAATGGTAAACGAAGTAGTAAAAACAGAAAAGTGTCAAATCACAGCCTTTTGTGTCTGATTTAACAGGTGCATGTCAGACTGCGGGTCAGACTGAGCACAGTGTGAAAAAAATTAACGGTCAGGCTTTTAATCACAGAAATGACTCCGGTCCCACTTTCCTCAATTTGGCGAGTGTCAGAGCTGATCTTTAATTTTTACCTATGTTACTGTGCACGTCCAGACTGCTCAGGGATTTTAATGGAAATACATTGCAATCGGACGGGACATTTTATCCGATGTGTGTGAAAAAATCCGTTATATACGGTGTTTATTACATGGAAAACAATACCAAAACTTTGGGACTTTTTGTCCGGTGACTGTGAATATCCGGTTTATCCGATGACGGTTTAGGTGAGTTTTACTGTACATGGGACTGAACATAAATTTACCTCTCAAAGCTTTGATGATGAAGTCGCTTCCGTCCCACATGGCTGACTTTATTTTCCCCAAATGTTTCTTCTGTTTGGATCTGAAGGGAATCTGTACATCTTGAAGCCCTTGTTGTGTCTATTTGTGCATCCAGATGCACAATAACTCGTCATTTTCAGTGAATAAATAAATAAAATAGCTGGATTTACATCCAGACACATTAACAGCGAACGCTATTTTGGAACCAAGATGACACCACAAGTCACGTGACCATTTTTTAAAAACTCCTCATGTCGCCACTCTCTAAATTAAGGCACACTATCCCCACTCCCATCTCTGGATGGAGCCGCACCTCAAACAGAGAGAGAAAACAAAAAACAGAATCAAGCAACAGAAAGACAACAAATACAGTATAATTTGTCAGCATTAAGCAACAAGAAAAACAGAAGAAATGCTAAGGTGATCGGCGGCCACGAGCCCGAAGCTTCACTAACAGACCCAGACTTTAGATAAAGTTGAAGCCGCGGCCCGCTCCATTTACTAATAAAATTTATTTAAAAGGGTAAAAGCATAGTAACACATTTTGCCAGTATGCTATCCATACGAAAGGGAAAATAAGTGTGTCTTAAATCTGGACTTGACATGATTCAAGTTTTATTCCACTTATGCTGCAGTCACATGATGTACAATGATCATTTTACAGAGTTAAATGGGCAAAAATTGTACTTAAACAATGCAGTGGTGTTTTTCTTTACACTTTGTTATATTGAAACATATTGATGTTTGTTTTAAATGTCTGATTGTAAACAACTTTAGTTGCAATTGATGTGCAACTATAAAGATTATTATTGTTATTATTATTTCTCTGTCTGCAGTTTGATGCGTTCAGGTGCTCGTAACAATATCCATCAAGCGTTTCTCAGCACAAACAGTAATTTTCTCTGCACTTCTCCAGCTCAATATCAGTCAACTGTTATATGAAAATTGTAATCACCATGGTAATGTCTGGGGATGAGGAATGTGCAGAGAGGCGTGCATGGTGCAAAGACTCATTTTGGAGAACATGCAGTGGATCCTATAAGTGCGTCAGGGTCTCGGATGTACGTCTGCACCATGTTCATTTTCTGTCATCATATAACCATCTTCTGAAGCCTCATTTCTTTACGTCCAACTCCGTGAGGAGGCTGCAGAGTATCTGTATCCTTTGAAATACACGTTCTGCAAACTGTCGCTGTTTGTTTTTGTGTGATTCATTTGTTTTTTATTTCAGACTTTTACTATTAATAATTTCAGAATTGCAATAAAAAGTCACATCTGCCTATAGGCCAGATTTTTTAGAATTTTATTTTAACAATGGTCGGATTTCAATGCCAATCTTAATTAGGCAAATATGCTGAAATGTTTATTTTTAGTGGAGATGAAATTGAAATTCTTCTTCAGCTGAGATCAATTAATTTTGTACTGGAAGACAAAAAAAAAAAAAAAACATGAACTGAAATCAGTGGCAGCACTACAAAAACTGTCCCTGTCAAAATAAGACAAGTAATCCGATATCCAGCCAAACCATCTTGTATTAAGCAAAAAAATCTGCCAATGGGTTAAAAATTTTACTTGGTTAGAATTCTCAAAACTAGCAAAATGTCTAGGTACTGAATAATCAAAATGTGCCTTAAAACTAGACAGAATTCTTATTAGAGTGTCTGAAAATAAGGAAAACACTTTGCTTGGATGATTTGAAGTCCATTGCCTTTTCTTGTTACCAGTAACAAGAAAAGGCAATGGACGCAAAATAAGACATTTTTCTTATATAAAAAATGTTTGACAAGATTATTTTTCAAGTTAGACAAAAAGTGAAAGTTAAAAAAAAAGTCTTTTTTTAACTTTCTTAGATATCAGTTTTTTCAGTGAGCTGATTTTAAAAAGTGGCTCAGGTTTGGGTCAGTCATTAGAATCATCTGTTCACGTCCGACATCTCGGCATGAAAGACAAGAAATCTCTTTCTTTGTTGTGTATTTGCGAGGTTTAGGTTCATATTGGGTCTAAATGGGGGAAATATCCTCCGCTGAGGTTTGTTCAAAGGCACAAAATGGGCTGAGATGGGTCTCAAACAAAGCCTGAACACTGAACTCCAAACACCCTGAAAGCCGCCTCACTGCCCCCGCGGCTCAAAGACCTCTCTAAAGATCTGCTCTCACTCTTCTTTCTCACAAATGTCATTCACAGTTTGTGTTTAGTGATCTGAAGGCAGATAAATGGAATAACTGTCGACAGAGCTGCAGCTGCTGCTAACGCTCATCATTTGACGCCGTTTCACAGAGGCCGCGGCCATTTGCTGAAATTATGAAGCTATAGATTGCAGAAAGAGAGCCGTTTGACTGAGGCATGCTGGGAGAGGAGAATACCACCACTTTACGACTCTGCTTTCTTCGATTGCATTGCTTTACAGACGTCTCAACTTCCACCGCCCTCGTTTGCCTGACCGGTGAAGATTTGCAGCTGTATTATTCCAGCCTTTAATTGATAAAACAACTTTCCTTCAAAGACATCTGCTGTGTCTCATTTCTTCATTGATCTCATCTTTCCAGCTTTTTAATCCTTTAGAAGAGACATTAGGGTTTATTACTCTTAAGACAGTCGCCCAGTGCAGATTTCTGGCCCCGACGGCCTTCCTAATTCCAAAAATGAGGAAATTCTGGCTGCTGTAGTCCAACTTCATAGTCATACTGTCAAATCCCAATTATAACCGGATACAGTATTACAAACAAATACGGATGAGGCCCATCCGTATTCAGGTGCCCTCCCCTAAACCGAAACATAATGTCTGGATGGCAGACCGGAGTGCTGTTTTCCTCATGTGCACATGCACTCCGCACACACGTGTGGACAGCTTCGCTCAAAGTTTGCTGGCATTGGGCCATGCAGTCTCTCAGATGGAGCCTTTCCAGGGAACTTTCTTTTTTCTTGTTTGCCCACTTCAGGAGCACAACGCAACCCTGGACACCACGATGGTTGGATTATCACATAGCATAATAGAAACAGAGAAAACTGAATGAAAATTGTAAAACAATAAAAAGAAAAAAAAACATAAAAGAACACAAGAATAAAAACACATCATAACACAATAAAACTAATGATAATACAAGCAAAACAAATGAGTCTTGATTTAAAAGTCTCCACAGTATCTGACTGTCGTATGTGTGCAGGGAGATCGTTCCACAGAGCTGGAGCACGGTAAGAGAAAGCTCTGTGACCAGCAAACTTTATTCACCCTGGGAACACAAAAAAGTCCTGCACCCTGCGAATGCAGGGCCCGAGCTGGTACATAGGGACTTACCGGGTCAGCCAGATAGGGAGGCCCAGTCCATGAACAATTTTATAAGCCAATAACAAAACCTTAAAATCCAATTTTGCAGCAACAGGAAGCAGGTGAAGGGATGCCAAAATGGACATAATGTGGTCACACTTTCTGCTTTGTGTCAAAAGTCTGGCAGCAGCATTTTGAACACGTTGAAGACCCCTAATACTGGACTGCGGTAAACCAGAAAATAGAACATTACAATAGTCCAATCTAGAAGAGACAAATGCATGAATCAAAATGCGGCCCTTCGATCCAAAAAGAACAATTTTACTCTCATCAGTCCACAAAATATTCCTCCATTTCTCTTTAGGCCACTTGATGTGTTCTTTGGCAAATTCTAACCTCTTCTGCACATGTCTTTTATTTAACAGAGGGACTGTTGGAGTTATTCTGTAGATACACTGTTTTATTTTATCATGCATGTTTTGTGTTCTCTGCTCTGGTAGAATGTAGTTCTCTCTGCTCTGATAAAGTGTATTGTACTGATGTGATGGGTGAAGGTTACTTAAGATATGTGACATGACGTGTTTCTGCAAGTTGTGGTATCTCTGTGTGCACGCTAAGCTCCTTTTAGGACATGTGAAGATGACTCATGCAGGACGCAGCCGAAGCTGAGCAGTAAGATAAAGAATAGAGAATTGAATGTTCCAACCACAGTGTGATTGTGATACATCAGTCCTTTTGTCAGAAGAAGTGTGATTAATCGTTAGATGTCTTAAACACATCTTAACCGAGCCCAAGATTAAAAAGGTTCTGAACATCCTGAATGTATTGTGCAATCAGCAGTTCTGCGGCAACAGCTCACGCGCTATCACTCTTCCCCTCAGGAGCTGTACCACCCATGTATGTAGGGAAGTCCTAAATAAAAAGAGCGGGAGCGCAGGCCAGACTTTAGTGTAGCTTTGGTGTACAGCCTGACTGCACTCCTCGCGAGCTTAAATTGAATTCTATCTCTCACTTGTTTTATTGCCTGGTTGTCTCTTCCTCTTATCAAAGGTACAGTATTCTAAACCCGACAAAGTCGTCCGGGATCCCAACAGACCTGACGGATCCAGCGAGCGTGATCGACACCAGAGAAATCCTTGGCCAAGGTAACTCAGACCCTTTGATGGGACTGGCTCAATCCGTTGGCTGGGATCTGAAAGGTTGATGGGATCACCGAGAGGGAAAGAGACCGACGGAGTGTGAGTATAGAATTTGATTCTGATAAAATTGTTGTTGTGAATGGTGGCAGTAGGCTGCGTAAAATAGAAATGTTGAAATAGTGAAATAGTGACAGAAAGTCACGGTTAAACAGGGAAATAAGTGCACAGTGAAAAGGCAGTTAAACCTCGCAGGGATGGTGGAGTCCCCTAATGCAGGACATTAGTTAAATTCCACGGGAGGGCGAGCTCCCCTGACCTAAGAATACGCGTACGGTTATTAAAAGTGTTTCTATGTATTTGTGTAAATAAAATAACTGTGTGTGAGTGTAATAAAAGTGACTGAGTGAGAGTGTGGAGTCACTTCGACTCCCCTCTATGAAAATCTCACAGGAAAGTAAGTAGTAAGTTTTGAGAAGAAGCAAAGGCAAGGCCTTCCTGTGCCCTCCGGGGTGGCGAAAGGGAACGCACTTCTCAGAATAGTTGATTACTACCTTGTGATTGTAACAACACCAGTGGATTAGGACCCTGTAGGGGCAAAACCATCACTGGTCTAAAACGTTCTGAAAACACAAAATGGGAAAGTCTAACAGTAAAAATGAGAGACCTAAGTCCCGGGACGATCTAAAAACAAAAGATTGGATATACATGAATAAAATTGATCCAAATTCAACAAAACACTTAGATAAGTGGATAAAAGATCATGGATTTGATGGACGCCTGCAGAAAGAGTCATTAACTAAACTAAAGAACAGTATTGAGAAAAAGTGTGGAACAAGTGAGAAAAAGAAAGAAAAAGAAGGTCAAGGTGAAATTGTAGCATGGGAAAGAGAAGTTGAGAAACGAAAGAAGGGCCTTAGAGAAGCAAAGGAAAGACAGAAAGAAACAGTAAATGATAAGAAGGAGCAGGGGAACGTGATGTTTCACAGACAAGAAGATAATGAGACAGGGCCTGCGGCTCCAAAAGTAGAAATGGTAGTAAAATTGGATACTACAAAACACAGTCAGCCAGAAGCTGAAATAAAGGAGAATAAACTCTATCCAGATTTACCGCAGGGACAACCCCCATCATATGTAGACCCTACACAACACGTCATGAGAACACGATCCAAAACACTAAAAGATGAAGAAAATCAACCTGGACCATCAGCCCCACCGGCTGGTCAGGAACCAGGTGGATCAGGAGTCTATCCAATGATTCATGTGGCAAATCCACATACGTCAGGACCAAGAACTATTCTTGTGTACCGAACTTGGACACAAGCAGACGTTAAGGCAGCTGTGGAAGGTGTAACTCCTCCACGAGAAGATGTAGCCCAGTACATTATTGACATAACCGCTTTGGTTAAATCCTACAATCTTAGAGGGGATGAAGTTCAACAAGTCATAATGGCAACTGTGACAAAGGATTGGGCTGATGTAAAAGGAGATTGGGATCCTGCAGAGGCAGACCACACTCCATTAGCCCATGATAGTCAGGAATTGGAAGATCGATTGGCCGCACTACTGCTGAGAATTAAGCAGAAATACCAGCAGAAGTCAAATTACACAGAAATAAATCGCACAAAACAGAAAGATGATGAACCATTCGAAGACTATCGACATCGAATGGAAAAAGTTTTTAAAGTGCACAGTGAGCAGCAGAAGACTGCCCCTCCCTGAGCCTGGTTCTGCTGGAGGTTTCTTCCTGTTAAAAGGGAGTTTTTCCTTCCCACTGTAGCCAAGTGCTTGCTCATAGGGGGTCGTTTTGACCGTTGGGGTTTTTCATAATTATTGTATGGCCTTGCCTTACAATATAGAGCGCCTTGGGGCAACTGTTTGTTGTGATTTGGCGCTATATAAGAAAAAAGTTGATTGATTGATTGATTGATTGATTGATTGATTGATCCCCTGCCCCGATTCACCATGTAACACACCTATCTTTCCGGTAAAAAAGGCTCCTCCCTCCGTAGGTTGGAGAATGGTGCAAGACCTACAAGCTGTCAACAATGCTGTTGTTCAAAGAGCTCCTTGTGTCCCGGATCTGTACACGTTGTTAAATTCGTTGCAACCAGATGCTAAAGTATTTACTGTCGTTGATATTAGTAATACTTTCTTTTCTGTCCCGGTTGATCCAGACAGCCAGTTCTGGTTCGCTTTCACATACGCAGGAAAAAGGTATACATACACACGATTGCCACAAGGATATGCTGAAAGCCCAACCATTTATTCGCAAGTAATTTCAGCTAGTATGGCCAAATTTGTACCACCAGGTGGTAGCCAGATTTTCTTGTACGTAGACGACATTCTGATAGGCTCTCATGACAAAGATACCTGCATCACAGACACTTTGGCCACCTTACATCACCTAGCCAGGGAAGGACTGTTGGGAAAGTGTAGGTACACGGACCCACAACAGGGAGCGCAAATGAACGGACAATGGATGAGGTCAAATAACAACACTTTACTGTTGTGAATGGGCACAACAAATACAATCAGATTACAACAATAGACAAAAGCCAAATCACAAAAGGTGTCGTGTGGGCAGGCTCGAAGATAGGAGACGTCTGTCCAAAGCAGAACCGGAACCACACGATTTCCTCCGCCACCAGACCCCGGGAATACTGGAGCCGCCAAGTCCCGAACTCCCAGGTGGCCACTGCCTTCGCGTGTCGGACCTGGTACTGCTGGCGAGGAACAAAAGAACAATTAAATGTGGGTGCGTCTGCACCCAGGAATCCGTACGGCAGGAAAACTACCTCCACCACTCGTTGGAAAAGGAGTCAGCTAAACAACTCACAAAAGTCACAAAAGATCACTGTTAACCAGTCAGCTGAGCACGTTACCTTCCAGGTAGAACGATATCTCGGCAAAGAGGTGGAGGCGTCATCCTGCTGATATTCCCCTGCTGATCAGATGATGGGTAACAGCTGTTGCAGGTGATGCGTGACAGCTGTCACCCTGGCTGCTCCTGTGAGGCGACTGCGCCCTCTCGTGCCTGAAGCCCGCACTTCAGGCAGGGCGCCCTCTGGTGGTGGGCCAGCAGTACCTCCTCTTCTGGCGGCCCACACAACAGGACCCCCCCTCAACGGGCTCCTCCTGGCGCCCGACCAGGCTTGTCCGGGTGGCGGCGGTAGAAATCGGCCAGGAGGGCCGGGTCCAGGATGAAGCTCCTCTTCACCCAGGAGCGTTCTTCGGGGCCGTACCCCTCCCAGTCCACCAAATACTGGAAGCCCCGGCCCATCCTACGGACATCCAAAAGCCGGCGTACAGTCCAAGCCGGCTCGCCATCGATGATCCGGGCAGGAGGTGGTGCCGGACCCGGAGTACAGAGGGGTGAGGTGTGATGTGGTTTTATTCGGGACACATGAAACACAGGATGGATCCGCAGTGAGGCCGGAAGCTGAAGCCTCACCGCGGCTGGACTGATGACCTTAAGGATCTTAAATGGGCCGATGTAACGGTCCTGTAGCTTGGGTCGTTTTGACCGTTGGGGTTTTTCATAATTATTGTATGGCCTTGCCTTACAATATAAAGCGCCTTGGGGCAACTGTTTGTTGTGATTTGGCGCTATATAAAAAAAAAGTTGATTGATTGATTGATTGGGGGAGTCCACCTTGAGGGGAATGTCCTTTGTGGATAACCACACCTCCTGCCCTGGCCGATACGCAGGGGCCGGGGCCCGCCGACGGTCTGCATGGGCTTTTGCCCTCGTCCGGGCCTTTAGCAAAGCAGAACGGGCGGCACGCCACACCTGACGGCACGTCCGTAGGTGGGCCTGGACCGAGGGCACACCGACCTCTCCCTCAACCACCGGAAACAACGGGGGCTGATACCCCAGACATACCTCAAAAGGGGAGAGGCCGGTGGCTGAAGACACCTGGCTGTTATGAGCATACTCGATCCAGGCCAAATGGGTACTCCAGGCCGCCGGGTGCGCGGCAGTCACGCAGCGCAAAGCCTGTTCCACCTCCTGGTTTACCCGTTCTGCTTGCCCGTTGGTCTGAGGGTGGTACCCGGACAAGAGACTCACCGTGGCCCCCAGTTCCCGGCAGAAGCTCCTCCAGACTTGCGAGGAGAACTGGGGACCGCGATCGGAGACGATGTCTGTTGGAATCCCATGCAGCCGGACGACGTGGTGGACCAGGAGGTCCGCTGTCTCCTGGGCTGTTGGGAGCTTCGGGAGGGCCACGAAGTGGGCCGCCTTGGAGAATCGGTCCACTATCGTGAGGATGGTGGTGTTACCCTGGGACGGCGGGAGGCCCGTGACAAAATCCAGGCCGATGTGGGACCAGGGGCGATGAGGCACAGGCAGCGGCTGGAGTAGTCCTGATGCCCTGCGATGGTCAGCCTTGCCCCTGGCGCAGGTGGTGCAGGCCTGGATATAATCCCGGACGTCGGCCTCTAGGGACGCCCACCAGAAGCGCTGCCGGACAACTGCCACGGTTCTTCGCACCCCTGGATGACAGGAGAGCTTGGAGCCGTGACAGAAGTCCAGGACTGCAGCCCTAGCTTCTGGTGGGATGTATAGTTTGTTCTTCGGCCCAGTTCTGGGGTCCAGGCTTCGTGCCAGGGCCTCCCGGAAGGTTCTCTCTACGTCCCAGGTGAGGGTGGCCATGATAGTGGACTCCAGGATGATGGGTTCCGGTGGATCCGACAACTCCGCTTTGACTTCATCTTCATGTACCCGGGACAAGGCATCCGATCTCTGGTTTTTGGTCCCGGGATGGTAGGTGATCCGGAAGTCAAAACGGCCGAAGAACAGTGACCAGCGGGCTTGCCTGGGATTCAGCCGCTTGGCGGTCCTGATATACTCCAGGTTCCGGTGGTCAGTGAAAACCGTGAATGGCACGGACGTTCCCTCCAACAGATGTCTCCACTCTTCAAGAGCCTCTTTCACCGCAAGGAGTTCTCGATTGCCGACGTCATAGTTCCGTTCGGCCGGGGTCAACCTGCGGGAAAAATAGGCACACGGGTGAAGGACCTTATCGGTCTTCCCACTCTGGGAAAGCACAGCTCCTATCCCTGAGTCCGAGGCGTCCACTTCAACCACTAACTGGCGACTAGGATCGGGCTGCACCAGAACGGGTGCAGACGAGAAGCGCCGTTTCAACTCCTTGAACGCGGCATCGCAACGATCCGACCAGGTGAAGGGGACTTTTGGTGAGGTCAGGGCTGTCAGGGGGCTAACTACCTGACTGTAGCCCTTAATGAACCTCCTGTAGAAATTTGCAAAGCCGAGGAACTGTTGCAGCTTCCTACGGCTAGTGGGTTGGGGCCAGTCTCTCACCGCCGCAACCTTGGCCGGATCAGGAGCGACGGAGTTGGGGGAGATGATAAACCCCAGGAAGGACAAAGATGTGCAGTGAAACTCACACTTCTCGCCCTTCACAAACAGCCGGTTCTCCAACAACCGCTGCAGGACCTGACGTACATGCTGGACATGAGTCTCAGGATCCGGAGAAAAGATGAGTATATCGTCTAGATATACGAAGACGAATCGGTGCAGGAAATCCCGCAAGACATCATTAACTAATGCTTGGAACGTCGCGGGGGCGTTTGTGAGGCCGAACGGCATGACCAGGTACTCAAAGTGACCTAATGGGGTGTTGAATGCCGTCTTCCATTCGTCTCCCTTCCGGATCCGAACCAGGTGATACGCATTTCTAAGATCCAGCTTAGTAAAGATTTTGGCTCCATGCAGGGGGGTGAACACGGAATCTAATAATGGCAACGGGTATCGGTTGCGAACCGTAATCTCATTCAGCCCCCTGTAATCAATACATGGACGAAGTCCGCCAACTTTCTTGCCCACAAAAAAGAAACCTGCCCCCATCGGGGAGGTGGAGTTCCGGATCAGCCCGGCAGCTAATGAGTCCCGGATGTAGGTCTCCATTGATTCGTGCTCAGGTCGTGAGAGGTTGTACAGCCTGCTGGACGGGAACTCAGCGCCTGGAACCAAATCAATGGCACAATCGTACGGATGGTGAGGGGGAAGGGTGAGTGCCAGATCCTTGCTGAAGACGTCAGCAAGATCGTGGTACTCAACCGGCACTGCCGTCAGATTGGGAGGGACTTTGACCTCCTCCTTAGCCTGGGAACCGGGAGGAACCGAGGATCCTAAACACACCCGATGGCAGGTTTCGCTCCACTGAACCACCACCCCAGACGGCCAATCGATCCGGGGATTGTGCTTTAACATCCATGGGATGCCCAAAATCACGCGGGAGGTAGAAGGAGTTACAAAAAACTCAATCTCCTCCCGGTGGTTTCCAGACACCACCAGAGTTACTGGTTGTGTCTTGTGTGTGAGTAAAGGGAGGAGGGTGCCATGTAGTGCCCGCACCTGCAATGGTGAAGGAAGCACCACCAGAGGGAACCCTACCTCCCTTGCCCATCTGCTATCTAGCAGATTCCCTTCTGACCCCGTGTCCACCAGTGCTCGGGCTTGAAGGGTTAAATCCCCGCTCAGGATCGTGACTGAGAGTCGTGTGGCAATTTGTGTGTGTCTCACTTGAATGTCTTGACCCCCCCTTAGCCCAGTCTCTAAGGGCGAGTGTTGATGTCTTGGCCGTTTGGGGCAGTCTCTCTGTGTGTGCTCTGTTGAGCTGCAGAGAAAACACTCTCCACGGATCAGCCTCCCCATTTTGGCCCTGTGCGTTTCCCTAACAACGTCAACAGGGGGAGCTGTTGCCCCACAAAGCGCTGCGGCTGTGGAGCGTGGGGAGGGCGGCCCCTTTTCAAACCCGGAAGGGAGAGGGGCGGCGCGTATCCGGTCATGTCCTTCGCCTCGCTCCCGACGGCGTTCCTCTAACCGATTGTCTAATCGTATAACGAGATCAATAAGCCCGTCCAAATCCCGCGGTTCGTCCTTAGCCACTAGGTGCTCCTTCAGGACCAACGATAGTCCGTTTACGAAGGCGGCGCGGAGGGCGGTGCTATTCCAGCTGGACCTCGCAGCCGCGATGTGGAAGTCGACTGCATAAGCAGCTGCGCTCCGGCGCCCCTGTCTCATTGACAGCAGCACGGCTGAAGCGGTCTCTCCTCTATTTGGGTGATCGAACACTGTTCTGAACTCCCTCACAAACCCATCATATGTCAGAAGGAGCCGTGAATTTTGCTCCCAGAGCGCTGTAGCCCAAGCGCGTGCCTTGCCGCGAAGCAGATTAATCACATAAGCTATCTTATTAGCATCAGTCACGTACATGACGGGACGTTGTGCGAAGACGAGCGAACACTGCATGAGAAAGTCCGCGCATGTCTCCACACAACCCCCGTACGGTTCTGGAGGGCTTATGTATGCTTCAGGGGAAGGTGGGAGGGGTCGTTGAACGACCTGTGGAACGTCACTATTGCGCACAGGATCGACAGGAGGGAGAGCCGCAGCAGCGCCCTGAGGGCGCGCTTCCACCTGCGCGGCGAGAGCCTCCACCCTGCGGTTAAGGAGGACGTTCTGCTCGGTCATCAGATCCAGCCGAGTCGTAAAAGCGGTGAGGATTCGCTGCAACTCACCAATCATTCCTCCTGCAGACGCCTGTGCGCCCTGCTCTTCCATTGGCCGTTCAACGGCCGGTCGACGCCCCTCGGGGTCCATGACGTTGGCCGAGATATCCTGTTGGGAAAGTGTAGGTACACGGACCCACAACAGGGGGCGCAAATGAACGGACAATGGATGAGGTCAAATAACAACACTTTACTGTTGTGAATGGGCACAACAAATACAATCAGATTACAACAATAGACAAAAGCCAAATCACAAAAGGTGTCGTGTGGGCAGGCTTGAAGATAGGAGACGTCTGTCCAAAGCGGAACCGGAACCACACGATTTCCTCCGCCGCCAGACCCCGGGAATACTGGAGCCGCCAAGTCCCGAACTCCCAGGTGGCCACTGCCTTCGCGTGTCGGACCTGGTACTGCTGGCGAGGAACAAAAGAACAATTAAATGTGGGTGCGTCTGCACCCAGGAATCCGTACGGCAGGAAAACTACCTCCACCACTCGTTGGAAAAGGAGTCAGCTAAACAACTCACAAAAGTCACAAAAGATCACTGTTAACCAGTCAGCTGAGCACGTTACCTTCCAGGTAGAACGATATCTCGGCAAAGAGGTGGAGGCGTCATCCTGCTGATATTCCCCTGCTGATCAGATGATGGGTAACAGCTGTTGCAGGTGATGCGTGACAGCTGTCACCCTGGCTGCTCCTGTGAGGCGACTGCGCCCTCTCGTGCCTGAAGCCCGCACTTCAGGCAGGGCGCCCTCTGGTGGTGGGCCAGCAGTACCTCCTCTTCTGGCGGCCCACACAACAAGGACATAAGGTCAGCAAGAACAAATTACAGTTGTGGTCCCCGACAGTAAAGTATTTGGGACATGAATTGAGTGCACAAGGACGCGCTATTGTTCAAGACAGGAAGACGGCTATTCTCCAGGCACCCAAGCCATTGACAAAAAAGCAGATGATATCCTTTTTAGGCATCACTGGCTACTGCCGTAGCTGGATTCCAGATTATGCGCAAATTACGTCTCCTCTCTTGAAATTAATGTATGACGAAAGTATATCCATGTCAACAGCATTGATGTGGACCCCAGAGGCGGAAGCGGCATTTGTGCAAATCAAACAAAGTCTGGTGTCTAGCTCGGCTCTAGCCCTACCAAATTATGACAAACCATTTGTTCAAACTGTCGATTGCAAAGGTCATTTTATGACTTCTGTATTGACGCAGCAATATGGAGAAAGGCTTCGCCCGGTTGCCTACTATTCTTCCAAATTAGACAGTGTTGCTTGTGCACTTCCTCCGTGCGTACGTGCAGTAATAGCAGCCTCTATGGCTATAGAGAGTTCTGCCGGAGTTGTGCTTTTCCATTCATTAATACTAAAAGTACCCCATGCAGTGTCAGCATTGCTGCTACAAACAAATATGACATTTCTGTCTCCAGCACGTCATCTTTCTTGTATGGCTACACTCCTATCTCAACCCCATTTGACTATTGAACACTGCATAACATTAAATCCTGCCACACTCTTGCCCATCCCAGTGAATGGAGAACCACATGACTGTGTGGAGGAAGCCCAACGAGTATCTAAATGTAGACCCGATTTAAAAGATACATCTCTTTCAGAGGGCACAGTGGTATTTGTGGACGGCTCCTCAAAGAAAAATCATCTAGGAGAAACGATGACTGGGTACGCGGTAGTGACACATGATAGTGTCCTACAAGCTGTCAAGCTACCTGCTAACATGTCGGCACAAGCGGCCGAACTGGTAGCTCTCACCGTAGCCTGCCAAATTTTCAGAGATCAATCTGTCACAATCTATACTGATAGCCAATACGCATTTTCCACGGTGCATGTGTTCGCTCAACAGTGGAAAAATCGTGGAATGGTCACTTCAACAGGGAAGCCTGTCACACATGCCACTCTGCTCACCAAATTATTAGAAGCAGTCCAGCTACCCAGTCAATTGGCTATTTGTAAATGTGCAGCGCATACAAAAGGGATTGATCTTATTTCCCAAGGTAATGCGTTCGCTGATGAATCTGCAAAAGCTGCTGCTGAAGGCCATCTTCATGTGGTTGCTGATCCTAACACACTTACAATTGATAAAGCAACTGAAGTAACACCTGATCTCTTGGTAGAAATGCAAAATCAAAGCCCGGACAGTGAGAGGAAATTATGGGAAAAACATGGAGCCGTCAAAAACAAGAACGGTCTCTACATGTGACCCCTTAACAAACCTGTGTTGCCCAAAAATTTGTATAAATGGGCAGCTATTTCAAGCCATGGTGTTTCCCATGTCTCGACAGGGGGGATGATTAAACAAATCGAAACAGTTTGGATTTAATAATTTTTCAAAACAATTTTGTAAAGCATGCATGATATGTGCAAAACACAACGTGCAAGGGAATTTGAGACCTCTACGAGGAAAGTTCCCTGAACCACAATATCCATTTCAGACCATACACATGGATTATATTCAATTGAACAAAAGTGAAGGGAAAGAATTTTGTTTGGTCATTATTGATGCATTTTCAAAATGGGTCGAGATCTTCCCCACAAAACATGCAGATGCATTAACAGTGGCAAAAGCACTGTGCAAAGACATAGTACCTAGGTATGGTATACCAGAAAAAATATATAGTGACAATGGACCGCATTTTGTAAACCAAGTTGTGAGAAACATTGGACAACTGTTTTGCATAAACCTAAAAAACCACTGTGCATATCACCCGCAAAGCGCAGGACTAGTGGAAAGAATGAATGGGACAATTAAAAATAGGCTAAAGAAGGCGATGGAAGAAACAAACAGACCATGGACACAGTGCATGGACTTAGTAAAAATGTATATAAACATCACAAGTACAGCAGGATTAACACCATATGAGACCCGTTTTGGCAGACTGTACAGATTACCTCAGTTCAGAAATCCATGGGAAATACCAAAAGAAGCAAACCTAGCTGATTATATGAGAAAGATGCTGGAAAAGCAAAAGGACAGGACCTCAAACATTGATGATCCCATCTCTCCACAGGACGACCCTAAAGTGGTACCTGGAGACTGGGTAATGATAAGAAGCATCAAGAGGAAAGGGCCTCTGTCAGCAGATGATTGGTTTTTGGTAACTACGGGAATTAGCGGACAAAATAACAATTGGCTCCTGATGGCGGAGCAAGCAGTAAAATCCACAAAACAGGATTGCGTAGTATGTATGGGGCCCCGACCAATTTTACAGGTGATTCCAGCAGCGATATCGGACGACTGCCTATTGGTGGTGATGAAAAATACAACAATACACCGAAACCACAATTGTTCAGTATGGGACCACATTTACCCCGTTGCGGCTGCGGTAAAAAACAAACCAATATTCTCAGAAAAGGTAGCTTTGGGAAATTTCTCCTGTATCAAACTGCCCGGAACAGGGAAACCACTGGGAAATCTGAACGAGACTAAGTGGTGTAGTCGAATAATACAGATAAACGGTTCATTTGTACCAGTCAGCCGAAGTGACGTGTGGTGGTGGTGTGGAGATAATAGAATTTTTGACAGATTGCCTAGGAATGTGTCAGGCTACTGTGCTTTAGTGTCCCTACTCCTCCCAGTAAAAGCCATTCCCATTTTAGCCAAGGACTTGCTGACGCACCTAAAGTCTGTGGTGCCTGAAAATTGGCATAGAGTAAAAAGAGATTGGAAAGGAGTGGGAGATCCAACATATATTGACGCAATAGGAGTCCCCAGAGAAGTGCCTGATGAGTACAAACTGGCTGATCAGATAGCAGCTGGATTTGAATCCTCCATCTGTTGGTGGTGCTCAATTAATAAGAACGTAGACAGAATAAACTACATCCACTACAACGTGCAGAAATTGGGAAATTGGACAGAGGAAGGTTTTAAAGCAGTACATTCCCAACTGGCAGCCACCTCACTGATGGCCTTCCAGAACCGCATAGCCCTGGACATGCTACTCACTGAGAAAGGAGGAGTCTGTGCAATGTTTGGAGAACAGTGTTGCACATTCATACCGAACAACACAGCAGCCGATGGAAGCCTGACCCAGGCCATTGAGGGCCTGCGGACACTGAACAAGAAGATGAAGGATCACAGCGGCGTTAATGCCGAATTCTGGGACTCGTGGCTGGACGTGTTTGGGAAGTATCGCACTTTGGTCTCCTCTGCGCTTATATCTATAGCAGTTTTTGCTGCAATTCTGACCTTGTGTGGATGTTGTTGTATTCCTTGTCTACGTGGTCTAGTCAATAGAATGATCAATCAATCAATCAATCAATCAATCAATTTTTTTATATAGCGCCAAATCACAACAAACAGTTGCCCCAAGGCGCTTTATATTGTAAGGCAAGGCCATACAATAATTATGTAAAACCCCAACGGTCAAAACGACCCCCTGTGAGCAAGCACTTGGCTACAGTGGGAAGGAAAAACTCCCTTTTAACAGGAAGAAACCTCCAGCAGAACCAGGCTCAGGGAGGGGCAGTCTTCTGCTGGACCTGATTATTCAAAACCTTATAAGTAAGAAGAAGAATTTTAAATTCTATTCTAGAATTAACAGGAAGCCAATGAAGAGAGGCCAATATGGGTGAGATATGCTCTCTCCTTCTAGTCCTCGTCAGTACTCTAGCTGCAGCATTTTGAATTAACTGAAGGCTTTTTAGGGAACTTTTAGGACAACCTGATAATAATGAATAACAATAGTCCAGCCTAGAGGAAATAAATGCATGAATTAGTTTTTCAGCATCACTCTGAGACAAGACCTTTCTGATTTTAGAGATATTGCGTAAATGCAAAAAAGCAGTCCTACATATTTGTTTAATATGCGTTTTGAATGACATATCCAGATCAAAAATGACTCCAAGATTTCTCACAGTATTACTAGAGGTCAGGGTAATGCCATCCAGAGTAAGGATCTGGTTAGACACCATGTTTCTAAGATTTGTGGGGCCAAGTACAATAACTTCAGTTTTATCTGAGTTTAAAAGCAGGAAATTAGAGGTCATCCATGTCTTTATGTCTGTAAGACAATCCTGCAGTTTAGCTAATTGGTGTGTGTCCTCTGGCTTCATGGATAGATAAAGCTGGGTATCATCTGCGTAACAATGAAAATTTAAGCAATGCTGTCTAATAATACTGCCTAAGGGAAGCATGTATAAAGTGAATAAAATTGGTCCTAGCACAGAACCTTGTGGAACTCCATAATTAACTTTAGTCTGTGAAGAAGATTCCCCATTTACATGAACAAATTGTAATCTATTAGACAAATATGATTCAAACCACCGCAGCGCAGTGCCTTTAATACCTATGGCATGCTCTAATCTCTGTAATAAAATTTTATGGTCAACAGTATCAAAAGCAGCACTGAGGTCCAACAGAACAAGCACAGAGATGAGTCCACTGTCCGAGGCCATAAGAAGATCATTTGTAACCTTCACTAATGCTGTTTCTGTACTATGATGAATTCTAAAACCTGACTGAAACTCTTCAAATAGACCATTCCTCTGCAGATGATCAGTTAGCTGTTTTACAACTACCCTTTCAAGAATTTTTGAGAGAAAAGGAAGGTTGGAGATTGGCCTATAATTAGCTAAGATAGCTGGGTCAAGTGATGGCTTTTTAAGTAATGGTTTAATTACTGCCACCTTAAAAGCCTGTGGTACATAGCCAACTAACAAAGATAGATTGATCATATTTAAGATCGAAGCATTAAATAATGGTAGGGCTTCCTTGAGCAGCCTGGTAGGAATGGGGTCTAATAAACATGTTGATGGTTTGGATGAAGTAACTAATGAAAATAACTCAGACAGAACAATCGGAGAGAAAGAGTCTAACCAAATACCGGCATCACTGAAAGCAGCCAAAGATAACGATACGTCTTTGAGATGGTTATGAGTAATTTTTTCTCTAATAGTTAAAATTTTGTTAGCAAAGAAAGTCATGAAGTCATTACTAGTTAAAGTTAATGGAATACTCAGCTCAATAGAGCTCTGACTCTTTGTCAGCCTGGCTACAGTGCTGAAAAGAAACCTGGGGTTGTTCTTATTTTCTTCAATTAGTGATGAGTAGAAAGATGTCCTAGCTTTACGGAGGGCTTTTTTATAGAGCAACAGACTCTTTTTCCAGGCTAAGTGAAGATCTTCTAAATTAGTGAGACGCCATTTCCTCTCCAACTTACGGGTTATCTGCTTTAAGCTGCGAGTTTGTGAGTTATACCACGGAGTCAGGCACTTCTGATTTAAAGCTCTCTTTTTCAGAGGAGCTACAGCATCCAAAGTTGTCTTCAATGAGGATGTAAAACTATTGACGAGATACTCTATCTCCCTTACAGAGTTTAGGTAGCTACTCTGCACTGTGTTGGTATATGGCATTAGAGAACATAAAGAAGGAATCATATCCTTAAACCTAGTTACAGCGCTTTCTGAAAGACTTCTAGTGTAATGAAACTTATTCCCCACTGCTGGGTGGTCCATCAGAGTAAATGTAAATGTTATTAAGAAATGATCAGACAGAAGGGAGTTTTCAGGGAATACTGTTAAGTCTTCTATTTCCATACCATAAGTCAGAACAAGATCTAAGATATGATTAAAGTGGTGGGTGGACTCATTTACTTTTTGAGCAAAGCCAATAGAGTCTAATAATAGATTAAATGCAGTGTTGAGGCTGTCATTCTCAGCATCTATGTGGATGTTAAAATCGCCCACTATAATTATCTTATCTGAGCTAAGCACTAAGTCAGACAAAAGGTCTGAAAATTCACAGAGAAACTCACAGTAACGACCAGGTGGACGATAGATAATAACAAATAAAACTGGTTTTTGGGACTTCCAATTTGGATGGACAAGACTAAGAGACAAGCTTTCAAATGAATTAAAGCTCTGTCTGGGTTTTTGATTAATTAATAAGCTGGAATGGAAGATTGCTGCTAATCCTCCTTCTCGGCCCGTGCTACGAGCATTCTGACAGTTAGTGTGACTCGGGGGTGTTGACTCATTTAAACTAACATATTCATCCTGCTGTAACCAGGTTTCTGTTAGGCAGAATAAATCAATATGTTGATCAATTATTATATCATTTACCAACAGGGACTTAGAAGAGAGAGACCTAATGTTTAATAGACCACATTTAACTGTTTTAGTCTGTGGTGCAGTTGAAGGTGCTATATTATTTTTTCTTTTTGAATTTGTATGCTTAAATAGATTTTTGCTGGTTGTTGGTAGTCTGGGAGCAGGCACCGTCTGTACGGGGATGGGGTAATGAGGGGATGGCAGGGGGAGAGAAGCTGCAGAGAGGTGTGTAAGACTACAACTCTGCTTCCTGGTCCCAACCCTGGATAGTCACGGTTTGGAGGATTTAAGAAAATTGTCCAGATTTCTAGAAATGAGAGCTGCTCCATCCAAAGTGGGATGGATGCCGTCTCTCCTAACAAGACCAGGTTTTCCCCAGAAGCTTTGCCAATTATCTATGAAGCCCACCTCATTTTTTGGACACCACTCAGACAGCCAGCAATTCAAGGAGAACAGGCGGCTAAACATGTCACTCCTGGTCCGATTGGGGAGGGGCCCAGAGAAAACTACAGAGTCCGACATTGTTTTTGCAAAGTTACACACCGATTTAATGTTAATTTTAGTGACCTCCGATTGGCGTAACCGGGTGTCATTACTGCCAACGTGAATTACAATCTTACCAAATTTACGCTTAGCCTTAGCCAGCAGTTTCAAATTTCCTTCAATGTCGCCTGCTCTGGCCCCCGGAAGACAATTGACTATGGTTGCTGGTGTCGCTAACTTCACATTTCTCAAAATAGAGTCGCCAATAACCAGAGTTTGATCCTCGGCGGGTGTGTCGTCGAGTGGGGAAAAACGGTTAGAAATGTGAACGGGTTGGCGGTGTACACGGGGCTTCTGTTTAGAACTACGCTTCCTCCTCACAGTCACCCAGTCAGCCTGCTTGGGATCTGCCAGGGGGGAACTAACGGCGGCTAAGCTACCTTGGTCCGCACCGACTACAGGGGCCTGGCTAGCTGTAGAATTTTCCACGGTGCGGAGCCGAGTCTCCAATTCGCCCAGCCTGGCCTCCAAAGCTACGAATAAGCTACACTTATTACAAGTACCATTACTGCTAAAGGAGGCCGAGGAATAACTAAACATTTCACACCCAGAGCAGAAAAGTGCGGGAGAGACAGGAGAAGCCGCCATGCTAAATCGGCTAAGAGCTAGTAGCTACGCTAACCTAGCGGATTCCTAAAAACACGCAAAGTGAATAATTTAGAGGTGATTCAGCAGAAGGAGTGTTTTAGTTAAGGCACGTAAAGATTACACTGGGAAACAAATCGTAATCTAGATAACTAGATCAATCTAACTGTGCAGATTAAACAGCTAACAGATACAGAAAAACACCGCTGTGCTCCGGAACAGGAAGTGATACAATACCGCAGTGAGAGCCAACCACCAGTAGAGGCAAGCAAGAGTGTCAGATGGTACCCACTGCTATCTCACCAGCCAGACAGGATTCAGCTCAGGCATACCCCCTTCTGGGTAACCATCCAGGCGACGACGATGATGAAACTGATGAAGAAGACGACTACGACCACTATCTTCCAGATCTGTTCCCTGATGCAGGTGATTATGGTGAACCTGACGATGACCTCAACACCAACGATAAGACCTCCCGAGTGTAAATGTATTCTTACCATTGTTTAATGACCCTGCAGCTGAAAAATCTGAATAAGAAGTGGTTGCTTAGTAACAATTGTTTACTTTTAGGTGAAGATGTAATACCGTTGGAATGCATGATAAACAGGGGGGAAATGTTGGAGTTATTCTTTAGATACACTGTTTTATTTTATCATGCATGTTTTGTGTTCTCTGCTCTGGTAGAATGTAGTTCTCTCTGCTCTGATAAAGTGTATTGTACTGATGTGATGGGTGAAGGTTACTTAAGATATGTGACATGACGTGTTTCTGCAAGTTGTGGTATCTCTGTGTGCACGCTAAGCTCCTTTTAGGACATGTGAAGATGACTCATGCAGGACGCAGCCGAAGCTGAGCAGTAAGATAAAGAATAGAGAATTGAATGTTCCAACCACAGTGTGATTGTGATACATCAGTCCTTTTGTCAGAAGAAGTGTGATTAATCGTTAGATGTCTTAAACACATCTTAACCGAGCCCAAGATTAAAAAGGTTCTGAACATCCTGAATGTATTGTGCAATCAGCAGTTCTGCGGCAACAGCTCACGCGCTATCACTCTTCCCCTCAGGAGCTGTACCGCCCATGTATGTAGGGAAGTCCTAAATAAAAAGAGCGGGAGCGCAGGCCAGACTTTAGTGTAGCTTTGGTGTACAGCCTGACTGCACTCCTCGCAAGCTTAAATTTAATTCTATCTCTCACTTGTTTTATTGCCTGGTTGTCTCTTCCTCTTATCAAAGGTACAGTATTCTAAACCTGACAGGGACTTTGCGGGGGATTTTTGCAAATAAATGGGTGACCTTTTGCCATTGTGGTTGTTATTCTATCCATTTTGATGGTTGTTTTCCATTTTCTTGTTTTCCATTTTCTTCCACGCATCTCTGTTTTTTTGTTGTTGTTTTTTTGTCCATTTTAAAGCATTGGAGATCATTGTAGATGAACAGCCTATAATTTTTTGCACCTGCGTATAAGTTTTCCCCTCTCCAGTCAACTTTTTAATCAAACTACACTGTTCTTCTGAACAATGTCTTGAACGTCCCATTTTCCTCAGGCTTTCAAAGAGAAAAGCATGTTCACCAGGTGCTGGCTTCATCCTTACATAGGGGACACCTGATTCACACCTGTTTGTTCCACAAAATTGACGAACTCACTGACTGAATGCCACACTACTATTATTGTGAACACCCCCTTTTCTACTTTTTTACTAATAGCCCAATTTCATAGCCTTAAGAGTGTGCATATCATGAATGCTTGGTCTTGTTGGATTTGTGAGAAACTACTGAATCTACTGGTACCTTGTTTCCCATGTGACAATAAGAAATATACTCAAAACCTGGATTAATCTTTTTAGTCACATAGCACTACTATTATTCTGAACACTACTGTAGATTGCAGTCAGATGGTCCTCAGATAACACACCATCTCGGCGCCCAGAGAATTTTTTAACATGCGCGTCACACTCAGGGCCGCCGGCTGATTTTGACCAACTGTGTGGACTTCCACAGATGGCTGTCAGAATGTTTTGGAACTGAAATCCGACACCTTTCGGATGTCATTCATAAGATTCATAAGTACAGCGCCACTCTGTATGATTCCAGCTATGTGTGACAAGGTTATGACAATGGGAGACTGATTTTAAACATACTTAAGGAATTATTGATTTTCTGCATGAAAACCTTTTTTTTAATTATTCTTATTATTTCAGGAAAATTAGTTGGTTTCAAGATCAGGTTGAACATTGAAGATTCAAATATTTAGGTGAAGAGAGGTTTTCATTGAAGTTGCAGTTTTAACAAATGGTTCATTCAGGAACACAACGAGCACAAGTTGGGTCTCCAACCAAGCTTGTGTTTCATAGCACTGTGAAATGGCTTGTGTTACCATTTTGCACTGTATGAAAAAAAAAAAATAAGGTCAATGCTGGCAAATATGCAACTGTGTTCGAAAACGCGACTTTTTGAAAATGGTCCCACAGTGTATAACTGTAACTGTAGCTGCACAAAGATTTGGAATTATTGTACAAACGGAAAAGAAAAGTTGCAGCATCTGGCACTGCTGTTGTGTGTTTTTAATACAAAACTGCGGTAAACTCACACAAAAAGGGAACTCGTACCTGTTGTCATTCAGTACTTTAACTTTTCCCATAATCCCCCTGGTGGCCCCCTGGGCTTCCCGGAGTGCACCGCGGCGCCAACAGTGTTCTGCCGTCTCACAGCACATGTAAACAATGACAAAGCGAGGATGTGGATGGTGTTGATTTAGCAAGTTCACGGGCGATTATGATGAAGACACATTCTCCCAAGTTGAGAGGGTTATGTAGAGGATGTGTAGGACCTGTGATGAACTTCTGCTGTGCCCTGATGTTATCTTATTGTCCATACTTCACGAGGTTTGCTTACACTGTGAGTCCTGAGCTCCTGACACCGGAACTCTGCTGAAACCGACCTCTCGCGTGAGTCACGGACCGCGAGACGGCACGAGATTCACAACTCAGAAACAGCAAATGACTAAACAAAGACATGTAGGACCATCGAGTCATCCCACCAATTGTGTGCTCATTTGTTGTTAAAAAAATACAGTGAAGGACTTTAAAACTAAAGCCTTTACAGAAGTGACAGCATCAGGAAGAAAAAAAAGGCACAAGTTGACTTGGTAACGTTTTCAGTTTCATTGGATTTATATCAGGATACCTGTCAAAATTTCTTACTTGGGCTTAGTTCCATTAATAGTTCGTTCCACAGAATGTTAGCAGCCATAGAGCGCGAGGCGGGGTACACCCAGGACAGGACGCCAGTCTGTCACAGGGCCACAAACAGACAAACAAACACAGACACACCCACACACACACCTACAGACAATTTAGAGATTCCAATCCACCTAACCTGCATGTCTTTGGATGTGGGAGGAAACCGGAGCACCCAGAGGAAACCCATGCACACACGGGGAGAACTTGCAAACTCCACACAGAAAGGCCACGGGAATTGAACCCATGACCTTCTCGCTGTGAGGCAACAGTGCTAACCACTAAGCCACCGTGCTGCCTAACTACACGTTATAAAATGTCTTAATTTCGCATTATTGAAGTCAGCAGCAAATATGAATCCTCATTTGTATACACCAGTGGTGGCCAAGTTCGGTCCTCAAGAGCCACATTCCTGAATTCATGAGTATGGGGGAGGTGATGGTCTAGTGGTTAAGCGTTGGACTTGAGAGCAGAGGATCCTCGGTTCAAATCCCAGCCTGACCGGAAAAATCACTAAGGGCCCTTGGGCAAGGGAACACAGTGCGAGCAGCTGGAGTATGTGTAACCACATTGCGCAGTTCCTGTAAAAAAAAAAAAAGAAAAATACATGCCACTCACGGGGTTCGAACCTGCAATGTACAAAAGCTCTGGTTGCCAGCCAGAAACTTTACCACTGCGCTACCATCACTGTCCTATAAAAGGTGCGGAAAAATCACCTGTCACCTGTCACCTGTGTCCTGTCACAGACATGACATTCAGATAGCCTACTGAGTGTCCAAATGAACTGCCGGTCCATTTCAGCTGGGACAGTCTGTCACTGTGTGCGCTCTCCAGCCCGTCGCAAAAGCGATATATGTTTTTATGCATTTCCATGAGGACAGCAAGCACACACATGAGTGTACACGGTAGGTGTTCTGCAGCTGTAACGTCCAGGACCAGAGTTATCAACAGCTACTGCTGTTGGCAGCCAGCCACGCCCCCTGTCCATTCAGCGCACAGACCAAAGTGTCATGCCTTCAAAAGATCCAGAAACAGTGCAACACAAAACATTTTAGAATCCAATGCCTGAAACATATCATTTAAAACTTTTAGAATAGCAGTAACAGTGCTATGTTGCTTCCTAAAACCAGACTGAAGAGGGTTTAAAATATTGTTAGATTCTAGGAAGCCCTTCAATTGATCACAGACCAACTTTTGAAATACTTTTACCAGCATGCATAGTTTTGAAAAAGGTCTGTAATTATTCACATTTGACAGTTCATGCTTAGGCTCAGATTAAAAATGCAAGTTAGAGGCTCAGCAATCAGATCTACAGCCAACTTAAAAAAAAAAAAAAAAAAAGATCCAAACCATCAGGGCCAGCTGATTTTTTGGAATCCAACATCTTCAGCACCCTACAGACCTCAGAAACACACACAGGTTTAAACTGAAATGGACAGTAAACAGGAAGACATCTTACTCCATCTGGTTCACTATTTAGAGCAGTTTTTTTTGGATCAAAGTTGAGGGAATTAAACAAGTGCCCTGCTTTAATTAAATGTTCATTAAAATAATCTAACATGGCACATTGCCAGTCAGATTTGTAGAATCTTTGACCAGGAAATTGGGACGCTCACTAGGAGACATAACACCAGAACCAGATCTCACAACCATCCAGAACTTCTTGGGATCTTTTAAATTTTCGGTGATTTTCAATAAATAAAATTCAGATTTAGTCTTCTTAATTAAGAAGGTGTATTTGTTGCAGAGCTGATGAAAAGTTATTCAATCAGCCTCTGTTTTAGTTCTTCATGCCTTGGACCAGGCATGGTCTTTAAACCTTTCTTTTAAAAGGTTTCCAATTTTCTGTGGAAAACCAAGAGTTGTTCTGCCCCTTAATTCTGAATTTATACAGTGGAGCATGTTTATTAATTAGCTTCGGGAAATAGAAAAACTGCCAGGCCAACTCAGTATCAGCCAGGAGAGATATTTGGTTCCACTTGAAAATAGACAGATCACACAAGAAAGCCTGTTCGCAAAAAATGTCTGAAATCTCTTAAGTAAAACACGTGGTTTAGTTTTGGGGAGTTTGATATTCCTGACCACTGCAATCACACAATGGGTACTCAAATTGTTCCGAACAATCCCCAACATCAGAATACTTGTGGGGGGTGTTTGTTATTATTAAATGGAGGAGCGACGATCTCGAGGGATGTTTGGTATCGGGGCAAGTTGGACTGTCTATTAACTGATTTAAACTCGGTGAGTCACAGATAGATTTTAGGAAATTTGAGTCTGAATACAACCAATCATATTAAATGATGAGCTGCACAATTACACCATTTATCACAGCTGGAAACTGTCAAAATAACAATTGCAGTTTTTTATATTTCCAGAGAACATTAAAATAACAACATGCACCGAATTCTCTCATCATGAAAAAGAAACCTAAAATTATTATAGTGACAGTTCATCAAAATCACTTTGTTACGGGGAGGTGATGGTCTGGTGGTTAAGGGTTGGGCTTGAGACCAGAGGATCCTTGGTTCAAACCCCAGCCTGATGGGTAAATCACTAAGGTCCCTTGGACAAGGTCCTTAATCCCCGAGTAGCTCCCGGTGTGTAGTGAGTACCTTGAATGGCAGCACCCCCACATCAGGGTGTTTGTGTGAATAGGTGAATGTGAGGCACAATTGTAAAGCGCTTTGAGCATCTGATGCAGATGGAAAAGTGCTATATAAATGCTGTCCATTTATTTAACAAATGATCTGTTTATACAACTCAGATGCTACTATAAATAAAATCAATTAAAATACTACGAAGCATCAGTTGTAAGCATTTGAAAAAATATTGAGTCCATCTTTTCCCCATTATTTTCCTTCTTCTGTGCTGTACAACAGTTCTGTCTCTAATCATAAAATACTTTTTTTTTTTTTTTTTACATTCTTAGCACTTCTGGTTGTGCTGTTTCCACAGAGGTGCAGGACTTGCAGGTGCAGTGAAAATGTAATGGGAGCAAAACACACCCACAAACTCAAAGGGTTAAAATGGATATTTTCCTATTTTTCTGAGGAAAATATTTAAAGTGGTGTGAAATGCCCTCCGAGTAGCTTAGATACGGTGCAAAACCACATATTACTTCTTCTGCATGTTTGCAGCCACACAAACAGGCGCACAGACACACACACACACACACACACTGACACAAAACACCAACCACGATCATATTTTACACATAACAGCCCACCTGCGGCAGGCCGCCTAACATCTTCACATAATGTGGATGCATCAGCGTGCACGTGGCAGATGGATAAAGTGTTTGTGCGCTGGCGTGCATGTTCCTGCCAGGCCTGCACTAATAGTCTTAATGCTTCCTGAAGAGTTGCCCAGAGCTGCATTAGCCTCTGGATGGACCATTGATTTGATGCAAAGAGCCTGAGCACTGCACCCTCCCCACCCGGCACGTGCTCTCTGCACCAGTCCAGGCTCTGAGAGCTCTATATGGTCAGGACTTCCTGTGGGGAGCCCATGGGGTTATCTCCCCAATGCAATTAGGGCACTTTAAAAGTGCATTTTCAGGAAGACGTTGCAAGCGGGTAATGAGGGAGAGTGCTGGCTGGGCAGCTCGTCCTGAGTGGCAGAGGAAGCCCCGCTATACTCTCAGAGAGCCCACCAGACGGACAGATGGATGGACGCACCCCGCTTAGGCCAGAGAGGAAATGCATGCATTACTAGAGGAAGGGGAAGGGGGAGGGGGGGTCTGTAATATTAGATGGGTGTGTCGTTCATTAAATGCTTAAAGGAAAACCCCAGACAGACAGTTTCTAAGCTCCTCAACCTGCACTTCAGTCATCTCTTCCACCAGGAGGTTATAAGTTCTGTATTTGTCAGCAGAATCGACTCCAAGAAATTAAAGCGTTAATCAGGATGCTGAACATTTAGAGGCACATTTTTCATCAGTTGCTCATAAACTCATTGGCTAATCAATAAAAACAGTCACTCATTCATGTCCTGTAGGACAGCGGGTCCCAAACACCTTTTCCTTGGAGCCCCCACCGGATCTAAAAAGGCCCCCGAACTCACACAGACACCAGAAAAGAATAAAGTGATCCCATTCCAATTTTTCTTTGTTTTTGGCAGTTATCTATAAAAAACAACATTTTAAGACCCCAAAGACAAATCAAATGACTAAATAAACCAAGCGTGGTGAGCAGGTTGATTCCAACTCGCAATAGAAGGGTTTTTGTTGTTATTTGTGTGTTTGTTTTTCTTGTGGGGGTCTGCACAAAGATACTGGAAAAAATAAAAATATGGATACAGGAAAAATAAAAAAAATTGTACCATGTATTGGTGGTTGTGCATTGTGGTGCGTGTGTCGGTCTCAGTCTGTCCTCGTGGGTTTTTACGTTGAAGCAGCTGAAGAGGCTGTTTGATCAGGACACATGATTGAGACACATTAGGGTTAATAGGGTTCATTACTGCAGTTGCTCTCGCTCTTATGAAATATCTGCGAGGACGCAGACAATTAAGGTTTCAGCCTCGGACACTGACTTAGGATTCTGATGTAACGTCACCCTGAGAGCTCCACCAGCTCGTCACGGAGAATGTGGTGGATGCTTCAAGAAAACAATCTGCACCGTTTTATGGGATGTGAGGATGTGTTCCATCACAGAAAAGAAATGTCCTGCATTAGAAATACTGCAGAGCAGCATGTCCAATAACGCCTATACTAGCATGTTAGTCAACAGTTTGACAGTGAGCTGTAATTCCTGTGGACATTTCACCCTCTTGTCCAATCACAAGCTACCTTTTTAATGTTAATGAGATATAACAAAACGCTGTCCAAAAACAGACATTATGTCACCGAAACAGAAACCGGATTCTGTTTTAGCTACTCAAACCCTCGGTGCTGAACTTACACGACATCCAGGAAATGCAGTGTAGCACAAGTTCTGCCAAGAAGCTTTCATTCAGTTTCACCTGGTCACTAACAGCTGTATCACTAAAAAGGAAACAGCTGGCCCGGTTTTAGTCATCAGCTCACAACCAATAGGAAATGTATACATTTAAAAACATAAGTCCTAACCTACTTCTCTGATGCTTGCAGTTGCTGGCCTGAAATGCTACCTCCTCCACCTCACTGCTACCAGTTGGTCCCTGTCTGACACCTGGAGTAGGCTCTGCCCCTTCCTTGTTCTGACAGCAGGATCTGAGGTCAGTGCAACCCTACACCACTGTGACAGGGACCTCCGCCAAAGACCGTTCTAACATACTGTACAATATGACTGTGGATTAAATCAAACTGTATGTAGTCTCCTGAGTTTTAACGATAGAACTGGTACCAGCTGCTGGAGCTCAGTCTGACACTTACCAGGTGGAGTGTTGAACATTTCTCATGAGAATCTGCTGTCTCCACCTCCAAGCAAGGATATTCAACTCAGAATTACTTTACAAATTCCAAGTGTGAGGAACATCTAAAGATTCATTTCTTGTACATCTGATTTTGAAATGATGTAACCATCACTAAAGGCCCCTTCACACATAGGATTAATGTGGTTCAACTGAGCATGAACTGCGCATGAAGCAGGAATCGTATGCAATATGTGTAAAATCATAGCTGCCTCCAACACCTTGGACACCTGTTGCTACAACTATTTGTGCACACCAGCGGCTGAAAGACAGAGTGTGACCTGTGAGAGCCCATTCGATCCCTCTCGCGGCAGGTGTCAGCCAAATTCCAGGTGATACACACGAACATCTAATACCACTGACTTATCACTTAGAAAATGTGTGGCCATTCGCGTTATTAGCATGAAAACAGTCAGCAGACGATCACCTTCGAGCTGGCGGCAAAATTTGTCTAAGTGCCCCCATGACTGTGGAGTTGCCAAGTACACATGTGGCACAAAACACACACATGCATATATATATATGCATGTGTGTGTTTTATATATATATATATATATATATATATATATATATATATATATATATATATATATATATATATATATATATATATATATATATATATATATATATATATATATACACACACACAGTAGTGTTCAGAATAATAGTAGTGCTATGTGACTAAAAAGATTAATCCAGGTGTTGAGTATATTTCTTATTGTTACATGGGAAACAAGGTACCAGTAGATTCAGTAGATTCTCACAAATCCAACAAGACCAAGCATTCATGATATGCACACTCTTAAAACTATGAAATTGGGCTATTAGTAAAAAAAGTAGAAAAGGGGGTGTTCACAATAATAGTAGCATCTGCTGTTGACACTACAAACTCAAAACTATTATGTTCAAACTGCTTTTTTAGCAATCCTGTGAATCACTAAACTAGTATTTAGTTGTATAACCACAGTTTTTCATGATTTCTTCACATCTGCGAGGCATTAATTTTGTTGGTTTGGAACCAAGATTTTGCTTGTTTACTAGTGTGCTTGGGGTCATTGTCTTGTTGAAACACCCATTTCAAGGGCATGTCCTCTTCAGCATAAGGCAACATGACCTCTTCAAGTATTTTGACATATCCAAACAGATCCATGATACCTGGTATGCGATATATAGGCTCAACACCATAGTAGGAGAAACATGCCCATATCATGATGCTTGCACCACCATGCTTCACTGTCTTCACTGTGAACTGTGGCTTGAATTCAGAGTTTGGGGGTCATCTCACAAACTGTCTGAGGCCCTTGGACCCAAAAAGAACAATTTTACTCTCATCAATCCACAAAATATTCCTCCATTTCTCTTTAGGCCAGTTGATGTGTTCTTTGGCAAATTGTAACCTCTTCTGCACATGTCTTTTATTTAACGGAGGGACTTTGCAGGGGATTCTTGCAAAAAAAAAAAAAAATTAGCTTCACACAGGCGTCTTCTAACTGTCACAGCACTTACAGGTAACTCCAGACTGTCTTTGATCATCCTGGAGCTGATCAATGGGTGAGCCTTTGCCATTCTGGTTATTCTTCTATCCATTTTGATGGGTGTTTTCCATTTTGTTCCACGTTTCTCTGTTTTGTTTTTTTTTTGTTTTGTTTTGTTTTGTTTTTTGTCCATTTTAAAGCATTGGAGATCATTGTAGATGAACAGCCTATAATTTTTTGCACCTGCATATAAGTTTTCCCCTCTCCAATCAACTTTTTAATCAAGCTACGCTGTTCTTCTGAACAATGTCTTGAACGTCCCATTTTCCTCAGGCTTTCAAAGAGAAAAGCATGTTCAACAGGTGCTGGCTTCATCCTTAAATAGGGGACACCTGATTCACACCTGTTTGTTCCACAAATTTGACAAACTCACTGACTGAATGCCACACTACTATTATTGTGAACACCCCCTTTTCTACTTTTTTTTTTACTAATAGCCCAATTTCATAGCCTTAAGACTGTGCATATCATGAATGCTTGGTCTTACTGGATTTGTGAGAATCTACTGAATCTACTGGTACCTTGTTTCAAAACATGGATTAATCTTTTTAGTCACATAGCACTACTATTATTCTGAACACTACTGTATGTATATTGTGTGCGTGTGTGTATCGGTATAACTTCAATCATGGAAAAACTGTGTAGAGCTGATTTTTGCTGTTTGGTATATTTATATATTTTGGGTCAAGGATGAATGTAGCGAAAACAGAAGGTTGATCAAATCAAATGAAATCAATTTTATTTATATAGCGCCAAATCACAACAAACAGTTGCCCCAAGGTGCTTTATATTGTAAGGCAAAGCCATACAATAATTACGTAAAAACCCCAACGGTCAAAACGACCCCCTGTGAGCAAGCACTTGGCGACAGTGGGAAGGAAAAACTCCCTTTTAACAGGAAGAAACCTCCAGCAGAACCAGGCTCAGGGAGGGGCAGTCTTCTGCTGGGACTAGTTGGGGCTGAGGGAGAGAACCAGGAAAAAGACATGCTGTGGAGGGGAGCAGAGATCAATCACTAATGATTAAATGCAGAGTGGTGCATACAGAGCAAAAAGAGAAAGAAACACACAGTGCATCATGGGAACCCCCCAGCAGTCTAACTCTATAGCAGCATAACTAAGGGATGGTTCAGGGTCACCTGATCCAGCCCTAACTATAAGCTTTAGCAAAAAGGAAAGTTTTAAGCCTAATCTTAAAAGTAGAGAGGGTGTCTGTCTCCCTGATCCGAATTGGGAGCTGGTTCCACAGGAGAGGAGCCTGAAAGCTGAAGGCTCTGCCTCCCATTCTACTCTTACAAACCCTAGGAACTACAAGTAAGCCTGCAGTCTGAGAGCGAAGCGCTCTATTGGGGTTTTATGGTACTATGAGGTCCCTAAGATAAGATGGGACCTGATTATTCAAAACCTTATAAGTAAGAAGAAGAATTTAAATTCTATTCTAGAATTAACAGGAAGCCAATGAAGAGAGGCCAATATGGGTGAAATATGCTCTGTCCTTCTAGTCCCCGTCAGTACTCTAGCTGCAGCATTTTGAATTAACTGAAGGCTTTTCAGAGAACGTTTAGGACAACCTGATAATAATGAATTACAATAGTCCAGCCTAGAGGAAATAAATGCATGAATTAGTTTTTCAGCATCACTCTGAGACAAGACCTTTCTAATTTTAGAGATATTGCGCAAATGCAAAAAAGCAGTCCTACATATTTGTTTAATATGCACATTGAATGACATATCCTGATCAAAAATGACTCCAAGATTTCTCACAGTATTACTAGAGGTCAGGGTAATGCCATCCAGAGTAAGGATCTGTTTAGACACCATGTTTCTAAGATTTGTGGGGCCAAGTACAATAACTTCAGTTTTATCTGAGTTTAAAAGCAGGAAATTAGAGGTCATCCATGTCTTTATGTCTGTAAGACAATCCTGCAGTTTAGCTAATTGGTGTGTGTCCTCTGGCTTCAAGGATAGAAAAAGGTGGGTATCATCTGCGTAACAATGAAAATTTAAGCAATGCTGTCTTAGTCTGTGAAGAGGATTCCCCATTTACATGAACAAATTGTAATCTATTAGAAAAATATGATTCAAACCACCGCAGCGCAGTGCCTTTAATACCTATGGCATGCTCTAATCTCTGTAATAAAATTTTATGGTCAACAGTATCAAAAGCAGCACTGAGGTCTAACAGAACAAGCACAGAGATGAGTCCACTGTCTGAGGCCATAAGAAGATCATTTGTAACCTTCACTAATGCTGTTTCTGTACTATGATGAATTCTAAACCCTGTCTGAAACTCTTCAAATAGACCATTCCTCTGCAGATGATCAGTTAGCTGTTTTACAACTACCCTTTCAAGAATTTTTGAGAGAAAAGGAAGGTTGGAGATTCGCCTATAATTAGCTAAGATAGCTGGGTCAAGTGATGGCTTTTTAAGTAATGGTTTAATTACTGCCACCTTAAAAGCCTGTGGTACATAGCCAACTAATAAAGATAGACTGATCATATTTAAGATCGAAGCATTAGTAACTAATGAAAATAACTCAGACAGAACAATCGGAGAGAAAGAGTCTAACCAAATACCGGCATCACTGAAAGCAACCAAACATAATGATATGTCTTTGGGATGGTTATGAGTAATTTTTTCTCTAATAGTTAAATTTTTTTCTCTAATAGTTAAATTTTAAATAAAATTTTATTAGCAAAGAAAGTCATGAAGTCATTACTAGTTAAAGTTAAAGGAATACTCAGCTCAATAGAGCTCGGACTCTTTGTCAGCCTGGCTACAGTGCTGTAAAGAAACCTGGGGTTGTTCTTATTTTCTTCAATTAGTGATGAGTAGTAAGATGTCCTAGCTTTACGGAGGGCTTTTTTATAGAGCAACAGACTCTTTTTCCAGGCTAAGTGAAGATCTTCTAAATTAGTGAGACGCCATTTCCTCTCCAACTTACGGTTTATCTGCTTTAAGTTGCGAGTTTGTGAGTTATACCACGGAGTCAGGCACTTCTGATTTAAGGCTCTCTTTTTCAGAGGAGCTACAGCATCCAAAGTTGTGCTCAATGAGGATGTAAAACTATTGACGAGAAAATCTATCTCACTCACAGTGTTTAGGTAGCTACTCTGCACTGTGTTGGTATATGGCATTAGGGAACATAAAGAAGGAAACATATCCTTAAACCTAGTTACAGCGCTTTCTGAAAGACTTCTAGCGTAATGAAACTTATTCCCCACTGCTGGGTAGTCCATCAGAGTAAATGTAAATGTTATTAAGAAATGATCAGACAGAAGGGAGTTTTCATGGAATACTGTTAAGTCTTCAATTTCCATACCATAAGTCAGAACAAGATCTAAGGTATGATTAAATTGGTGGGTGGACTCATTTACATTTTGAGCGAAGCCAATCGAGTCTAACAATAGATTAAATGCAGTGTTGAGACTGTCATTCTCAGCATCTGTGTGGATGTTACAATCACCCACTATAATTATCTTATCTGAGCTAAGCACTAAGTCAGACAAAAGGTCTGAAAATTCATAGAGAAACTCACAGTAATGACCAGGTGGACGATAGATAACAACAAATAAAACTGGTTTTTGGGACTTCCAATTTGGATGGACAAGACTAAGAGTCAAGCTTTCAAATCAATCAATCAATCAATCAATTTTTTTTATATAGCGCCAAATCACAACAAACAGTTGCCCCAAGGCGCTTTATATTGTAAGGCAAGGCCATACAATAATTATGTAAAACCCCAACGGTCAAAACGACCCCCTGTGAGCAAGCACTTGGCTACAGTGGGAAGGAAAAACTCCCTTTTAACAGGAAGAAACCTCCAGCAGAGCCAGGCTCAGGGAGGGGCAGTCTTCTGCTGGGCCTGGTTGGGGCTGAGGGAGAGAACCAGGAAAAAGACATGCTGTGGAGGGGAGCAGAGATCGATCACTAATGATTAAATGCAGAGTGGTGCATACAGAGCAAAAAGAGAAAGAAACAGTGCATCATGGGAACCCCCCAGCAGTCTACGTCTATAGCAGCATAACTAAGGGATGGTTCAGGGTCACCTGATCCAGCCCTAACTATAAGCTTTAGCAAAAAGGAAAGTTTTAAGCCTAATCTTAAAAGTAGAGAGGGTGTCTGTCTCCCTGATCTGAATTGGGAGCTGGTTCCACAGGAGAGGAGCCTGAAAGCTGAAGGCTCTGCCTCCCATTCTACTCTTACAAACCCTAGGAACTACAAGTAAGCCTGCAGTCTGAGAGCGAAGCGCTCTATTGGGGTGATATGGTACTACGAGGTCCCTAAGATAAGATGGGACCTGATTATTCAAAACCTTATAAGTAAGAAGAAGAATTTTAAATTCTATTCTAGAATTAACAGGAAGCCAATGAAGAGAGGCCAATATAGGTGAGATATGCTCTCTCCTTCTAGTCCCCGTCAGTACTCTAGCTGCAGCATTTTGAATTAACTGAAGGCTTTTTAGGGAACTTTTAGGACAACCTGATAATAATGAATTACAATAGTCCAGCCTAGAGGAAATAAATGCATGAATTAGTTTTTCAGCATCACTCTGAGACAAGACCTTTCTGATTTTAGAGATATTGCGTAAATGCAAAAAAGCAGTCCTACATATTTGTTTAATATGCGCTTTGAATGACATATCCTGATCAAAAATGACTCCAAGATTTCTCACAGTATTACTAGAGGTCAGGGTAATGCCATCCAGAGTAAGGATCTGGTTAGACACCATGTTTCTAAGATTTGTGGGGCCAAGTACAATAACTTCAGTTTTATCTGAGTTTAAAAGCAGGAAATTAGAGGTCATCCATGTCTTTATGTCTGTAAGACAATCCTGCAGTTTAGCTAATTGGTGTGTGTCCTCTGGCTTCATGGATAGATAAAGCTGGGTATCATCTGCGTAACAATGAAAATTTAAGCAATACCGTCTAATAATACTGCCTAAGGGAAGCATATATAAAGTGAATAAAATTGGTCCTAGCACAGAACCTTGTGGAACTCCATAATTAACTTTAGTCTGTGAAGAAGATTCCCCATTTACATGAACAAATTGTAATCTATTAGACAAATATGATTCAAACCACCGCAGCGCAGTGCCTTTAATACCTATGGCATGCTCTAATCTCTGTAATAAAATTTTATGGTCAACAGTATCAAAAGCAGCACTGAGGTCTAACAGAACAAGCACAGAGATGAGTCCACTGTCCAAGGCCATAAGAAGATCATTTGTAACCTTCACTAATGCTGTTTCTGTACTATGATGAATTCTAAAACCTGACTGAAACTCTTCAAATAGACCATTCCTCTGCAGATGATCAGTTAGCTGTTTTACAACTACCCTTTCAAGAATTTTTGAGAGAAAAGGAAGGTTGGAGATTGGCCTATAATTAGCTAAGATAGCTGGGTCAAGTGATGGCTTTTTAAGTAATGGTTTAATTACTGCCACCTTAAAAGCCTGTGGTACATAGCCAACTAACAAAGATAGATTGATCATATTTAAGATCGAAGCATTAAATAATGGTAGGGCTTCCTTGAGCAGCCTGGTAGGAATGGGGTCTAATAAACATGTTGATGGTTTGGATGAAGTAACTAATGAAAATAACTCAGACAGAACAATCGGAGAGAAAGAGTCTAACCAAATACCGGCATCACTGAAAGCAGCCAAAGATAACGATACGTCTTTGGGATGGTTATGAGTAATTTTTTCTCTAATAGTTAAAATTTTGTTAGCAAAGAAAGTCATGAAGTCATTACTAGTTAAAGTTAATGGAATACTCAGCTCAATAGAGCTCTGACTCTTTGTCAGCCTGGCTACAGTGCTGAAAAGAAACCTGGGGTTGTTCTTATTTTCTTCAATTAGTGATGAGTAGAAAGATGTCCTAGCTTTACGGAGGGCTTTTTTATAGAGCAACAGACTCTTTTTCCAGGCTAAGTGAAGATCTTCTAAATTAGTGAGACGCCATTTCCTCTCCAACTTACGGGTTATCTGCTTTAAGCTACGAGTTTGTGAGTTATACCACGGAGTCAGACACTTCTGATTTAAAGCTCTCTTTTTCAGAGGAGCTACAGCATCCAAAGTTGTCTTCAATGAGGATGTAAAACTATTGACGAGATACTCTATCTCCCTTACAGAGTTTAGGTAGCTACTCTGCACTGTGTTGTTATATGGCATTAGAGAACATAAAGAAGGAATCATATCCTTAAACCTAGTTACAGCGCTTTCTGAAAGACTTCTAGTGTAATGAAACTTATTCCCTACTGCTGGGTAGTCCATCAGAGTAAATGTAAATGTTATTAAGAAATGATCAGACAGAAGGGAGTTTTCAGGGAATACTGTTAAGTCTTCTATTTCCATACCATAAGTCAGAACAAGATCTAAGATATGATTAAAGTGGTGGGTGGACTCATTTACTTTTTGAGCAAAGCCAATAGAGTCTAATAATAGATTAAATGCAGTGTTGAGGCTGTCATTCTCAGCATCTGTGTGGATGTTAAAATCGCCCACTATAATTATCTTATCTGAGCTAAGCACTAAGTCAGACAAAAGGTCTGAAAATTCACAGAGAAACTCACAGTAACGACCAGGTGGACGATAGATAATAACAAATAAAACTGGTTTTTGGGACTTCCAATTTGGATGGACAAGACTAAGAGACAAGCTTTCAAATTAATTAAAGCTCTGTCTGGGTTTTTGATTAATTAATAAGGTGGAGTGGAAGATTGCTGCTAATCCTCCCCCTCGGCCCGTGCTACGAGCATTCTGACAGTTAGTGTGACTCGGGGGTGTTGACTCATTTAAACTAACATATTCATCCTGCTGTAACCAGGTTTCTGTAAGGCAGAATAAATCAATATGTTGATCAATTATTATATCATTTACTAACAGGGACTCAGAAGAGAGAGATCTAATGTTTAATAGACCACATTTAACTGTTTTAGTCTTTGGTGCAGTTGAAGGTGCTATATTATTTTTTCTTTTTGAATTTTTATGCTTAAATAGATTTTTGCTGGTTATTGGTGGTCTGGGAGCAGGCACTGTCTCTACGGGGATGGGGTAATGAGGGGATTGCAGGGGGAGAGAAGCTGCAGAGAGGTGTGTAAGACTACAACTCTGCTTCCTGGTCCCAACCCTGGATAGTGACGGTTTGGAGGATTTAAGAAAATTGGCCAGATTTCTAGAGATGAGAGCTGCTTCATCCAAAGTGGGATGGATGCCGTCTCTCCTAACAAGACCAGGTTTTCCCCAGAAGCTTTGCCAATTATCTATGAAGCCCATTCATTTTTTGGACACCACTCAGACAGCCAGCAATTCAAGGAGAACATGCGGCTAAACATGTCACTCCCGGTCCAATTGGGGAGGGGCCCAGAGAAAACTACAGAGTCTGACATTGTTTTTGCAAAGTTACACACCGATTCAATATTAATTTTAGTGACCTCCGATTGCCGTAACCGGGTGTCATTACTGCCGACGTGAATTACAATCTTACCAAATTTATGCTTAGCCTTAGCCAGCAGTTTCAAATTTCCTTCAATGTCGCCTGCTCTCGCCCCTGGAAGACAATTGACTATGGTTGCTGGTGTCGCTAACTTCACATTTCTCAAAACAGAGTCGCCAATAACCAGAGTTTGTTCCTCGGCGGGTGTGTCGCCGAGTGGGGGAAAACGGTTAGAAGTGTGAACAGGTTGGTGGTGTACACGGGGCTTCTGTTTAGAACTACGCTTCTTCCTCACAGTCACCCAGTCAGCCTGCTTTCCCGGCTGCTCGGGATCTGCTGGAGGGGAACTAACGGCGGCTAAGCTACCTTGGTCCGCACCGACTACAGGGGCCTGGCTAGCTGTAGGATTTTCCAAGGTGCGGAACCGAGTCTCCAATTGGCCCAGCCTGGCCTCCAAAGCTACGAATAAGCTACACTTATTACAAGTACCATTACTGCTAAAGGAGGCCGAGCAATAACTAAATATTTCACACCCAGAGCAGAAAAGTGCGGGAGAGACAGGAGAAGCCGCCATGCTAAACTGGCTAAGAGCTAGTAGCTGCGCTAAGCTAGCGGATTCTTAAAAACACACAAAGTGAATAATGTGTAAATAATTTAGAGGTGATTCAGCAGAGGGAGTGCTTTAGTTAAGGCATGTGAAGATTACACTGTGAAACAAATCGTTATCTAGTTAACTAGATCAATCTAACTGCGCAGATTAAACAGCTAACAGATACAGCAAAACACCGCTGTGCGAGCCAACCACCAGTAGAGGCAGTAGAGGGATCTCATGTTGATAGGACAAATATTTTTGGAGAAATTAGGGATATTAGGCAACAACAGTGAACAATGGACGTTGATGTCACCATTAATCAGTCGCTGGTAACCAGAAAAACTCTGAACAAAGTAAACATCTCAACCTTGCCAGTTGTAAAACATGAAATCAGCTAAAGCCGCCAAATAATAAATACAATTATTCACAAAACTTTCTCATTTTAATTTCCTGCACTTTCAATTAAAATCATAATAGAAACGTTATTTATTATATAAATGCACACACACATATATATATACAGTGAGGAAAATAAGTATTTGAACACCCTGGGATTTTGCAAGTTCTCCCACTTAAATCTTGGAGGGTCTGAAATTTTCATCTTAGGTGCATGTCCACTGTGAGAGACATAATCGAGAAAAAAAAAAAAAATTGGAAATCACAATGTATGATTTTTTTTTTTAAATAATTTATTTGTATGTTACTGCTGCAAATAAATATTTCAACACTTGTGAAAATCAGTGTTAATATTTGGTACAGTAGCCTTTGTTTGCAATTACAGAGGTCAAACTTTTCCTGTAGTTCTTGACCAAGTTTTCACACACTGCAACAGGGATTTTGGTCCACTTCTCCATACATATCTTCTCTAAATCTTTCAGGTTTTGATTTTCAGCTCCCTCCAAAGATTTTCTATTGATTTCAGGTCTGGAGACTGGCCAGAGACTGCTTCTTACGGAGCCCCTCCTTAGTTGCCCTGACTGTGTGTTTGGGGTCATTGTCATGATGGAAGACCCAGCCATGACCCATCTTCAATGCTTTTACTGAGGGAAGGAGGCGGTTTGCCGAAATCTCGCAATACATCACCCCATCCATCCTCCCTTCAATACGGTGCAGTTGTCCTGTCCCCTTTGCAGAAGAGCACCCCCAGAGTATGATGTTTCCACCCCCATGCTTTACGGTTGGGATGTTTTCTTGGGGTTGTTCTCATCCTCTAAACATGGTAAGTGGAGTTGATTCCTAAAAGCTCTATTCTGGTCTCATCTGACCACATGACCTTCTCCCATGCCTCCTCTGGATCATCCAGATGGTCACTGGTGAACTTGAAACAGGCCTGGACATGTGCTGGCTTGAGCAGGGGGACCTTGCTGCCCTGCAGGATTTTAAACCATGACAGCATCATGTGTTAATAATGTAATCTTTGTGACTGTGGTCCCAGCTCTTTTCAGGTCATTGACCAGGTCCTCCTGTGAAGTTCTGAGCTTTCTTAGAATCATCCTTACCCCACAAAGTGAGATCTTGCATGGAATCCCAGACCGAGGGAGATTGACAGTCATCTTGTGTTTCTTCCACTTTCTAATAAATAATCATAACAGTTGTTGTCTTCTACCAAGCTGCTTGCCTGTTGTCCTGTAGTCCATCCCAGCCGTGTGCAGGTCTACAGTTTTGTGCCTGGTGTCCTTAGACAGCTCTTTGGTCTTGGCTATGGTGGACAGGTTGGAGTGTGATCGATTGAGTGTGTGAACAGGTGTCTTTTATACAGGTAACAAGTTCAAACAGGTGCAATTAATACAGGTTAAGAGTGCAGAATAAGAGGGCTTCTTAAAGAAAAATTAACAGGTCTGTGTGAGCCAGAATTCTTGCTGGTTGGTAGGTGTTCACATACTTATTTGCAGCAGTAACATTCAAATAAATTATTAAAAAATCATACATTGTGATTTCCGGATTTTTTTTTTTTAGATTATGTCTCTCACATTGGACATGCACCTAAGATGAAAATTTCAGACCCCTCCATGATTTCAATTATGTGTTCAAATACTTATTGTCCTCAGTGTACATATATATATATATAAATTTATTGCCACCCTTGAAAAATGTCAGCTACCTATTTTATAGACACTACCCAATCTAGAGCTCATGGATCCCCACTAAACACACTAATATAATTTTATGTTCTCTTTTCACGCATAATTCAAATGTATAAAGTTGAGCTTCCACCTATTATGTGTTGCGTAATATTATCATCTACTCAACAGTGACCACGATTTTGATCTTTTTTAATTAGTTACAATCCATTTGACATTGTTATCTTTTGTTTTTGTGTCTTTGTGTCACATGTCTAAAATTCACATATGATGTATATTTTGTAATCTATGTGGTCATTTCATGTTTTGTTTTGTTTTGTTTTGTTTTTTTAGTTAAGTGTATTTACATACATACATACAAATATACATGTTCAATCACTTATCCGGGATCGGGCCATGGGGGCAACAGCTCCAGCAGGGGACCTCAGACAAAAAAAAAAAAAAAATACAGTATCACTGAGAGAAAAAAATCAGTCTTGTCTTCTCTCATGATCTGGCCACAAGATTTCATCAACATCGCATGAAATGTCTTCTAGTCCAAGGCATCTGGGAAAATATCTCCTGGATTGTTGTATCCAGGCCTGACATGATGCCTGGTCAGTATATCCCTGCATGCCTCCTCCATTGTCTGTAAAAGGCCATGCATTGATGGGGGTGACGGTCATAGACCTTCCAGTGCCAGGCAGAGAAGAACGCTTCAATGAGATTGAAGAATGGATAGTAAAGGGGGGAGGTTGAGTACAGTGAAGAGTGGGTGATCTGTAAACCAGTTGCGGGCCAATGCAGCCCGATGGGAACTAACATTGTCCCATATGATGACGTACCTGGTCTGCTCTGGTCTCTGAACGTTAGTTAGTATTTCATGTAGGGTGTCCAGGAAAGTAATGATGTGTGCAGTGTTATATGGGCCCAGGGTTGCATGATGGTGAGCAACACTTTTATACCTGCAAACATAGTTATGTTTCCACCACGTTGTCCTGGGACATTGATTATGGCACGGTGTCCAATGATGTTCCTGCCACATCTTCTCATTTTAGTGAGGTTAAAACCTGCCTCATCCACAAAAATCAGCTCATGACCCATGGCATCTGCCTCTAGCTCCATCACACTCTGGCAAAGTCCAAACCAATGCAGCACAGCAGGCCCACTCACAGCACTGCAGTGTGCACGCCCAGATTCAGTACCAATGACACTATAGCTTAACTGCACAAATTCATATCGCAGTTGTTTTACACATTCACTGTTTCTTTCAAAAGAGGGCCTGTAAATCTGTTTCATCCTGATACTGTTGCGTACAAGTATATGAGATAATACAAGCAAAGCTTGCTCATGGTACAGGGCGTCCTAAAAAGGAAGTGCCAAATTTTGAATCCACAGTAAAACAGGAAATGTTCAAATGTCAAACACTTCCTGGATTGACAGACGAGATCCCATGGAATCTCGTGGGAACTCAGTGGCAAACTCACACTCAAACAGGAAGTGCCAAATTTTCAGTCACTGTGAAACAGGAAATGTCAAATGTTGAACACTTCCTGGCATGGGTGGAGCTAGAATGGAAGCCAGGGTTTCACTGGACTCCCCTGAAATCTGATAGGACACAGATGATTGACATGTCACAGCACCACACGTCTGGTTGAAAGAGCTGCATTTTGAAATTAGTGAGTCATATTGACTGCTAAGTTCCTCCTGTCCAGTAGATTGTGCTGTGTACCACAAAAGGTTCTAATCCACCTTAGTAGAAGAAGAAAAATGTTTGCTTCAGATTTGAACTGGACACATGGTTTGAACTATGGACTTCTAATCACACCAAACTCATATTGGTGAGTAAATGGCCGTATTTCATGCCAGAAATGACGTCCAGGTTGTTAAAAGCAGCATTTCTCCTTTAATTCGGGGGGTTTTATATACACATTTAAGCGAACAGACAGCAGCTGGCTCATGTTCTGTTGGCTTATTAGTGCAGCAGATAACTGAAACAATCCTTCAAATGGTGATACAAGCATCAAATTCAGCACAAATACATCTTAGACACTACACTTAAAAAAAAAAAAAAAAAAAAAAAACAACTGACCACTTGAATTTTCAATAGGCAGCCAGGTAGGGGTCAATTGAGGAATTACACAGGGGTTGAAATTTAAAAATGCTCCAGTCAAATTGAAAACTACATCATGTTACTTGTCTGATCATAAAAATTCCAAAAAGGTATAGTTGGGACAATCTGTGACTGAATGTTATGGAGTTATGGGGTAAAAACAACAAGAATGGTGACAAAGGTGTCAGGGATTGACGGCGGGGTGGGTGGTCTGTGCTGTTTTTGGTCAGTTTTGTTATCTTCCTTTTGTTCATGTATGCTTTGCTTTGTGTTCCTTTTCTGGTTGGGGTGTGTCTGTTGCTGTCTCGCTCTCTGTCTCTGGCCACGCCCTGTTTCTGGTTCCTTCCTTGCACACCTGTCGTGGATTTGCTGATTGGCTTCTGGGGGTATATATGCTCACTGTCTGTGTTTGTTCCTCGCCAGATTGATGCGCCCTGTGCCTTCTCTCCAGCTCTTGTCCACGTATTTTGTATTGCCTGCTTCACTGTGCTTTCGACCTCCTGCCTGCCTGACCCAACCACAACTAGCCTTATGATCCTTGAACTGCTGCTGAGCCTTTTGGACTGTCTTTCCGTGTACCGACCCTCGCTTTCCACATTAAACCTGATCTACATCAAGAGCTGCTTGTGTGAGCCTCGCTTTTGTGTCCTCCCACTCTCGACTGTCAGGTCAATCTGTCCAGCAGTGGACACAGCGGGCTCTGATCCATTTCAGTTGGCGGTACGCCATCACAGCCAGCAGATCCCTCAGCAAGAAGACAAGATCTCTGCGCGCAGCGCTGGGTTTAGCAAGCTCGCAAGCAAACACCAGGGTGAGTTTATGTCATCTGTGAGTGAACAGATGAGCTGGATTCTGTCCCGTTTGGATCCACAGGCTACATCAGATGTGGCCACCGGGAGTCCTAACACCCCACCGGGGCTGCCAGCTGTCTCGCCGGCAACCACATCCACACCGATCGTGTGCAACCAGCTATCACGCCCAGAACACTTTTCAGGCGAATCAGGGGACGTCAAGCCATTTATTACACAGTGCGAATTACATTTTGAGCTGATGTCCCCCGTGTTCCCTACAGACAGAATGAAGATTGCTTACATAATAACTCACCTGACCGGACTAGCCACTGCCTGGGCCACAGCCAAATGGGAGCGCCAGTCACCGTCCCGTGCTTCCCTCCCGGCGTTCACCACGGCTCTGGAACAAGTATTCCAACATACTGCTCCGGGACGGGAAGCAGCAAGGTCCTTATTTAAACTGAAGCAGTGGGGCCGCCGGGTTACGGACTACGCCATCCACCTCCGTATCCTGGTGGCGAAAAGTGAGTGGAACCCAGCCGCCTTGCTCGATGTGTTTTTCCAGGGTCTGTCAGCGGAGATCCAGGAGCAGCTGATCGCCGTCGATCTGCTGGGGGACCTGGATGGGTTGATCGCGCTCGCCATCCGCACCGATCGTCGGCTGCAGGACCCTCCGCGCCGTGGGACCCATACTGATCACCGGTATAACGTGCCTTCCAATCGCTCCGCCTCCTTCACCCCCTCCTGGCCTGATCCACCTCAGCACAGCACCGACGAGCCGATGCAGCTAGGGCGCATGTGCCTGACAGCAGCAGAATGACAGCACCACTGTGTGGACAACCTGTGTTTTTACTGTGAACAGTCTGGATACTTACTTGCTGATTGTCAAGCCAGGGGTGCCGCTGTGCTGTCTAGAATGGAGTTGCGGGTGAGTCTAAATTCCATTTCCTCAGTTTCAACACAGAACATAATTCCTGCTACATTAATGTCTGATCATGCTTCCATTGATGTCTCGGCAACTTGATTCTGTCTTCTCTCACCAGGGACCTACGCCTTAAGCTGCATAAGAGTTCACGCCCACTGGTGGTACGTGCTGTTGATGGCCACGTACTGGGCCACATCACTCACCGCACTCAAACAGTAAAATTACAAACTTCTCAGACACACATTGAATCAATCAGTTTACATGTAATGGAAAAGATGACTCACTCGCTCATACTGGGGCACCCCTGGCTCCAAAGGCACGGGCCTAATTTTGATTGGGTGAAGGGAGAAATAATTTCTTGGAGTCCACCCTGTAATAACCATTGTTTGCAAAACCAAGTAAGCTCCCAACTGTGTTTCAATCCAGATCTCGCCGGAGTTCCCGAATGCTATCATGACCTAGCCACAGTGTTCAGTAAAGCGAAAGCTAAATCGTTACCGCCTCATCAAAGTTACGACTGCGCTATTAGGCTTCTTCACGGTGCAAGTCCACCCCGGGGAAGACTCTTTTCCTTGTCTGAACCGGAACGTCACGCCATGAATGCATACATTCAGGAGTCCGTAGCGGCCGGACTGATAAGACCTTCATCCTCTCCTGCAGGGGTGGGCTTCTTTTTTGTGGAGAAAAAAGACAAGACCCTCCATCCCTGCATCGATTACCGCGGTCTAAACAATATCACTGTCAAGAATCGTTATCCCTTACCCCTTATTTCTTCTGCTTTTGAATTATTAGATGGAGCTGCCATATTCACCAAACTCGATCTTCGTAACACTTATCATTTGGTCCGTATTAAGGAGGGGGACGAGTGGAAGACAGCTTTTAACACACCAACGGGACATTATGAGTACCTTGTAATGCCGTTCGGACTCACAAACGCACCTGCAGTATTCCAAAACCTGGTTAACGATGTGTTGAGGGAATATTTAAACAAATACATCTCCGTTTATCTGGATGATATCCTCATTTTTTTCTCCGGATCTGGCAACACACACCCAACACGTTCGCACCGTCTTGCAAACACTGCTTCAAAACGACCTTTATGTAAAAGCTGAAAAGTGTGAGTTTCATAAACCCACGGTGTCTTGTTTAGGGTTCAAGATCTCAAAAGGGGACATCAGGATGGACCCTGAGAAGGTTTCAGCGGTACGAGACTGGGCCACTCCCACTTCCCGCTAAGAATTACAACAGTTTTTGGGTTTTGCTAATTTCTATTGCAAATTTATCCGGAACTTCAGTACAGTCGCAGCCCCACTGCATAATGCCACCTCGTCGCTTAGGTTGTTCGAGTGGACACCGGAATGTGACGAGGCATTTAAAACCCTAAAGCATCGCTTTACCGCGGTCCCCGTGCTGCACCTCCCTGACCCAGCCTGACAGTTCGTGGTGGAGGTCAATGCCTCTAATGTGGGGGTTGGGGCAATATTGTCCCAAAGAAGCTCCTCTGACAATAGGCTCCACCCATGTGCCTTTTTATCCAAGAAGTTGTCCCCTGCTGAACGCAATTATGGCATCGGCAACCGCAAGCTGTTAGCTGTAAAGGTGGCCTTGGAGGAATGGCGGCACTGGCTGGAGGGCACACAGTTTCCTTTCATTGTGTACACCGACCACAAAAACTTAGAATACCTCAAGACTGCCAAACGCCTCAATACTCGCCAGGTCCGGTGGGCCATATTCTTTAGTCGTTTCGATTTCACATTGTCTTATCGTCCGGGAAGTAAAAATGGAAAACCTGATGCTCTGTCCTGTCAGGGGGACTCCACAGAGGTTTCCGCGGACCCAGACAGTATCCTGCCCAAGTCGTGTTTCATTTCCGCCATCACTTGGGACATCGAGTCAAAGATAAAATCTGCCTTAGGCGATGCACCGATTCCCGCAGGCTATCCCCAGGACAAGCTTTTTGTTCCGGTTTCCCTTAGGGGAGAAACGATTCAGTGGTGTCATGAAAACCGTATGTATAATCATCCAGGTATCAAGAAAACTCTCTTCGCAGTGCAACAGCATTTCTGGTGGCCCGGGCTCGTTAAAGATGTTGCAGAGTATGTAAATGCCAATCACGTATGTGCTATGTATAAGTTGTCCAATCGTCTGCCCGCTGGAGCTTTGTTACCGTTGCCGGTTCCGACTCGCCCCTGCACACATATCACGATGGATTTTGTGACCGGCTTTCCGTCATCGAGGGGGCATACCGTCGTTATGACGGTAGTGGACCGCCTTTCCAAAATGGTTCATTTCATTCCTTTCAAGAAATTACCATCCGCCAAAGAGACCACAGAGATTATGTTGAATCAGGTGTTCAAACTACACGGGCTACCGCAGGACATAGTTTCTGATCGGGGTCCACAGTTTACGTCACATTTTTGGAGGGAGTTCTGCTGTCTCCTCGGGGTGTCTAGTAACCTCACCTCGGGCTATCATCCACAGGCCACGGGCAGTCGAAACAGTTGAACCAAGAGCTAGAAATAGGGCTCCAGATTCTCGCATCCCGCCATCCCGCAACCTGGTCAGATCAGCTTCCATGGATCGAGCTCGCTCATAACAGTTTGCCCTCGAGTTCCACTGGTTTCGCACCATTTCACGTTGTTTTTGGTTATCAACCCATGCTATTTCCCACAACCAATCTCGACTCCACGGGTCCCTCCGCCCTGCGTTTGATTCTTCATTGCCATCGTACCTGGGACCGGGCCCATTCGGCCTTAATACGTACTTCATTCAATTGCAAACTTTCGGCGGCTCCATCTTACTCCCCAAACCAGATGGTTTGGCTGTCGACACGCCACCTGGCCCTTAGGGGTGTTCCGAAGAAATTGGGTCCCAGGCTTGTGGGTCCCTTCCCTGTTACCAAGGTCATTAATCCGGTTTCTGTTCGTCTTCGCCTTCCCTGGTCCATGCGCATCCACCCCACTTTTCACGTCAGTCAAATTAAACCCGTCTGGTCCAGCACGTTCTGCCCACCTGCCGTTCCCCCGCCGCCCGCCCCGTGTGTGGATGGTGGCCCTGTTTTTGCTGTGCATTGGCTGGTGGCTTCTCGCCGTCGCGGTCGTGGTTTCCAGTATTTGGTGGATTGGGAGGGTTATTGCCCTGAGGAGCGGTCGTGGGTTCCCTCCAGTTTTGTTTTGGACCCCGATCTCATCCGCCAGATGAACCTGTCCATCAGTTTCGGGGATTCCACTTGAAGCGGGATGTCCTTCGTCGACAACCACACCTCCTGCCCGGGCTGGTATGCAGGGGCCGGGGACCGCCGGCGGTCTGCATGGGCCTTGGCCCTCGTCCGGGCCTTCAACAAGGCAGAACGGGCAGTGCGCCACACCCGACGGCACCTCCGAAGGTGGGCCCGGACCGAGAGCACACCGACCTCTCCCTCCACCACGGGAAATAATGGGGGCTGGTACCCTAAACACACTTCAAACGGGGAGAGGCCGGTGGCAGAAGACACCTGGCTGTTATACTCGATACTCGATCCAGGCCAGGTGGTTACTCCAGGCCGTCGGGTGCGCGGATGTCACACAGCGGAGGGTCTGTTCCAACTCCTGGTTGGCCCGTTCTGCCTGTCCGTTCGTCTGTGGGTGGTACCCGGACGAGAGGCTCACAGTGGCCCCCACTTCTCTGCAGAAACTCCTCCAGACTTGAGAGGAAAACTGGGGACCACGATCCGAGACAACGTCAGTAGGTATCCCATGCAGACGGACAACATGGTGGACAAGGAGGTCCGCTGTCTCCTGGGCCGTAGGGAGCTTCGGGAGGGCCACGAAGTGGGCCACCTTGGAGAATCGGTCCACTATCGTGAGGATGGTGGTGTTGCCCTGGAACGGTGGGAGGCCCGTGACAAAATCCAGGCCAATGTGGGACCAGGGGCAATGAGGTACAGGAAGCGGTTGGAGCAGTCCTTGGGACCTCCTGTGGTCAGCCTTGCCCCTGGCACAGGTGGTGCAGGCCTGGATGTACTCCCGGACGTCGGCCTCCATAGACGCCTACCAGAAGTGCTGCTGGACAACTGCCACGGTCCTTTGCACCCCTGGATGACAGGAGAGTTGGAACCATGACAGAAGTCTAGGACCGCAGCCCTAGCCTCTGGTGGGACGTATAGTCTGTCCTTCGGTCCAGTTCCCGGGTCCGGGCTCCGTGCCAGGGCCTCCCGGACGGTCTTCTCCACGTCCCAGGTGAGGGTGGCCACAATAGTGGACTCCGGAAGGATGGGCTCCAGTGGATCCGACAGCGCAGTTTTGACTTCGTCTTCGTGTACCCGGGACAAGGCATCCGATCTCTGGTTCTTGGTCCTGGGGCGATAGGTGATCTGGAAGTCAAAACGCCCGAAGAACAGTGACCAGCGGGCTTACCTGGGGTTCAGCCGCTTGGCGGTCCTGATATACTCCAGGTTCCGATGGTCAGTGAAAACCATGAACGGCACAGACGCTCCCTCCAACAGGTGTCTCCACTCCTCAAGAGCCTCTTTCACCGCAAGGAGTTCTCGATTGCCGACGTCATAGTTCCGTTCAGCCGGGGTCAACCTGCGAGAAAAGTAGGCACACGGGTGAAGAACCTTATCGGTCTCTCCGCTCTGGGATAGCACGGCTCCTATCCCTGAGTCAGAGGCGTCCACTTCAACCACAAACTGGCGGCTAGGGTCGGGCTGCACCAAAACTGGCGCAGTAGAGAACCGTTGTTTCAACTCCTTGAACGTGGCTTCGCACCGATTCGACCAGGTGAAGGGGACTTTTGGAGAGGTCAGGGCTGTCAGGGGGCTAACTACCTGACTGTAGCCCTTAATGAACCTCCTATAGAAATTTGCGAAGCCAAGGAACTGTTGCAGCTTCCTACGGCTTGTTGGTTGGGGCCAATCTCTCACCGCCGCAACCTTGGCTGGATCAGGGGCGATGGAGTTAGAGGAGATGATAAACCCCAGGAAGGACAAAGAAGCGCGGTGAAACTCGCACTTCTCGCCCTTCACAAACAACCGGTTCTCCAACAACTGCTGCAGAACCTGACGTACATGCTGGACATGAGTCTCAGGATCCGGAGAAAAGATGAGTATATCGTCCAGATATACGAAGACAAATCGGTGCAGGAAGTCCCGCAAGACGTCGTTAACCAAAACGTTGCGGGGGCATTGGTGAGGCCAAACGGCATGACCAGGTACTCAAAGTGACCTAAGGGGGTGTTAAATGCCATCTTCCACTCGTCTCCCTTCCGGATCCGAACCAGGTGATACGCATTCCTAAGATCCAACTTTGTAAAGATTTTGGCTCCATGCAGGGGGGTGAACACGGAATCTAACAACGGCAACGGGTATCGGTTGCGAACCGTAATCTCATTCATTCAATTTTTTTAAATTTTATTACAGAGATTAGAGCATGCCATAGGTATTAAAGGCACTGCGCTGCGTTGGTTTGAATCATATTTGTCTAATAGATTACAATTTGTTCATGTAAATGGGGAATCTTCTTCACAGACTAAGGTTAATTATGGAGTTCCACAAGGTTCTGTGCTAGGACCAATTTTATTCACTTTATACATGCTTCCCTTAGGCAGTATTATTAGACGGTATTGCTTAAATTTTCATTGTTACGCAGATGATACCCAGCTTTATCTATCCATGAAGCCAGAGGACACACACCAATTAGCTAAACTGCAGGATTGTCTTACAGACATAAAGACATGGATGACCTCTAATTTCCTGCTTTTAAACTCAGATAAAACTGAAGTTATTGTACTTGGCCCCACAAATCTTAGAAACATGGTGTCTAACCAGATCCTTACTCTGGATGGCATTACCCTGACCTCTAGTAATACTGTGAGAAATCTTGGAGTCATTTTTGATCAGGATATGTCATTCAAAGCGCATATTAAACAAATATGTAGGACTGCTTTTTTGCATTTATGCAATATCTCTAAAATTAGAAAGGTCTTGTCTCAGAGTGATGCTGAAAAACTAATTCATGCATTTATTTCCTCTAGGCTGGACTATTGTAATTCATTATTATCAGGTTGTCCTAAAAGTTCCCTGAAAAGCCTTCAGTTAATTCAAAATGCTGCAGCTAGAGTACTAACGGGGACTAGAAGGAGAGAGCATATCTCATCCATATTGGCCTCTCTTCATTGGCTTCCTGTTAATTCTAGAATAGAATTTAAAATTCTTCTTCTTACTTATAAGGTTTTGAATAATCAGGTCCCATCTTATCTTAGGGACCTCATAGTATCATATCACCCCAATAGAGCGCTTCGCTCTCAGACTGCAGGCTTACTTGTAGTTCGTAGGGTTTGTAAGAGTAGAATGGGAGGCAGAGCCTTCAGCTTTCAGGCTCCTCTCCTGTGGAACCAGCTCCCAATTCGGATCAGGGAGACAGACACCCTCTCTACTTTTAAGATTAGGCTTAAAACTTTCCTTTTTGCTAAAGCTTATAGTTAGGGCTGGATCGGGTGACCCTGAACCATCCCTTAGTTATGCTGCTATAGACGTAGACTGCTGGGGGGTTCCCATAATGCACTGAGTGTTTCTTTCTCTTTTTGCTCTGTATGCACCACTCTGCATTTAATCATTAGTGATCGATCTCTGCTCCCCTCCACAGCATGTCTTTTTCCTGGTTCTCTCCCTCAGCCCCAACCAGTCCCAGCAGAAGACTGCCCCTCCCTGAGCCTGGTTCTGCTGGAGGTTTCTTCCTGTTAAAAGGGAGTTTTTCCTTCCCACTGTAGCCAAGTGCTTGCTCACAGGGGGTCGTTTTGACCGTTGGGGTTTTATGTAATTATTGTATGGCCTTGCCTTACAATATAAAGCGCCTTGGGGCAACTGTTTGTTGTGATTTGGCGCTATATAAAAAATTGATTGATTGAATTGATTGATTGATTCAGCCCCCTGTAATCAATGCATGGACAGAGTCCACCATCTTCCTTGCCCACAAAAAAGAAACCTGCACCCATCGGAGAGGTGGAGTTCCGGATCAGCCCGGCAGCTAAAGAGTCCCGGATGTAGGTCTCCATTGATTCGCGCTCAGGACGTGAGAGATTGTACAGCCTGCTGGACGGGAACTCCACGCCCGGAATCAAATCAATGGCACAATCGTAAGGACAGTGCGGGGGGAGGGGGAGTGCCAGATCTTTGCTGAAGACGTCAGCAAGATCATGGTACTCAACCGGCACCGCCGTCAGATTGGGTGGGGCTTTGACCTCCTCCTTAGCCTGTAAACCGGGAGGAACCGAGGATCCTAAACACCTCCGATGGCAGGTTTTGATCCACAGAACCACCACCCCAGACGGCCAATCAATCCGGGGATTGTGTTTCAACATCCACGGGAAACCCAAAATCACGCGGGAGGTAGAGGGAGTCACAAAAAACTCGATCTCCTCCCGATGTTTTCCAGACACCACCAGAGTTACAGGTTGTGTCTTGTGCGTGATTAAAGGAAGAAGGGTGCCATCTAGTGCCCGCACCTGCAATGGCGAAGGAAGCGCCATCAGAGGGAGCCCTACCTCCCTTGCCCATCTGCTGTCCAGCAGATTCCCTTCTGACCCCGTGTCCACCAGTGCTGGGGCTTGAAGGGTTAAATCCCCGCTCAGGATTGTAACTGGGAGTCGTGTGGAAATATGTGTGTGTCTCACGTGAATGTCTTGGCCCACCCTTAGCCCAGTTTCTAAGGGCGGGCGTTGGTGTTTAACCGCTTGGGGCAGTCTCTCTGCATATGCTCATTTGAACCACAGATAAAGCACTCCCCGCGGGCCAGCCTCCTCTGTCTGTTAGGTGGTCTAAATGTGGCCCTGCTCGTGTCCATAGCTTCGTCAGCAGGGGGAGCTGTAGCCACACGGAGCATTGAGGCTGTGGAGCGTGGGGAGGGCGGAACCTTTTTGAACCCGGAAGGGAGAGGGACGGCGCGTGCCCGGCCACGTCCTTCGTCTCGCTCCCGACGGCGTTCCTCCAACCGATTGTATAACCATATAACGAGATCGATAAGCCCATCTAAATCCCGCGGTTTTTCCTTCGCTACCAGGTGCTCCTTCAGGACCGATGACAGTCCGTTTACGAAGGCGGCGCGGAGCGCAACATTATTCCAGCCGGACCTCGCAGCCGTGATGCGGAAGTCGACTGCATATTCGGCTGCGCTCCGGCGCCCCTGTCGCATTGACAGCAGCACTGTTGAAGCAGTCTCTCCTCTGTTAGGGTGATCAAACACTGTTCTGAACTCCCTCACAAACCCAGTATAAGTGGTAAGGAGCCATGAGTTTTGCTCCCAAAGCGCTGTAGCCCAAACGAAGCAAGTTAATTACATAAGCCACCCTGCTGGCGTCAGACGAGTACATTACGGGCCGTTGTGCAAAGACGAGCGAACACTGCATCAGAAAGTCCGCGCACGTCTCCATACAACCCCCGTACGGCTCTGGGGGACTTATGTATGCTTCAGGGGATGGTGGGGGGGTTCGTTGAACGACCAGTGGAACGTTTATATCCGGCACCAGGTCGGCAGGAGGAGGAGCCGCAGCAGCGCCCTGAGCGCGCACTTCCACCTGTGCGGTGAGAGCCTCCATCCTGCGATTAAGGATGACGTTTTGCTCGGTCATTAGATCCAGCCGAGCGGTAAAGGCGGTGAGGATTTGCTGCAACTCACCGAGCACGCCTCCTGCAGAAGCCCGTGCACCCTGCTCTTCCATTGGCTGTTCAACAGATGGGTGACGCCCCTCGGGATCCATGACGCTGGCCGAGATATCCTGTTGGGAAAGTGTAGTGACACGGACCCACAACAGGGGGCGTAAATGAACGGACAATGAAAGAGTCGAATATGAACACTTTACTGTTGTGAATGAGCGCAACCACAACACAGAGGAATGTGAAATTTTGCAAACAGTCAATCACAAGGGTGACGTGTGGGCAGGCTCGAGGATAGAAGACGTCTGTCCTGAGAAGAACCGGAACCACACGATTTCCTCCGCCACCGAACCTGGAGAATACTGGAGCCGCCAAGTCCCGAGTCCCCAGGTGGCCACCATCTCCGAATGTCGGATCTGGTACTGCTGGCAAGGAGCAGAGACAATAAGATATGGGTGTGTGCACACCCAGTAACAACAATGATGGAGAGTCCACCTCCACCTCTAACACACACTCGTGCAGCTCCTGTCTCAACACTTATCTGGTGGGGGTGTAAAGCGAAGCTGTCGCCGGTCACGCCAATCTCCAGATAAAACACTCCGCAGGAAAACAGCTGCAAAAACGAGTTTACTAAACAAAGTCAGTACGGCACAGATCAAGGCTGACAGTGTTACCTTAACAGGTTGACGATATCTCGGCAATGAGGTGGAGATGACGTCCGGGTTTTATGGAGTGAGATGATGAAGTGTAGATGGGTGACAGCTGTCAAGAGATAATGAGTGACAGCTGTCACCCCCGGCTGTGTCCGTGGCGGCAGCGCCCTCTCGTGCCTGAAGCCCGCACTTCAGGCAGGGCGCCCTCTGGTGGTGGGCCAGCAGTACCTCCTCCTCTGGCCACCCACACAACAGATTGAGTTAGTAGGATTAATAAACTGAATAGTTATGACAGTGCTGAATGCTTGGTCTCCAACGTAAAGGTCAAACAAGGTCAATATCCATTGAATTCTATGACATGTGACATATGTTACCCTGTAACATGAACTAAGCATGACACATGATGCAAACTGTTACATTTTTAAGCCAAATTAACTCAACCAATAATCTGAATCATTTTTTTTTTACCAAAATTGGAGCAACTTTAACTTTTGACCCCTGTACAAACTGAACCTACCATTCTTGCTGCTTTTACCTCATAACTCCATAACATTCAGTCACAGATTGCCCAAATTTTACCTTTTTGGAATCTTTATGATCAGGCAAAGAATGTGGTGTAGTTTTCTATATGATTGGAGCATCTTTTAATTTTGATCCCTGTGTAATTCTTCAATTGACCCCTACCTGGTTGCCTATTGAAAATTCAAGTGGCCAGTCAGTTTTTTTGTTTTTTTTTTAAAGAGTTCATATCTATGGATTATTTGTGCTAAATGTGATGCTTGTATCACCATTTGCAGGATTCCACTCTAAATATTCTCTTATCTGCTGCACTATATATGAGATGTAAGATGCTGCTCCTCACTGTTTCTTAATTGCCCTCAAAAGTATTGGAACACTTGGTATTTCACACATTTTAATTTGTTTATTCCATTCCAAATAATTTTTTTTCTAAAATTATTGTCCTTAACTCAAACTGAAAGCTAATCTCTACAACTTGATATAAATTAATTAAGACTCTAAAATCCAGCTTCCTGATGAAGTGGTGTAGAGAAGGATTTTCTTAAAAAGAAGACCTGAAAGTTCAGCTACAATTTGACAGAAAGTACATTTGAGATGAAAGCCTAGATTTGATGTTTTGGTGAAAGAAACTTTTGTATTTCTTAATAATTGATGTAAATAAAGTCCAAGACACATTCAATGACTTGGAAATGTTCATGTTTCCATCCCCTGACTTGTCTGAAGAAAACTGGAAATAAAACTGATTATTATTTACAGGTTTTATCACGTTTTATAGATTTGCTTTCAGTTTGAGTTTTAGGAAGATAATTTTAGAAATTTTTATTCTTTATTTTTTTTGTTGTTGTTGTATTTCTTGTATTTAAAATAGCATGAACAAATTAAAATGTGTGAAATTCCAAGTGTTCCATTACTTTTGGAGGGCACAGTATCCTAACCTTATGATAAGTGCACAATGAGTGTGGTATTACAGTTTTTATTGATTGCTTTGACGCAGTAGTCAAAATCCACATTTCTCAAAACAGTTAATGCAGAGGCCTAAACAGTGGCACCAAAGGTCAAAATGGCACATTTTGCTTGCAAAAGGCTCCAACTCTGCTAAAACATTTAAAATATGGACCAAAAGCAAATTTTGCCCTCAAACAACACAACTTGCACACAAGTGCATAAGCGCTTCCAATCAGTCATTAGACAAGGGGCATCAAAATACAAAATGCAGCACTCAGTGTGAATCAGTGCTGCATTACTGGTCATTGTACCTAAGAGCTACAGTAATGACTGAGCAGCTTACATGTCAGTGCCATTTGTAGTCAAATTTGCCTTCTTGCAAAAAAAATAGATCCAGAATCAGATATGCTGTGATGAAAATTTTATTGATTGCAGTATTCATTCTTGATTTTTTTTTTTTTTTTTTTTTAGATTGTGGCTAACAAATGAAATATTCCAACAGAAACCACATATAGAGTATGAAAGAAAAATAAAATCCATCATTGTGTAAGACATTAGAAAAATAAAAATAATAATTCTGTACAATAAAGAAAAAAAATCTCTTCTAGTCTATTCTCTCTTGACGAATAGACCACATGGCCTATCTACATCACACTCAATATTCTCCCTTGCGATGCACCTAGGGAAAAATCTTCTAGCATGCCTTATCCATCCTCGGCATGCCTCTGCATTTATATCTTGGGCAGCAGTGGTCATTGCATCAAGCAAGGGCATCTGCTCATAGGGGCGGTGATCGTATACCTTCCATCTCCATGCACTGAAGAATTCCTCTATAGGATTTAAAAATGGAGCGTATGGAGGAAGGAATTGCATCATCATCATCCTTGGGTGCCCCACAAACCACTCATTCACCACACGAGAGTGGTGGAACGACACATTGTCCCAGATGATTACAAACAGTGGCATGCCAGGCCTCAACAGCCCTCTTTCCTGAGGCAGGATGAGCCTGTCATGCAGGGTGTTCAAGAATGCAATGAGGTGCTCACTATTGTAGGGGCCAACAGCTGGAATATGGCTGAGGACGCCATCATTAGAAATAGCAGCACACATAGTAATGTTGGCGCCCCTCTACCCTGGAACTGTAATAGTGGCCCTACGCCCAATGAGGTTCCTCCCACGTCGCCTCACTTTACAGAGGTTGAAGCCGGCTTCATCGACATAGATGAAAATATGATGTGCCCCCTCAGCTTCAAGCTCCATGATACGCTAAAGAAAAAAAAAGCAAAATTACAATTACATACAGTAAAGGTAACTCCAGTTGACAGTAACTGCATGATATGCCAAAGCATAAGAGTATAGTACTGTAATGTGTCCTTATCTCCACATATTGGCATCTGGCCTCCTTCACAGCATCAGAGTTCCTCTGGAAGGGAACTCTGTAGAGCTGTGTCATTGTCATATTGTTCCTTCTGAGGACACGGGTAATTGTTGTCTCACTCACAGTATTTACATTTCTAAATACCCCCTGATCTGCAATCACTGCTGCCCTGATTTCACGCAGCCTAATGGCATTATTTACCAGAACCATGTTCACAATGGCTGCCTCCTGCTCAGCATTCAAAATTCTGCGTCTACCACCACCGACCGGTAGCCTTTCGATTCTATAAAGAATACATGAAATGTGAAAGAAATTACATGAAATACTGTATATCACTACAGATATATCTGTATATACTGTATGAGCAACATTACCTGTTCTCCAGTCGAAAAACTCTGACAATGGATGCAACCGTGTTTCTATTGAGAACAGGTTGGACTCTTTGTCCAGCCTCTCTAAGTGAAAGACCATGATTTACCACATGATCAATCACAGTTGTCCAAATTTCATCTGTGACTTGAGCCCTTCCAGCTACACCTCCACCTCGCACACGGACTCCTCTTCCTTGGACTCCTCTTCCCCCGAGCCCTCTACCTCTTACTCTCACTCTCATGTGCCTTAGACCATCCATGCTTGCAAGTTACCACACACAACATGGCACCTTTTAAGCCTGCAGACTGATTGCAAATTGAAACGTTGTGTGAAGCAGTGTCAAACAGGTGCTCCAGTGATTTGATACCGGTCAAGATGTTTCTAAGAGATGGGAACATATGGTTTCTGTTTGGTTACCACAGCTAAAGCAATGGAGTTTGGACTGCTTGAATGACATCTGCGTTAACTGATTTGCAAAAGGGTGGGGGAAGTGTGTCAAACCAATGACAATGGGTTAACTCATTTGCAAGAGGTGTTTTTTGCTCTGCTGAGAGAGTGATGATGCAGACTGAGAGGTTACCAGTTTCTTCAAACAGGTCAAAGCAATCAATAAAAACTGTATTACTGTTTTGCTTAAGAATGTTTAATTTTACTGTTGCTGCACTTTGTGTCAAATCATTGTCATTTCGTACATCATATTGATATGACAATATTGACATATGATAATTTGGCTATGTTGTACAGTCCTACTGTCAACTAGCTGAAAACTTTGAATATTAATTTACATCTACATTTAAAAAAATGCTTAAAGTGGCAGGGAGTTAAGAAGGCTGTAATTAGGGGGTCAGCTGAAAAGCAAAAATAGAAAAATGCTTAAAAAGGTGGGGGGTATGGGGGCAGAGCCCCCCTGAAGCTGAAAGGTTTTAGTCATGCTCATGCTCCCAAGAACCATTCTACTGAAAAAAGTCTGAAGGAACATGGCCTGACAGTTGGCAAAATAGTGTAAGTAAGAGCCATAAATGTGTATAGTTTTGATTGGAGTGTGTAGATCATTTGGAAATTGAAAAGCAGTGAGTTGTGTTTGTAGTTCTGCATAAAAAAGTGCTGTGCAGTAGATTATATTTACACATATGCAACGTGGGTGTTACAAAATTGCAAACTGAGTGCATAGCAGTGTTTGTGCTTTTAGTTTTGCAAACTCTTTGAGGGGTTTTGTGATGAATTTTAATAGATTCAGAAATTGTGCTATAAGAATCATTGTGTTTAAACATTCAGAAAAAATTGTAATCAGCCCCAGAGCCAGACACACACACACACACACACACACACACACACACACACACACACACACACACACACACACACACACACACACACACACACACACATGTCCTGAGTCCACTGTAAACAAATTTTATTATTACAGTTTTTGCCAACTGCTTACACCAAAAGGAGCAAATGCTTAGACTAAAACTTCAAATCCAACACTTCTTGTAACAATAGCTAAAATACAATGTGACAATACCTCAAACACATTTTCTATTTTGTAATTTGCTTGCAATTCTTCAACACAGTTGTTGCAGAACATTACACACAGTTTCCTACACATTAGGCACTTAACTCAAAGATAAAATACCTTGTTATGATTTGGAAAACACAAGCAGCTGGGATGTCTCAAGACAAAGAGAGATACATGGACAAGGACAATGACAAAGAAGAGCAAGAAGGAGAAATGTTTCAGATGAAATTTGAGCAACTTTGGTGGACCATGTGATCAACCACGGCCACACATTGAGAGAAGATGGACAAAGGCTCCACTCAAACCTCAGCCACCACACAGTGGGTAGTACATCTGTGTGTGAGTGTGTCTGTGTGAATGGGTGAATGCAAGGGATTACTGTAATATGCTTTGAGCTTCTGATATACAACCCCAATTCCAATGAAGTTGGGACATTGTGTAAAATGTAAATAAAAACAGAATAGAATGATTTGTGAATCCTCTTATTCAATTAAATACACCACAAAGACAAGATATTTAATGTTCAAACTGATAAACTTTATTGTTGTTGTACAAATATTTGCTCATTTTGAAATGGATGCCTGCAACATGTTTCAAAAAAGTTGGGACAGTGGCAACAAAAGACTGGGAAAGTTGATGGATGCTCAAAGAACACCTGTTTGGAACATTCCATAGGTGAACAGGTTAATTGGAAACAGGTAAGTGTCATGATTGGGTATAAAAGGAGCATCCCCAAAAGACTCAGCCATTCACAAGCAAAGATGGGATGAGGATCACCACTTTGTGAACAACTGCGTGAAAAAATAGTCCAACAGTGTAAGAACAATGTTTCTCAACATTTAATTCCAAGAAATTTAGGGATTCCATCATCTACAGTCCATAATATAATCAGAAGATTCAGAGAATCTAGAGAACTTTCTACATATAAGCGGCAAGGCCGAAAACCATCATTGAATGCCCGTGAGCTTCGATCCCTCAGGCGGCACTACATTAAAAACTGACATCATTGTGTAAAGGATCTTACCACGTGGGCTCAGGAACACTTCAGAAAACCATTGTCAGTTAACACAGTTTGTTGCTACATCTACAAGTGCAAGTTAAAACTCAACAATGCAAAGCAAAAGCCATACATCAACAACATCCAGAAACACCGCCACCTTCTCTGGGCCCGAACTCATTTGAAATGGACAGATGCAAAGTGGAAAAGTGTGCTGTGGTCTGATGAGTCCACATTTCAAGTTGTTTTTGGAACTCATGGACGTCGTGTCTTCTGGACAAAAGAGGAAAAAGACCATCCAGATTGTTACTAGCACAAAGTTCAAAAGCCAGCATCTGTGATGGTATGGGGGTGTGTTAGTGTCCATATCATGGGCAACTTACACATCTGTGATGGCACCATCAATGCTGAAAGGTACATCCAGGTTTTGGAGCAACACATGTTGCCATCCAAGCAATGTCTTTTTCAGGGACGTCCCTGCTTATTTCAGCAAGACAATGCCAAGCCACATTCTGCACATGTTACAACAGAGTGGCTTCATAGTAAAAGAGTGCAGGTACAAGACTGGCCTGGCTACAGTCCACACCTGTTGCCCATTGAAAATGTGTAGCGCATTATGAAGCGCAAAATACGACAATGGAGACCCCGGACTGTTGAACAACTGAAGTCGTACATAAAGCAAGAATGGGAAAGAATTCCACTTACAAAGCTTCAACAATTAGTGTCCTCAGTTCCCAAAAGCTTATTGAGTGTTGTTAGAAGGAAAGGTGATGTAACACAGTGGTAACATACCACTGTCCCAGCTTTTTTGAAACGTGTTGCAGGCATCCATTTCAAAATGAGCAAATATTTGCACAAAAACAATAAAGTTTATCAGTTTGAACATTAAATATCTTGTCTTTGTTGTGTATTCAATTGAATATAGGTTGAAGAGGATTTGCGAATCATTGTATTCTGTTTTTATTTACATTTTACAGAACGTCCCAACTTCTTTGGAATTGGGGTTGTAGATGGAAAAGCACTATATAAATGCAGCCCATTTTGTTGGGAGGGTGTAGTGACATGGACCCACAACAGGGGGCGTTAATGAACAGACAATGGATTAACCCAAAAAGTAACAATTTAATGTTGTGAATTGCACAACGGAATACAGACAATTGCAATTGAGGAGTACAGTCAATCATACACAAGGTGACGTGTGGGCAGGCTCGAGGATAGAAGACGTCTGTCCAGAGAAGAGCTGGATCCCACACGGCTTCCACCGCCAACGGATCTGAAGAACACCGGAGCCGCCAAGTCCTGGATCCCAGGTGGCCACCGTCTCCAGCTGTCAGACCAGGTACTGCTGGCAGAAACTGAAACAGTTAATGGTGGGTGTGTGAAGACACACCCAGTAATCGTTCCCTGAGTAGTTCCTCCGGGAGGGAGAACCTCCACCTCCAGATACAATGTCACCCATGCAGCTCCTGTTGGTCTCCTTCCTGGATGGAGTGAGAGGCGAAGAATGTCGTCCTCTCACTGTCCGCCAATCCAGCCTCCGATAGACCCCGCAGGAACACGGCTGCACACAGACCACTGTTTTCAGACAATGAATAATCACAGCAGAGAAAATTACCTTGCTTGGTAGTTGATTTCTCGGCGGGGAGGTGGAGTTGCAGTCCGGCCTTTATGGTGATGGTGTTGAGTGGTGGATGAGTGACAGCTGGTACGGATGATGAGTGACAGCTGTCACTCCCGGGCGCTCCAACGCCCTCTCATGCTTGAAGCCCGCACTTCAAGCAGGGCGCCATCTTGTGGTGATGGGCCAGCAGTACCTCCTCTTCAGCGGCCCACACAACACATTTACCATTCTGATATTACTGTGCCATGTATGTAAACTCGGTGGGCACAGCTAACCAAAAAGTTGGCTTCAATAACTGCTAATCAGCTAACTGAAAAGTTATCTTTTATAACGCTTAACGATAAACCACCAAAAGAATTATCGGAAGCTACAGCGAACCGATAACCAATAACTTTCAGTACTGTCTCCACTACACTCTCAGCTACTGACAAGCTGATTTTGAGTTTAAACACCACCAACACTTCTGATAGAATCAAAGGTGATCACAAACCAAACACAGCCAATGAGTCAGTGCTTCTGTCTATGAGCGCCCTGCTCACTGCTGTAGGGTAGCATCATTTACCTTGACTACACAGTTTGGCATCTGTGTGTGTGTGTGTGTGTGTGTGTGTGTGTGTGTGTGTGTGTGTGTGTGTGTGTGTGTGTGTGTGTGTGTGTGTGTGTGTGTGTGTGTGTGTGTGTGTGTGTGTGTGTGTGTGTGTGTGTTAATACACTCAACAAAAATATAAACGCAACACTTTTGGTTTTGCTCCCATTTTGTATGAGATGAACTCAAAGATCTAAAACTTTTTACACATACACAATATCACCATTTCCCTCAAATATTGTTCACAAACCAGTCTAAATCTGTGATAGTGAGCACTTCTCCTTTGCTGAGATAATCCATCCCACCTCACAGGTGTGCCATACCAAGATGCTGATTAGACACCATGATTAGTGCACAGGTGTGCCTTAGACTGCCCACAATAAAAGGCCACTCTGAAAGGTGCAGTTTTATCACACAGCACAATGCCACAGATGTCGCAAGATTTGAGGGAGCGTGCAATTGGCATGCTGACAGCAGGAATGTCAACCAGAGCTGTTGCTCGTGTATTGAATGTTCATTTCTCTACCATAAGCCGTCTCCAAAGCTGTTTCAGAGAATTTGGCAGTACATCCAACCAGCCTCCCAACCGCAGACCACGTGTAACCACACCAGCCCAGGACCTCCACATCCAGCATGTTCACCTCCAAGATCGTCTGAGACCAGCCACTCGGACAGCTGCTGAAACAATCGGTTTGCATAACCAAAGAATTTCTGCACAAACTGTCAGAAACCGTCTCAGGGAAGCTCATCTGCATGCTTGTCATCCTCATCGGGGTCTCGACCTGACTCCAGTTCGTCGTCGTAACCGACTTGAGTGGGCAAATGCTCACATTCGCTGGCGTTTGGCACCTTGGAGAGGTGTTCTCTTCACAGATGAATCCTGGTTCACACTGTCCAGGGCAGATGGCAGACAGCGTGTGTGGCATCGTGTGGGTGAGCGGTTTTCTGATGTCAATGTTGTGCATCGAGTGGCCCATGGTGGCGGTGGGGTTATGGTATGGGCAGGCGTCTGTTATGGACGAAGAACACAGGTACATTTTATTGATGGCATTTTGAATGCACAGAGATACCGTGACGAGATCCTGAGGCCCATTGTTGTGCCATCCAAGAACATCACCTCATGTTGCAGCAGGATAATGCACGGCCCCATGTTGCAAGGATCTGTACACAATTCTTGGAAGCTGAAAATGTCCCAGTTCTTGCATGGCCGGCATACAACAAAAAAAGTAGCTTCGATAATTAGCAGGTAGCGGATTAGCAGAACTATGCCCACCACTGTGTAAACTACAGTACTGTAAACACGTGTTTTGTGTTTTGAATTTGAATTGTACAGTAGTCAATCTTTCGATATTTGTAAGAAATTTCTATTTCTTTGTAAAAGCAAACAAAAAAACAGGGAAATAACACTATTGTTGCTAAATACTGTAACTTTCAGTTCTTGTTTGAGAAAAAAGTAAATAAAAATATTTGTCTTCAGTGTTTTGTATAAAACACGTCAGTGTGTTGCTGTAGATTTGAAAGTGTTTCAAAATGATGCATGTGTGTCTCATTTTGTTGCGAGAATGTCATTTTTAGAAGAGATTGTACGTTTTTTATTGTAGGGTTTCATGTAGACAGAGCTGTGAGGAGTTTTACAACAAGTGTTTTATCTTGCTTGTGTGTAGACTTTTGACACAGTGAGGCAAATTTTGCAAAATGTGTGTAAGCAATCGGCAAAAACTGTAATTACATTGATAAATATGCAAGTCACCAACAAATCAGAAAATTGCTTCTGACGTTTTGTAAATCTTGTTGTCAGGATTTGGGTTTTGCCAGCTTTTATTTCTTAGCTCTGTGTTTTTCAGTTACATTTTGTTTATTCTCTTGCTGGGGTTTTTCTGTTTGGGTCTGTCTTTCCTGTCTGTCTCTGCTGGCTCTTGGTGGTGGGTGTTTCCCTCTGTCTGGCCACACCCTCCTTCTGGTGTGTTCCACGCACACCTGTTCTCTATCTGCACCTCATCACCTGGGTGTATTTAAGCTCCCCATTGTGTCTTACTCCCTTGCCAGATTGTAGCGCCTTGTGCCTCTTTCCAGCTCTGTTTCTTGTATTTCCTTGCCTTGCTTCATTTGCTTCATCGTGTTTTTTGGCTACCTGCCTGTGTACCTCGACCATGCCTAAGCCTGATGTTTTTGTTACCGTTGCTCTTTTTGGACTGCCTATCTGTGTACCGACTCCAGCCTGTTTACAGAGTAAACGCCTTAACTCCACTGAGCTGTGTACCTGTGTCCTGCATTTGTGTCCAGCCCGTCTTGCCTGTCAAACCTGATACTTGTTTGTGGTTAAAAACACGACCATGTGCTCAGGCGCCATGTAATAATTCTAGAGAGGTACAACATATTCACATGAATTTTATCTTTCAAATTAATGACTAATTTCATGACTGAGAATGAATTCAGTTTCAAGTGGAAAACATCACAGTCCAGAACGTTTCTCCCAGTGAAGCCCACAACTGCTTCCAGTTATCGAGTGAATCATGGCGGCTGCTATGTGCGTGCGTGTGCGTGTGTGTGTGAGAGAGAGAGAGAGAGAGAGAGAGAGAGAGAAGCTGGCGCTGTGTTTCGGTGTGGACGGGTATTTTCTCTCCCTGTCTGATGTCGTCTGAAACATAGGAAACAAAAATCCTACACAGCTTTTAAATGTGGACAGTGACTCACAGGAAACACCGGGAACTCGCCGGCGCTGCGCTGACGTCTGCAGCTGCAACCAGAGTTTGAAAACACAAATGATTTAAGTTTGTGCAGAGTAAATTTTGCAGAGTAAAATATACTCTGTGGGGATAACCAGAAGAAAATCAGCGAACCAAACACAAAATGGGGAAACACAAACCATCCACCTGCTGTCATTAGGGACGCACAATCACACAGGCATGCATGACACATCGGCGATGGTTTCGTGCACGCTCCTGTGCGTACACGAACACAGTGCAAGCAGCTGGGATGTGTTGCATCACATTGCGCCGCTAAAGTGGAGATAAATAAAAATAAAATGTATAATTAGTATAATTAGTGAAAATCACAGGGTTAATATCAATACTAAATAAAAGGGGATGCAACAGAGAATCCCGCGGTTAAATAACCCTGGTTAAATAAAAAAATAAATGCCACTTGCAGGATTCGAACCTGCAATTTACAAAAGCTCAGATTACCAGATGGGAACTTTACCACTGTGCTACAATCACTGTCTTAAAACAGCAGTGTAAAAAATACCTAAAATCAACAAGGAGATAAACATATTCAAAAACAAAAAAGAGAGAGAAAAAGTGCCGTAATAACTGACAACACGGCGTTTTCTTACTGCGTATTTTTGGTGACGTGACTGAAAATGGCATATTTGTGGAGCTGTTAGATTGTCATATTGTCATGGTCCTGCCACGTGCGTGTTCTGCTGGACATGTGTGACATTCAAATTACCTGCTGCATGATCTGACGGTCCGTTTAACATGCAGCAGCCTGCCGACATGCGCTGTGTGTGGCCGCTGCAGCCCAACTGTGTGCACTCAGACATGGCTGTCCGGCCCCCATATGATCATGTTTGTAAATACATATCAGCATGTCATGCAAGTGTGCTCTCCTCCTGCACACCACGTGTGTATGTATACAAATCTATTCTAAATAGCCAGTGTCATCCACGCTGACACTGCTGCTGCTTTGATTAGTGCAGAATGGGATGCTGCTTTGACAGTGAGAGTATCATATTTCGGCCCCAAAACACACATGACACCACGTGCGCATGTGTGGTTAAATTTTTCAAATGACAGAAATCCGTCGTGGTGACGGAGAACTTTAACCCATGCTGTAGCCAGAGAGGGTCAATGAAGAATCACACAGGGGTCAAACTTAAAAATGATCCAATCGTGTTGGAAAGTATTATTTGTGTGATCAGTTTGGACTAACTATGACAGAATCTTCTGGGATAAAAACAGCAAAATGGTGACAAAGGTCAATTTCAGTTTATACAGGGGTCAAAGGTTAAAGCTGTAGCTATGACCCAGGGATGGCCACCATACATTTGTTTAGGTCATGGTATCCTGAGGCTGAATCCTAAAAGACATTTAGGTCCCTTAATTGGTACTTATCAGGTCAAAATTGACGACTGGCTCATGAACTATTTTTTTATATCCTGATTCAAAAATGACTTAATGAACTCTGAATGTCTTTAGTGACAATCCCTGTGATTCTATCAGCAAATCGAGGAAAATCCCCCAACAAACTGCTTTGTATGATTTCTTGACATTTATCTCTAATGTCCGCATCCGATTTGAACCTGTTGGACACTTTGACATTCTGCAAGTGTGTTTCAGAGTGAATATGAACACATTCCTCATTGTGATTTTTGGATTTGTAGATATTTTACATTAAGCTCCATTTTTATTTTATTTTTTAACTTTGACGTTCAGTTTTGTGGCCATCCCCAAATAATCAATTAATCTTTGTTAACGTAAAACTTTTCATACGTCCGATGTGGATCACAGAGACAACGTAAAGCTGCAGTACGAGACACTGAGATTCCTGCAGACTGATGCAGCTCAAGTGTTGCTGCTCCATTAAAAATCTAAATAAGCTTTCAGCCAGGACTTCCTATGTTGCTATGACAACCCAGTGTGTCTCACCTGAGCAGCTGCACACTGACAGATGATGCTGATGATGATGAGATGCTGTGGGCAGGTATGCATCATAATTATTGCCAGTATCACCATGGTGACCTGTACATCTGTGGGCGTGCCACTGCCTGGCGTGGATGAGTGCACGCCGCCTCACCTCACAGTGCCACTGCTGCCAGCTCTGTTGTTTGAAGGTGAATATTTCTGTTCTGTCCCAACGAGCTGCAGCAGCTTCACGTGGACTCTCCAGCGTTCACGTCCAGATTTCTTTCTCTTTATTTCCTGCCTGACGCTCTTGGCCAGTTTGACAGTGTTGGATTGAAAACTGGCACATAACATCAACGTGATGCGAGTGATGTAATTTCGCTGTTCTTGAACCCTGAGTGAATGTACATGAAACAAAGCGTGAGGGAAGCCACCAAAACAGCCTGTTGGAGTTACATGAATTAAATACGCACGTCAGGTGCACATAATCAGAATATGTCCAAATGACATGATTTTCTTCTGTTTCTAATTGAGACACATTCGGACACATTCTGATCATGTGGAAATGTAAATCAAACATCCTTTTTTTTCAGTGGAGCTTCCGTGTCTGTGACCAGAAAAGCTCCTGTTTGAACACTTTTGCCTTCTGACAAGTGAACTGAGGCCTCGTGCAGCTTCTGTTCATCTTGTGCAGGTTTACCATAAAACTGTGATTAGTGCAACATCTGATCAGTTAATTGTTGTATACATGGTCTCTCCAATCACACCTGTGATGCTTCTGTTGCAACAGGTTTTTTTTTTGGGGGGGGGGGGGGCTTTTTGTCGTTCCTCTGCTTTCAAATGCTGTCACAGCAGCTGATAGAAGCGACTGCACAATATAATCTGTGTGAGTCAGAAACCAGCAGTATTTATCTGCAGGACTTTATTTTGGGAGAAAAAAGGACAGTTGAGGTTTTTTATGGGGGTGCAGTGCAGGGGGGGTGGGGTCCCGGGGTGGGGGGGTGGACATAAAAAGCCAAAAGAGACAGAGAGCTGAACCCCAGGATGGAGTTAAAAATGCTCTTTAGTTCTGATGGCTGTGCTCAGGTTTTGCAATCAGATGCAGAAATATTTGGATGCTGGATTTGTTTGTTGTTGTTTATTGAGCTGTTTACTGCCTTTCCAAACTGTACCTCCAACATGACCAAGACCCAGACAAATGAATGAATGAATATATATCCTTGGGTTCAGCTCTCTGTCTCTTTTGGTTTTTATATATGTATATATCTCTCTCTCACTCCCCCAGAGAGGGTGGTATGTGTGTTCCTCAAGCTCTGGTCCTCTACAAGAGGCCTGGGAGTTTGAGGGTTCTATGCAGTATCTTACCTGATTTGCTGATTATCACCTGTGGTTATTTAAACTCACTGGGTGTGTTTGTCCCTCGCCAGTTTATTGTACCTTCATTCCAGCTCTGTACCTGTGTTCCGTAGTCCTGCCTGGCTGATCATAACTCCTTTTTCCACCAAAGATAAATCATTTTTGAATGATCAATAGCATTACTGCATATTTGCTGGATGAATATTGTCCTGTATGATGCATGTTTTGCTGTAACAGACCCTCATTTATACCAAACATCACCCACTGCCTGTCATGTGTATGACTGATCAGTTTCATCGCCATTGATTACTTTATCAGAGTTTGTCTCCATCTCCTCCTGGAAAATCCTAAGATGATCCCAGGCTTCCTTCCAGCATCTGCATCTGCCCCAACGTCTAATACGAGTTGGCCATGCCTGGAAAACCTCTAGAGGGAGCTATCCAGATGGCATCTTCATCAGAGGATGAGAACATCCTTATTCCTGCAGCCAGGACTGTGAGGGTTATTAGCTGACGAGGGTTTGGTGGAACTGTGTGGACCCATCACCTGCCTGGACAGACACCTCGGGGCTGATGAGTGTCAGGTTGGGGGGAGCCTTCACCTTCCCATTCCTTTCTGCAGAAACAGTTTGTGTGACAAAAGTATTTCTTAACTGCCATAAATCATCACAAGACTGTGTTCCAAATTTTGTTTTCCTGCAACACATCGATCCAAAAATGTCGCTAAACTCACTGGTAATATCTCATTTAAGAAGCAGTGCTGTGCAATAGTCACATATTTTTTTAAGTATAAGTATCTGTGGAGTATAAATTGCACCTGTAAAAAAATGACTCTTGAAGAGGAAAAACATATCGGTTTGACACCGGAGTAGTTCCATTGTTTTCTTTGTATGTGGAACTCACCTTTTAATGGTATGTTCTTAGGGATGAGTTTAACAACATACAGGAAATGAGTACATGTGCACACCACAGCATGTGCTGCTTGCTACTTAACATACAAATTTTTAAATTCCAAAAAACAACCAAGATGGACAAAGAAATGTGTGATAGACAACATACTGGATGATATTTGATGCAGTTTGGACAAAAGAAAATGTCAGATAGACACAGATGCAGAGCTGAATAGTGGAGTTTTAAAGGAGCCCTTGGGTTGGGGTGTGTGCCGAAAGGACTTTTATATTATATGAGCAAAATGGACAAATCAATGTGAAATGCGCAACATATTGATGTCATTCAATGCAGATCAAATCAAATCAAATCAATTTTATTTATATAGCGCCAATTCACAACAAACAGTTGCCCCAAGGCGCTTTATATTGTAAGGCAAGGCCATACAATAATTACGGAAAAACCCCAACGGTCAAAACGACCCCCTGTGAGCAAGCACTTGGCGACAGTGGGAAGGAAAAACTCCCTTTTAACAGGAAGAAACCTCCAGCAGAACCAGGCTCAGGGAGGGGCAGTCTTCTGCTGGGACTGGTTGGGGCTGAGGAAGAGAACCAGGAAAAAGACATGCTATGGAGGGGAGCAGAGATCAATCACTAATGATTAAATGCAGAGTGGTGCATACAGAGCAAAAGGAGAAAGAAACACTCAGTGCATCATGGGAACCCCCCAGCAGTCTAAGTCTATAGCAGCATAACTAAGGGATGGTTCAGGGTCACCTGATCCAGCCCTAACTATAAGCTTTAGCTTTAGGAAAGTTTTAAGCCTAATCTTAAAAGTAGAGAGGGTGTCTGTCTCCCTGATCTGAATTGGGAGCTGGTTCCACAGGAGAGGAGCCTGAAAGCTGAAGGCTCTGCCTCCCATTCTACTCTTACAAACCCTAGGAACTACAAGTAAGCCTGCAGTCTGAGAGCGAAGCGCTCTATTGGGGTGATATGGTACTATGAGGTCCCTAAGATAAGATGGGACCTGATTATTCAAAACCTTATAAGTAAGAAGAAGAATTTTAAATTCTATTCTAGAATTAACAGGAAGCCAATGAAGAGAGGCCAATATGGGTGAGATATGCTCTCTCCTTCTAGTCCCCGTTAGTACTCTAGCTGCAGCATTTGAATTAACTGAAGGCTTTTCAGGGAACTTTTAAGACAACCTGATAATAATGAATTACAATAGTCCAGCCTAGAGGAAATAAATGCATGAATTAGTTTTTCAGCATCACTCTGAGACAAGACCTTTCTAATTTTAGAGATATTGCGCAAATGCAAAAAAGCAGTCCTACATATTTGTTTAATATACGCTTTGAATGACATATCCTGATCAAAAATGACTCCAAGATTTCTCACAGTATTACTAGAGGTCAGGGTAATGCCATCCAGAGTAAGGATCTGGTTAGACACCATGTTTCTAAGATTTGTGGGGCCAAGTACAATAACTTCAGTTTTATCTGAGTTTAAAAGCAGGAAATTAGAGGTCATCCTAATCTATTAGATAAATATGATTCAAACCACTGCAGTGCAGTGCCTTTAATACCTATGGCATGCTCTAATCTCTGTAATAAAATTTTATGGTCAACAGTATTAAAAGCAGCACCGAGGTCTAACAGAACAAGCACAGAGATGAGTCCACTGTCTGAGGCCATAAGAAGATCATTTGTAACCTTCACTAATGCTGTTTCTGTGCTATGATGAATTCTAAAACCTGACTGAAACTCTTCAAATAGACCATTCTGTTGGGAAAGTGTAAGTACACGGACCCACAACAGGGGGCGCAAATGAACGGACAATGGAATAGGTCAAATAACAACACTTTACTGTTGCGAACGTGCACAACAAACACAACAGATTACACAATAGATCAAAGGTCAAATTACAAGGTGTCATGTGGGCAGGCTCGAAGATAGGAGACGCCTGTCCAAAGCAGAACCGGAACCACACGATTTCCTCCGCCACCAGACCCCGGGAATACTGGAGCCGCCAAGTCCCGAACTCCCAGGTGGCCACTGCCTCCGCGTGTCGGACCTGGTACTGCTGGCGAGGAACAAAAACACAATTAAACGTGGGTGCGTCTGCACCCAGCAATCTGCACGGCAGGGAAGCTACCTCCACCTCTCGTTGGAGAAAAAGTCTGTTATCACTCACAAAAATCACAAAAAGGGCTTTCTATCAAGCAGTCAGGCTGAGGATATTACCTTTCAGGTAGAACGATATCTCGGCAAAGAGGTGGAGATGACGTCTTGCTGATATACCGATGCAGATCAGATGAGTGGTGACAGCTGTCACAGGTGATGAATGTCAGCTGTCACCCCGGCTGCTCCTGTGAGGCGGCAGCGCCCTCTGGTGCCTGGAGCCCGCACTCCAGGCAGGGTGCCCTCTGGTGGTGGTGGGCCAGCAGTACCTCCTCTTCAGCGGCCCACACAACACATTCCTCTGCAGATGATCAGTTAGCTGTTTTACAACTACCCTTTCAAGAATTTTTGAGAGAAAAGGAAGGTTGGAGATTGGCCTATAATTAGCAAAGATAGCTGGGTCAAGTGATGGCTTTTTAAGTAATGGTTTAATTACTGCCACCTTAAAAGCCTGTGGTACATAGCCAACTGATAAAGATAGATTGATCATATTTAAGATCGAAGCATTAATTAATGGTAGGGCTTCCTTGAGCAGCCTGGTAGGAATGGGGTCTAATAGACATGTTGATGGTTTGGAGGAAGCAACTAATGAAAATAACTCAGACAGAACAATCGGAGAGAAAGAGTCTAACCAAATACCAGCATTACTGAAAGCAGCCAAAGATAATGATATGTCTTTGGGATGGTTATGAGTAATTTTTTCTCTAATAGTTAAAATTTTATTAGCAAAGAAAGTCATGAAGTCATTACTAGTTAAAGTTAAAGGAATACTCGGCTCAATAGAGCTCTGACTCTTTGTCAGCCTGGCTACAGTGCTGAAAAGAAACCTGGGGTTGTTCTTATTTTCTTCAATTAGTGATGAGTAGTAAGATGTCCTAGCTTTACGGAGGGCTTTTTTATAGAGCAACAGACTCTTTTTCCAGGCTAAGTGAAGATCTTCTAAATTAGTGAGACGCCATTTCCTCTCCAACTTACGGTTATGTTGTGAAAGTGTAGTGACACGGACCCACAACAGGGGGCGCAAATGAACGGCCAATAGATGAGCCAAAAGGTAACAATTTAATGTTGTGAAATGTGCACAACGAACATACAGACAATCTCAGAATATAATTACAGTCAATCCACAAAGGTGACGTGTGGGCAGGCTCGAGGATAGAAGACGTCTGTCCTGAGAAGAGCCGGAACCACACGATTTCCGCCGCCACAGAACCTGGTGAATACTGGAGCCGCCAAGTCCCGAATTCCCAGGTGATCACCGTCCCCAACTGTCGGATCTGGTACTGCTGGCGAGGACAAAGACAGTCAAGTGTGGGTGTGTGTACACCCAGTAACAACAGCGGTGGGAATGCCACCTCCACCTCTCACTCAATAACTGCAGAGTACTGTAGATTCCTCAGGGGAAAAGAGTGCCTTCAACGCTCTCTCAGCTTTCACCGACGGAGGTACCAGTACTCCTGCAAACACTCACAATATACAAATATTGAAATCACAAATGGCTGAGGATATTACCTCCAATGAAGTATGATATCTCGGCAACGAGGTGGAGATGACGTCTGGTCTTTATGGAGTGAGAGGACGTTGAGTAGATGGGTGACAGCTGTCAAGAGGTAATGAGTGACAGCTGTCACCCCCGGCTGTGTCCATGGCGGCAGCGCCCTCTCGTGCCTGAAGCCCGCACTTCAGGCAGGGCGTCCTCTGGTGGTGGGCCAGCAGTACCTCCTCTTCTGGCGGCCCACACACAACAGGTTATCTGCTTTAAGCTGCGAGTTTGTGAGTTATACCACGGAGTCAGGGAGTCAGATGAAGAAATGTGATATTTTTTCTTATTTATCTTTCAGTGTATAAGTCACAGGACCTCCAAATTAGTTGTTGTTGTTCATTTGGCTGCTCCGCTTTGGTAATTGGCACGTTTTATGCCGGATGCCCTTCCGAACGCAACTCCAGTTTTACCTGGAGAAACACACACAGCTGCTGGGGTTCCAAAGAGGTCTCCCATCCAACTCTGTACCTGTGTTCCGTAGTCCTGTCTGGCTGTTTGTGTGTTCCTGACCTCCAGCCTGTTGCTTCGACCACGCCGAGGGCGGTCGCATCTGCTCCACTCTCCCTTATCTCTGTTCTCTGCCTTTAACCTTCAAGTGCCTACTTCACCAGACTGTGAATTCCTCAGATTATATTGGATTCTGGACCTATTGGACTACTATTGGATTAACCATGGAATTGATCAGCTGGTCTCTGAACACTATTGACAACATTTTTCTACAAGAAGTTTAGGACCAGGTGATCCTACCTGTCCAGATGGAACGTATCCTGCAGGCTATGTTCTCGACTCCTGGAGTTCCTGGCGTGTGGCATGCTTGGCGCCTTTCTCCGTTGAGGACGTCGAGGATTTATTCATTTTTGGTCATATGGTAGTAGGCTTATGTGCTGCCCTGATCTACCGGAAAATTGGCAAGACGGCGGCATCAAGAACCACGGCCCCTCGCTTGTCTGTCATGATTAACAAGGTTGGCAAGGCAGTGTATTCTCAGACTGCGATGACTCTTGAACTCAGACACAAATTGGATGACATCTTGGAGCAGATGCGTGCCTTGCACTTGAAGTTGAAGATTTCAGAGGCCAGTGAATATTCTTAATTCATTATTGGGAATATTCTTAATTCATAAATGGGATTTGGTTCTGCAAGTGGAACTGTTAAAAAGTGTTTTTCACTGTTCAAACCATAACATTACAGGCTTATCAAGCCTGAAGGTCAAATTGCCCAACTGCTTTCCTCCAGAGGGATTGTTTTCAGCCTGGGGAACATTTGGCAGTTTCTTATCTCAACTCACAAAGACAATAAACTGCTTTTCACAGGACTGAAGCATGCTCCATCCCCCCCAGCAACACTCCCCTTTCTGGTTCCTGCTTATCATTACTCCTCTCCCCTTCTGCGGGGGCGGTGCAGTTTTAGCTGCAGCCCACATTCTTCCCCCTAAGCTGACAGCGGCGCATCTCAGGGTTGCTGCGTGGCCTTCACCCACTTGCCTCAATTTGGATAACGGACTTCTTCAAACTTAGTGCACATAAACAATGTCAAATGTGTATGTGCTGTCTTTAATTTTGATGTGTGCCATTATTACAGTAAACAAGTAATAATTGTGGACTAATTGCTGTCTGAGGTAACTGGAGTGTAAACACAATTTCTCCACTGTGAGATCAATAAAGTATATATCTATCTAAGTACTAACCAGATCCTGCCCTGCTTAGCTTCTGTGACCTGACGGGATCAGGCTGACACAGAGCAGACCAGCTGCAGGACCTCCAAATTAGTGAAAAAAAATGCAACTTCTTCTCCATAAAATAAAATCTGTTCTATGACATCACCCACCACAAACTGAATCTGAACCCATCTGCATGGAAGACATGAAAGTAGATCCAAAGTGACTTTGCAGCTCACCAGGTGTCCTGCTGTTTCCCTCTTGTCGGCGATGACACCAGAAACTTGTGTGAATCGTGACACTTTGAAAGCAAAGTGATAGAGTAAGATGACAGACCGGCGGTTTGAAGCTGGCGGTTGTGCCAGTGGCGACGAATCCTAATGAAACAACGTTTAACATGGCGATGTCTGTGTTTGGAATTGATAAAAGACAATAACAAAAGCATACAGAACATTGACTGTAATATTAAAAGTACGACAGCGGCACTCGTGCTGAGTTTTTGTTGAAGCTCCATGGCGGCGCCTCTGCAGCAGCAGACTTTTATTTCTACTTTTCACCATTTTCTGATTCTTTTGTTTTTTCGCTCCTGCCGTCCTCTTAAGGACCAAATCTCAGGCTGGATTCCGTCAGACTGCTGCTGAAATGAAAATGAGTCAATGGGCTTTTATTTTGCAGGTGTTTGATGCTTTGAGTCTGCTGTGTCACTGATGAAATGACCACTGAGGTGCACGTGGCCGTGCGGCTGATCTCATTCTGCTGAGATCACATTTGACTCGATGATGAGAAGAACAACACTTCCCATGAGGCCGCTGGCTGCTGCTTCCTGGCAGCGACTGCTGCTCTTCTGACGGGTGTTTCCAGTTAAAATGGAAAAATAGATCACCGTCTGTCTGTCAGCTGTCTTGTCTGTGTCACACGGTGACACAGACAGCCATCTGTAGTGATGCCCTTAAAGCTTTGACACAATCAAGGTGTAAAGTTTAAAGCTGCAGTGACATTAAGGATCAGTAACGCAGAATTTATCTGTGTTTACCAACAACAAATATTGACATCCATTGAAATACTGCTTTACTAGCCGATTAACCCCCCCCACCCACCCCCCAACCACAGGACGGGTTTGATTCAGAGACTGAAATGGAAACATCTTCACCAACAAAGCTATCACCTCCCATCTATCCCGGATTCCAGAACTGTTATAGCCCCATCACACATACACCGACTGAGGCTGAATGGTGTCAGAATGACACATCCGGCCACAGTCGGGAAGTGTCGAGGTGCAGTCTGAAGACGGACGGACAGCAGTCTCTGAGCAGTCTGCATAGCTGATCCCATTCATAATTGCCGCACACTGGCTGTTTGGTAGTTTGGTAGGTGGAAAAGACGCAGCACAACACCAACTAAAACCAGCTCCCAGCCTCATTTCTTACAAATGGAGCCAAGTCTGTCTGAGTTTTGAGTTTGTTTATTTTTTACAGAGGTGTGTGGTTGCACATTGCACTCAGGTCTGCAAGTAAAATAATGCGCAAACTGCTTTGCTGAATAGTTTGGTGCGGGACAACTGTCGTAACGGGCACAAGGTGTGAGGATTTGGAGAAAAGTTTTCTGGATCGAGTCTCAGCTGTAAATTTGACTGTTTGGCAGCTCTCTCTCTCTCTCACACACACACACACACACACACACACACACACACACACACACACACACACACACACACACACACAGATGCATTGTGAACACTGCACATTCTATTCCAAATCAAAACATGAAGAAAAATTGATCAAATTTATTACTTTAAAGAAAGTGAAGAAAGGGGAATATTAGGCTGTTCAAAAAATAGCAGTTTTTGCATTTTTCTTTACAAAATCAAACATTTACTGTATAAACTGAAAAATACTTGAAGATTTATCTTTCCTATGAATCACTCAGTGATTCATAGGAAATAACCGTTGTTTCTTAAAACTGCTTCACATCTGTGTTTCATGGAGTCAAACACCATCGGTCACCTGTGAACAGGTTTTCCAGCCCAGGACTATTGGATTACATCCCACCATTCCTCTGCATTTCTTGGTTTTCCCTCAGAAACAGTATTTTTGATGTCACCCCACAAGTCTTCTGTTGGATTAAGGTCCTGGGAGTGGGCTGGCCACTCCATAATGTTAATCTTGTTGGTCTGGAACCAAGCTGCACACTTGCTGGTGTGTTTGGGGTTGTTTCAAGGGCATTTTCTCTTCTGCATAAGACAACATGAAGTCTTCAAGTATTCTGATGTGTTCAAACTGATCCATGGTCCCTGATATGTGATCAATAGACCCGACACCACAGTATGAGAAACATCCCCATATCATGATGCTCCACCAGGCTTCACTGTCTTCACAGTGGACTGTGGCTTGAATTCAGTTTTTGGGGGTCATCTGACTACATCTGGCAGCAACTTTATCCTTGTAGTATCTTCATATGTGCAATATCCTGTGTCCTTTATTTATTTATTGTATGTTGTGGTTACACAGATACAGAGACAGTTATCAATAGTTTTTTCGAACCCAATTTATCACTATCACACACACCTTGGACTTTTATTCTGTGTTTTTATTTACTCATGCAGTGCATCGATATTTCATTCTGTGACAGCATCTGTGATGTTTTTTACTGAATGACAATAAAAAAGAGTCTAAGTCTGTGGCCCCGAGACCCAAAAAAGACCAAGCTTTTTCTCAGTCCATTTCTCTTGAGGTCAGCCAGTTTGTTCTTTGTCAAACTGTATAGTGCAGCAGATAACTGAAGCAATCATTCAAATGATGAAACAAGCACCAAATTTGGCACAAATACTCCTTAAACATTAGTCTTTTGAAAAAACCCGCTTGCCACTTGAATTTTCAAAAGGCAGCCAGGTAGGGGTCAATTGAGGATTTACACGGGAGTCAAAAACTGAAAATGCTCTCATCATATTGAAACCTATACCACGTTATTTGTCTGATCATACGATTCCAAAATGGTATAGTTTGGGCTATCTGTGAATGAATGTTCTGGAGTTATGGGGTATAAACAGCAAGAATAGTGATGAGTTTCAGTTTGTACAGGGGCCAAAAGTTAAAGTTACTCTAACTTTGGTAAAAGGTGGTGCAAATTATTAGATGAATTAATAGGGTTTCAAAAAGGAATAGTTTGCACCATGTGCCATCCATAGTTATCATGTTATGGGGTAACATATGTCACATGTCATAGAATCCAATGGACGTCAACATTGTTTGAACGTTACTGTGGAGACCAAGCATTCAGCACACAGTCAAAACTATCCCATTTAATAATCCTATTAGCTCAACCAATAATTTGCACCACTTTTTACCAAAACTGGAGTAACTTTAACTTTTGACCCCTGCACAAACTGAAACTGACCTTTTGTTGTGTGTTGGGGGGGCGTGGCTGGATGTTTTGGTGTTCTTTTCTTTTCTTTGCTCTCCAGGTGGCATGAGGGCTGATTTGTCTGTGAAGAAGGTGCTGGCTGAAGAGTCTTCACCCTCATTAACATCATGGAAAGCACCTGTGAGTGGTGCTCACGTGCAACCTGGACGACTTGCAGCTGAAGCAGATAATTGGATGGCGTTCTGCATTTAAGTCATGTGTGATTCAAGCAGAACTGCCGGGAACTCGACCTTGTGACGTTCGTTTGTGAGACGCTAAGGACCGCGCCTGGGTTTTGACACATCGAGCCCGTGAAGCGGGGAGGGGTGAGGACACATGCTGTCAGCACACACGAAAGGTAATTGAGTGTTTGAGTAGTTGTTGATAGTGGCTTGGTGTTTTGTTGCACAGTATACTGGAATTGTAAAGAGAATTGTGCAGTTTGCTTCTCACTGCTGTGGCGTGAAGGATAAGTGATCCTCCACTTGTTGTGAGAAGCTGCTCATTTGCATAAAGTAAAAAAAAAGGACACTGACCTGAGTGTGTTGCTGATAGCGTGTGTTTATTGGAAGATATAGTTGTATCTGTTGCCTTACCTCACCTTCTCTTTGCTTCACAGAGAATCAGTTTGTCGTGTCCACCTGGGGGGTGTTTGGCGGTGGTAGGAAGTCCAGGAGCGCCGGCTTTAATCCTTGCGGGCGCTGGAGAGCGAGCCACGAATCACTCCACCAGAGGGACGTTGTTTTTATGTTTTTACACTTTTAAGCACAGGTGAATAATAAATAGTTTCTGTTTGGAACCGCTCTCTGGTTATTTTTAGCGCTGGGTCCTGTCTGACGCAGGTCCGCTCCTCAACCCGCGTCGACACATAACAGCAGTTCCCGGCCATTCCATAATGGACCCAGCGGCAGAGGCGGTTCCTTTTGCCGAAAAGATTCAAGAACACTTGGAGAAAACATGGGAGCAAGTACAGCATCTCGCAAATCAAATTAAACAAACAGACGCCCGTGTTACGGAGCTTGCAGCTCAAGCCGTTCCGCTTCCTGCAGCGCCAGCTGCGGCATCATCGATACCAGGGCAGATAACTCCGTCACCCAGAGATTCGGTGTTTGAACCGATCATTTGTCATCCGGAGCCTTATGCGGGAGACGTCGAAGCTTGTGCTTCGTTTCTGATGCAATGTTCTCTGGTTTTTGCTCAACGGTTGCTGAATCTCAGGCAGGGGAGGCGGAGTGCGGCGGAATATTCCGTGGACGTCCGGATTTTTTCTGCTCAATCAGGTTGGAATGCCGCAGCATTACGGGCGTGTTTGTAGACGGGTTAAATGAGTCATTAAAAGACGAGCTGGCGGTCCGTGATGAGCCAAACGATTTAGACGAGCTAATATCGGTGGTGATTCGTCTAGATGATCGGATGAAGGAGCGTGGACGCGAGAGAGGACGCCCATCAGAGCGTTTTTTTTTTTGTCTCGGGGCTTTCCCCGACACAAAGCTGGGCCGCCTCTTCTTCGCCCCACTGAGGCTCCTCCGACGGGACCTCCGGCTCCTCCTATTGACGAGCCCATGCAGCTCGGACGAGTCAAGATTCCTGTATTGCCCCGACACGTAAGCGTCAAGAGAAATAACGGTGACGTAACTCCAAGTGTTCTGGGACAGGCAAAAGAACCCACATAAAAAAATAAATAAATAAATAAATTCTAGCACAAGTAAATGTTTTGTTTTCTTTAATCAGGGGTTATACTTGTTTGGGGAGGTAGGGGCGTATCTGGTGGAGTGATAGGCGGTTAGAAGCCCGCCTGGGCTCACTTACTTGTCAATTTTGTATGTGTTTTTAGGTATTTTCTGTTTGGGTTGTTGGGTCGTTTTGTTTTGTTGCTTTTATTTCTCTACATTCCTAACCCCAACCTCACTTGCCCTTAGACCGCTTGTCTTGTGGGTTGTGGGGTGGTGCAGGTTGGTCACGCTGGGCATTCTCAGAAGACCTCTGCACCTAGGGGGGGGGGGGGTGTTAGAGGCGTTCTTTTAGTTTGGTTAGGGCCCGGTTCCACTCCAGCCTCGGTGAGCCTTTGTACCGATTGTCATGGGTGTTGCCGGGGTGTGGTGCAGCGGAGACATGCCTCAGTCGGAGGGGTGGGCCGATCTGTTGCCGTTTGCCATTTCGGTAGTTCCACCCCTCCCGAGTGGCTGGGGTATGGTCGAGTTGGGGCACCGGACGTATTTCCGGTTCTCCGCTGCGCCTTGGGGTTGGAGCTGGGTTAGTTTTTACCTGTTCCCTTCTCCGGCTTAATGTTTTGAGCCGTTCGCCAAAATAGAGCCACCGAGGGGCTCTGGGAGGGACCTGGGGTCTTTCGGGGTGCCGGGGAGGGTAACAGGGTTTATGGTCGTTTTATATCCCCCCGGGGTTGTTTTTGGTTGTCCTCCGGGGGTTGGTTTTTGGTTTTATTTTGTTTCCTTCCGGGTTCCGCCTCCAGGGTTGATGGGACGGTCCTCTGGGGGGGAATTGGCTTGGAACCGACCGGCCAAGTGTGACCGGATCTGGGGTTCCGGGGTTGTGGGGAGGGTACCTCCTGGGGTTGATGATACGGTCCCCTGGGGGGTACCGTTTTACTCCATGTAGACCTGGGGACCTTGTGGGATTACGGTTTTGGCTGTTCCTCCTGGAACTGGCAATGAAGGCCTTCTGAGGGGGGGTTGAGCTCTGCAGGTCATTCTGGGGGGGTTGTTTGTTATTTTTCTTTTATGCATTTACGTTTGTACTGTGTTTGTGGGACTGTGTTGGGTTTTTGTGTTTGGGAGTTTTTCTTTTCCTCTCGGGGTTTGATGGGACGGTCCCCTGGGGAGGTTTTGGGTGGGTTTTATGTTTTTTTTTGTGTGGGTGGACTTGTTCTGGGGACTGTTTTGGGGCTTTTGTTGATTCCAGCCGGCCTTCCAGCTGCGGTGCCTGTCTTGCCGTCTGCTTCCTGACGTGGACCCCGGAGGGAGGTGCTGTTCTCGGGCCTGGTCTGTTCAGTCGCCGGGAGACTTCCCGTTGATGGGGGGGTACTGTTGTGTGTTGGGGGGGGCGTGGCTGGATGTTTTGGTGTTCTTTTCTTTTCTTTGCTCTCCAGGTGGCATGAGGGCTGATTTGTCTGTGAAGAAGGTGCTGGCTGAAGAGTCTTCACCCTCATTAACATCATGGAAAGCACCTGTGAGTGGTGCTCACGTGCAACCTGGACGACTTGCAGCTGAAGCAGATAATTGGATGTGTGTGTGTGTGTGTGTGTGTGTGTACATGAGCTTTTGATAAGAGCCAATGTTGTGCAAATCAAGGAATATTTGAAGATGATCTTCTGTCCATTTTCTGGTATTAATGACACATTTAACTCCATAGGAAGTTAGCTTTGAGTTAGTGGAAGTTAGCATACACGCTAATGCCTCAAATGTCTTTTAAATGACTCCAGAGGTGTTATCAGGTTACAAAAACAGCATTTTCTGTTTTAGAAGTGTTTATGTCTCGCTAACTTTTACATAATATATGACACAGAGGATATATTTACACACAAACAAAACTGAATGTTGCAGCTAGCTACCAGCCTGTGACGTCACCTTGCTAGTGTCCACGAAATGCCTTGTGAAATGTCTTGTAAAATGTCTTGTAAATGGCTCCAGAGGTGTTATTAGGTTCCAAAAACAGAGTTTTCAGTTTTAGAAAAATGTGACTTTTTTACCCTCTTAAAATAGGTCACAGTTAGTCATCTTTGAACTTGTCCATGGTATGTGTCCTAAGAATGTTCCCTGTGAATTTGAAGACTCTGGCAGTAATAGGATTGGACTTATGCTGCGCACAGACAGATGGATGGACGGACGCGAAGCCTTTGCAATACGCGATGGCCATATTTGATGGCCTTGGTGTGCAGGGTGGCAGGATACAAAGGAAAGGAACACAACAGAAATCACTCTTGCTGTTCCGTGAAGGTTGTCTGAGGATTTTGGTGTTACCCTTTACTGAAAGAAATTTTAAAATCTTGTCGTCTCTCCAGTCAGATATTTTCTTTGTCATCTTCCTTTAAATGGACCTTCTTCTTCACCCTCAGATGTTTCTGTTCTCACCTTCAGTTCCTCCACGAAACATCCAGATAAGTTGACGGGGCAGAACACTTGATTCCACTGGACTTTAACTTATCGCCTCCTTTCCACGCACCATAACGTAGCCGCGACGATTGTGTCCCCTCATTTCTGCAGAAGCTTCTGTGATGTCCGTCATATGTACAAAACTCCTCCTTCAGATTTTTTTTCCAGTCCAGAATTTACCTCGTACATTCAAAAGACTGAAGTTTTGCTGTGGATTTCAGAGAGATCTGAATGCGCTGTGTGCCAGTAAGCTAGCTCTGTAAAGCTAACTAGTTTAAAAATGCTAACAAGCTAGCGCCTTCATTCCACTTGCTTGATTTTCAACAATCAAATGCGTGTAGTTGGAGAAGTAAAACAAAAATAGTTTAGCAACTTTAACACATTGTGAATATTAGCTATGCTTAGCAGCAGTAAGAGACAAATTTGTTATGTTGTTTTGTCTCTGTAAAGTTCTGTGTGCATATTACATACAGCTGGCAAAATTAGCTCACATTACGCTCCCATACGTTGTCTGTAAACAAGGCGTTAACACACAATACACGTGCACACGTGTGTTTATATGCATTTTGTTTTTTCTTTGTGTTCTGTAAGCAGCAGAGGTTCTGACCCGCCTGAGGGCGGTGCTCTCAACTCAGGGTAAAAACAAAAATGTGGCGCTGGGGGGGCTAATAGTGTGTTGGGGAGAAGGGGGCTGATAAGCGCCTTAGAGGAAAAGATAACAGCAGATAGGGAAAGCAGCATGAAGGCTGAAAGTGAGCGAGCGAGACCGAGACGAGAAGAGAAAGAGATACAGAGGAGGCGAGAGGCTGAATTTAATAAATTAGATCAGGCACCTTGCTGGTTCCCTAGCAACCCAGACAAGACGAGCCTGGTCTGAGCTGCAGGATAAAGGTCCTTCTTCCATCTCCGGACGCCGTCCTCCAACTGTTTCCTGTCCAATCTCTTCACAGTCCCAATCGTCGCCATCGACACCTTTATTTAGCAGCTGATAGCTTGTGCTGATGGGAAGCAGAGTTGAATCTGGATTTGAAAAACATCCTGCTACTGTTTGCCCTTCAAGTAACACACTCATCAGTAAGCTTGCTTGGAGAGTAAATTTTACTTTAAATAGTGTTTATACTCAATGACGTTTATCACCTAAATGACAGAAATAAAATTAAAGGCTTATTTACTGTTGAATATATGATACAAGAGTCATTTCATTCCTTTCACTATTTCAAATTTAGAAATTTTCAGGGTCAGTGATGATGTGTGTTGTGATAAGACCAGAGAACAAAGTGCAAAATGCAGGAAGTAGGAAAAAGACAAATAACAATTTACTGTGTAACAGACAGTTGAAATATGCAGAAAATCCAGGAAGGAGACACCGACGTCACCAGAATGCTTGATGGGAGGAGTACTCAGAACCAGAACTAGGACCAGGTGGCCGCAACGGATCTGACAGAAGGCAGGAATGCTGGAGGCATAAGAAACAGAGACTGCTAGGACTGATCCCAGAGAGATACACCGGGAATAATGCAGGGAAGAAATACAGAGGCCAGGTACCAGGCAGGCACAGCTGAGTTCCTGGCGACTGTAGAGAGGCAAGACCAGGGTTTAAATGCAGGTGACTGCTGGCAGGTGTGTGGAATAAGCTCCGTGTCACGGCGCCTGGAGAATCAGGAAGGGAGGGGGAGCAGAGCAGATCCAAGATAACACAACATGACGACTTTCACTGTGAGGCAACGTCAGTTATAACATGTTGGCCCTGTGGTGCATTTGCATGATCCTGCATGCATTCGTCTCAGAAAAGGTGAAGGACACGCCCACATGTCACCTGGCTGCAGCAGGTAGATAGGTGGAGATGGACTGGATGCCTGCCTGGCTGGTTCCCAGTCACAATCAAAGGTGTTTCTGCAGGGTAATAGATGTGGCGATGCACAGCACTTGACCTGTTCTCTGGCAAGAAAACAGTTTCAAACAGGTGTGCCCATGATCTTCAGTGTCATGGTAGATTACTGAGACGGTCACAGACGTGCTGTGGCTCCAGCTCAACTTTTCATAATATTTCTATTCATAAATCAGCAAAGGAATGTGACACAGACTTCAATTGACCTCTTCCTGAAACTACGTACATCATCTTAGCTGTGGTTTTGATTCTTCCTCGAGACTCACAGCCAGTCCTGGAGACCGAAGAAGACCACATGGTCCTGCAACATCAGCGCCTGTGCTTCCAATGGCTGCAGCTTGTGTCAGTCTGGGGGAAATGCTTGGGGGAAAAACCCTTCCCATCAACATGAAAACACTAAAATTTTTATTTCGGCAGTAAGTGACAAAGAAAATCATTGTGAAAAAAATGTGTGGAGGGATTTATTAATTTTTTTCTTTTCTTTTCAAGAGCAGTGGGCAGCAATTATCCCACCCCCCCATTACAGCAATTATGTAATTTAGTGACGTGGATGCTGGCGTTTCCATCACTGATGCATTTTATTCATATTATGAGCATTTACATGAAAATAGAAAACATCCAGCTGACACTGGTAAGTGAATTCATTTTCTGTTTCCATGTACCAACTCCCTGCCATGCAGCTCCCAGCTGGTAGTGCTGCTTTGTTACACAACACATATTTTCATTTTTGAACATTACACATTGAACTAAAATAATTCATGTTACACTACTATTGTGACCCAAAGTAAACCCATTCCTAACACCAAAGCAGTTTCTCAACACGAATAAAGGGTGTTTTCACAAAAGATTTGAAGAACTTTTAAAAACTTGTAAGGCAGTTGTATGTCTCACATTCAGAAATTGGAAATTGTTCTGAGCGTTTTGATATGCAACACAGGTGCATTATACTATATGCAAATTCCTTTAAAGAGGAATTACAGAAGGTACGCTAAAATGACCTAGACATGTGAGTCAGTAGCAAAACTTTATATATATTTTTTTTCTTTAAAATATGTTTCTGTAACATGTCTGTGTGACCTTTGAAAAATGTTCAAAAACACCCAGATGACCTCCAGATGCTTCCTCATTTATCCAAAGATGCCTGGGCTTACATAAACTATAACAGATATCATACATTCTGTGTACAACCAATGTGCAGATGGTGCAGGTTACCGTAACAACCCTCAGGGTGGTAAATAGGCCAAAGGGTAAAAATAGCACTCTGCCACCTCACACCCCCTGCCCCTGTCTATGAATTTTGCTGTCTATATTTATGATTTTTTATATTCCAAAATAAAATGAGATTCTTTAATGCTTCCAGCAGCTACTGTAGGTTTGAAAATAAAAACCCATTCCTGCCACCTCAATCATCCTGCAAACAGCTGATGGCGCAAAACTGCTCCAAACAAGCCGGAAATACTTTCACAGGAGCTTGCATATTTGTCCGCATCGATCAGAGAGCAGTGGAATAAAAACAGATAGGATGTCTCCTGTGATCAATAGCTGTGGTAATGTTGTGCAAGTGTCTGAGTTGCAATGTGATGATGGAAACATCCGCCCGAAATCATTCTTCTATCCAACACTCCTCAATAAACTCAGACGTGAAGCAGCAAACATCCAGGTTCTGATGGTCGGGGAGGGTTTGCTCTCAAACTGGATCATGAATGAAAAAGGAATTTAAACAAAAAAGATTTATTTGGAATTTTAACACATGATAAAACTGAAAACAGACTAAGGAGCAGTGGCGGCTGGTCCATAGGGGGCACTGGGGCACCGCTCCCCCCCAGATGTGGAGGGAAAAAATTATCAAATATATTTAAAAAAAATACATTATCAATGTCAGTTTGACTTAATACTATGTCCCCTACATGTAATCTGAATTATTAAAACACATTTCCACCAACTGACTCTCATTCAACAGTGCATTTCCACCGAGAGAACGTATCATTTCTCTTCTTGGGCACTCACTCATCAGCCCCTTGAAGTGCAGTGAAATGACCAATTGTGTGTGGTTGCTAAATCAAATCAAATCAAATCAATTTTATTTATATAGCGCCAAATCACAACAAACAGTTGCCCCAAGGCACTTTATATTGTAAGGCAAAAGCCATACAATAATTACAGAAAAACCCCAACGGTCAAAACGACCCCCTATGAGCAAGCACTTGGTGACAGTGGGAAGGAAAAACTCCCTTTTAACAGGAAGAAACCTCCAGCAGAACCAGGCTCAGGGAGGGGCAGCTGGGACTGGTTGGGGCTGAGGGAGAGAATCAGGAAACAGACATGCTGTGGAAGAGAGCAGAGATCAATCACTAATGATTAAAAGCAGAGTGGTGCATACAGAGCAAAAAGAGGTGAATAAAAAAAACACTGAGTTCATCATGGGAACCCCCCAGCAGTCTAAGTCTATAGCAGCATAACTAAGGGATGGTTCAGGGTCACCTGATCCAGCCCTAACTATAAGCTTTAGCAAAAAGGAAAGTTTCAAGCCTAATCTTAAAAGTAGAGAGGGTGTCTGTCTCCCTGATCTGAATTGGGAGCTGGTTCCACAGGAGAGGAGCCTGAAAGCTGAAGGCTCTGCCTCCCATTCTACTCTTAAAAACTCTAGGAACTACAAGTAAGCCTGCAGTCTGAGAGCGAAGCGCTCTATTGGGGTGATATGGTACTATGAGGTCCCTAAGATAAGATGGGACCTGATTATTCAAAACCTTATAAGTAAGAAGAAGAATTTTAAATTCTATTCTAGAATTAACAGGAAGCCAATGAAGAGAGGCCAATATGGGTGAAATATGCTCTCTCCTTCTAGTCCCTGTCAGTACTCTAGCTGCAGCATTTTGAATTAACTGAAGGCTTTTCGGGGAACTTTTAGGACAACCTGATAATAATGAATTACAATAGTCCAGCCTAGAGGAAATAAATGCATGAATTAGTTTTTCAGCATCACTCTGAGACAAGACCTTTCTAATTTTAGAGATATTGCGCAAATGCAAAAAAAGCAGTCCTGCATATTTGCTTAATATGCGCTTTGAAGGACATATCCTGATCAAAAATGACTCCAAGATTTCTCACAGTATTACTAAATGTCAGTAATGCCATCCAGAGTAAGGATCTGGTTAGACAAGATGTTTCTAAGATTTGTGGGACCAAGTACAATAATTTCAGTTTTATCTGAATTTAAAAGCAGGAAATTAGAGGTCATCCATGTCTTTATGTCTGTAAGACATTCCTGCAGTTTAACTAATTGGTGTGTGTCCTCTGGCTTCATGGATAGATAAAGCTGGGTATCATCCGCGTAACAATGAAAATTTAAGCAATGCTTTCTAATAATACTGCCTAAGGGAAGCATGTATAAAGTGAATAAAATTGGTCCTAGCACAGAACTTTGTGGAACTCCATAATTAACCTTAGTCTGTGAAGAAGACTCCCCATTTACATGAACAAATTGTAATCTATTAGATAAATATGATTCAAACCACCGCAGCACAGTGCCTTCAATACCTATGGCATGCTCTAATCTCTGTAATAAAATTTTATGGTCAACAGTATCAAAAGCAGCACTGAGGTCTAACAGGACAAGCACAGAGATGAGTCCACTGTCTGAGGCCATAAGAAGATCATTTGTAACCTTCACTAATGCTGTTTCTGTACTATGATGAATTCTAAAACCTGATTGAAACTCTTCAAATAGACTATTCCTCTGCAGATGATCAGTTAGCTGTTTTACATCTACCCTTTCAAGAATTTTTGAGAGAAAAGGAAGGTTGGAGATTGGCCTATAATTAGTTAAGATAGGTGGGTCAAGTGATGGCTTTTTAAGTAATGGTTTAATTACTGCCACCTTAAAAGCCTGTGGTACATAGCCAACTAATAAAGATAGATTGATCATATTTAAGATCGAAGCATTAATTAATGGTAGGGCTTCCTTGAGCAGCCTGGTAGGAATGGGGTCTAACAGACATGTTGATGGTTTGGAGGAAGTAACTAATGAAAATAACTCAGACAGAACAATCGGAGAGAAAGAGTCTAACCAAATACCAGCATTACTGAAAGCAGCCAAAGATAACGATATGTCTTTGGGATGGTTATAAGTAATTTTTTCTCTAATAGTAAAATAAAATAATGAATAAAATAAATAATAAATAAAATTTTATTAGCAAAGAAAGTCATGAAGTCATTACTAGTTAAAGTTAAAGGAATACTCGGCTCAATAGAGCTCTGACTCTTTGTCAGCCTGGCTACAGTGCTGAAAAGAAACCTGAGGTTGTTCTTATTTTCTTCAATTAGTGATGAGTAGTAAGATGTCCTAGCTTTACGGAGGGCTTTTTTATAGAGCAACAGACTTTTTCCAGGCTAAGTGAAGATCTTCTAAATTAGTGAGACGCCATTTCCTCTCCAACGTACGAGTTATCTGCTTTAAGCTGCGAGATGGTGAGTTATACCATGGAGTCAGGCACTTCTGATTTAAGGCTGTCTTTTTCAGAGGAGCTACAGCATCCAAAGTTGTGCTCAATGAGGATGTAAAACAATTGATGAGATAATCTATCTCACGCAGAGTTTAGGTAGCTACTCTGCACTGTGTTGGTATATGGCATTGGAGAACATAACAAAGAAGGAATCATATCCTTAAACCTAGTTACAGCGCTTTCCGAAAGACTTCTACTGTAATGAAACTTATTCCCCACTGCTGGGTAGTCCCGTAAATGTAAATGTTACTAAGAAATGATCAGACAGAAGGGGGTTTTCAGGGAATACTGTTAAGTCTTCAATTTCCATACCATAAGTCAGAACAAGATCTAAAGTATGGTTAAAGTGGTGGGTGGACTCATTTACATTTTGAGCGAAGCCAATTGAGTCTAATAATAGATTAAATGCAGTGTTGAGGCTGTCATTCTCAGCATCTGTGTGGATGTTAAAATCGCCCACTATAATTATCTTATCTGAGCCAAGCACTAAGTCAGACAAAAGGTCTGAAAATTCACAGAGAAACTCACAGTAACGACCAGGTAGATGATAGATAACAACAAATAAAACTGGTTTTTGGGACTTCCAATTTGGATGGACAAGACTAAGAGTCAAGCTTTCAAATGAATTAAAGCTCTGTCTGGGTTTTTGATTAATTAATAAGCTGGAGTGGAAGATTGCTGCTAATCCTCCGCCTCGGCCCGTGCTACGAGCATTCTGGCAGTTAGTGTGACTCGGGGGTGTTGACTCATTTAAACTAACATATTCATCCTGCTGTAACCAGGTTTCTGTAAGGCAGAATAAATCAATATGTTGATCAATTATTATATCATTTACTAACAGGGACTTAGAAGAGAGAGACCTAATGTTTAATAGACCACATTTAACTGTTTTAGTCTGTGGTGCAGTTGAAGGTGCTATATTATTTTTTCTTTTTGGATTTTTATGCTTAAATAGATTTTTACTGGTTATTGGTGGTCTGGAAAAATAATAAATATTTGGCCAATCAGAATCACCAAATTTAATGGCTTGGCTCACCTGTGGATTGATCAAAGTGCTGCTGTTTGAGCGATATTTATTTTTTGTCTCCTTCTGTTTTGTTGGAGTAAGTTGAAGAACTTGGGACTTTACGATTGCTGCTCCTCCTGGCCATTATGTCTCTGTGGTTTTCAGCTGTGGACTCGCCTTCGAATCCACTTCAGCTCAGGTGAGCCGACAAGCTCTTAGGATTTCTTCCCGAATGTTGCTCCTGGTGGGGAAATGAGGATGAAAATTTAAGATAAAATGAATGTGTGATGTTTGTCTGTTTTAGGGGGTCAAAGCAGTGATCTTTATTGGTGCAGTGGACCAGTTATAAAGGTTAGGGGAGATCGGGGCTGTTTGTAACAGTGTTCAAAGCTGCAGCCATGGTGGCATTTGGTGATAAAATATTGGAGTAGTTTCAACTTGATTTCAGTTTACATGTAATGAGGATCAGCCCACAGAAGTGAAATATTCTTTGGAGTATTCCACGACCTAAAACAAATGATTTGCTCATCTAAAAAACCTAAAATGGCAATTTGCATGTTTTTTTTAAGTGATGTAATCTGTGCAAGTAAGACAAAAGTAGAGGCTAGTAAACATGGCGTTCTTACATATCAGCTTGTCTCGAGCTCTCATGGCAAAACAACCAACATCACTACACAGACCAACCAAAATAATGTTTTACTGTCACCACAGCAAGAGGGTGGTGGTACCATACTTTATTTAGCAATAGCACAAGAGAAAAGGACAACATGATATTAAATTAACTCTGCTGGTGCATGTTACAAATCTGCAAATACATGCAGATAGGTTTGGAAGGTTTGCTGACAGTTGTGCACATATTGCTAATGCTGGACTGTACTGAATGCTAGCTACATGTTACTCTAAAAGCATAAGCAGGAGTTAGTGAAAAGCACCTTGTTGGTAAGTGCTACAAGTACACAAATGTCTCTGAGACTAAGTGACAGCAACTAGACCAGTTATCCATTTGACTTCTTCAGTTTTTGGATGAGTGGTGGAGCATCCAAGACGTCCTGATACTGTAGAGACTATACAGTTGCGCATAAACGTTTACATGCACTAGCAGAATTTTTTTTTTTTTTTTGGCCCATTTTTCAGAGAATATTAATGATAACATAAAAACTTTTTTCCACTCATGGTTAGTGGTTGTGTGAAGTCAAACAACTGTGTTTTCTTTTTTTAAATCACAATGACATCAGAAACTAACTAAATGACCCTGATCAAAAGTTTACATACGCTGGTGATTTTGGCCTGATAACATGCACACAAACTGACACAAACGGGTTTGAATGGCTATATAAGGTAACCATCCTCACATGTGATCTGTTTTCTTGGAAAACAGATCACAATCAGAAGTGTTCAAACTCTCCTTAAGAAGTGAAAAATGAGGGATTCTGTTGGAACCAAACCATGGTCAGGTAGACCAACACAAATCTCAGCAACAAGTGCCAGGAAAATTGTTCGGGATGAAAAGAAAAATCCACAAATAACTTCAGCTGAAATACAGGACTCCTCACCTGTGATCTGTTTTGGAATGATTGTGTGTGTATAAGAGGTCAGTGAGTTTCTGGGCTCCTAACAGACCCTTGCATCTTTCATCCAGTGTTGCACTGATGTTTCTGGTTTATGAGTCATAGGTGAAGCAAAAGAATTGTCAAAGAAAAGGCAATTGAACTTCATAAAATAGAAAAGAGATATAAAAAGATATTCAAGGGACTGAGAATGCCAATCAGAAGTGTTCAAACTCTCCTTAAAGAAATTCTAACTCAGCCACTGAGTGAGTTCACACAAGACACTTATAGTCAGACTAACTCAAGTTTAGCAAAACATTTAATTAAATGGTTTTGTGCACTTAATTTGTTTTGTTCTCTACACTTAATTAATTTTAACCAGTTTAAAAAGGTTTTGGTGTTATTAGTTAGCCAAATTATTTTACTTATTCTAGCTTCATTTTGCCTCCATTCCACTCAGTAATGTTCATGCAAATTATTACCTTAATTTTCTCTCTCTCTTGGAAGGTGGTGTGAACATTGTAGGATGTACATAATGTTCTTTTGTCAATTGAGGATTTTTTCCATATTTTGAAAGAGTCTAAATTTGGTGATATTTTCTATTGTGTTAAGGTCGGTGTCATTGTGAAGCCCAGGATCTGTTTGGCTGAAGATAATGTCAATGCTGTACAGTTTGGTGTACTATGTGTGTTTTTGGTGTCAAATGGTGAAATGTTCTTTTCTCAAGAACTTGAGTGTTGTATTTGTATTTGATACTGTTCCTTTCCAAAGTATAATTGAGGCCTAATATAGCTGAAATTGGTTAACTTTATCTGTGAAACTGTTGATTTTGAGAAGGACATGAAATGATTATTGTGGAATTGTAGTAATTTTCCAACTGTTCATTTGAATGCCTGTACTGGACAAGGCAGAGAAATCTATTGGCACACCAGCCGCCACTGCTAAGGAGAAACTAATCCACACACCTCTGCCAAACTAAAACAAGTTAAAGATAATATTTCTTCAAATATTAAGGACACTGTACAAAACCGGCCCAGAAAATGTTGTATCCAGAAGCAAAATTTTAGTTTGCCAGAAATGACTTACAATTATCATCTGAAATAAAGAAAGGTAAGTCCTGATATTTCCTGATTTTTGTAGATGTGATGCTAAGATTAGCACATCACCTGCAGGTTTGCTTTGAGAGTCTTGAACTTCTCAAAAGAAAATTACAGATTGGAGGAGATGCAGAGCACACTTTAATTTTTCCACTGAGGCCATAAAAACTATTAAAGTATACGTGTGTCTTTGGGTGACAACATGGCGCCCGGTGTGATTTTGGTTGATACCTTTTCATCTACATGGACGCCCCCTAGTGGCTGTCACCAGACACTGCAGAGGCTGTGTGCTGAACATGGGTGCAAATTTTTCATGAATTTTGATCACCTTTCCTGCATTCAGGACAGAAATGAAATTATAACGCAAATATGATTTTACTCATAAGTGAGATCACAAAAGACAATAAAAAACATTTTATTTGTATTTCCATTTAATTAAAAGCATTATAGAAAGACAATTAATAATAATAATAAATTGATCATTGCAAGAGTTGTGTTTGGTCTCAGTCACATCACACGACTGCCAGGAAACATTATTCTTTTGTTTATAATTCTGAGTGTGTGAGGATACAAGGAGACACACACACACACACACACACTCATCTTCAACTACATAGTCCAATTATGGGTCATGGGGGGCTGGAGCCTATCCCAGCAGTCATAAGGTGTGAGGCGGGGTTCACCCAGGACGCCACATACAGACAAACAAACACATTCACACCTACAGACAATTTAAAGTTCCCAGTCCACCTAATCTGTGTCTTTGGATGTGGGAGGAAGCCGGAGCACCTGGAGGGACCCCACAAAAACATGCAAACTCCACAAAGAAAGGCCACAGGTGGGAATCAAACCCATGACCTTCTCGCTGTGAGGCAACAGTGCTAACCACCAAGACACCGTGCTGCTGTCTAACATAGGTTTTGAACAAAATATTTAGTGGAGCAGGTAACTGTCAATTTGTTCATATCTGGAAACAAGCACCAAAATTGGCACGCATACTCCTTAGACATTACTCTTTTTTCAAAAGAGTAATGTCTTTTGAAAATTTTTATTCTTCTCTACAAGAGTCAAGGCAGAAGTCAAGACTACCAGAGCAAGAATTTTAGCTGAGGAAGCTTCTGCGATTTGAAGCGAAACGTCCTCACGTCAAGCAACCCAGTCCAGTCGAAGATTCAAGCTTCTCTACTTTTGAAAAAAAGAAAAAAAAAAAAGATTGGCTACTTGAATTTTCAATAGGCAGCCAGATAGGGGTCAAAATTAAAACATACTCTAATCATATTGAAAACTACACATTATTTGTCTGATCACAAAGATTCCAAAAAGTTTTAGTTTGGACTATCTATAACTGAATGTTATGGAGTTATGAGGTAAAAACAGCAAGAATGGTAACAAAGGTCAATTTCAGTTTGTACAGGGGTCAAAAGTCAAAGTTGCTCCAATTTCAGTAAAAGATGATGCAAATTATTAGTTAACAAGATTTTAAAAAATAGTGTGCACCATGTCTCATGCTTAGTTACCACGCCACAGGGTAACATATGTCACATCATAGAATCCAATGGACATTGACCTTGTTTGACCTTTACTTTGCAGACAAAACATTCAACACAGTCAAAACTATTCCATTTATTAATCCTACTAGCTCAACCAATAATTTGCTTAATTTAGTTCTATTTAATGTCATGACCAAGGTAGCTTCAAGCCAAATAGGTTGACTAGTTACACTGCTGTTAATACACACACACACACACACACACACACACACACACACACACACACACACACACACACACACACACACACACACACACACACACACACACACACACACACACACACACACACACACACACACAGAGTGACAATACAAAATAAAGTTTGTAAAATAATTTTATTTACAGAAACAAAAAAATGAAAAACTATCTCTTACCAACTGTTAAAAAGTATTTACTCTTGAGTTATTTCATCCTTAAAATCTGTTAACTGCATTCATAACTGTGTTCGGCTGAACTGGACACACCCCAGGGATGCTCAATTCCAGCCCCCTTCAGTAAAGCCATCAGTTAAACAGAATTATTTCAGCAGAGTGTCATTATAGTCCAGGAGCCAGTCATCAATTTTGAACTGATTGGTACCACGTAAGGTGACCAGATGACACTTAGAATCTAGCCTCATTCTACCATGGCCTACACAAAAATGTATGATAACCATCACAGGGTGGTAGTTTTAGCCAGCTAGGGGTCAATGAAGAATTACACAGAGGTCAAAATGTAAAAATGCTCAAATCATGTTGAAAACTATACCACGTTACTTGTCTGATCATAACCATTCCAAAAAACAACACAAATGGTGACAAAGGTCAATTTCAGTTTGTACAGGGGTCAAAAGTCAAAGTTGCGCCAATTTCAATAAAAGATGAAGCAAATTATTGGTTGAAATAAAAGGATTAATAAATGGAAACGTTTTTACTGTGTTGAATGTTTGGTCTCCAAAGAAAAGGTCAAACAAGGTCAACATCCATTGAATTCAAGGACAGGTGGTATATGTTACCTGTAACGTGATAACTAAGCATGACAGACAGTGCAAACTATTCCTTATTAGAACCCTATCAACCAAAAACAATAATTTGCATATTTTTTTAAAGAAATTGGAGCAACTTTAATTTTTGACCCCTGTACAAACTGAAACTGACCTTTGTCACAATCTTTGCTGTTTTAACCCCATAACTCCAGAACATTTCGTCATAGATGGTCCAAACTATACCTTTTTGGAATCGTTATTATCAGGCAAATAATGTGATATAGTTTGCAATAGGATTGGAGCATTTTTAGTTTTTAACTTCTGTGTAATTCTTCCATTGACCCCTACCTGGCTACAGCTACCACCCTGGGATAGTTATCATACATTTTTGCGTAGGCCATGGTACACCGAGACTGGATTCTAAGTGTCGTTTGGTCACCTTCAGTGATACCGAAAACCTGCTTGGCCCATGGACTATTAGTTCAAAAGTGTCACCTGGACAGCTAAGGTGAAATGGCATTCGGGGGCTGGTGTTCGGGTCAGGGATACGGGTGAAATATGCCCAACGCAAACTCGGTCCCAGGTGTGAACTGGGCTGGGGGCGAACTAGGGTTAGCTCTGGTGCTGAGTGCCTGTGTGAGTTTTTAAATCCAGGCCAAGATCTTCCGAGGGCCACGTTCTCATTTCCCTGGTTCAGTAAGTGGGCTTTGGACATGTCTGGAAGGTCTCCTGGTTACAGGAGTTGGTTACCTGAGGTCATATCCTAGACTGTGACATTGGGTGTGTTCCTTGGCCTCATCTCTCCCAGCTTAGCCCAGAGGCGAAGTAGTGGTGTGGGATTTTTGAACTGGTTTAGCTGAATTGGCGGTGGGAACTGATCATCTAAATATTTTAATTTTATTTAGTTTGGTTCTTGGGTTTGCACCTGGGTCACCATGTATCACACTTGGATGGAATGGAGCCCTACCTTACACATGGTGCAAAGCCCAGCACAAGTGTCACTGCTAGATTCCACCCAACCTAGTTGTCATTTTTAAACCCAGTGCCTGCATCCTCGAAAATAACTTGGTCTAAAAAGGAGGTGTGGTCTGATGCAGAGCTGGCGCACTGCTATCATCCGTCACCAGAAACCTTTTAGCACCATCAGCAGAAAGTTTTTTGCTGTACAGGGAATGCAACACTCAGACACACCTTGCATAAGTGGATTCATAATAGCTGTGCATTCCCCTCGCACATATCGTCACAGTGACCTGTAAAGATATAATATCAATATGACATGTATTAAGAGAAAGAAAAAGAGGGAGGAGAAACGTCTCACTCAGAGACACACAAAAGTTTCTGCTGTAAATTAATTATGAACGTGAACTGAAAACAATTATTAAATTAAACAAAAATAAACACTCGTGGAAAAATATGAAACATCACCATACTGCTTCACCTCAGGGGGCTTTGGTGGCCACTGTGTGCTGTGCACTCTGACCACTTGATGTTACTCTGCTCATGCACCATAAATCCTTTGACATGCTGCCTCTTGGTGGATACCTCAGCACTGTGTGCGCCTGGTGCAGTGCAGTTTAAAGGGAGTAACAGGCGCCACTCTGGTTGGTTTGTATGTTCAGACGACCACACACCCATCTCTGATGAAAACAATAAATCCGACCCCCCCTTGCACCCAGCACCAGGTTTTGCACAGCTATTCCGATACTTACATTGTAAAGTGTGTTGGGAAAAGCCCCCAGATGGATTTGCACCCTCTCCACAAGTTGTTTTTGTATCTGCCAACACAATTAGTGTACATATCTGTTTGAATGCGTCACACTAGCACAGCTTATAAAAGCAGTTCACAGGAGAGAATTTGTTGGTTTGCTTGTCGTGTTGGTACTGTGGGGGCAGGGAACTTGCTCTGCACCCCCACATGGGGATGTTGATATCCGTGTACAGAGTTCAAGAGCCAAGAAGGCTCCACACTCCTCTATCAGAGACATGGTGGGTAAAAATGGTATCCATGGAAGCATGCGAGGTTCCACACCAGTCGCTCACAACACGAGTGTTACTGATGCAACCCATTTTCTCCAAAGTTGTTGGCACTTGTCTCTGTTTCAGTCCACTTGTTCACAGACTTGCAACACTCTGTGGTTGAAATCTTCTGGCTGGTCAGCGTACACATAGTGTCCGGCTCCACGGATCGTCTGCAAGAACAAGACCAGAATCCCAGTTTAAATTCAGCACGGGAATAGAGAGGCCACCGCTCCTCATTCATAAAGGAATCAATGAGCAGACCCAGAACTCAGTCAATACAAAGTACCAAATACTTTAAGATTAAAGAGCATGGTTTCAAACATCACCAAATTTGGCACTGAGTGTGGCCCATTCACATGTTGACGATTAGCTGACGGAGAGTGAAAGTTGATTAACGCCTATCAGCATCAAGTTCCACCAGACTCTGCAGGAGCTAAGCGGATGTCAGTCATCATGGTCCGGGAGAAATTTAACAAGCTTTTAAAATCTTTGACGTTCATGCTAAAATGCCAGCAAGAGTTGAGCTCTGCTACCACTATGTCACCTCTGCTAGCATGCCGTTATTGTTCCATTCCACTCCATCAGCCAACATCAAAGGTTTGCCTGATGTACAACCTCCTCTGGATCCCTTTGGCATTAAGAAATATGAAAAAATGTGAAGGAGTTTGTTGAACCCATCTTGACGACGCACAAGTAGCAAGTGACGCAATCGCAGAGTTACGTCAAGTTTATATAGGCTACGTCACCTGACGTCACAAACGATGAGTTGACAATCAGCTCCACCAAGCTACGCTACTGCTCCACAGAGTGCACTACTAATACACCCATCCTCAGATCGCAAAAGCTGAACTACATCCCATAGTAAGACGTGGACTATCGCCAAACACCGAGCTCCTCTGGCACAACGGCGCCCTCTGCTGAGCTACATCGACCTGCGCTGAAGACAAGAATTCTGGACACCGGAGTTTCAGTGAGATTTTTGAGAATCTGCTGTGACGGCCAGCATTAGCCACTTCATGTCACTGAAGTCACTGATTCATGGTTTGGTTTCTTCTAGATTAGATTATTATAATGTCCTATTTTCAGGGTCACCGCAGTCCAGCATTAGGGGTCTTCAGCTGGTTCAGAAGGCTGCTGCCAGACTTTTGACAAGAAGCAGAAGGTCTGAACATATCACACCCATTTTGGCATCTTTACACTGGCTCCCTGCCTCTGTGGGAGCAGATAAGGTTTTGTTATTGACTTATAAAGTTGTTCATGGACTGGCGCCGTCTTAGCTGGCCGATCTGGTAAAACCCTACATGCCAGCCCGGGTTTTGCGGTCGCAGGATGCGGGACTACTCTGTGTTCCCAGGGTGAAGAAGAAGTCAGGGGGTCAAAGAGCTTTTTCTTATCGTACACCCGCTCTGTGGGACGGTCTTCCTGCGACCGTGAGGCAGTTGGAGTCTGGGGACATTTTAAGTCAAGACTTAAAACCTGTTTTTATTGTCTTTCTTATGAACAGCATTTATTTTTTTATCTGTTTTATTTTTTACTTGTGTTTTTAATTATGTGTTTGAATTTTTTTTATTTTTACTTATTTATTTTAAATTTTATATTGAACTGTTCTGTGTGAGGCACCTTGAGGCAGCTTTTGTTGTGATTTGGCTGATTAAATTGAAACTGAAACTGATGTCATAGTGTGAATGGGCCCTTAAGGACTCCAACATGAACCCAGCTGAAATTCCAAACAGGTCCAGAGTGATGAGAATGTGCTCTGACTTACAATGAGCTCCACCTGAGAGTTTGGCCTCATTTCTTTGATGGTGCCACCGGAGTTGCTGTCTATACTGGAGCGCGAGCCATAGATGATGGTCACCGGGATCTCAGGGTGAAGCTGGTCCATCCTTTTGAGCATGGGTCTCCTGGCCCAGCCAGAAGGAACAGTCATGTTCTTGAAAGCGGTCTCCCCACTAGAACAACACAGAAGAACAATGATCATGAGACAAGATCCGTACTGGGCGGTAAAACCCTGAAATCCCAGTCAGCCATAACCAGGATCAGACCTGGGGCTTTGAACATTCAGGTGGTAGATGTAATCTGACACAGTGTTGTCACTGAACATAGAAGAAAACTTCTTCTTCAGGTCGGGTCTCAGAGTCTGGAGCAGAGTGGGACCTGCAGGATCCAGAGAGAAGACCATCAACCGTCAAATGTTTGCAAAGCGCACTTCATTATATTTTACGATTCACAACAATTTAACAGAGAAAATCAAAATGAAAGGCATCAGAGAGTTGAAGCAATGCCTACAATAAAAACATACATCTGTCTGTAATGGTATTTTGACTGTGTGGCTTCTTTATAAAGTCATTCAGACCAGTTAATCACATATTTTGTAATCACATATATAATATACTCTGCATCAAGTATTCACAGCGCTTCACTTTTTTTCACATTTTGTTATGTTACAGCCTTATTCTAGAATGGAGTAAATTAATTTTATCTCCTCAAATTCTACTCACAACACCCCATAATGACCATGAATTTTTTTTGCAAATTTATAAAAAATAAAAAACAAACAAATCACATGTACTTAAGTATTCTCACCCTTGCTCAATCCTTTGATCAAGCTCCATCAGGTTGGATGGGGAGCGTCGGTGCACAGACATTTTCAGATCTCTCCAGAGATGTTCAATCAGATTCAGGTCTGGGCTCTGGCTGGGCGACTCAAGGACATTCACAGAGTTGTCCTGAAGCCACTCCTTTGATATCTTGGCTGTGTGCTTAGGGTTACTGTCCTGCTGCAAGATGAACTGTCGCCCCAGTCTGAGGTCAAGAGCACTCCAAGCAGGTTTTCATCCAGGATGTCTCTGTACATTGCTGCATTCATCTTTCCCTCAATCCTGAGTAGTCTCCCAGTTCCTGCTGCTGAAAAACATCCCCACAGCATGATGATGCCACCACCATGCTTCACTGTAGGGATGATGCCTGGTTTCCTCCAAGCATGACGCTTGGCATTCAAGCCAAAGAGTTCAATCTTTGTCTCATCAGACCAGAGAATTTAGTTTCTCATGGTCTGAGAGTCCTTCAGGTGCCTTTTGTCAAGCTCCAGGTGGGCTGCCATGTGCCTTTTACTAAGGAGTGGCTTCCGTCTGGCCACTTTACCATACAGGCCTGATTGGTGGATTGCTGCAGAGATGGTTGTCCTTATGGAAGGTTCTCCTCTCTCCACAGAGGAATGCTGGAGCTCTGACAGAGCGACCATCGGGTTCTTGGTCAAATCCCTGACTAAGGCCCTTCATCCCTGATTGCTCAGTTTAGATGGGTGGCCAGCTCTAGGAAGAGTCCTGGTGGATCCGAACTTCTTCCATTTACAGATGATGGAGCCACTGTGCTCAATGGGACCTTCAAAGCAGCAGAAATGTTTCTGTACCCCTCCCCAGATTTGTGCCTCGAGACAATCCTGTCTCTGAGGTCTACAGACAATTCCTTTGACTTCATGCTTGGTTTGTGCTCTGACATCCACTGTCAACTGCAGGACCTTATATGTAGACAGGTTCAAGGATTCAAAGGATTCAAAAGGATTCAAAATAATTTTATTGTCATATGCACAAAGGAACATGTTCCCTGCACAATGAAATGTGTTTACTGCATTTAACCCATCCTAATTGCCAGTTAGGATCAGAAGTCGCCTTTAGGCACCCAGGGACCAGCTCCAGATGTATATCCTGCCTTAGGTCAACAGCAGGGCTGAGCAAACCATGACCGGCCTCATGACGACAGACGACACACACATAACACACAACACACTTAAGCCGGCCCGGTACATGAACACATATAAAAAGCACACACAAGGTAAAACTTGGGAAAGAAAAACCTTCATTGCTGCTGCATTGAATCATGCAGCAGCAATGCAGGAAAAAACCCATCAGCACAATGAACAATGATCACACAGAACAGGACGAGAGACGACGACCGAGATTTGTAAGAGTCCAGTTATCAGACAGAACACCCGGAGGCCACCTTTAGGCACCATCAACGGCCTTGTTCGTCCATTCTGGAGGGAGGAGGGGCCCAGCCCTGAACAGTCCACTGTCCACAGTCAACGTCAGAGCTGGAGAAGCTGAGGGTGGGGGGAGACCAGGGGAGTGAGGCATGAGCGTTGTTCTTCTCCAGGAGGTTTTTATCACAGCGGCCTTGAAGTGCAGCTGTGTTTTGAGAAGCCGAATGAAAATCCAGATTAGCAGATGCCTGAAAGATTCCACAGTCTGAGACAGAGTGGCTTTCAATACATCTGAATTACGAGAGGAGATGTGGTCATTACTGATGATCAATGCAGTTTTCCAGTGCAGCCATTCTTCCGGAGACGGTATCCAATGTGCGGTTAACACCCACCGACTGAGCTGACACTGCCCTTCCAATCAAATCAATCATGTGGGGCAGCCTGGACGGGCCAATTATTGCCGCTTCCACTTTCTTAATTTTCCAGTAAACCAGCGCTATGCCCGCTCCACACAGCAGGAACCCGTCACCACCATGCCAAATATATACACATCTTCGACGTCCTCCACAGACAGCATGTAAAGGCACATGACCTGCCATTTCCTCCAACTGTCCATCACGTAACCCATCACATGTGTCCCAGCAGGACAGGTCGGGTCCTCCGCTCCCGAGTGTCTTGTAGAAAAATAGTGTCAACTGCGTTCAGAGACCACTTTAACAGATCCATTTTTGCTGTTTCCAGAAGAGCAAAGCTGGCAGCCTCACAGACAACACTCCACAGAAGCAGGAAAGATAAGGAGGGAGGGAGAAGAGAAAAATGCGACCGTCTCGGCTGAGAGCAAGGAGGCAAAAAAAAAACAGAAAAAAGGTGAGTGTCTTTCCAAATTATGTCCAATCAACTGACCCCAGGTGGACTCCAATTAAGATGTAGAAACATCTCAAGGATGATCACTGGAAACAGAAGGCACCTGAGCTCAATTTTGAGCTTCATGGCAAAGGCTGTGAATATTTATGTACATGTGATTCCTTAGTTTTTATTGTTATTATTTTAATAAATTTGCAAATTCTCAAAAAAAAATCACATTGTCATTATGGGGTATTGTGTGTAGAATTTTGAGAAAAAAAATTCATCCATTTTAGAATAAGGCTGTAATATAAAAAATATAGAAACAGTGCTGCACTGTGAATACTTTCTGGATGCAATGTATGAATCATCTAGGCTTCTAATTTATAGAGCTATACAAATGAGGTGTTTGTTGAGCCATGTTTTTCAACTTTTTTCCACACAACTCCAAAGATGGAGTAGTGTACGTGGAAGATGAAAGAAAAGAAAATTTAACTTTTTTTAATAATTATTTTTATAGTGTTTAAAGCAACTAAAGTTTATTATTCTAAATAAACATCAGCAGTGATATTTCAGTATGAAAATAAGAACATAAAAAACAACAAACAAAAAAAACCCTTCCTGTTTGCTGTGCAGCAGTTTTCTATCTTTAATCTTTGAATGAAAACCCAATGGAAGCTCTTTGTCTTACCCAGAGGTCCGACCAGCCGCAGAGCAGCCAGAGGGTTGAAGAGTCGGAAGATGGCCCCCAGGGCTTTGATCCAGACTGGGATGGGACGGTCCAACTCTGCTGTGTCGGCATGCTCGGGGAATCCCCACGGCTCCACCAAGATTATGTGCTTTACTCTATAGACAGACAGATAATGAGGTCAATGGCCATTTGGGGTATAAAATGTTTTATTATATTTAGTCAAAAGAGTTGTACAGGCAAACAAAAATGTTTTCAAATGATATCCAACAAATGTGACCACATTACCCCAATTTTAGGTCTTAAAGTTTTTATTGTTAACATAAAAAATTTAATTTGCCTATGGTCTTGTTAAGCCCTATGAGCCATCCTATGTGCTGCCTTCGCTGAGTGGAGGACGACTGTGTGTCCCAAGGACAAAGAAGAGACCAGCGGGTCACAGAGACATTTCAGATAGTGTGTCGATTCTATGAACTGTTTACCATCTGAACAGGCTTTTAAATGAAGACTGAAGACACATCTCTTCTTGCTGATGTATTTGTAGTTATGTATTCAGTGTTGTATTTCATGGGTGTTTTGTGTTTGTCTGTTTGTCATTTTGTTTTTATTTTTTAATAATGGTTTATGATGTCCAGTTGGTGTAAAGCACTGAGTTTGATTACTTGAATTAAAAAAAAGTGTGATAAACATTGTTGTGGTTGTATAATGATCGGGATTTTGTTTAAGTGGTAAACTAAACCTAATAATGTGTCTGCTGTGCCACAGTTACAAGAAAATATATGCTAATATTCTCAGCGTTTTTTTTTTTTGTCAAAATTTGTCTATCACTCTTGATTGATTTATGATATTATCATCTCTGTGGTACTGAAATGTGGAGTTTTTCCAAAGATCCTTTCTGGGAAAAATGTCATTTCTATCTGTGTGCATGACATTTTTAATTCAGTTTTTAGCACAGTTGTATATGCTGATGACACACTGCTGTACCAAAACAATATTCAACACTGATGACCTAACTGAATAAAATGCCAATGCCAGTCCCTAAAATTTTGATATTAAGAATAATTATTGAAATATGCTTAAAGTATCTTGCAAAGGTCTTAAGCACACTAAATATACATACAGTGCAACCACAAAATATTCACAGCCCTTCACTCTTTCCACATTTTATGTTACAGCATTATTCCAAAATGGATGAAATTCTTTTTTTTTCTCAAAATTCTGCACACAACACCCCATAATGACACTGTGAAAAAAGTTTTTTTTTTTCACGTATACATAAATATTCATAACCTTTGCTATGAAGCTCAAAATTGAGCTCAGGTGCCTCCTGTTTCCACTGATCATCCTTGAGATGTTTCTACAGCTTAATTGGAGTCCACCTGGGGTAAATTCAGTTGATTGGACATGATTTGGAAAGACACACACCTGTCTACATATAAGGTCCCACAGTTGACAGTGCATGTCAGAGCACAATCTAAGCATGAAGTCAAAGGTATTGTCTGTAGACCTCCGAGACAGGACTGTCTCAGGTCACAAATCTGGGGAAGGGTACAGACACATTTCTGCTGCTTTGAAGGTCCCAGTTAGCTCAGTGGCCTCCATCATCTGTAAATGGGCGAAGTTCAGATCCACCAGGACTCTTCCTAGAGCTGGCCGCCCATCTAAACTGAGCAATCGGAGAGAAGGACCTTAGTCAGGGACGTGAGCAAGAACCTGATGGTCACTCTGTCAGAGCACCAACATTCCTCTGTGGAGAGAGGAGAACCTTCCAGAAGGACAACCATCTCTGGACCAATCCACCTGTTAGGTTTATGTGCAGTTGTATCACACAGCTGGTAGAGAAATGAACACTGAATTCACGGGAAACAGCTCTGGTGGACATTGCTGCAGTCAGCATGTCATTTGTATACTCCCTCAAAACTTGCGACATCTGTGGCATTGTGCTGTGTGATAAAACTCAACATTTCATAGTGGCCTTTTACTGTGGCCAGCCTAAGGCACACCTGTGCAATAATCATGCTGTCTAATCAGCATCTTGATATGCCACACCTGTGAGGTGGGATGGATTATCTCGGCAAAGGAGAAGTGCTCACTAACCCAGATTTTTACAGATTTGTGAACAATATTTGAGAGAAATGGGTCTTTAGTATATATAGAAAATGGTTTAGATCTTCGAGTTCAGCTCATGAAAAATGGGAGTAAAAACAAAAGTGTTGCATTTACATTTCTGTTCAGTGTATTATTATTATTATTATTTATTAATTTACTGCAAACAGTCATTTTGCAACTCCTGAAGTGCTTAATACAATATAAACAAATACCAAAATGTAAACACACTAACTTGGAATAACTTTGGAATAAGGCTGTAACATAACAAAATGCGGAAAAAGTGAAGCACTGTGAATACTTTCTGGATGTACTGTAAAAGTTTTTGAATATCAAAGGGAACTATGGAACTATCACCTTAAAATAAAAATGTTATTAAAAATACATCTTTTGTTACAATTTAGGAAAAACCTGGGATGCATTCAATCATGTTTTTACAGTCATTTTAATATAAATTGATCATTATCTTTTTTGTGCCATTATCCATCAGGTGCCTACCCCAAACAAAAGAAAAAAATTCCCCCTTTCTTGACAATAAGGCTTGTAATTTGAAAATGTTTCTTAAATGAAGTAGACACTAAAATATCACATATGATTTTTGTTAGAATCTGAAAGTTTTGAGATTTTAAATTATGATTTTGTACACATTTTTTAAATCTAATTTCATGAAGTTTAATTTTAAAAACTTATAAATGTGACATCAATTGATTTTGAGTAAATCTAATTCATCAATAAAGGTGTGTGTGTGTGTGTGTGTGTGTGTGTGTGTGTGTGTGTGTGTGTGTGTGTGTGTGTGTGTGTGTGTGTGTGTGTGTGTGTGTGTGTGTGTGTGTGTGTGTGTGTGTGAAAACAACCTCCAGACAGAAACAGTAAGTGTGTATCATTACTTATGTATATACCAGGTTTAAGTGCCTTCAATTTGTATATTTTGCTCTGCCCTATTGTTGCACAATTATCGTTACCACGACTGCTGTGACATGTAAATGTCTCCATACAGGACTAATAAAAGGAATATTGTATCTGAAAAATCTGTCAACTGATCATCTTAGTCCAGAGGTGGACTTTGGGCTGCTTTTAGGACTTTGCTGTCTTTCTGCACCACAGTTTGGTGAACAAACCTCAGATTAAGAACACCTCATCTTATTATTTAAAAGCCATTTGGAACACAGAGGTAATGCAAAGAGGACAAACAGAGGGAATGTTTCCTGGCGTTTGAGATGAAGGAGAGCGATGTCAGACTGAGGACATTTCATCAGGCGTCCCTGAGAGACAACCTGCTTCCTGCTGACAGAGCACAGCAAAGACTGAGGAAGAGGTTTTAACATGGATGCTTAGGATGAAAAAAAAAAAGACAGCAATCCAAAGTCTTGGTAAATTAAAAGACAGCAACTATTTGCGGCAAAGCCGCGAAACCCAACCACCAAAGGCGGTCGTAAAAGGGGGGGGGAGTCTGGAGGGGTTTGCCCCCCCATGAAATTTTAAGAATTCAAGTGCCTTGTGGTGCATTTTGGTGCATTATTTGGTTTAAATTTGGACTTGAAACAGCCGTTAAATTTCTCTTGTGATCTCATGCAGTATGGCATGTTGTATCATCCTGTAGGAGGAGTATATACAGAATATAACAACACAATAGTTTACAAATATAGCTAACTCATGCAAAAAACTTATATTGATTTAGTTTGTTTTTGATTGGGCTCAAAGACTAGGCAATTAAAATCTCAACATTCTTGACAACTTCATAATGCTTTCAGACTAGAGACTAGATAATTGCTTTCAGACTAGATAAAGATACATAACAACATAATACTGATGAGATTCTGCTTAGGCTCAATTCACTTTTGTATGCCATCACAGATGACATTACCATGTATACATACTATTATAGCAAATACATATACAGTCGGCCTATTTGTCTGCTCTGAACACTGACATGACATCTAATCAGTCATTCTATATTTTGGCATGAATGTCTTTCCATATATCTGAGCTGAGCTCTTAAGCTGGCTGTGCTGTATGTCAGCATCAGTTTAATTCATAAAGAACACAGGACGTCTCATTTTGGGAAGAAAAGAAAAACGTTTTAGTTGATTGTAGTTTATTTTCTGTATTACAGCGTTTGGACAGAGGTGTCATTTTATTTAAAGCGGCAATTTTGTGTCAACGGAACGGAGGACGATTCTTGTTTCTTGACTACAACATGACAAGAGTCCCAGTTAGTGACTTTAATCCACACAAAAGCGACTCATGATATTTTAATGGCTTTGACAGGAGTTAAGAAGCGGACTTTCCGCTTCTGAAGAGCAGCGAATCAAAGAACCACAAGATTGAGGAAATAAAAATTAATGTTTTGCTAGTTCTTTTAGACGGCGCGATTTTGCAAAAAGACGGAAATCCGTCCAAAGACGGCGAATAAGCATCCATGTTTTAAGGAGGTGAGAGGTTTGGAGGACACTGCTGTTACCATGGACATCACAAGCTGTCTGTGCACAGGCGTGCATGCGCACACACACACACACACACACACACACACACTGCTGTTAAATAGTTTTTCCCCCCAAAAAAATATCAAGTTCTGTTTTTTTTTTTTCCTTTTTCAATCATTCTGGTGAAAAGTCAGTGATGTTCAGGAGTAAGGTCTCGGCCTTATCGGCCCCATGAGAAAGTAAACCAAACTCAAAGGAAGAGACATCTGCTGTTCCATAAAGTCAGGACAGAAGACATCACGCAAGATGCACAAAACAAACACGCAGCCACTTTGAGAAAAGCAAACCTAACCTCCACTCACCTGTGTGGATATTTCATGGAGTACGACGTGGCCACGTAACCTCCCAGGTTGTGCCCGAGCAAGATCATGGTGTCCAGACCCACTCCGGCCCTCCACTGCTCTATGGACTCCACAAACTGGTCCTCTGCCTCCTCAGCATCTGCAGAGAACTGAGGCCTGCTGCTCTGACCGAAGCCCAAGACATCCAGAGCGTAAAGGGGTCGGCACTGGCACAACGCATCAATGTTTTGGACCCAAAGTCCCACACCGCCCCCGAAACCATGGATCAGAACCAGCGGAGTTTTTCCTTTAACACCATCATTGCTAAAGCTCAGTGTCCACAGCTGGTTGTTGTTGGAGATGGGGATGTACTTTTTAGTGAAAGTACTATGAACACCTGCAAACAAATGTTGAGATTTAACTTTTCAAAGTGACAGAAATGATCTGATCACACAAAACTATAAAAAAAAAAAAAAATTTTATATGTCAGGATTCTGGATGGGACTTCAGTGAGTTCTGGCTTTAAAGACTTTAGGATTTTGAATTGGTTTGGGATGAACTCGTGGTCATCTCATATATAGACCAACATAAACTTGCATCGATATGTGTGAATTCCACGCTGGAACCTTTAAACTTGAGAAATGTAGCATTTTGCCAGGAAGACTCTGATTTCAAAGCATTTATTCAGATTCACCACATCAGTAACAGCTGGAACCTCTAATAGGAAGCAGCTAGTTCCCCTTTCGATTATCAACTCACAACCAGTACCAAACGTGCATCCATTCATTTTTATACCCGCTTACTCCAATTAAGGGTCACAGGGGTCTGCAGCCTATCCCAGCAGTCATAGGGCATAAAGCAGGGTACACGCTGTACAGGATGCCAGTTTATTGCATTGCAAACACGCATGTTATTTAAAAACGTCAGTTTTAACTCATTTCTCTGCTACCTGCAGTTGCAGACCTGAACACTACCTCTTCCACCACCAGTCCGTCCCTGCCTGATGCCTGGGGGTAGGATTAGCCCCTGCATTCTGCCAATGGCAGGATTCAAGATCTATGTGCCCCAACATAGCTGCGACTGGGCCCTCCACCAAAGACTGTTCTAACATTTTGTACAATATCATTATGGAGGTACATCTGAATTTGAGATAGCTGTGGGACTCTGCTCCCTCAATCACTGATCTGGTATCAATACTGTCACTGACTTATGGTTGTTTAACTTCAACAGTTTAGCACAGCATGGTCTGACAGTCTTGTGTTGTGCTCTGTACGCACTACAGCTGAGGTCCCTTGATGCTGGTTCTTATCCTGCGATTCCATAAGGTGATCCTACAGGGTACTTCCCCTGGTCCCCATTTACAGCAGGAAGAACTGGGACAATGCACATGCAGTGTCTTGTACAAGGACACACACAAGTATCGTGACCGGGAATCAAACCCAGGTCTGCATATTGGTAGCTGAGTTCCTTATTCCAATGAGCTACCAGCTCTCCATAAACTGCTCTAAATTGAAAAAACAAACAAACAAATCCAAACAAAAATGCTCATAGTACTTTTTACTTGGCTCACTGCTCAATAGGTAAACTACGAGGTCTATTAGAAAACTAACAGTCAGTTTTATATAAAAAAAAAAAAAAACTATATGGATTTGAATCACGTGCGATTACACCAGACATGCTTGAACCCTCGTGCGCATGCGTGAGTTTTTTCACGCGTGTCAGTGACGTCATTCGCCTGTGGGCAGGCTTTGAGTGAGCACTGGTCCAGCTCTCTCAGCTGAAATCCTTTGTCTGAGACGCTGCTGGAGACGGTGCATGTTACTTTATCAAAAATTTTTCAGGACCTGTGAGGGATATCCGAGTGGACACTATTCAAGAAATTCAGCTTGTTCTCAGTGAAAAGTTTAACGGCTGATGAGAGATTGTGGAGTTTCTTTCGCTTTAAGGACAGCTCACAAAGCGGATCGGCGCGGCGCGGTTGGAGGTGGCGTCCATCTGGCTGTTTCAAGCTGAAAACTTCCACATTTCAGGCTCTGTTCACCCAGGTCGTCGTCAGAGAACAAAGAAGTTTCAGAAGAAGTTGGCATGAGGAGTTTATGCGGACATTCCACTGTTAAAGGAGATTTTGTAATGAAAGAACGTGCAGGCAAATTCGCCGAGTCGGTTCCGTGATGACGCCGCAAATCCGTCTGCGCTGCGACAGGAAAAACACCTCCGTGTTGAAAACCATTTGTAAAATTCAGGCGGCTTTTGATGGCTTTCAACAAGTGAGTATCTGAGAAATTGTTTAACAGCTGGGCATGTTCCAACTTGTCCATTAAGGTTTCCAATGGAGGTGTTTTTCCTGTCGCGACCCCCCGCGGTCAGGTCCGGCCCGACATGCGAATCTGCCCGCACATTCTTTCATTACAAAATCTCCTTTAACAGTGGAATGTCCACATAAACTCCTCATGCTGACCTCTTCTGAAACTTCTCTGTTCTCTGACGACGACCTGGGTGAACAGAGCTTGAAATGTGGAAGTTTTCAGCTTGAAACAGCGATACGACGCCGCCTCGGAGCGCAGATCGCCGTCAGGCGCCGTGGGCCGTCCTTAAAGGGACACTTACAGACCAAAATCTCTCATCAGCCGTTAAAATTTTTACCGAAAACCAGCTGAATTTATCGAATGGTGTCCACTCAGTTGTACCTTACAGTTTTTGAAAAAAATTTTATCAAACAAAGCAGCAGTCTCTGAGCCATTCCTAAACAATGAAAAAAACGACGAGAGGGTGGGCCACTCCTCACTCAAAGACTGCCCACAGGCGAATGACGTAACCGACAGGCGTGAAAAAACTCTCACATGCCCACGAGGGTTCAAGCATGTCTGATGTAATCACACGTGATTCAAATCCATATGGTTTTTGAAAAAAATAATAAGGTCGGATACTTTTCTAACAGACCTCGTAAGTTGTAGTTGCTGTTATTATAGTTAATCCCATGTGTTACTAGAATTGGATGGTGTAGAATATTAAAGCTGAAATGACCTTTCAGAAATAAATCTTAAAATGAATCTCTAAAAATTCCTCTCAACAATCTCAGATTCCCCCCTCACTGGCACTAATACTACATGGTAGAATTGGACAATGGAACCCACTGGGTACTGTATAATGTTTAAAATGATTATTTACAAGAGAAACAAGTAAAAAAAAAAACTGTTGATTTTTACATCTCATCATCTTGTCCTCTGCTATCGTTAGCTGGCTCTGAGAAGTTGGACACCAGGACGGCAACCAGTCAGGGATCCAACTCCATCTAAACAGACAGAAAAACTCCACGTTATCAACAATACAACAAAAACGATGTGTGTGAAGGACAGAAGGACAAACAAATGCGTTCACCTCCTTGTCTAAAGGTTACACAGTTATTTTCTATAGTTTGTGAATAGCAGTCACACAAATAAAACATTTTCAGTGACTGAAGAAGATCTGCAGTCAGTAAAAACTTTTTTGAGAAGTTTCAGATGAACTGAAAAGACCTTATGGTGGAATCCAGGAACCCCCACACACTGCTGAACACACTATGAACACCAAGTAGAGCCAATGCCCGCTGAACCACCCTGAGTACAAAACAGAGTGAAAGAAGATGGAATGAATCACTGAGAGAAAATGGGTGCAATTAAAACTAAATGTCAGGTTTGAGGAGTTTGTCAGATACTACAAGATATAACACACAAATTAGATTTAGGGGAACTTTGAACATTATATTCTATCACACCGTATTTCCTGGCTGCTTGAGAGATGCTTGATGACTGGTGCATTTATTGCCACTTCTCCTCAGTTTCTAGTGTCTTTCTGTTATGCAGCACTGTACACACTAGTTAGAGAACCAGATCTATTCAGTCCATTTTCACAGGCATATGGTGTCACATTCTGTTGCAAATGTGTATGACATGAAAAACTGTAGATCCTGAATGTAAGATGACCCCATTTTAAGGATGTATTTCTAAGGAAAAAACAGTCTTACATTCAGAACCACACAGCAATATCAGTAATTTATAAAATCAGATCCAGGTAACGTTAGGTAATGTAAACACAGCCTGTGTCCCATTTCTGATTCCTGACTGAATTGTGATGGCTGTCATAACTGTCACAACAAATACAAGTCACCTACAATTCATACACACACACACACACATACACAATGATCTAAAATAAACAAGATACTACACACACACAACATCAAAGATCAGACTTGTCACACGCAGTAGAACACAGCACTACTCTGAATATACAACCCCAATTCCAATGAAGTTGGGACATTGTGTTAAATGTAAATAAAAATAGAATACGATTTGCAAATCCTCTTCAACCTATATTCAATTGAATACACCACAAAAACAAGATATTTAATGTTCAAACTGATAAACTTTTTTGTTTTTGTGCAAATATCTGCTCATTTTGAAATGGATACCTGCAACACGTTTCAAAAAAGCTGGGACAGTGGCAACAAAAGACTGGGAAAGATGATGAATGCTCAAAGAACATATGTTTGGAACATTCCACAGGTGAACAGTTTAACTGGAAACAGGTGAGGGTATAAAAGGAGCATGCCCAAAAGGCTCAGCCGTTCACAAGCAAAGATGGGGCGAGGATCACCACTTTGTGAACAACTGCATGAAAAAAATAGTCCAACAGTTTAAGAACAATGTTTCTCAATGTTCAATTGCAAGGAATTTAGGGATTCCATCATCTACAGCCCATAATATAATCAGAAGATTCAGAGAATCTGGAGAACTTTCTACACGTAAGCGGCAAGGCCGAACACCAACATTGAATGCCTGTGACCTTCGAGCCCTCAGGCGGCACTGCACTAAAAACTGACATCATTGTGTAAAGGATCTTACCGTGTGGGCTCAGAAACACTTCAGAAAACCATTGTCAGTTAACACAGTTCATCACTACATCTACAAGTGCAAGTTAAAACTCTACCATGCAAAGTGAAAGCCATACATCAACAACATACAGAAACGCCGCCGCCTTCTCTGGGCCCGAGCTCATTTGAAATGGACAGATGCAAAGTGGAAAAATGTTTACATTTCAAATTGATTTTGGAAATCATGGACGCCGTGTCCTCTGGACAAAAAAGGAAAAAGACCATCTAGATTGTTACCAGCGCAAAGTTCAAAAGCCAGCATCTGTGATGGTATGGGGGTGTGTTAGTGCCCATGGTATGGGCAACTTACACATCTGTGATGGCTGCTGTTGACCCTGTGCCGCTGCTGCCGACCCTGTGCCTTGTATATATATTCTATGGCCACAGGGGTGCCCATATTGTACATTGCAAAAGTTTACAAAGGTTAGGCTAAATTATCCCAGTTAACTACACCAAGACCTGGAGAAACTGCATTTCGTTCTGCCTGTAAGGGTCAAGTGACAATAAAGTGAGTCTGATCAATGCTGAAAGGTACATCCAGGTGTTGGAGCAACACATGCTGCCATCCAAGCAATGTCTTTTTCAGGGACGTCCATGCTTATTTCAGCAAGACAATGCCAAGCCACATTCTGCACGTTACAACACGTGCAGAATGTAGGCCTGCCTTCCAGTCTAGTACTGGCAGGCAGGCCAGTACTAGACTGGCCTGCCTGCAGTCCAGACCTGTTGCCCATTATAAATGTGTGGTGCATTATGAAGCGCAAAATACGACAACAGAGACCTGAAGTCATACATCAAGCAAGAATGGGAAAGAATTCCACCTACAAAGCTTCAACAATTCGTGTCCTCAGTTCCCAAACGCTTATTGAGTGTTGTTAGAAGGAAAGGTGATGTAACACAGTGGTAAACATACCACTGTCCCAGCTTTTTTGAAATGTGTTGCAGGCATCCATTTCAAAATGTGCAAATATTTGCACAAAAATAATAAAGTCTGTCAGTTTGAACATTAAATATCTTGTCTTTGTGGTGTATTCAATTGAATATAAGTTGAAGAGGATTTGCAAATCACTGTATTCTGTTTTATTTACAATTTACACAACGTCCCAACTTCATTGGAATTGCGGTTGTAAGTTGACCCTGATTTTAAGATGACCTTTTATCAATACAGATTGTTGGACTTTCTGACGATGATCATATATATATATATAGAGAGAGAGAGAGAGAGAGAGAGAGAGAGAGAGAGAGCGAGAGAGAGAGAGAGAGAGAGAGAGAGAGAGAGACAGAGAGAGATATGTTATAAAAGAAAATACCTTCAATCATATACCGATATGCTGTAGCTTTTATAACCCCAATTCAGGATGTTCTGGATGTTGTTGATGTATGGCTTTCACTTTGCCTGGTAGAGTTCTAACTTGCACTTGTAGATGTAGCAACGAACTGTGTTAACTGACAGTGGTTTTCTGAAGTGTTCCTGAGCCCATGCAGTAAGATCCTTTACACAGTGATGTCGGTTTTTAATGTAGTGCTGCCTGAGAGATCGAAGGTCACGGGCATTAAATGATGGTTTTCGGCCTTGCCGCTTACATGTAGAAAGCTCTCCAGATTCTCTGAATCTTCTGATTGTATTATGGACTGTAGATGATGGAATCCCTAAATTCATTGCAATTGAACATTGAGAAACACTGTTCTTAAACTGTTGGGCTATTTTTTTCATGCAGTTGTTAACAAAGGGATGATCCTCGCCCCATCTTTACTTGTGAACAGCTGAGCCTTTTGGGGATGCTCCTTTTATAACCAATCATGACACTCACCTATTTCCAAACAGGTGTTCCTTGAGCATTCATCAACTTTGCCAGTCTTTTTTTTGCCTTGTCCCAATTTTTTTGAAATGTGTTGCAGGCATCCATTTCAAAATGAGCAAATATTTGCACAAAACAATAAAGTTTATCAGTTTGAACATTAAATATCTTGTCTTTGTGGTGTATTCAATTGAATATAGGTTGAAGATGATTGGCAAATCATTGCATTCTGTTTTTATTTACATTTTACACAATGTCCCAACTTCATTGGAATTGGGGTTGTAGGATGACGGTAAGAATTTCTCTGTGTTCTTTTTGTGTTTTCCATCTTTGAACATTACACTCTGTCACCTGGTATTTCCTGGCTGCTTCAGAGTTGCTTGATGACTCTGCTACATTTATCACCATGGGGTTAAAGTCTGCCTTATAACGTCACAGTGTCTCATCATAATGCAGCACTGTACACACTTGGTAGAACTCTTCAGTCCTGGGGGAAAACTTGTTTCCCAGGCACCCCACTGCATGGTGGATTAGTGGTTAGCACTGATGCCTTACAGCAGGAAGGTCGTGGGATTGCTTCCTGCCCTTTTTGTGCAGAGTTTCCATGTTTTCCACATGTCTGTGTGTGTTTTCTCCGAACACGCCGGTTTCTTCCCAGAATCAAAAACATGGTTATTTAGGGTCTGTTCTTTTCTCTGCCCCTGACCAAGACAGCGTCTCTACATCTGGAGGTGGTCCCCAGGCGCCGGACTGTGGCTGCCCACTGCTCCTAGTGGTTGGATTGTGTCTAACTGAAATTAGGATGGTTAAATGCAGAGGACAAATTTCATTGTATGTATGTACAATGACAATAAAGGCCATATGTAAGACAACCCCATTTTTAAGATGTAATTTTAGAGGGGGGGGGCACAGTCTTGTATTTAGAACTATACTGTAATATAAGTCATTTAAAAATCTGATCCAGGTCATCCAGCCTCTGTGCCCTGTCTCTGATTAAATCAGGACTCCTCCCATCAGATACAAGTAAATAAATAAATACAGGAATGATTCAGGCTGTAATGTGGATGCATTTGAAGATGAATTATTCCAATTAGTTCCACAATGCAGATAATATAAACTTTTACCTTCCGTCACTCTGTGTGTGTGTGTGTGTGTGTGTGCGTAAACGGATTTACTCAAATAATGTTTTTCATGCAACTTTTTGATGGCTTGAAGTCTAAATCAAAAGCTGTTTACTGACACTGAAGCAAACAGGCAGCCGTAAGCCTGACGTCATGACTGTGTCACAGGTCTTTAAAGCTTTTAAAACTTTAAACTCACCGAGTGCTCGCCGTCAGCGCTCGTTCGGCCATTCTGACACAAAAACATGAAACATCACGTGACCCCAGGCAGGCTGGCGTCACAGCCACGTGATCAGGGGCGTTTGATTTTGTGCTCGGCATATCCCCACCAGGCGGAGTCTTTACGACACGTCTGCAACATTTCCACACTTAAAATATACATCCATTGTACGTTCACAAAAAGCCATTTGGTTTCGTCAGATGTCCAAATAGGAGGATTTTTAGAAGATTTTTAGATTGTTAGAAATAAATTTATATTCGGAGAAATTGTGTATGTTCACAATTCTTCTCTTCTACAGTGCAGCATAAGTGAAAAAAATGTTTCAAATGGCGATGCAGGCACCCAATTCGGCACAAATGCACATTACTGTTTTGAAAAAGCAGGGCATCCACTTGAATTTTCAATAGGCAGCCAGCTAGGGGTCAATTGAAGAACTCCATAATATGTAGTCATAGATAGTCCAAACTTTGCTTTTTTGGAATGATCAGGCAAATAATGTGGTATAGTTTTTAATAGGATTGGTGCATTTATATTTTGACCCCTGTGTAATTATGGGGCAAAAAATAATCAGCAAGAATGGTGACAAAGGTCAATTTCAGTTTGGTTGAGCAAACAGAGTTGTAAAAAGTAATACTTTGCACCATCTGTCATGCTTAGTTATCATATTATAGGGTGGCATACAATGGATGTCGACATTTTTTTACCTTTACTGTGGACACCAAACATTCAACATGGTCAAAGCTATTCTATTTATTAATCCTACTAGTTCAACCAATAATTTGCATCACTATTTACCAAGATTGGAGTAACTTTAACTTTTGACGCCTGTACAAAATGAAATTGACCTTTGTCACCAGTTTTGTTATTTTTTTTACCGCATAACTCCATAGAATTCAGTCATAGACTGTCCAAACTATACTTTTTTGGAATCTTTCTGATCAGACAAATGAAAATTCAAGTGGACACCCTGCCTTTTCAAAAGAGCAATGTCTAAGGAGTATTTGTGTCAAATTTGGTGCTTGCATCACCATTTGAAAGATTTTTTTTCAGTTATCTGCTGCACTGTAGAAGAAGAGAACAATTGTGTACATACACAATTTCCCCAAATATAAATTTCTTTCTAACAATCTAAAATCATCTAAAAATACGCGTATGCCTATTTGGATATCTGATGACACCAAATGATCATTTATTAACGTATGATTTACGACAGACAGCCATCATTCTCTCCTGATAACACACGTAAATCAGGTACAACTTTAGTTGCCTTTCTTGGAACCTTTTCTATCACATTCTTGTCGGTTTCTAGAAAGGGAGATCAATCCTGGACACAATACTCAAGATGTGATTTTTTTGTACAGAACCAAGATTCTTTATCAAAATAAGAAAAAGATCCTTTGATCATGGCCTTGGCAGCTGCCATAGCAATATGTTATTAGATGACAAGTTATCAGTTATTAATACACTCAGGTCTTTCTCTTCATTAACAAGGTCAAGTAACTTTCCTTTCGTATAATACTGACCATTAGGATTCCTGTTACCTACATGCAGGACCTTACATTTGTCTTCTTTGAAACCTAATCACCACCCGTCTGACCATATGATTATCTTATCAATGTACTTCTGTAATGTTACACAATTAGTGAGTGATAATGTCTGATGATATAACTTACTGTCATCTGCAAAGATTTCACAAATTGTAGATATACTTGCTGGCAAGGATGAAAATGTGTTTTTGTTACATTTGTTTGCCATTTAAATGTCATGTTTGATTTTAGCAGATTTTAGCACCATTTAATAATTTTTGTAGATTGATTTTTTTTTTTTTTTTTTTTTTTAGGGCTGATAAAATTACAATACCACTATATATGCTGATCTGTACATAAAAACAGCAATGAGTTCTAAAATGTCATTATCAAACCTTTATGACAAAGAAAGGTAATTGAGGTTGGATGTTTTATAGTTTAAACATGAATTTTATAATAAAGAACTATAAATATAAGCAACAGGCAGCCAAATTACATCACATTGACTTCACTCAGATTGACAGTTACTGTGTTACATCACTTACCATTTGTTTAAAATAACTATCACCTATTTTGGTCCCCTGTAGGTGGCAGCACTCTTGTCTCTTGTCACTGTAAAACACCCACGATGATCAAATGAATGGCAGCTAATCACTGTACCTCAGTCTCTTGTAGTTAATGTGACCAAGGGGGATGGGGTCCCAGCAATGCTTGACAGCATTATAAACAATGTGGTTGGAGCACCCTCTGCTAGACAAACTACATAGTGGTGCAATTTCCAAGTGTTTTTTCTGCATTGTTTATTCTATAAAATAAGTTTTCATATCATTATAAATAGCACGGATCCAAATATATTAGAGAAAGGTTCTAATTTTATCTGTGTGTCATCATAATATACTTGTAATTAAATAATGTTTTTCAATGTTTTGTTTAATGTGCAGATACTCGAATAGTTCATTATTAAATCAGCAACAGTATGTTTTCACTCTGCAGTAGCCACCATCTTGTGAAGGTAACTGATGCCACTGGGATGATTTGGCATCATTGATCAGTGATGATAAAATCATTTGTTTCATGTATTTTATTTTGCAAACAGTGTGTTGCTATTAATATTTAGGCAGTCTCTGGGGAGGCAGTCTCTGGGGAGCCTGGATAGGGCAAACCAGTTCAACCTGTTTTTTAATAGGTTTAGCTCAACTCCTACCACCCCCCTGACACTCCCATCCCCCCACACACCTACACTGTCCCAAACTGCTCAATCCATCCAGCAGCGCTCTCTTGTACAGTACCTCTCCATCTGCACCCCCTCTCCCTCCCCCTCCCCTTCACCTCCTCCCCCTCCAGTGTAGACAACTGTAAACATCCCCAGTTAACGGTGACAACAGGCCAGGTTAAGAGGCAGCTGGAAAGGTTACATCAGAGGAAGGCGGCAGGCCCGGATGGCATCACACCCAGGATCCTGAAGACCTGCGCTGACCAGCTGTCCCCTGTACTGGTACATCTGTACAACCTGAGTCTGAGTCAGGGGAGAGTCCCATTGCTGTGGAAGATGTCCTACGTGGTTCCAGTTGCCAAGAAGTCAAGGCCATCGGACCTCGAAGACTATAGACCAGTCGCTCTCACATCTCATGTGATGAAGGTCATGGAGAGACTGGTCCTAGCCCAGCTGTGGCCACAGGTGATGTCATCTCTGGACCCTTTGCAATTTGCCTACCAGCCCCATTTAGGAGTCGAGGATGCCGTTATATACCTGTTGCAACGAGCCCACATGCATCTGGATGGTGGAGGAGACAGTGAGAATCACTTTCGTTGATTTCTCGAGTGCCTTCAATACCATTCAGCCTTTGCTATTGGGTGTGAAGCTGCGGGGGATGGGTGTCCATGACTCAGTGGTGTCCTCGGTTACTGATTACTTGACAGGCAGGCCACAGTTTGTCCGTCTGGGCAGTGTCCTGTCTGATGTGGTGGTCAGTGACGTAGGAGCTCCTCAGGGAACTGTGCTTTCCCCTTTTCTCTTTACCTTATACACCACTGATTTCCAGTACAACTCTGAGTCATGTCACCTACAGAAATATTCTGATGACTCAGCTGTTGTTGGGTGTGTGTGTGTGTGGGGGGGGGTACAGGACATTGGTGGACAACTTTGTGGAGTGGTCTGAAAGAAATCATCTGAGGCTGAACGTGAGTAAGACCAGAGAGTTGGTGATTGACTTCAGGAGGAAGATGACGACTTTACAGCCACTTAGGATTAGGGGGGCAGGTGGTGGAGGAGGTGGAGGACTACAAATACTTGGGAGTGGTGATCGGCAACAGACTAGACTGGGCATCTATTACTGACGCTGTGTGCAAGAAGGGGATGAGTAGACTCTATTTCCTGAGGAAGCTGAGATCCTTCAATGTGTGCAGCAAGATGTTGGAGATGTTCTACAATAGTGTTGTTGCCGGTGCCATTTTCTTTGCTGCTGTGTGTTGGGGCAGCAGCATCAGAGCCAGGGATTCAGATAGACTGAACAAGATCATTAAGAGAGCTGGCTCTGCACTTGGTCAAGGGCTGGAGTCGCTGGAGATGGTGGTGGAGAGGAGGACACTGAGGAAGTTGTTGTCCATTATGGATAATGAACAGCACCCTCTCCACCGTACAGTGGTTGGACAGCGGAGCAGCTTCTCACACAGGCTGCTTCAGCTCCGCTGTTGAAGGGATAGATACAGGAAATCTTTCCTGCCACATGCCATCACACTATAATAAAAGCTGATCTATCCTTTATCAGTATATTGAGACACCCCATGACATCTGGTGTATACTGCTAATCCATATATTGGCTCTAATATACTGTTACTGTACATTACTGCACATTGTACATTATTATTGCACACTTTGCTGTACATATTATATGTTTTTCTTTATTTCAAATTTTAATTTTATATGTTTTATTTCTATTTTATTCCTTATTTTATTCTACTATTAATAGTGGGAACAGGGGTGCACTGTCTAAGTGTAAATGCTGCTACTGCAAAGAAATTTCCCAGCTTGGGATGAATAAAGTATTTCTATTCTATTCTATTCTATTTGAGCTTTGATTCAATTTGATTGGCAAAATTTGGATGAGGCAATAAAATTACAAGATAACACTGTAATATCATTAAAGCAAATCCTTGGACCAAAAATATTTATTGAAATCCACTGGGACACAGATGATCACAACAAAAGTCAAATAAATTTGATTCAGAGAAATAAATTGAAATAAATAAATTATATATATATATATATATATATATATATATATATATATATATATATACATATATATATATATATATATATATATATATATATATATTCTTAATTCTGTATGTTTTTTCACACTTACACGAATATTCTGCATCAAATTTAAAGATTATCGCCGATTCTTGGTCAGTTTTGATGTTGTTGCAGACAACAGCCGACAGAAATCTAAGTGATGCGCTAAGTGGCCAATTTCAGCATTACACACTACTTACTTTGAAATCGGAAACGAGTTTTTGTTCTATTGACTCGGTCACCCATCCGGGCACTCCGCCTGTGAGGTCTTAGCAATGTGTTTAGCAATGCCAGCTGGCGTGACAATAATCGAGCTGGGTGGTTTGTTTAAGTAGCGGACAGTTTAATAGATGCAAGTTTTTTATACATTTTAGCCACTATTTTTTTTTTTAATGCCTGGTCAATGCTAGGCAGCGGGTTGTACCACCAAAGCCAGAATGAAAATTAAAATCAATCAGGATATTAAAAACAAAACAGAGAATGTAAAATGTGGGCAGCATGGCCTCAGCACAGACCAGTATGTCATAAAGGATGTTATATAAGGGCTGAGTGGATCCTTGTCATTTGATTGGTGCTTTGTATGTCACGTGACATGGATTATTTGTCCCATTTGTGTTGCATTGCATTTAGAGTGCAGTTTGGTTCCATTTAGAGTGCAAATTTGGTTCCAAACGTTTGGTACCATTGCACTCTGCGTATGCACATGCGCGCGCGCACACACACACACACACACACACACACACACACACAAAACAAATCCATTGTGCTGTAAGCCGTCTGGAGGCATGAAGAGCTGTTAGGAGGAAGTTGGAATGAAAAGCTGGGCTAATTTCTGACATGATTGTTTTCGCTGCACTTAGGAAGTACACAGTCTTTTTTTTTTTTTTTTTTGGAAGTACGCACACACCAAACATCTTGTTCGGTCTTCAGCCTCACTCGATGTTTGGTATCAAGTAAATTTAGCCAATAACTACTTCCTTGTTTTTTTGTTTTTGATTTGTTTTGTTTTTTGAGTAACCCCAATGGAACCGGGCTGGAGCTATAAGTTAATTTGGCATATGTTTTACACCAAATGGTCTTTCTTGAAATCAACAAGTAATTGTATCAGATTTTTCTTGAGGTTTTTTTTTTTTGTGAGGCAGATTATTCTAGATTTTGATGGCAGTTCACTGAAAATAAAGAATGTAAACCATTTCATTAGATGTCTCTGAGTTTGATTCTTATTTTATCACCATGCTGTCTTCTTCTCTGATTGCTGATTAGTTTATCGGGATCAAAAGTCAACTTCCACCGCTTGATACAGCCTGACATATTTTTACCTACGTAAGATGGCACCTGTGCAGAGCAATGGGCGTGTCTTTTCTCTGGCGTTTGTCTCCGCCCCTCCCAGCTGTCACGTAGGCTAAACGAGCTGCTGCAAAACGTGACGCAATGCGGAAATGAGTTTTACTGCTCCAGGACACCAAACACCGGTAAATCTGTCACTTTGTAGCTCCTCATTAAAGGTAAATTTGATATTTCCAACACTTCGTACAGATTGTCCAGTTTCTTGTGTTGAATAAAAAGTGAGTCTTAAGCGAATGTCTGAAACACCAAGTTTGATACTTTAATAATAAGACGTCGCAATAATGAGCTTTTGAAGCTAGAATCATTTGCAACAATAATCAAAAGTAATTAATGTTATTAACTCTAGAAAAGTGTATATAGGAGTGTTCTTATTTCTCTGATGGTCAGGCTAAATGTTAAGATATTTCATGCCTGACACTTATGCTGTCAAGTCCACAAGAACATCTTAATATAAATGAAGTTTTGTTTATGGTTGAAAAAAAATCACCTCTAACAACTGACAGAGAAAAACTGTCGAGGTTTCTGACTTTTGTATAAAAATACATTTAAGGAAATAATCCCCTAGATGCAGAAATGAAAAGGAAACATTATGAGCACATTTAAATTCCTGTGTAAATTTGCATAAACTTTTCTTCAAACCAGACAGTTTTTTTTATTTTATTTATTTTTCATTTTACATAATTTTTAGACCAGTTTTTGGGTTTAATGATGGTGAACTGACAGATGGTGATGATCATGTGACCTCCAGCTTCAGACTATCAAAAGTGTGTTACAGTTTACCAAAAAAAAAAAAAATTCTGTTAAATGAGCATGAAGTTTGGGTTTTCGTATATTTAATACAAAATGATAATAATTACTAAAGTAATAATGTATGTTTATATTCTGTGCCTGTATTTGTATTTTTTTTTTCTAATTAAAATCATTCAAAAAATAAATGTATAATAAAAAATTAGTGCTGAAACTTAGAATTGTTATTCTAGTTTCCCAACCTAATTGTACTATTGGAGCTTGGTTCCTGGTAATCTGTCATATTTAAGGTGTTCTGAATCCTTTTCGGTTGCACTGAATCAAAACCATTTTCAGAACCTGGTTGTCTTTGTACGTATGTGAATCCTGAACATGACGAGGCTGATTGCTGGCAGCAGGCGTCAGCAGTGATGAGAGATGTTGTTTTGGCCGTTACTGGTCCCAGAGTGTTACCACAGTGTTGGAAGTTAGATTATTGTACCATGTACTTGGGTGGCGTTCCTATGGACACACACCTAGTGCAAACCTGTCCATGTAAATATTTGCTTTAACTTTGTGCTGACGTTTTGTATCACTGTCTTTTCTGGACAAATATCTGCCTTGTCTCTAAATTATAAAACTCAACCGGGGGTTCTGAAACTTTACTGTTATTGTGCATGCCATGCACAGCAAAATGCCAGTTGCATCAGCCTCAAAACATGCAGTTTAAAGATTAAAAACATGAGAATAAAATATAAGAATAACCGAGAGCAAATGTGCAGTAAGTGTCATTAATTTGCCATGTGATTTATGTGTATCATTGGTGACAGAATATTGCACTGCATTGCATGTTGCACATACTCGTATACCTGCACATATAGCAAGAGCATGATAATAATAATAATAAGAGCATCAGGACACAGTTGTTAGAATATTGCACTAAAATTGTGTATTGCACATTAGAAATCAGAAATGGCCTGTTTGAATATTGCACATTTCCTCTCAGCAAGAGAGCACCAGAAATTTAGAAATGCTCTGAATGTTGTACTAGTATTTCTTCATACTGAGAGTGGCAGAACACCACAAACAGACAGCAGACATACAGTACTTGAGGTCCATCATCATGTGTATGTTTGCTTCCAGCCTTCTCCTCCATGGGGTATTGTTTATGGTTTAGGCCATTGGTGTCCAAACTATTGCAGAAAGGGCAGAGAGGGTGCAGGTTTTCTTTGCAGCCGCTGACTCCAGCAGGTGATTTCACTGATTAACATCACTTTGAGCAGGTGGGATGAGTTCATCAGTGAAATCACTTGCTGGAGTCAGTGGCTGCAAGGAAAACCTGCACCCTCTTGGCCCTTTCTGGAATACTGTACTTTGGACACCACTGGTTTAGGCTCTTGATCTCGTCCCTGAGCATCTCCAGAATTACCGTTGCAATGGTGTATGTGATTGCATTGATCTCTGTGATATTAGCAGTGAAGAAATCGCGCTGTGTTGACTTTTTCTAGCAGCTCATCTGATGGGATGCTTGTTTATTTGTAAGATTACAAAATATGATAAATAAATACAGTTAATAACCATGGGTGGCTCCAGATGATGTTTAGCGTAGACCATGTCGACTCTAGACATGATTCTCATCTGCAGCACAGGTGTCGAGTTGACTGTGTTGCGGTGTTTCGATCTCCAGCGGCGACAGTAGCTTCCTTTGACTGATGTTTGAGCATTGAGCAGCCAGTTCATTTTTAGTCAGTGCGGATGTTGTCTTCTAACAGCCATAGTTCCCACTTTGCGTGTATGTTGTTCCACTGTGTGGGTCTGCGGTTGTAGTAGCACTCCCTTTGTTCCATGGTCTTGGTGTCCATCAGCATCTTGTTCCACTTCCCTGTTTTCCATCAGAATGTCCTGGTTCCCCAACATGTGACATGGACCTTGTTAACCCAGGCAGAAATTCTTGAGTTTGACAAACCATTTGTTGTATTGGCTGTTTGTGTGCTGGTCTCAGGTGAAGAAGCTGGATGTGGTAGTTCTGGGATGTCTGCAGTTGTGAGGCCATTTGGATGTACTGCCAAATTTTTAGAAACAGCACTGAAGGCAGCTAAGGGTAACAAATGAGCATTCAGTTCATGTGCAATTGTGCACTCCTTCAAACCTTGTGACATACATCCATTTTCTATACCTGCTTACTCCAGTTAAGGGTCAGGGATGGGGGGCTTGGAGCCTATTGCAGCAGTCAGAGCGTTGGTTGGGCGAGGTGCACCCTGGACAGGACGCCAGTCTGTTGCAGGGAGACATATAGACAGACAAACACACCTACGGCCAGTTTTCCAGTCCACCTAACCTGTATGTCTTTGGATGTGGGAGGAAGCCGGAGCACGCGGAGGGAACCCACACAGACACGAGGGGGACATGCAAACTCCACACAGAAAGGCCACAGGTGGGAATCGATCCCACAACCTTCTTGCTGTGAGACAACAGTGCTAACCACTAATCCACTGTGCTGCCCAAACTTGTGACATCTGTTTTCTGAACAACATTTAAACAAAATAGCCCTTTGTGTGCATCAAAGAAATTTTAAGAAACAGCATGCATCACCATGCGTGAATATTCACTACAATTGGTTGGGTGCAAAATTACTTGTTGACTTGCCGTTGCCCCCTAGTGTTACCACTTGCTGCATGTATTTTTGTCATCTCAGTGTTGAGTCCTCACGCAATCACCTCGATCTCTATTTCACAAAAGTTTTTTTTTCTCACTCTGTCTTGTTCCGTTATTCCGGTGAGGAACACAAGCAGCATGTGGTTTTTAAAAGGATGATTTGCTACCATATATGGTTAATTCAGGGTGTTTTGAATGTAAATAACCGTGAATGTGCACCAGTATGGTGGTTTAGAACATGTGGAATTTACAGACAGCTGACAGTCACTGATGTGCGTACAGGCTGTATGCACCTGTTGGATAAATACAGATTTTTAAATTAATTAAATTAATTAATTAATTTATTTGTGTGCTTTCACACATACTGAATTTCATTCACACGACATCATTTACAGCATTTTCTACACACAGTTTGATAAATGAGGTCCCTGGTCCTTCATGTATGACCAACCTGCTTCAAACATTATCTATGTGGAGAAACTTGCAAAAGGAACATTCATGCTATTTTCACAAAAGTGTGCCTATAATGACAAAGAACATTTTGGAAAAAAATATGTAATTTTTTCTTCATCTTGGATGCTCAGACCTGCAGTAGAGGGATTTCTGATGTTCATAGTTAAGCAGCAAAACTCGATCTTTATTTTCCAAAAATAAAATTGATCAAGTATTTTTGGGGATTTGTCTTTATTTTGTTACTGCGTCATTCTGTTGCTTTTCCAATGAAATCCTTGTCTAGCTCCGGTGTTAATGGGTTAATACTGACAATATGTCTCTTGAGCAAGTTTCTAGTCGAGTACACAATGACTAAATAATTTATGTTATGGCTTGTTGCATGGGAACATGTACACTCATTTATTGTTTTCTGTTAGACGGTACGTCTCAATTTTGTATGTCATAAAAACTTGCCCCCCAGAGATGACATACCAATGATGCAGGGCATGGAATGTTACTAGTTAAAAGTTAAAATGTAAAAATGTTACAATGTAACAGTTTAGTAACAGTAACAGTAACTATTTTAACAAACAGTTAAAATGTAGTTACTATTTAGTTATCAATTTCTTTGAATGTATTTGATATCAGGACCATTGATGATGCACAGACATGGTGCGTCACGCTCTATAGCATTCCACTTATCACAGAACCAGCCTGGAATTATGCCATGAGTTAGAGTGCACTGTTATTTGGTTCTCACAGTCCATTTTGGTTTGAAAACGTCAAGAAGTAGCTAACAGTTCCAACAAACCTCTCAGTTGTGTACGTCACGTTTTGGTGTCCATGTCACGTTTGTGTATCTCATATTGGAACAGAAATATGGACATGCCATTGGAAGAGTATTAGTTTTAAGGAAGTAGACTAGTATGGTCCAAGAATCGTCAAAAATGCATTTTATTTTATTTTATTTTATTTTTTTGCCTGCGGTGAGGTGATCTGAATGTTGATTCAGCTGTGTCTCCACACTGAGCAGGTGTTAAACTCTGAAACCTCACAGGTTAATACTCCACACAGTACCCTTTAAAATGGTATATTACATTACATATTTCAAGATTCTTTATTATCTACTCTATGGTGGTCAGAATCTGTATGCGTTCCCATGCTACAAGTCAAAATATCATTATTGTCTCTACCATTATCAAGGTGGTCTTTAGTGTTATGTCCACAAAATAACAGAAACAACATTCAAGATTTCAGTCTGTATGGACAGATGGAGTGGGCACATGTACATGGTGTTTGAAATCCTGACTTACAGAGAGAACATGACCAAGTTAAGTGTTCCAGAAGATTCTATAATGATTAATTGAACTAACGGTAAAGACCTTTTGAGAATGCGCAACTTACCCACACATTAGAAGATCTGGAGAACAACGGCCTGTGACGCACGAGGGTGCCACATGATCGATATGACCTTGGACCTTCTTCTGACAGTGCCACCTTGAGGACAGGCTGCGGACTCTGAAATAAATTGCTGGATCATTGGAAGGCATAACGGTCAAGACAACCTACTGAAATGAAATTCGGGACATGGAATTAAAAATTCCAGTATCAGTATTCCAGGATGAAACTTGTCATATCTGTGGCTGACTAGATTATCTACCAATCATTTCATGTTTCAATGAGCTTGAATTAGGTTTTCTAGGTAAAAGAGCTTTTCAATTTGAGCAAAGTCCTGTTTGACAACGTTAACGAAGTGGACATTTGGAGTAAATTTTTTGATACGGTTGCCGAGTCAAGTTTAATTTTTTCCGTTCAGGTGCTTTACTTTTCCCTGCTTGCTTGGCCGAGGCAGCAGTGATGCACACCATGTCTTTACCATCACTGGCACACTTTTGTGAAAGTGGCCCATTCCTACCCAGTTTGTTGAGAATCTGCTCACCCTTTCTCAAGTTATTTCCTTCACAGTCAGAATCCTGAATACCCCTCATGTGCAGGATTTAAAAAAAAGCAATATAGAGGCAGGTTCTGTGTGTGTAAAATTTGATATCGTGATAATTTTTGTGTTGTGGTCTGGTGCAGAGGAAGATGCTGCCAGTGCGGTCACTCGACAGTGATGGCTGCAGGTTCATGCCTCTGGTGGTGCTGGAGCTGGCCTCGGACACCAAAGAGGAAGCCATCGTGTGGCTGCTGGGCAGAATAAGAGACCAGCAGCAGAATGGAGGTAGGCACGGCGGAGGCCAATCACTCCTCGTGAGGTAAACAAGTCCTGATGGTATGTGCGGTTTTAACAGGTGCCGAACTGCTGGTGGAGCAGCTCGGTCCTGGAGCTGCAGCTCTGGAGAAAGAAAATCCAAACGTATTCCTGGTGGGGGCATCGTGGCAGAGGCTGCTCACTGGTGCTGAGGACATGGGACTGTTCAAAGAGTTCCACGACGGCTCCATGAGGACCTTCACCTACACCAACAAACAAAACTTCAAAGACTTTAAAGGTAGTGGCCGGGAAGTGGCTTCAGTTGGAAAAGCAATTACACACAAAGTGAGGGGGTGACGATTAACTCACTCAGTCAGCATTATCACAGTTTTCAGCTGTAGTATTATCGGAACTGTTTTATTGCGAAAGTCAGAGCGGTTTGCTGTTTCTCAGGTGATGGTGATGGCTTCCTCAGCACTGCAGAATGTCAGCTCATCATAAAACATGAGTTGGACACATTACGAGCCAAAGATGAGACCCATGTGCCAGGATATACCCACGCCAAGCTGTACCCCGGGAAATCCATCAGTGAGTTTCTGCACACTTTCCTTTCAGTCTTCTTCTGCTTTGTTTGGCTGTTACCATTGGGGGGCACCACAGCAGATTGTCCATCTCCATCTCTTCCTGTCCTCTGCATCTTCTTGTTCCAACAACCACCTGCATGTCCTCCCATGTCCATAAACCTCTTCATTTCCTCCTGCCTGGCAGCTGCATCCTCAGCATCCTTCTCCTGATATACCCTCTTCACCTCCCTTCCAGTGTCATCTGTAAACCAGCTTTCTGTGATGTTCATGAATTCTCAATCAAATGACTGCATTTATATAGCCCTTTTCCATCTGCATCAGATGCTCACAGCGCTTTACAGAAATGCCTCACATTCACCCCGATGTCAGGGTGCTGCCATTAAGGGGCACTCACTACACACTGGGAGCAACTAAGGGATTAAGGACCTTGCCCAAGGTTCCTTGGTGATTTTCGGGTCAGGCTGGGATTTGAACCAAGTATCCTCTGGTTTCAAGCCCAAAGCTTAACCACGAGACCATCACCTCCCCACAATAAAAAAGAATTTAGATTAAAGGGACACATAGAAAGCCGCTGAAAAACTGGCTTTTGTTTAAAGACATTTACGTATGCTGTAGTGTTGAAGGATGGAACATTTTACTCGCTGATCTATAGTCATATCCGTTTCATCACCAAGATTCAACAATTTCTCCAACCAATTAAAGCCACACCGATGGATTTTTGGGGGCTGATACAGATTTTACAGTATCAAAAATTTACAATGCTGACATATAGATGAAAATGATGCATTGAGTCCCAGCATTTATTATCAAACCCTTGTGACAAAGAAATGTAATTGAGGCAACCAACAGATGCTACCTTCACTCTGATTGACAGTCACTGTGTTGCATCACTCAGCATTTTCATAAAATAAACTTTACCTATTTTGACCCTGCCTAGCTGGCAGCATAGCCAGCATTTGTATCTTGTTGCCATAAAACACCCACTCTGGTTAAAAATCAACAGCAGCTAGTTGCTCTGCCGCTGTCTCTTGTAGCTAATGGGACCAAGGGATGATGGGGGTTCCAGTCGGCCTTAAACAATATTGTAAACAATGGTGCCCTTTGCTTGAGAAACTCTGTAATAACACCATTTCCAACTGCCAAAGTGTTTTTTTTTTGTTTTTTTTTTTGGTAACAAAATTTTCACATTAGCAAAATAAACAAAACAAAAAACCCCCACCATAACGCAGATACCAATAAAATCATGAAAGGCTCATATTGGCTGATATTATCAGGCAACTGATACATTGGTTGAGCACCACAACCAATGTTTTCATAAAGATTCACAAATGATTACATCATAACTTCTGCAAAATAATAACGGCTCAATAAATGTTGGCAAAAACATAAAATTCCTTCAAGAATGTAAAATATCACTTTTTTATTAAAGAAATGACACACATAAAATAAATAATTTATCCTCCAGTTGTTAAGATGCCAGTTGAACATAAATGTTTTTGTCCGTCAGCATCACTCCTGTTTTAAAAAAAAGAAAAGAAACTTCAAGCTGAAGATGTCAAACTGCAGATCAGCTTCTTTTGATGAATTCTGATGATATTAATGCTCAAAGTTTGGAAAATCTGAGGTTGGAGGATGGACATCAAGAATTGTGAGGAAAGAAGGATGAAGGAAAGAATTTGGTTTGATGTCAGGAGCAAATTTATCAGCATTTCAGACAAAAAACCCAAAGGCTCCTATCTGGTGTTTTCTGATTTGGATAAAGTTTCATGGTGACACATCAAGAAGTTTGGATATGCATGAGAGAGAAAGACCAGTGAAGTGTCTCAGGATTTTTCTGGGCAAGGACTCAGGAATAGACTAGATTCCAGATAGCCGGCCTGTACCAAGAGCTTCTTTAAGCTCTGCCTTTTTGACCTGGTTCAGTTCAGTTTATTTATGCCAAATCACAATATAGCTGCAGCAATGTGCTATGCACCAGCAAGGTTTAAACCTGATCCAGCCCATGAGCAAGTGCATTGGCAACAGTGGTTTAAAAAAAAAGTCCCTCAGACATTTTGACAATTGTAAGGAAGTTCAAGTGGACCAGACTCAGTGGGGACCATCTGCTTTGGTCAAAAACAAAACAATGGATGTGACTTCATCATGACATGACTTCTACCAATCAATCATAAACATTTTGCTGATCAATATAAACATTAGACCATCTCTCTAACCCTACTGGTTGAAGAGATATAGGAGAAAATGTTCTTCACATCGTGTTTTTGTTGATCTTGACCTTTTGATCGATCCTGTCCAAAAGCTTCACTGCTTTGGAGACTCACAGGGTAATGAAATAAAGCAAAAGTACAACACAGAATTATCAGAAGATACAGCGATAGAAATGTTGCAGTTAATCAACCGTATAGAGTCGAATTCACAACAACGTATTACCAAAGAATATTCAGGATGTGATGACCAGAGTCCCGGCAAAACAGCGTGTGCTCGTCAATCAGTGATTTCATCGATGCCAGATGAACTAGCAACATTTATCATTCCCTCAAAAAAAACAAAAAACAAAACAAAGTCTTCCACGTGGCTGAGTGTAACGCTTTCTCGTCTTTGGAGACTTTCTTGGGGTAGGTGGTTTTTCATGTTGCAATAAAAGATATTGGTGAGGATTCGTGTTTCCGTCTCTCTGTGGCAGCAGAATTAAGCCACCTCTCCACTGCTGCTACTGCTGCCTTCACTCTGTGCATTATTCTCTTTGTCTCTGCAGCTGCATTATGAAGACAATAAATATGCAAATGCAGCACAATATTCTCGGAGTGAGATAAGAAAGCAGTGAAGTTGGCGGCTGGATGGGGCGCCTCCATTTAGCGCCTGGATTTGACGAGTCCTTTTAAGCAGAATGCAGTCATTTACCAGAAATGATGCCCTCAAATAGCAGATAAAACAATAGTCTGCTTGTATTTAGTCATTTTATGAGACAATGGGAATAATTTTTGTGTAGATAGTGTAATTACAGTAGCTGCCTTCATAATTGCTACCATGCCCTTATATTAGATAATTAAGCTGCTTGTTTATTTAGTGGAAACATGACTGTAGGCAAACTCAAGGCTTAAAACTGCAGCAGTGTTTTAGTTTAGTTTTAGTTTCAGCTCGTGCAGCGTTCAGGTGTCATTCCAAAGTGGGAAAGTGTTGTCTGTATATTTATGCTTTGGTTTATTACCAGGATTACTTCAATGTATGTTAATGTCTTTATTTATTTAGTTGTTTTTAAATCTTGCCATACCATACCAACTTTATTTATAAAGCACTTTCACACAGCCACTGCTGACACATCCATTAAAACACATTTAAATAAATACATAAGAAGTACAATTTAAAAACTAAGTCTCACTGGAGCCGAAAGCCAAGGAGAACAAATAGGTTTTTAAATGAACTTTAAAAATGAAAATCTCACAGACAAGGGCAAGCTGTTCCATAGTTTTGGAGCAGCAATAGAGAAGGCCCTGTTCCCTCTGAGCTTCCTTCTGGATCTCGGTACTTCGGGGAGCAGCTGGTCAGCTGACCTAATAGACCGACATGGTAGATAAGGATGAAGAAGCTCAGAGAGGTAAGGCGGGGCAACAATGTGAAGAGATTTAAATACGAACATAAGAATTTTAAAATGTACTCTGGACTTGCTGGGGGATTTGGGGTTGGGGGTGGGGCTTGGGGGTTCTGCTTCCCATTGCTGCCAGTTGGCGCCGTGGGCTTCCGGGGGGGTTGGGTCGGGTGCTGGCCTGCACTCCCTTCAGCTCCTCCCTTGCTAGGTGTGGGTGCGCCTCTGTGCCTGGGGGGGGGGGGGGGGGCTGGGCGGCTGGCCGGCCTGCCGATGGGAACCCGGGTGCCGCGCCGCGGGCCTTCTGGTCCCTTTGGTGGTGGTGGGGGGGGGGGGGGGGGGGCGTGAGAGCTTGGCGGCCATCGTTCCTTTTCAGTTGGGTCTGTCCGCTCTGCCGTTGGTGGGTTGGGGTACGGTGCCTGGGCGGGGGGTGGTGCCTCTCCTCAGGGCTTGGGTGTACGTGGCCCCCCGTGCCCCAGCCTCTCCCTCCGGGTTTGTGGGGCCTGCCTGTCTCCCCTCGGCTCCTCGGCTGCCCCTGCCACTCTGGTGTCCCATCCTGCACCTTCCCTGGTTCGGGGACCCCTGGGCGGGGTGGCCCATCCATCTGCGGCTCCCTGGCCCCCTGTCCCCCCTGTTGGTTTGCTCCTCCCTGGCCTCCGGTGCTCCTCCGGGGCTGCCCACCTCCCCCCGTCCCATGGTTTCCCTTGCGCCTCTGCCAGATCTGTGGTTGGGCTGGGGGCCCAGTGGGGCCGGTGTATGTGGCCTCCTCCCCTCGCTGCGCCTCTCCTTCTGCCTGCTGCTTGGGGTTGGGCCTCACATGTCACACCCTTTTAATGCACTTCACCAGGTTAGCACCTACATGCACACCATATTTGGTTGTAAGTAGCACATTGTAGGGTTCACATAGATTTGCGGTAGGGTGTTGGGGATGGGTTTGCGGGGCAGTCTGTGGCGCAGCTGTGCGCTGCAGCCTTCCACTGCGATCTCCATCCGCCACTCCTGCCTTGCAATTTTAATGCACACACCTTACTTCTACATGTTTAGTAAACACCTTCACCAATTTAGAGTCAGGGTCACTAGGTGGTGGTGGGTTTGCAGGGCAGGCTGTGGCACAGTGGTGTGCCATGGCCACCCATGGCAGTCTGCCACCTGCCATCGCTTGCCATGCGTTCCGGCGCCGTCGGGCCGCTCCCCTGTTGGTTTGCTGTGCTGCCCGGTGGCTACGGGGGCTGACTTTCCTGGCCCCGTGCCCTTCCACTGCCCCTTTTCTCCTGGCTCCCCCGGGGCCCTGCGTCCTGGACCCACTTCCGTCGTCACTCGCGGCCGGCCGCGTGGCTTCTGACGTACCGGAGTGGTCCATGTCATATGGTAAGGTTCTGTACTCTTGTCTTGGCCCAACACACCAGCCACAGTAGTGATCGGATATTTAGCTGTGATCTGGGTCTCTGTGTGTGGATGGTTGTGTGTTTGTGGCTATCACCACAATTCGGTTTTTGGGTGCTCTTAAGGGGATTAACACTATGGTGTTCTAGATTAGGGTATGAATGCTCACTAATTAGACAGCAGACTGTTGCTGTCACTGTTCATGTGCGGTTGTTTGTCATGGTATGTTGTATTGTCGGGGTCCCATCTCCTCTGTGTCTCACGTCACCACTTGTCTCTAGATCTTGTCTGTCTTTGTGTTGTTTTGGTGGTCTGCCCTTCCTGATAGAAGTTGTCCGTTGGCTTTGAGTAGGATGTTGTAGGCTGATCGGGAAGGGCGGATGGGCGTCTCACACACACACACACACCACATTCACTCACGCACTACATACCTTCTGTCTTGCAAGAATAAATTGCATATATGGGTATTAATGTTTATAAATGGTTCTGCCAGTGTGGCATTTACCATTACTATATATGCAGACAGGGGAAAAAAAATGTACTCTAAAACATACAGGCAGCCATTGAAGTGAGGCCAACACAGGAGGTATATGATCTCACTTTCGAGTTCCTGTCAAAAGTCGTGCAGCAGCATTTTTAACCAACTGCAGATGCCTGAGTGACTCCCACATAAAGTGCACTACAATAATCCAGCTGAGATGAAATAGAAGCATGGATCACTGTTTCAAAGTGCTGTCTAGACAAAAGATTTCACAGCTGCTAACTGCCGTAAATGATAAAAAAACGGACTTAACCACAGCTTTAATTTGGCTGTCTAATTCAAAATCACTGTCCACCTTAAAACCAAGCTCATTAATAACAGGTCTAAAATAAACCTCCAAAGGTCCTAAGGCAACGAAGGAGGACTCACAGGAGCCACTGGGTCCAAACACCATCACCTGTTTTCTTTTCATTAAAATTTTGAAAGCTCAAGGCCAACCAAGCTTTAATGTCCTCTAGGCATACCAAGAGCTGTTTTATGGAACTGACATCATTTTGCTCTAAGGGGAGATAAATTTGGCAATCATCAGCATAGCCTTGAAATGAAATCCCATGCCGTCTAAGGATGGAACCCACAAGGCAGTAAATACAATGAAAAATGTAGTGGCCCTAGAATCAAACCCTGTGAGACTCCACATAACACTGAAGCTGCAGTTGATTCCGAACCATGAATATGCACAGAAAAGGTTCTGTCTACCAGCTAAGACCTGAACCATTCAAGTGCAATCCTACCGATACCCACTAAGTGATATAATCGAGATAATAAAATGTTATGGTCCACTGTATCGAAGGCAGCAGTTAAATCAAGCAAAACCAAAACAACGTGGTTGCCAGAATCACACACAAGAAGGATGTAATTAAAAACCCTTATTAAAGCAGACACTATGCTATGAAGGGTTTTAAAAACCTGACTGAAAAACTTATATGATGCCGTTCTAATCTAAAAAGTGCTTCAAATGACAAAAAACAATTTTTCTCTATAACCCTTGAAAGAAAAGGCAACTTGGAAATGGGCCTATAGTTAGCCAGCACTGTGTGATCAAGGCCAGGTTTCTTAAGCAGTGGCTGCACCACTCACTGCATGTTTAAAATTAGCAGGACCACACCGGAGGACAGACTGCAATTTGCAATGGAAAGAACTAACTGCCCTACACTAGCTAAAATTTATTTAAAAAATCATGGAGGGACAGGATCACGTGGGGAACCTGAAGGTTTTATACGGCCAACGACATCCTCTAAATGTGAAAGAGTCACAGACTCAAACTGAGTAAAAACAGCAGAGCGAGGGACTGAAACAGAGGGGTCAGAATCAGGAGCTGTGATAAGAGCCCTGATGTTGGCAACCTTTGAAATAAAAAAAAAAAAAATGCAGAAAGTTATTGCACATATCAGGAGAAGCATCCAAACAGACATTCTGTGAAACACTTAGTACAGAGTCAATAGTGTTAAATAACACGTGGATTATGCCTGTTGGAGGAAATAATATTTGCAAAATATTCCCTTTTTGCCTCTTTAACTGCACTGCCAGCAGTCTTTTAAAAACTGAAGAGACATCTTCACTGATGACGTGTCCAAGTATCACCGGGAAGGTGTATTCAACTTCTATTCCACCTGGCTCAGCCAGTGACCTCCAGGAAAGTCTGGATGACACCCATGAAGAGTGGCGACAGCTGGAGAGACGGCAGCCAGCTCAGAAAGACGGCAACTGGGGCAGGAAGGGCTAGCCCCCGACCTGCAGCTCCCGAGAGGGAGCACTCAACCACCCAGCTACGAAGAACCTCAAAGAAAGATACCCCCAGGGATGCCCGAGTGGGGGCAGCATGAGCATCCCAGTCAGACGGGCAAGGACCCAAGTAAACAGACAATGGATTACGAACGCAGTCTGTATTTGCGGCACGGTCTGCAAAAACCACAAAGGCCTGAAGAACCACCAGGCAGAGCTGGTCTACCTCAGGAGGAACCAAGTGGAGCAATGTTCAGATTGCATTTATATAGCGCTTTTCCATCTGCATCAGATGCTCAAAGCGCTTTACAATAATGCCTCACATTCACCCCAATGTTAGGATGCTGCCATACAAGGCGCTCACTACACACCGGGAGCAATAGCGGATTAAAGACCTTGCCCAAGGGCCCTTAGTGATTTTCCAGTCAGGCTGGGATTTGAACCGAGGATCTTCTGGTCTCAAGCCCAACGCCTTAACCACTAGACCATCACCTCCCCTATTGGCACAACAGTCCCTGTTGCTCTGACTACAGAACCTGGTGAGAGAGATGAGGTGACAAAGCCAGAATCACCCCCCAGTAATTGGAACCTCCAAGCAACACTAGTCCCCCACCTCCCCAAGCATGGAACCAGTGCAGCAAAGCGTGGTGTAGCCTGCCACAAACAAGTGGCTAAAGCTGGATGAAGATGTAGACAAGTGCCTAGAAATTATTTTGAAGGGCAACTCCAGACTGTGTGCACCATGATAATGGACATGGGAGCAGAGCAGTTTGATATCGAACAAAGGCGAGGAGCAAGCAAGCTGACAAAGCTTAACCGTTGAGCCATCTGAGACAAGAGCTAAAAATCCTTGAGACATCAGTACAAGGCGGCTCAGGAAGGTGAGAGAACTGCTCTGATAGAACTCACGAACATCATAACGAAGAGGCTCATCTCGCTGATGAGGGCGAAACTGCACTGAAGGAAGGGCGAGACGGGAGGAGCTTTTATTGGCAATCCCTTCGGCTTCACCAAGGGATTGGTGACCAGAGGCGAAGTGGTCATCTCACTTGCTCTGTAGAGGAGATCCAAAATCATCTCCAGGCCACCTTCAGTGACAAGAGCTTGGGCCTTGTAGAGAACTTTTCGCACCGGCAGAACCAGTGCCCAATTCAACTGCACCAAACCCACCCTGATGGAGGTAAAAGAAGCTGTCAGAGCTTGAAGATCTAGCTCTCCTCCCAGCCCTACCAGTGTACCCTGCAAAGTTTTACAAGCAGTGTCCACCGCTCCTCAGATGTCTCTGGAAGATCCTGAAGGTAATCTGGCGGAGAGGGAAAGTTGCTGCTCAGTGGAGGCATGCTGAGGGTGTCTGGATACTGTAAGAAGAAGACTCTTGCAGCATTGAGCATTTTCCAATCACCTTGCTGCTCAGTGCTGAGAGCAAGGTCTTCTTCAAGATGTACCAATGACTGACAGACTTCCTTTTGAAGAACACCTACCACCTTGGTTCAAAAGGAGGGAGTCCCAGGAGTACAAGGATGCCTGTAGCATACAGGAATGGTGACGTAGCTGATCCTGGGAGGTTAGAGAGAGCAAGGGAGATCTGGCAGCTCTCTGGCTTGATCTAACCAACGACTATGGCTCTAACCCACACAAGCTCCTCGAAACCGCACTCGTAAAACACCATGTTCCAGACAAGACGCAGCCTTATCAAGGATTACTACAGCAACTTCAGTGCATGAGTCTCCTCAGGCCAAGTAACATTTGCCTGGCACTGCCTCAGAAAGGGCATAATCACTGGCTGCACGATCTCAATGCCACTCTTCTCACTAGCTATGAATATGATTGCCAAGTTCTCCACGATGGAATGCAGAGGGGCCAAGTCAAGATCTGGAACGTGTTAGCCCCACATAAGAGCCTTTATGGACGACTTACAGTCATGACAACATCAGTTCCAGGGTGCAGGTGGCTCCTTCAGGGACTCGAATGGCTCATCCAGTGGGCAAGAATGAGCTTCAAGCCTGAAAAGTCCAGGTCCTTAGTCCTGAAGAAAGGCAAAGTGACCGACCAGTTTCACGTTGCCCTGGGAGGGATCAGAATTCCATGAGTGACTGAAAAACCTGTCAAGACCTTGGGCAAGAGCTTTGACAGTTCCCTGAAGGACTCGGCAGCCATTAAAAAAAAACAAGTGCGTCCTGGCAACCTGGCTCACCACCACCATCGATAAGTCTGGTCTCTCATGGAAATTTAAAGCCTGGATATAGCAGCATGGAGTCCTGCCAAGAATACTCTGGCCCATGTTGGTCTACAAGGTACCAATAACTATGATAGAGGTACTAGAGAAGTCCATCAGCTAGTTTCTCAGGAGATGGGTGGGGCTCCCTCTGTCCTTGAGCAGCTTCACTCTGTATGGCCGTTCCACCAAACTGCAGCTCCCTTTCAGTGGTGTAACGGAGGAGTTCAAAATCACTGGCTACAGACAGGTAATGATGTACAGGGACTCTGCAGATGTCAAAGTCACATCAGCAGAAATTCTTGTGAAGACCGGAAGAAAATGGCAGGCACAGGAGGCCATCAACAGAGCTGAAGCCCAACTAAGGCACAAAAAGCTGGTGGACTCCATTGCAATGGGGCGACCAGGTCTTGGTTGCTTCCCAAAGGCACAGTATGACCGGGCCCATGGAAAGGAGAAGTGTCAGCTGGTTCAGGACAAGAATTGAGCTGAGGTCAAGGAAGAGTGATGCAGCAAGATGGTTGGCATATCCAAGCAAGAGGCGTGGATGAGGATGTCCACCATGGAGCATGCAGAATCCCATAAGATCACCTGGGCAGAGCTTTGAAGAGTGGAGCCATCGTGATATATCCTTGTCATTTTATATTATATTAATTTACAAACAACAGAAAAGGGACTTAGATTTTGGTACCTCTTCAGTACAGCGAAAAAAATCACATCAGAAATGAATCCAGCTTTGTGCGTCACTGATGCTTTGACATCAACAGTCCAACACAAACTTTAAACAGAAGTCCAAAAATAATTCTGATGATGAAGTCCTTCATGCCGTGCATGAAATCGTCGTCCGTCAGCAAAACAGACTCTGCCATGTTTGTTTTAAAGCGAAGCGCTGTCCGGCTTGTGTGAGTGCGGTGCGTGCTCACACAAGCAGTAAGGGATTTGTGCACGTGTCCACTACCAAAAGACTGTTGTATTTCCTTAGTGCAGCGAAAAAGTCACGTCAGACAGCTTACAGTGCAGTGGATTTGTTTTGTGTGTGTGTGTGTGTTTGTGTGTGTTTGTGTGTCTGCGTGCGTTTTGTGTGTGTGTGCACACGTGTGTAGGTGTGTGTGTGTTGCATTTTTACTTTTATTTTTATTCATTTATTTATTCCTCTGCATTTCCACTTTCACTTCTTTATTTTGGAATTCTGTACTGTTTCACTTTGGATGCATCAATGTTTGAGTCTTAGTAGAGGTTTGTTTCTTATGATTTTACACGACCAAAGAGGACAGAATTTTAAAAATAAATGGGCGCTAAAGTTAGCTGATGGCATGAAAATTTAATATAATAATAATGATAAAATGAGAACATGTGACGTAATGTGCTGCTTGTTGATATCTGAGTTCGCAGACTGCAGTCCAAAGGCATCCTGGTCCAGATGTTCCCTCTTCATGAAAAGGAGAAACTGAAGAAACTTTCTTTTTCCTGGTACAACAAAGCCAAGTTGTCCCTTCAGCCTATCAGTACGTGGACTGCTTCGTTCAGTCTTTCAGAATGGATGGTTTTATTTTTTGACACAGCTTCATCTTGCTGTTTGTATGCGTGTTTGCTCTCCAGATGACATCAGACAGTATTACGGGGAAGGCCTAGCGCTGTACTTTAGCTTCCTGGAGTACTTCACCTTTGCCCTCTTACCCATGGCTCTCTTTGGTGTGCCTTACTACCTGTTTGACTGGGAGGACTACGACAAATACGTTGTGTTTGCTGTGTTCAACTTGATCTGGTGCACTGTTATGCTGGAGGTACGTTCAAAGTCACAATGCTAAACTTACGTTCAGCAGATTTTATATCCCCAGACATCTGTGACCATTTCAACAGAAAATGTGTGTATTTACCAAGTACGCACATCTAATTTATAGACAAAATATCCAGGTACACTCAATATGAGACACAATCACTTAAAAAGTAAAGTTTCAGGACTTATTTTTAGCCACGCAAACTAAAACTCTATTAATTCAATTTCAATTTATTTCATTTATATAGCGCCAAATCACAACAAAGTTGCCTCAAGGCATTTCACACAAGTAAGGTCTATCCTTACCAACCCCTAGAGCAAGAACACAGGCGACAGTGGTAAGAAAAAACTCCCTCTGACCAGACTCAAAGGGGTGACCCTCTACTTGGGCCATGCTACAGACACAATTCACAAAACGAACATACAGGAAATGTTTCTGGTGCACAGGACAGTTTCCAGAACAGATGCCACACCCATCTCTGGATGGAGCCGCACCTCAAACAGAGAGAAAAAAACAGAATCAGGCCTCAGAAAGACAACAAATACAATGTAATGTGTCAACATTAAGCAATAAGAAGAACAAAAGAAATACTAAGCTGATCACCGGCCACTAGCCCTGAGGTCTACTAAAAGACTCAGAATTTAGATAAAGTTGAGGTCGCGGCCTGCTCCGTTTCCTAATGAAATGAATACTATGCCAGTATGCATGACGTCCAGCTTTTCACTGATGCAGGGCAATCTTCTAAGTATTTTATGTGGATGAGATTACCAGCAGTTATCAGCATGTATAACTGAGTATCATCAACGTAGCAATGAAAGGTAATCCCAAAACGCCACAGTATGTGCCCAAGGGGTGCTATATACAGAGAGAAAAGCAGGGGGCCTAAGACGGACCCCTGTGAAACCCCAAATTTCATGTCACTGAGGTTAGAAGTGCTTTCTCAGCTAATTTCAATAGAAATCTTGTGAATTTTCACTTGCTCCAATGACAAATTTCAAGTTAAAAACAAGTAGTATTCATTTTGAGTTTCATTTGACTTCTAATAGGAAGTGTTGCATATTTTACAAACTCCGGAGTAACTTAAAAATCTTTTGTTGAGTCAAAGCAGCTCATTTCATCTCAAATAGGACTCAAAAGATTTTTCTAAAATTCTTCAACTCGGCATGATTTTAAGATTCATTACCCCAAAAACAAGCGCTCATATTTTACATATTAAGTTGCTGTGTGTTACCGTGCATCCACAAAGTATTCACAGCACTTCACTTTTTTTCACATTTTGTTATATTACAGCCTTATTCCAAAATGGGTGAAATGCATTTTTTCCTCAAAATTCTACTCACAACACCCCACAATGACAATGTGAAAAAAGGGGGTTTTTTAATTTAGATTTTTGCAAATTTATTAAAAATAAATCTTAGCAATGCATATATTCACGTTTTATGATTTATGTTTCATTGTTTTTTTTGTTTTTTTTGTGGAGTCTTTTTGAAAATGATAAACATGACTGTTAATAAACACTTTCCAGATGAAGCGATTGCGGGTTTTTAGTTTGAATCTGTAACGCTCTGTGAAAAGCTGATGGTGTCTTCCGTTAGGTATGGAAGCGGCACAGTGCTACACTAGCTTACTGCTGGGGCACGCTGAGCAGGAAAAAGGCCTTTGAAGAACCTCGACCCGGTTTTCACGGTGTGCTCGGGTTCAACCCTGTGACAGGTCGGGAAGAGCCGCTGTACTCCAGTACCAAGAGGCTGCTTCGTGTCTACCTGGTGTCTCTGCCTTTTGTCCTGCTCTGTCTCTACATGTCGCTCTACGTCATGATGATCTACTTCATGATGGAGGGATGGGCTCTGGCAGTCCATGATGAGGACCCGACCTTTTGGACAGGAATCTTGGTCTTTATTCCCAGTGTCATCTATGCTGTGGTCATAGAAGTCATGAACCTGATCTACAGATATGCTGCAGAGTTTCTCACTAAGTGGGGTGAGTTTTTACTGTTACAAATATTTTCTCACTGCAACACTTTATTTATTTTTATTCTGTCAGCAGAGACAATTTAGCATCAGTGCTGAGGTCCTAAACTTTGAACCATGATAAAACTAACAGTATGCTGAGTTTTGTTTTAAAAGATATTTATTTATGCATTTACTTAATTGGGAGAAATTCTTCATGCTTTGGACCAAGATCTATTGGACCAATGCCATTAAAATTCATGTGCAGCATGATGATTTTCTGAAAAACTGATGGGTTTTTGTAAAATTTAGTAAATATATTCCTTGGGGATGCTCATGGTACGTTGGGCTTTCTGATGAACGTCTGTGGGCCCTCCAGGGTCCCGGGGGTGGGGGATATTTCACACAGTTCTATTTCTTTCAGAAAAAAACTGTTCAATAACTTTTTTTCTTCTCATTTTGCATTAAGATTCTCTGAGTGGCTGCCTCCAGACAAAAAAAAAAAAAGTCATTGTCCTTGTTGTTCTAAGGACCACCCACAGGGTCCCCAAAAGCAATTAATAGATAAAGAACTGCTCAGTATATAGATTCATTAAATCTGCGTCGACCTACACAAAGCTTTTTGCTGACCTTGAATCAGTAATGCCGCTTCCTCTTTCTTTGTCTCAAAGACTTCAGGGTCTCCTGACCTTATTTTTTTTTTTTTTTTTAGAAATGTTAGCTGTTAGTTCCACTGTCAACAACTTTTTACAAATTTCAGAGATAAAAAAAAAACTTAATTCAACAGCTTCCAAAGCTGTAAGTTGTTGTTAACTGTCAAATACATTAGCCCCAAGTTGTATTATTGTCTGTCTGTCTGTCTGTCTCTCTCTCTGTTTACCAATGTCATCATTTTGAGAAAAAAAAAAAAAAATCAAACAATGCATTTTAAGTCTTTCAAAAATATGTATCAGTGACTTAATAATTACAAAATGCACGTGACCTGAAGTCTAACCCTCAGGGTGTGTAATTAGTAAAATAAAATTTGTAATCTTAACTTATCAGAACACCACAGACCAGGTTCATAAAGATCAGATCAGGTCTGGGATCCAGAATACTACAGAATCTCCATGGCTCCTGGATGGTGACCACCCAGGCAGGCAGTCAGTCCACCCCCACCTCTGTCTACTCCAGCCAGGTGGAAATATGGGTGTGTCCTTGACCTTCTCCAGCAGCTGGGGTCCTCAACACTGATGCATCTGTGTCCTAGATCATGATCAGAGAAATGCGCCACATGGCCAGAATGTCATAGCTGATGTACCCTCACAGTGCAAGTGATCCTCCTCATGTGAGTCCCTCTAACTAACCTCACGTTCGACACAAAGTCATTCCAGCGGTACCCAAGTATCCTTCAAAGAGACCTGTCGTTGCGTTAGCTCACCTATCCATCCATCCATCCATCCATCCATCCATTTTCTTCCGCTTTATCTGGAGTCGGGTCGCGGGGGTAGCAGCTCAAGCAAAGCCGCCCAGACCTCCCGATCCACACACACCTCCCCCAGCTCCTCCGGGGGAACCCCAAGGCGTTCCCAAGCCAGCCGAGAGATGTAGTCCCTCCAGCGTGTCCTGGGTCTTCCCTGGGGCCTCCTCCCAGTGGGACGTGCCCGGAACACCTCTCCAGCGAGGTGTCCAGGGGGCATCCGGAAAAGATGCCCGAGCCACCTCAACTGACTCCTTTCGACGTGGAGGAGCAGCGGCTCGACTCCGAGCTCCTCCCAAGTGACCGAGCTCCTCACCCTATCTCTAAGGGAGCGCCCAGCCACCCTGCGGAGGAAACTCATCTCGGCCGCTTGTACTCGCGATCTCATTCTTTCGGTCATGAGCCAAATCTCATGACCATAGGTGAGGATCGGAACGTAGATCGATCGGTAAATCAAGAGCTTTGCCCCCCTACTCAGCTCTCTCTTCATCACGACGGTCCGATACAGCGACCGCATCACTGCAGATGCTGCACCAATCCGTCTATCGATCTCACGCTCCATCCGTCCCTCACTCGTGAACAAGACCCCGAGATACTTAAACTCCTCCACTTGAGGCAAGGACACTCCACCGACCTAAAGAGGGCAAAGCACCTTCTTCCGGTCGAGAACCATGGCCTCGGATTTGGAGGTGCTGATTTTCATCCCGGAAGCTTCACACTCGGCTGCAAACCGCCCCAGTGCACGCTGAAGGTCCTGATTTAACAAAGCCAACAGAACCACATCATCCGCAAACAGCAGAGACGAGATTCTGTGGTTCCCAAACCAGACCCCCTCTACACCCTGGCTGCGCCTAGAAATTCTGTCCATAAAAATAATGAACAGAACCGGTGACAAAGGGCAGCCCTGGGGGAGGCCAACGTGCACTGGAAACAGGTTTGACTTACTACCGGCAATGCGAACCAAGCTCCTGCTGCGGTCGTACAGGGACTGGATAGCCCTTAGCAAAGGACCCCGGACCCTGTACTCCCGGAGCACTCCCCACAGGGTGCCCCGAGGGACACGGTCGAACGCCTTCTCCAGATCCACAAAACACATGTGGACTGGTTGGGCGAACTCCCATGAACCGTCGAGCACCCGATGGAGCGTGTAAAGCTGGTCCAGTGTGCTGCGACCAGGACGAAAACTACACTGCTCCTCCTGAATCCGAGGTTCGACCATCGGTCGAATTCTCCTCTCCAGTACTCTGGAATAGACCTTACCGGGGAAGCTGAGGAGTGTGATCCCCCTATAGTTGGAACACACCCTCCGGCCCCCCTTCTTAAACAGAGGGACCACCACCCCGGTCTGCCAACCCAGAGGCACTGTTCCCGATCGCCACGCGATGTTGCAGAGGCGTGTCAGCCAAGACAGCCCCACAACATCCAGAGACCTAAGGTACTCAGGACGGATTTCATCCACCCCAGGGGCCTTGCCACCGAGGAGCTTTCTAACCACCTCGGTGATTTCGGCCTGGGTAATGGATGAGTCCGCCTCTGAGTCCCCAGTCTCTGCTTCCTCTTCGGAAGACGTGACGATGGGATTGAGGAGATCCTCGAAGTACTCCTTCCACCGCCCGACAACATCCCCAGTCAGGGTCAACAGCTCCCCACCCGCACCGTAAACAGTGCTGGTGGAGAGCTGCTTCCGCCTCCTGAGGCGTCGGACAGTTTGCCAGAATCTCTTCAAGGCCGACCGATAGTCCTCCTCCATAGCCTCCCCGAACTCCTCTGAGACCCGAGTTTTTGCCTCTGCGACCGCACAGGCTGCGGCACGCTTGGCCTGCCGGTACCTGTCAGCTGCCTCTGGGGTCCCACCTACCAACAAAGATAAGTAGGACTCCTTCTTCAGCTTGACAGCATCCCTTATGTCCGGTGTCCACCACCGGGTTCGGGGATTGCCGCCGCGACAGGCACCAGAGACCTTGTGACCACAGCTATGAGCAGCCGCATCGACAATGGAGGTGGAGAATATGGTCCACTCAGACTCCATGTCTCCAACCTCCCCCGGGATCTGGGAGAAGCTCTCCCGGAGGTGGGAGTTGAAGACCTCGCTGACAGAGGGTTCCGCCAGTCGTTCCCAGCAGACCCTCACGATACGTTTGGGCCTGCCAGGTCTACCCTCCTAGCGGATCCAACTCACGACCAGGTGGTGGTCAGTCGAGAGCTCTGCCCCTCTCTTCACTCAAGTGTCCGAGACATGTGGCCAAATGTAAGATGATACGACTACAAAGTCGATCATCGACCTCCGGCTCAGGGTGTCCTGGTGCCACCTGCACTTATGGACACCCTTGTGCCCGAACATGGTGTTCGTGATGGACAAACTGTGACTAGCACAGAAGTCCAACAACTGAACACCACTCGGGTTCAGATCAGGGAGGCCGTGCTTCCCGATCACCCCACTCCAGGTCTCGCTGTCGCCGCCCTCGTGGGCGTTGAAATCCCCCAGGAGAACAATGGAGTCCCCAGTCGGAGCGCTATCTAGTACCCCTCCCAGGGACTCCAGGAAGGTCGGCTACTCTGCACTGCCGCTCGGCCCGTAGGCCAAGACAACGGTGAGAGATCTGTCCCCGACCCGAAGGCGTAGGGACGCGACCCTCTCGTTCACCGGAGTGAACTCCAACACTTGGTGACTGAGCTAGGGAGCAATAAGCAATGCGACCCAGAAAAATGAAGCGTCCAGCCCCTCTCCAGGAGTTGGGTACCAGAGCCCAAGCTGTGCGTGGAGGTGAGCCCGACTATCTCTAGTTGGTATCTCTCAACCTCCCGCACAAGCTCAGGCTCCTTCCCCCAAAGCGAGGTGACATTCCACATCCCAACTGCCAGGGGCTGTGAGCATGGACCGGGCCGCCGGGCCACCCGCCCTCGACCGCCACCCAATCCTCTCTGCACCCGACCCCCATGGCCCCCTCTGCAGGTGGTGAACCCACAGGAGGGCAGGCCCACGTCACTCTTTTGGGAGGCCGGGCCCCATGGGCTAAGGCCCGACAAACCAGGCGCTCGCGCGCGAGCCCCAACCCCAGGCCTGGCTCCAGGGTTGGACCCCGGCTCCGCCCTACCGGGCGACGTCTCTGTCCTTGATCTTTTACTGGTCATGGACGTTCTGAACTGCCCTTAGTCTGACCCATCACCTAGGACCTGTTTGCCTTGGGAGACCCTACAGGGAGCACAAAGCCCCCGACAACATAGCTCCTAGGATCACCCGGTACGCAAACTCCCCCACCATGATAAGGTGGCAGCTAGATGGGGAGTGTTAGCTCACCTATTTTTAAATAATTAATGACTGGTTCTATCAATGTTTTGAAAGTGGTTTGAAATTCACCATCTGCTGGCGCACCTTAAATGAGTCATACTACTTGGCATTGTGAGGGAACATCAGCTATGACACTATGACCACGTGGTGCACTTCCCTGAGAATGATCCAGTGTGCATTTGCCTCAGTGTTTAGAGTGACAGCAATAGTAAAAAGGCTGAGGGGACACCAACACTTTGAACTGTGGGGTGTTCAGATCAGATGGATCTCCAGTGTTGAAGTTGTCACTGTGGCCACCCCAATCATGCGCTGATGAGGGCGTCTAGTTTTATTCACCTGAGATTAATCCTTTCCAGTGCTCCTGATTGAATGCATTCACTATGAAAGGAAACTCGTTGATTATTTCCTTTTGAATTTTACTAAAATTGTGTAAACTCTCCACTGATTTGTATTTTAATTCTATGAGGAAGGACCCGAGTGAAATACTGAATGTTTTTCCTCGTTGTGTATTTAGAAAATCACCGACTGGAGTCTTCCCATCAGAATCACCTGGTTCTCAAAGTTTTAGTAGTGAGTATGAAACAATGGTATTATTGCATGTTTTCCAAATTTTAATGTAATGAGTGCTTTAGACATTTCATGCCACTCATTGTTGTCATCTTGATTCTTTTCTTTTCAGTTTAACTTTTTCAACTGTTTTGCCTCGTTGTTCTACATTGCCTTTGTGATGCAGGACGTGGTGCTGCTCCGACAGGTAGGCCACCCTTTCTCCCCTTATTACTGTGTTATTCCCTCCAATTTTTCATTTTGTTTATTATTTGCTCTTTGAAATTTGGTTCCACCACTCATTGTTTTCACCCCACAATCTATATTTATATAGTGCTCATTCATCTGAATCAGATGCTCAGAGTGCGCGCGCGCACAAGTGTCAGGTCATGCAAAGAGCTCACTACACACTGGGAGCAACTTGCAGATTAAGGACCTTGCCCAAGGGACTTTAGTGATTTTGCAACCTGACAGGGGTTTGAACTGAGGATCCTTTGGTCTCAAGTCCACCATTTACCACTCGACCATCACCTCACTAAAGAGCACCTCATCTCATTGAAACTATTTCTTGATGGTGAATTGTGGAAGGCTCGGTTTTGGGAATGACAACATGGCTAATGAAACCATTCTGTCATTGCTCCAAGAAGCACAGAGAAATTATCTACAGCTACAGGTTGTCTTGTGTGCGTCGTACAGTGGAGAACGCATTTGGAATCTTGTCTCAAAGGTAATTATTTACGTGTAATAGATAGGTATTGTAATGGATTGATGAAACACTTGCATTTTCATTCCTTATTAGTTACATAATGTATCTGTAAAGTTGTTTATTATAGATGTAACATCTCATCATCTCAATTTCAAGTTCAGATGCGCTGCACGCAACGACACACAGTGACACACAGTGTTTTCTAATAGGTTGTGCAGTGTTCACGCTTAATTCACAAAATGAATGCGTGCCAGAAGTTTTAAACATTTCAAAGTTTTCTCTGTGCACTGGCACGCATACAGTTTACTATGGGTTTATGCACTGACACACCAGATTGGAAGATCTTTAAATAAAGTGTCAAAAAAACAAAACAAAAAACAATATCTCTCTTCTGTCTTGTAGGCTTCATTTTATTATCATCTCTTCTTGCTTTAAGGTTTATCATGTATTACATTTTCTTGATTTTTCAAGAAAAATGATTTTGTAGTCATGAATTAGACATAATTAGACAGCTCCTCCCCTGCTATTTGATGTGATGGTGAAGTATGTTGGCTGCAGATTAGGCATGTGAATCTCATCACTGATAACGATTCCATACGCATCTCTATACACTACCAGGGGTACGATACGTATAGCAATACACGATGATACTGACGATATGATGCGATACGTTTCACCCCTGTTCTCGATTCAATGAGATTTGATATGTATTTGATGGCAATTCAATTCCTCACAATCCGATATGAAGCGATTCAACATGATGCAAAGAAATTATACCAATAATTTTAATAGAAAATAAGAAGCTGCAATTCAGTATGGTACTATGGTATTCTTCTTCTTCTGATTCTGCTAGAGGCAGAGGATTTGTTTTACTCCTTAAAATCAGAAAATTTACCAGATTCAACATTATGGAACAGGAATCAGGTCCCTCATATGTGGAACCTGCTTCACCACAGTGTCAGAACTTAAACAGTAAGACAGCATCCCTCTCTGAGTGAATTAAGTTGAGTCACTCATTGACAGAGTCCCACCTTGGCAAAAGTAATGAGATACTTTTCTCACCAGAGTTTTGCTGGAGGTTTGCAATCTGCCGAATGTCCGAGTGGAGCAGCAGCGGCCGTATGGTTTAGCAGCACGGCATTCTTTATGAACGACCTGCAAACGCCTGATTTAAATGTTTTAGGTGCATCAGAAATCTCCAACCTCGCAGTCCATGTTGTTGTGGTAGAAATGTGCTTTCTGGCTTCCGGCTGTGTTCAAAACAAACCGTGAAGCAGGGATGGTGCATCCATGTGCCTTGGAAAAAAAATCGATGCAGGCATGTGGCGAGCGATGCGATCACGATTTCACCTGTCAATTGAATCAATGCACACTGAATGTAATTCGCATCGCGCACGTTTGTACCTAGATACCGATTCGTTTTGATTAATCTCCACATGCCTACTGCAAACTGTTGTGCCCATGACATTTAGAGCTGGGTGTTAAATCTAGATTCCTGACCTCTTAAAAAGTTTCTAATACAATAACCCAAGTCATTTATTTGATTGTAAAATCCAACACACTGTTGGTAATGCTGCGTTTACACATAACGACAAGTCACGAATGTACACATTCTTGGCCGCTGATCACGAATGTGATTATTCGGGGCAGAGGCGTCAGGTGTCCTCAGGAACTGCTGCAACCTGTTACCACACGTTACGATTAATGGCACGTGTTGCTGGAGAATGATCAGGAACCATTACGCACGGTCAAGAATAGTGTTCCGCGTTGTTGCGCGCTATTGCGCGTAACAGCGCATCGTTAAGTTCTGTCACGTTGTGAACGAGGTGAATTGTCTCCACACACACACACACCCATATTCATCCAACTGAATTCAGATCACTCCAGTTTTTCAGAAGAACTTTGTGACTGCATGCGTAGTTGGGCTCTGTGCCATGGAGTGGCGCAGAGAGGAGGAGGACAGAGCCAGATGTGTGGCTTCATGCGGCTCTCGTCTCGCGCATTTTCCCAACATCAGGCACATGCAGCAGGTGGAATACCTGCAGGAGCGCGCTGAAGAGCACTGAAATTAGACTTTTAGCCGACTTGGTGTCAGCAATCAAACTGAATGCGATGCAGCACGGTTTAATTGTGCGCGCGCTTCTTCCTCCGCCGGACTGGAGGAGGTGCAGAGATGTCTGGCTGCACTTGAGTCTCCTCTCGCTCCTCTGGTTGCTCAGACTCGTTCTCCCGCTCATCGGTTACAACAGCAGGTGGAACACCTGCAGGAGCGTCCTGAGGAGTTTCAGCAGGAACTGTGAAACATTTGGAGCCGAGTTTAATTGTGCGCACGTGACAGAAAACTGATTCGTCGTGGCGCGCAGTGAAATGTAACGCAGTGTTACAAGTCGTGTCAAAACGTGACAGTTTCCGTGTCACTTCGTAATAACGCGTGACAGTTTGGGCTCTAAGACCCATCACAGGAACGACTACGAACGTTGTCACGTTCTATTAATAATCACTACTCATCAAGACGGATCAATACGCTCAGTTGCGACCTCCACGACGTGAGACGAAATGAGGGTGGTGTGTGACATTCGTGGAAGATTTTTTGACAGGCAAAAAACATGCTCCACGAATATCAAGAATATCACGCACCAACACGGACTATTAAGAAACATATTTAGATGCGTTAAGTCACATTAAGAATGTCAAGAATGTGTCACGAATGACAGAAAAATTACGTTCGTATCGTGTCTTGGTTACGTGTAAATGCACCTTTAAAATTTATATAGACTTCATACTGTGGGTGGGCACGTGCATGTGCATGATTGCACATGTACGCCTGATAACTTCTAATGTGCACATCGGGCCTGTCAATATATGTTGCACTGGGGCCCATGCTGAGGTTGCTATGCCACTGTGGATTGGACTCTTGAGCTGTGGGACAGTCGCAGGAATTTTTCATTATCTTCTGATAGAAAAGAAAATGTGGACACATGCAGTAGTAATGAATATTATTTATAGTTAAAGTACCTTTAAAGCTCACTCCAAAAAGTAAAGTTTTCCATTTGAAAGTTTCTTCTGGATTTAGTTTGATTCTTTAGTTATTGTCTCTTGTTGTTTCTGCATCCAGAGTCTGGCCACGCTGCTGATCACCAGCCAGATCTTGAACCAGATCATGGAGGCCTTCCTGCCCTACTGGCTCCAGAGGAGACGCAACAAGAAGATGATCCGCAGAGTCCAGAAGAGGATAACCCTGCTGGATAAGGAGCTTCCTCTGGCTGACCAGGTCAGGCTGGAGGCTGACATGAGCACATACTTGGTGGGTTTTCTATTCTCTCTGTCTCTCTCCAGAGTATAAGTTGCAGTTTTTTCTTTTTTCCTGCCAGTTTTGTGGGTCATGTGATGTATACTCCTGTGCAAATAATAGTAATAATAATACTCTATTTCAAACTCATAAAACGTGGCACCTGGGCAGCTGATCAAGTAGGGGGTTTGTCTATTAAGTTTCAATTAACATCCAATATGTTGTCACTCAAGGTGCCCTGACACTTGCACGACTTTGATCTGTGCACTTGCATGCACTCTGCCATGCAGGAGAGTAAACTTGTCGCAAACCATTGTAAACTGTGCGCGGCTTTGTGCAAGTGCTCAAAGAAAATTTTGAAATGTTCAAAATCTCCGTCACGCATTAATTATGTGAACTTCATGGGAACATTACGCAAACAATTAAAAACACTGAGTGCGAGTATTGCGTCAGCACACCACATCAGAGCTGACCGATTATAACGAGATGTTAAATCTATCATAAATGTACTTTTACAGCTGGTACCAAGAAGGAATGAACGTGCAACTGTTTTACCAAGCCATTACAATATAAACATTACAAATTTTTAGATGGTTCCAAAATATGTTCTCCACCTCATGCGGCATAGGAGAGAGACAGAAAAGCTCCAGCTGAAACAGTCCTTTGTGATTACAGAAGCGATTAGAGGTGTTTTCAACAGCCAAACTCTGCTACGAAATAATTATTTGATATACGCAGCATCCAGTGCATAAAGCGTGGCATCTAGTGGAACAAAGCACAGGATCCAGCTGGGAACACAGCGGGTGGGATTGTCACGATGAATTGTGCGAGAGTGCGGAGCCAAAATGCATGCAAGTGTCAGGGCACCTTTACTTACTCACTCCCCTTCTAACTCTTAAGTAATTAAGGGTCACGGGGAATACGTTGTTAATTGCTTGTTTATTTGTCCACCTTGTTTTTTTCCACCTTCAGAACTCCTTGCACTAGGATGGAGCTTATTTTGAAAAGTTTTGAAATTTAATACTCTGACCCTCTGAATAGGTTACAAATGATGAGAAAATAGGCTGTGTAAATTTTTTTTTTGTATGAATGAATGAATGAATGAATGACTTTTTAGAGGTAGCTCAAAAGCATTGACATTTTGCTATGTTCATGCTTTATAGTTTATGGACGTAGTCTTAATTTTAATTTAACCTTTAACCAGGTTAGTCCCATTGAGATCGAGACCTCTTTTGCAAGGGAGACCTGGACAATTTAAAGTTTCCAATTCACCTAACCTGCATGTCTTTAAATGTGGGAGGAAATGGGAGCACCCGGAAGAAAGAACATGCAAACTCCACACAGAAAGGCCACAGGTGGGACTCAAACCCATGACCTTCTTGCCATGAGACAACAGTGCCAACCACTAAGTCACCGTGCTGCCGAACGCTATATAACGCTATACAAACTAAAGCTTGAAAATCACCTGTGGAGGCCATCTTGAATTCCTAAAGTGAGCTCCAGGAGGATTCATCAGGACTTTTAATATGTTGTTGAGGATGGGGCACCATTAATCTTTAGTTTGTATAGTGTTATATAGCAGAAAATAGAAAATTTTAATGCATTTGAGCTACCTCTAAAAATGAATTTATACAAACAAAATTTTACACAGCATGTTTTTTCATCAATTGGAACCTATTCAGGAGCTCAGAGTATTCAATTTCAAAATTTTGTAAAATAGGGACCACCCTAGCACACACCACAAGTTGAGGGCTTCCTCCAAAAATCCGCTGTTCAATTCTCCACCTATGTCCATCTGATATTTTCTGTTGTCCAAACTGCACCAAATAACATCTAATATGTAAACGGTAAATGGCTTGCATTTAAATTGTGTATTCATGATCAAAGCACTTTGCATTATTGCCTCACATTCACTCTCTCAAACACACACACACACTGATATCACAGTGCTGCCATGCAAGATGATCAATTGCACACCAGGAGCAATTTAGGTTTTAAGGGCCTTGCCCAAGGGCCTGGAGTCATTTACTTGTTTATGTAAATGTTTATTTCTCCATCTTGCTTGTCTTTGGAATTACAAATTCCTTATGTGAAGTAACAGCACATGCTGTGGTGTGCACATGTGCTACACTGAGTTTCCCCTCTGTTAAACTCGTCCTCAGAATAAATGTGTATGATTAATAAAAAAATTCACTGACAAACTAATTTCTAATGATATTGTTTGATTAATTGTTTCAAGTTTTCAGAGCGGGAAAATATTGAAATTTTAACAGAAATGTGTCATTTGTTTTGCCTGTATTCTTTGGTTTTAATCGTCTGTACTTGTGCTGGTTTCTTGGTATGCCAGGGTACGTTTGATGACTATCTGGAGCTCTTCCTGCTGTTCGGTTACGTCAGTCTCTTCTCCTGCGTCTATCCTCTGGCTGCTGTCCTCGTTGTGCTGAACAACATCACTGAAGTTTATTCTGATGCCTTCAAGATGTGCCGTGTGTTCAGACGACCCTTTTCCGACCCAGCAGCCAACATCGGAGTTTGGCAGGTGAGTGAGGGGCTAATATGTCTCTCATTTATAGAATGTGGGACCCGATCTGGATCCATTTGATCTTGAAGTAAATACTCAAGTCAGTCAGAGGCATATAATCCATGATTGAGGTTATTTTTTTTTTTAATTTAATGGTCCAGTCTCTTTGTGGTAAAAAATGATATATAAAAATCAAACAACTAGAATCTAGATTTATTTGGACTTAGCCACAGTACCACCCCATCATGTGTAAGTCATTCTGCATCAGTTGCAGAAGATGTAGTCCAAATGTCATCATTGATCCTATCTATCAAGTCTCCTTGAATCAATTTTGTGAATTTTGGAACTTCTGTAATCCTTTACTTGGGGACACAATGTCAAATTGCATCCAGGACAGTAAGTAGTCCTCCAGCCTGCAAATAACTTCGTGGAATTGGCACTCCAGTCGCCATAAAATGTCTCGCATTGCTTGACTTCAGAAAAGAAGTTCTCTCTGGATTTGTGATTGTCCTGGATCAAGACAAAGGTTCGGGCTTTCAGTGACTTCTTGGACTCAATCATCAGGAGTGACATCAAGTTATATCAGGAGTGACGATCATGTCTCTGGGTCCTCGGCCTTTGAGATCAAGAGATGACAGAGTATAGCTTATGGAGTCATGAGGTCACTGGACAGATGTGTGTGATGATGATGCTGATATATTTGCAGGAGAATGAAGATCCAAGTCTTTAAGGTCCTGGTGCTTCCTGTCTTACTATATGTTTGTGAGACTTGGACACTAACCAGAGACCTAAAGTGATGACTGGATGTCTTTGGTACCAGGTCCGTTAGGAGGATCCTTGGGTGCCACAGGAATGTCTTTGTGTCAAATGAACAGTTTCTTAGGGAGACACAGATGAGGAGGTTCTCTCAAATTGTGATGAAACATCTGTCATGTGGCACATTCCTGTGAGCATAGTCCAGGAAAAAACCAAGAACACGCCCACCTATGGTCTGGTTGACATTGATGGCTACTTTTGAGGTGGTAGGGATGGACTGGATTTCTGCCTGGGTGGTTACCATTCAGGACCCAGAACAGTGGGACGAGCTGCACTGTTGTGTCCTCCCAGACTTGACCTGTAAACAGTCCAGATCAGATGCTTTGTCTGGATCTGGTTGGTGGAGACTCAGGAAGAAATGGAGCCTGGTCAGCTTCCACAGTCTCTGACTGATTTATTATTATTTTTTTTTTTAATCAAAAGCACATTTCCACATACTGAACTGTTCAGAGCCCATGCATGTCCTTTCCTGCTGTGGGTCACTTCCCTCTGCAACGTTGTGTGAGTTCACTGGCCATAGCAAGAGCACGTTACCCTGGAGGCCGTTGGTCATATTTTTAGCACGCCATTGTAACCTGAAGAGACTCGATCAGGATGTTCCTCACAGTGTGTTGTTCCCTGCTGGTAAACATCTGACATTGCTGATGAGTCGTCTTTGTCTTGGTATATCAGCTTGCCTTCGAGGCCATGAGTGCCATTGCTGTTGTGACCAACTGTGCGCTGATCGGGATGTCTCCACAAGTCAAGGCTTACTTCCCCGAGTCACCGACGCAGCTCATACTGTGGACAGTCGCTGTTGAGGTAACACACACACACACACACAAATATTTCACAACGTTTTTTCATTTTAGTCGTCTGTCACAGCAAATTGAAGCTGAACAAATGAGTATGAGCTTGTAGGAGACACTACAGTAATTTCTGAACATTTATGAGTGAACACTGAAGTTTATTTCATGTTTTTACACATTCCCACATGATTAAGGGTCCCAAAGTAATTGGACAACTAACTGCTTAGTTTTTTCATGCAGCCATGCCGCATGTAGCAACCTGATTCTCAGAAGTGAAGTAGAGTAGGTCCTGACTAGTACTGGGCTGGGAACAACTTGAGTTATTGTTAGAATGACTTACACTGGGTCACCCTTCTGATTCTGGTCTGCTTGATGTTTCTTCCTCAAAAAATGTTTGAGGGAGTTTTTCCCTATGTCGTCACTGTTGCTGATGTGCTTGCTCAGGGGGTTTGGTAATGTAGACCTTACCTTTATGAAGTGCTTGGGGTAACTTGTGTTGTGATTTGGCGCAATATAAATAAATTGAATTGAATTGAATTTTGAACACCAGGTGCAGTGAGCAGGTTTCTCCATGGAGTTGTGTTAGCAAGTTATAAAAGTTATGTCAAATCCCATTGAGGACCTGGACTGGAAAACAAACAAACAAAAAACTATATAAATGAATCATTTAACTACAAGTAAAGAGACAGAACATCTAGATCTGAGTTGAAGTTTGAATTTGCACTTGGAGCCTGTGGTTTAAAGTCCTACATGTAATACAATCCCTAACCTAAAGAAATCAAACCCCTCACAGTCACAGCAAAAAACATCGGTGGGGTTTGTTTTTGCCTTGTCCACGGTTTCTCTGTAAACTTTTCAATTTTGCACAATAACTAAAGAACGGCTCATCTGATTGAAGCCTTTTCTTGGTCATGTATTGGAGGAGGTCAGAGGAAACTTCCTTTAGAAAGTGGACATAGCCCGTCACCCAGTACGGTTGCCATAGCCACCATCTTGATTTTCATTTCTGCACAATAACTAAAGAACACCTTGTCTGACTGAAACCATTTTTTTGGTTGTGTATTGTGCAGGTCAGAGGAAGGTTCCTTCAGAAAAAAAAGGGGTCAGTCACCACATACTAGTTGAAATCATATATCAACTTCACAGACGAGGGGCAGCAGCAACATGTCCATGCTTCACGTTGCTCTTTTTTTTTATTGGCAAAGAAAAATGTCTTCAGGGCAGCGTGGTGGTCAGTACAGTTGCTTCCAGAACAGAAGATTCCCGATTGCTCCGAGGTGACGCTTTAGCTTGGGTCACTGCGTTGTGGAGTAATAACTCTCCATTGTTAGGATCCTTTAAGGATTTCTCTCGGGAGTTCCGCTTGGTTTTTGACCATCCGGTGAAAACAAATACCGTTGCCCAACGGTTGCTGAATCTCAGGCAGGGGAGGCGGAGTGCGGCGGATTATTCCGTGGATTTCCGAATTTTTTCTGCTCAGTCCGGTTGGAATGCCGCAGCTTTAAGAGGAGTGTTTGTAGATGGTTTGAACGATCCATTAAAAGACGAGCTAGCAGTCCGTGACGAACCAAAAGATTTAGATGAACTAATATCTTTGGTTATTCGTCTAGATGATCGGATAAAGGAGCGTGGACACGAGAGAGGACGGACATCAGAGCAGGTTTTTTCGTCTCGGGGCTTTCCCCGACACAGATCTGGACTGCCTCTTCTTCGCCCCACTGAGACTCCTCCGACGGGACCTCTGGCTCCTCTTGCAGATGAGCCCATGCAGCTCGGACGAGCTGAAGCCGCCATGTTGCCCCGGTCACATAAGCGTCAAGAAAGATAGTGATGACGTATCTCCAGGTGTTCTGGGACAGGCATAAAAATGGACACACACAAAAAAAAAACCCTTTGGTTGTTTAGTTATTTGGGCTATTTTTGTTTTTTTTTGTAAGGGGTTATAAATTGTTTGGGGATTTAGAGGCGGTTCCGGAGGAGCTCGGCTGGACTCAGGTAATCGTTTGTTTTCATTATTTGGACTTAGGTATTTTCTGTTTGAGGATTGGGTTGTTTTGTTTTGTTGTTTTTTATTTCCCTGTTTCCCTAACCCCAACCTCACATTCTCTAAGACCGTTTGTCTTTTGGGTTGTGGGGTGGTGCAGGTTGGTTACGCTGAGCGTTTCTCAGAAAACCTCTGCACCTAGGAGGGGGTTGTCAGGGGCGTTTTTTTGGGTTTGGTTAGGGCCCGGTTCCTCTCCAGCCCCGGTGGGCCTTTGACCCTTCGTCATTGGTGTTACCGGGGTGTGGTGCAGCGGGAACATACCTCAGTCGGAGTGGTGGGCCGATCTGTTGCCGTTCGCCATTTCGGTAGTTCCACCCCTCCCGATAGGCTGGTGGTATGGTCGGGTTGGGGCACCGGACGTCTTTCCGGTTTTCCGCTGCGCTTCGGGGATGGGACCGGGTTAGTTTTTCCTGTTTCCTTCCCCAGCTTAGTAGTTTTGTGCCGTTTGCCAAAATTGGGCTAACGATAGGCTCTGGGAGTGATCTTGGGTCTTTCGGGGTGCTGGGGGGGGTAACAGGGTTTGACAGTTGTTTTATTTTGCCCCCGGGGTGTTTTAATGAAGTCCGCCGGGGGTTGGATTTTTGTGTTGTTATGTTTCCTTCCAGGTTCCACCTCCAGGGTCGATGGGACGGTCCTCTGGGGGGGAATTGATTGTGGGGCTGATTAACCAAGTGTGGCCGGGTCTGGGGTTCCTGGGTTGTGGGGAGGGTACCTCCTGGGGTTGATGGTACGGTCCTCTGGGGGCCGCTGTTCCTCCATGTAAACCTGGGGACCTCTGTAAGATTCCGGTTTTGGTTGTTCTCTCCTGGAACTGGCGGTAAAGGTCTTCTTGGGGGGGGGCTCTGCATATCGTTCTGGGGGGGGGTTGTTTGTTATTTTTCTTTGTGAATTTATGTTTGTATTGTGTTGTTGGGGCTGTGTTGGGTTATTGCATTTGGGAGTTTTTCTTTTCTTCCCGGGGTTGGATGGGACGGTCCCCTGGGGAGGGTTTGGGTGGGTTTTGTGTTTTTCTTCTGTGTTGGGTTGTATATGGGACTTGTTTGGGGGTTTTGTTGATGCCAGCCAGCCTTCCAGCCGCGGTGCCCTGTCCTGCCGTCTGCTTTCTGTCATGGACCCCGGAGGGAGGTGTTGTTCTCGGGCCTGGTCTGTTCGGTCGCCGGGAGGCTTCCCTTTGATGGGGGGGTACTGTTGTGTGTTGGGGGTTTGGCTGGATGTTTTTGTGTTGTTTTCTTTTCTTTGCTCTCCAGGTGGTATGCAAACTGGTTTTTGTCTGTGGAGACGGTGCTGGCAGAAGAGTCCTTCACCCTCATCAGCATTATTAGCTGCACCTGTGGATGATGTTCACGTGTAAACTTAAAGACTTTCAGCTGAAGCAGATAATGAGATGGCGTTCTGCATTTAAGCCATGAGTGGTTCAAGCAGAATTGCCGGGAACTCGACCTTGTGACGTTCGTTTGTGAGACGCTGAGGACCGCGCCAGGGTTTGACACATCGTGCCTGTAAAGGAGGACGGGTGAGGGACACATGCTGTCAGCACACATCAGAGGTGATTATTGTCTGAATGATCGTTAATAGTAATTTGGCATTTTGTTACGCAGTATATTTGAACATTGATGAGAATTGTGCAGTTTGCTTCTCACTGCCGTGGCGTACGGACTGATGATCCTCCACCTGTTGTGAGAAGCTGCTCATTTACATAAAGCTTAAATTCAGACCTGAATGTGTTGCTGATAGTGTGTATCTCTGAAGGATATTTGCTGTAGCTCTGTTAACTTACCTCACCTTTTCCATCCTTCACAGAGTCAGTTTGTCGTGTCCACCTGGGGGGTGTTTGGCGGTGAATCTGAGTCCAGAAGTGCCGAGGCTTCGATCCTTTTGGGCGCTGGAGAGCGCGCCGTCCTTCACTCCACCAGACAAACCAAATATTTATGTTGTACACTAATTATTGCACTAGAGGGGAAATAAAATCGTTTTGTTTGTGGAACCGCTTTCTGGTTATTTAGCGCTGGGTTCGGTCAGACATTGGTCCGCTCCTCAACCTGTGTCTGCACATAACATCTAGAGCAGCTGTGCCTGTTCTCCATGTAATGTGAAGTTGTGTCAGGAAGGACATCCAGTGTAAGACTAGTGCCAAATCAAAAACCGAAAGAGTAGCCAAAAAATGCTTAATGTGTTCACAGCCGTCAATCAGCTGAACAAGAGCAGCCTTCAGGAGGGAGGCACGTCTATGCCAGCAGTTTACAGAAGGCACGGCCATACAGACGCCATATAGCAAGATGGAAAACACTTTTAAATGTCAAAAACAGGACACCTGGGTTCGAGTTCCCTAAAAACACCTATACCTCTAAAATCATCACATCAACAAATATGACAAAGATTTAGTTATTTCAGAATGAAAGGGAGAGAAGTGAAGGAAGGGACCTCCCGGCAATCGAAATGTTGTGATGTCGGCACGTTTGGCTGCTTCTCTGATGATGGTGTGACGGCAGAACAAATTATGAAGTCTTCAGGAAAGAGTGACTGCAGCACATTTCTCAAAAAGCACAAGAGACGCTGCAGTCATGTCCTCATATCTGTACATCAGCATTACTGAGAGGAAAAAAAAGATGTACTGTTCAAACTCACTACTGTGATATTTTGGCATCTTTTGATAAATTATCCTTTTCAAGCTCAAGGTCATACCACTGACTTTTTTTCTTTTTCTCTTTTTTTCGTAAAGTTGTGTGGAAAAGATGCTGCACTTCATTGTGAAAGAAAAATAGTTTTCTGTCACACTCATTTTTAAATGGACTGCATTTATATAGCGCTTTTTCTTTTTCAGACACTCAAAGCTCTTTATAGTGCCTCACATTCACACCGATGTGAGGGTGCTGCCATACAAGGTACTCGCTACACACCGGGAGCAACTAGAGGATTAAGGACCTTGCCCAAGGGCCCTTAGTGATTTTCCGGTCAGGCTGGGATTTGAACCGAGGATCCTCTGGTCTCAAGCTGACAAAACTCGTAATGTCAACAAAAAGCACAACTTGTTTATTTTATCCTATACCAACAAAACTGTTTAAGGACCTGTGGCCCACTCTTGGGCCGACTGTGCTGGAAATTATTAATCTTTCTTTAACTTCTGGATCTGTTCCTAAATGTTTCAAGTCTGCAGTGATTAAATCATTACTTAAGAAACCTAATCTTGACCCTAGTGTATTGATAAACTATCGGCCGATATCAAATCTATCATTTTTCTCTAAAATTCTGGAAAAAGTGGTGTCACAGCAGCTCGTAGACTATCTTACTGAGAATAATCTCTTTGAGCCACTGCAGTCTGCTTTTAGAAAATATCATTCCACAGAGACGGCTCTCACTAAAGTGGTGAATGATCTTCTGCATACAATGGATTCGGACACCACTACGGTTCTGTTGCTGTTAGATCTCAGTGCTGCATTTGATACAGTGGATCATCATATTCTACATGATAGGCTGGAAAATCATTTTGGGATTACTGGGAGTGCCCTTGCATGGCTGACGTCATACTTGACCAGTCGTTCTCACTGTGTTTTGTACATTAACACTACCTCTAACCTTGACATGAAATTTGAGGTTCCACAGGGGTCTGTCTTAGGCCCCCTGCTTTTCTCCCTTTATATAGCACCCCTTGGGCACATATTGTGGCATTTTGGGATTACCTTTCACTGCTATGCAGATGATACTCAATTATACATGCCAATAACTGCTGGTAATCTCATTCACATAAAATCCTTAGAAGATTGCCTTGCAGCAGTGAGAAGTTGGATGTCTAGAAACTTCCTACTTTTAAACTCTGATAAGACTGAAAGGATGGTTCTTGGTCCAGTGAGACATCGGCATCAATTTGACCAGTTAACGCTCAGCCTCGGCTCGTGTGTCATACATCACACTGACGAAGTGAGGAACCTTGGGGTAATTTTTGATCCTTCATTGTCCTTTGGCCTCCACATTAGAAATATTACTAGGACTGCTTTCTTCCACCTGCGAAATATAGCGAAGATTCGTCCTATCCTGTCTATGGCTGATGCTGAGACCCTAATCCATGCATTTATCTCTTCTAGATTGGACTATTGGTTCAAAATTGGTTCAAAATGCTGCAGCCAGACTTGACACGAAGCATAAAGTTCGACCACATTACACCCATTTTGGCATCCCTTCACTGGCTTCCTGTCCCAGTGAGATCAGATTTTAAGGTTCTGCTACTAACCTATAAAATTATTCATGGACTGGCTGTTATGTGCAGACGCGGGTTGAGGAGCGGACCAGCGTCTGACTGAACCCAGCGCTAAATAACCAGAAAGCGGTTCCAAAAACAAAACAAATTTATTTCCCTTCTGTGCAATAATTTGTGTACAACATAAATGTGCGGTTGTCTGGCGAGGTGAAGGACGGCGCGCTCTCCAGCGCCCAAATGGATCGAAGCCCGACGCTTCTGGACCAAGACTCACCGCCGAACACCCCCCAGGTGGATACGACAAACTGACTCTCTGAAGGATGAAAAAGGTGAGGTAAGACAACAGCTACAACAAATATCCTTCAAAGGCACACACTATCAGCAACACATTCAGGTCTGAATTTAAGCTTTATGTAAATGAGCAGCTTCTCACAACAGGTGGAGGATCATCATTCCGTACGCCACGGCAGTGAGAAGCGAGCTGCACAATTCTCATCAATGTTCAAATATACTGCGTAACAAAATACCAAATTACTGTTAACACTTATTCAGACAATCATCACCTCTGATGTGTGCTGACAGCATGTGTCCCTCACCCGTCCTCCTTCACAGGCACGATGTGTCAAACCCTGGCGCGGTCCTCAGCGTCTCACAAACGAACGTCACAAGGTCGAGTTCCCGGCAATTCTGCTCGAATCACTCATGGCTTAAATGCAGAACGCCATCTCATTATCTGCTTCAGCTGAAAGTCTTTAAGTTTGCACATGAGCATCCTCCACAAGTGCAGCCAATAATGCTGATGAGGGTGAAGGACTCTTCTGCCAGCACCTTCTCCACAGAAAAAGCCCAGTTTGCATACCACCTGGAGAGCAAAGAAAAGAAAACAACACCAAAATATCCAGCCAAACCCCCCAACACACAACACTGGCACCCTCCTATCTAGCTGACCTAATTAAACCTTACGTACCGGCCCAGGCTTTACGTTCTCAGGGTGCAGGACTACTTTGTGTCCCTAAGGTGAATAAAAAGTCTGCGGGTCACAGAGCTTTCTCTTATCGCGCTCCTGTTCTGTGGAATGATCTCCCTGCGTTAATAAAACAGTCAGATTCTGTGGAGACTTTCAAGTCTAGACTTAAGACGCACTTATTTTCCCTTTCATATGGCTAGCATACTGGTACAGTTTTATTTTACGCTTTTTACTCTTTTAATTAATTTTATTGGTAATTGGAGTGGGCCGCGGCCTCAACTTTACCTAAATTCTGGGTCTTTTAGTGAGGTTTAGGGCTGGTGGCTGGCGATCACCTTAGTATTTCTCTGTTTTTCTTGTTGTTTAATGCTGATAAATTATACAGTATTTCTTGTCTTTCTGATGCCTGATTCTGTTTTTTCTCTCTGTTTAAGGTGCAGCTCCATCCAGAGATGGGAGTTGTGTTCGTGTTGGCGATCCTCCTGTCCTGTGCACCAATAGCATTTCTTGTATATTTGTCCGTGAATTGTTCTGTAATTTATGTTTTGTAGCATGGCCCAAGCAGAGGGTCACCCCTTTGAGTCTGGTCTGCTTGAGGTTTCTGCCTCAGAGGGAGTTTTTCCTTACCACTGTTGCTCTGGGGGTTGGTAAGATTAGACCTTACCTGTGTGAAGCGCTTTGAGGCAACTCTGTTGTGATTTGGCACTATATAAATGAAAATAAGTTGAAGTTGAAGTTCAAGCCCAATGCTTTAAGCACTAGACCATCACCTCCCCTGTTGCTCTCCAACTTGTCAATTTTAGTTGCATTAAAACTCCAAAATTATGCCATGACGAGTTAGTTAGTGGGGTGGTTCGAATCTGGCTCCCAACCAGTCATAAATCTGCATATTGCCACTGTGTCTTTGGGCAAGACACTTAACCCACCTTTCCTGTGTATGAATGAGGTGGTGGTTGGAGGGGCCATAGGCACAGAGTGGGAGCCACGCTTCTGTCAGTTTGCCCAGGGCAGCTGTGGCTATGCGAGTATCTTACAACCACCAGTGTGTGTCAGTGTGCAAGTGAATGAATAATGCAACTTGTAAAGCGCTTTGGGTGTCTTGAAAAGTGCTCTATAAATCCAAGTCAGTATTATTATTATTATTATTATTATTATTATTATTATTAGTGTTACAGATGCTTTGGATTACCATTTAAAAAAAAAAAAAAAAAAAAAAAAAATCCAGGTCCCAGCAAATCCCATGAATTAAATTTTTAAGTTTTAGAGGCTTCTGTGGCTGCTAATAGAGAGGGTGCATACAACAAATTCTGTGTTTCATGGCAGTCAGAAATTATTTTAAAAACCTGTTAAATGACAGTTGAACTTGACAGACGACACATTGGACAGCCTTAATTAATTAATTATCCCCCCCCCCTCCCCCCCAGTGGAACCACAACAAAATATGTATAAGGTTTGGTCTGAACTGGAAGAAAAGCTGTTTTGGGGGGGTTGGTGGAGGTATGCCTGCTAATGAGCCTTTCTTCTCTCCTAAGTGGTTCTAATACAAAGTCTCCTCATTGTTACTGATGCACTGCCTGAAGGAAAAAGGGAATAATAATGCTTGAAATGTGCAGCTACAGCCGTAGCTAGTGTTTAAGGATTTGTGTGCACTAGAGGGAGCCAGAGTCCAAGTAAGAGGCACAAACGTTTTCTCTCTTTTTTTTTTTTAATTTTTATTATTAATTTTTTTTCACAGTTTTTATCCCTGTCAGCATTTTATCGTTGGGCGTATGCATGTTTTAAATCCAGATTCTTCATCTCCAGAGACCACTTGTATTATTAGAATCAAACAGCTCCCCCCCCGGTCTGTGTGACACACACACACAATCAATCAATCAATCAATCAATTTTTTTATATAGCGCCAAATCACAACAAACAGTTGCCCCAAGGCGCTTTATATTGTAAGGCAAGGCCATACAATAATTATGTAAAACCCCAACGGTCAAAACGACCCCCTGTGAGCAAGCACTTGGCTACAGTGGGAAGGAAAAACTCCCTTTTAACAGGAAGAAACCTCCAGCAGAACCAGGCTCAGGGAGGGGCAGTCTTCTGCTGGGACTGGTTGGGGCTGAGGGAGAGAACCAGGAAAAAGACATGCTGTGGAGGGGAGCAGAGATCGATCACTAATGATTAAATGCAGAGTGGTGCATACAGAGCAAAAAGAGAAAGAAACAGTGCATCATGGGAACCCCCCAGCAGTCTACGTCTATAGCAGCATAACTAAGGGATGGTTCAGGGTCACCTGATCCAGCCCTAACTATAAGCTTTAGCAAAAAGGAAAGTTTTAAGCCTAATCTTAAAAGTAGAGAGGGTGTCTGTCTCCCTGATCTGAATTGGGAGCTGGTTCCACAGGAGAGGAGCCTGAAAGCTGAAGGCTCTGCCTCCCATTCTACTCTTACAAACCCTAGGAACTACAAGTAAGCCTGCAGTCTGAGAGCGAAGCGCTCTATTGGGGTGATATGGTACTACGAGGTCCCTAAGATAAGATGGGACCTGATTATTCAAAACCTTATAAGTAAGAAGAAGAATTTTAAATTCTATTCTAGAATTAACAGGAAGCCAATGAAGAGAGGCCAATATGGGTGAGATATGCTCTCTCCTTCTAGTCCCCGTCAGTACTCTAGCTGCAGCATTTTGAATTAACTGAAGGCTTTTTAGGGAACTTTTAGGACAACCTGATAATAATGAATTACAATAGTCCAGCCTAGAGGAAATAAATGCATGAATTAGTTTTTCAGCATCACTCTGAGACAAGACCTTTCTGATTTTAGAGATATTGCGTAAATGCAAAAAAGCAGTCCTACATATTTGTTTAATATGCGCTTTGAATGACATATCCTGATCAAAAATGACTCCAAGATTTCTCACAGTATTACTAGAGGTCAGGGTAATGCCATCCAGAGTAAGGATCTGGTTAGACACCATGTTTCTAAGATTTGTGGGGCCAAGTACAATAACTTCAGTTTTATCTGAGTTTAAAAGCAGGAAATTAGAGGTCATCCATGTCTTTATGTCTGTAAGACAATCCTGCAGTTTAGCTAATTGGTGTGTGTCCTCTGGCTTCATGGATAGATAAAGCTGGGTATCATCTGCGTAACAATGAAAATTTAAGCAATACCGTCTAATAATACTGCCTAAGGGAAGCATGTATAAAGTGAATAAAATTGGTCCTAGCACAGAACCTTGTGGAACTCCATAATTAACTTTAGTCTGTGAAGAAGATTCCCCATTTACATGAACAAATTGTAATCTATTAGACAAATATGATTCAAACCACCGCAGCGCAGTGCCTTTAATACCTATGGCATGCTCTAATCTCTGTAATAAAATTTTATGGTCAACTGTATCAAAAGCAGCACTGAGGTCTAACAGAACAAGCATAGAGATGAGTCCACTGTCCGAGGCCATAAGAAGATCATTTGTAACCTTCACTAATGCTGTTTCTGTACTATGATGAATTCTAAAACCTGACTGAAACTCTTCAAATAGACCATTCCTCTGCAGATGATCAGTTAGCTGTTTTACAACTACCCTTTCAAGAATTTTTGAGAGAAAAGGAAGGTTGGAGATTGGCCTATAATTAGCTAAGATAGCTGGGTCAAGTGATGGCTTTTTAAGTAATGGTTTAATTACTGCCACCTTAAAAGCCTGTGGTACATAGCCAACTAACAAAGATAGATTGATCATATTTAAGATCGAAGCATTAAATAATGGTAGGGCTTCCTTGAGCAGCCTGGTAGGAATGGGGTCTAATAAACATGTTGATGGTTTGGATGAAGTAACTAATGAAAATAACTCAGACAGAACAATCGGAGAGAAAGAGTCTAACCAAATACCGGCATCACTGAAAGCAGCCAAAGGTAACGATACTTAACGATATTCTTATTTTCTTCAATTAGTGATGAGTAGAAAGATGTCCTAGCTTTACGGAGGGCTTTTTTTATAGAGCAACAGACTCTTTTTCCAGGCTAAGTGAAGATCTTCTAAATTAGTGTCAGGCACTTCTGATTTAAAGCTCTCTTTTTTAGAGGAGCTGCAGCATCCAAAGTTGTCTTCAATGAGGATGTAAAACTATTGACGAGATACTCTATCTCACTTACAGAGTTTAGGTAGCTACTCTGCACTGTGTTGGTATATGGCATTAGAGAACATAAAGAAGGAATCATATCCTTAAACCTAGTTACAGCGCTTTCTGAAAGACTTCTAGTGTAATGAAACTTATTCCCCACTGCTGGGTAGTCCATCAGAGTAAATGTAAATGTTATTAAGAAATGATCAGACAGAAGGGAGTTTTCAGGGAATACTGTTAAGTCTTCTATTTCCATACCATAAGTCAGAACAAGATCTAAGATATGATTAAAGTAGTGGGTGGACTCATTTACTTTTTGAGCAAAGCCAATAGAGTCTAATAATAGATTAAATGCAGTGTTGAGGCTGTCATTCTCAGCATCTGTGTGGATGTTAAAATCGCCCACTATAATTATCTTATCTGAGCTAAGCACTAAGTCAGACAAAAGGTCTGAAAATTCACAGAGAAACTCACAGTAACGACCAGGTGGACGATAGATAATAACAAATAAAACTGGTTTTTGGGACTTCCAATTTGGATGGACAAGACTAAGAGTCAAGCTTTCAAATGAATTCAAGCTCTGTCTGGGTTTTTGATTAATTAATAAGCTGGAATGGAAGATTGCTGCTAATCCTCCGCCCCGGCCCGTGCCACGAGCATTCTGACAGTTAGTGTGATTCGGGGGTGTTGACTCATTTAAACTAACATATTCATCCTGCTGTAACCAGGTTTCTGTAAGGCAGAATAAATCAATATGTTGATCAATTATTATATCATTTACCAACAGGGACTTAGAAGAGAGAGACCTAATGTTTAATAGACCACATTTAACTGTTTTAGTCTGTGGTGCAGTTGAAGGTGCTATATTATTTTTTCTTTTTGAATTTTTATGCTTAAATAGATTTTTGCTGGTTATTGGTAGTCTGGGAGCAGGCACCGTCTCTACGGGGATGGGGTAATGAGGGGTTGGCAGGGGGAGAGAAGCTGCAGAGAGGTGTGTAAGACTACAACTCTGCTTCCTGGTCCCAACCCTGGATAGTCACGGTTTGGGGACACACACACACACACACACACACACACACACACACGGACACACACACACACACACACACACACACACACACACACACACACACACACACACACACACACACCTACCTACCTACCTACCTACCTAATTATTGTCTGGAAGTTAAACCACTGACTGAAGAGTGTTTCACATTAAACTTATGCTTAGGAAGAAGATGGGCTCACATTGATCATCCTGTGTTTGATTGAATGCATGATCTGTGCACAAAGTGAGGAAATAAAACTGTGAATCTGTTTTTTTTTTTTTTTGTTTTTTTATTTACGGAGGGGTCTGGAAGTAGTCTTAGCTTAACTGTCATTTGGTGAATTTCTCCTTCAGGGAACTTGAACTGAAATAGAAAGTAACAATGTGCAAAGTTTGAAACAAACACAACACACAAAACACTGCAGTGGTTTAATTTGCTGTTGTCTATGTAACTCCACTCACACTGTATTTACGCCTTATTTTTCCTAATTAGAATCAAATTTATTGACCAAGTGTGTGAGACAGAAGGAATTTGGTTCCAGCAGTTGGTGTCTCTACTTTATTTGCACAGACAATATGCAACGTACAGTAACACACAATATACAATATCCTTGATGTATTGGTGTATTGTGACAAGAGAAGTGGAAAGAGCACACATCTTGTCCCTGTGTCAGTGTTCCCCAACCTCGCCTGCTGCTGCCTGTTTGTCAGGATGCCGGTGATTCAGTGACAGATGGCCAAGAAACTTTAATCTGAGAGAGTTTGGAGGAGGGGACGTAAGGAATTATGGTGCTGAACGCAGAGCTGGAGTTCATAAACAGGATCCTTGCAAAGGTCCCTGCATGGACTCAGTGTTGTAGTCCCATGTTGACTCAGCGGATGTTCCACAACAGGAACAACAGCTACATAAACAATATATTGATTGTTTGTTCAATCATTCCAATTTGTTGATTGCATTGTACTCCCTGGGTGCCAGACTCTGACTGCCCACTGCTCCAAGTGGTTGGATTGTGTCTAACTGTAATTAGAGTAGGTTAAATGCAGAGGACAAATTTTGTTTTATGTGTGTGTGTACAATGACAACAAAGGCTCTTCTTCTTTAATTTACAAAACCGGATTGCAAAAGAACTGGTAATTAAGCGTCTTTCTGTTCAAACAGCTGACCAGAAGTTATTTTTATGACATTCCATGCCCGTAGGAGGTGCAGTTTGTGAATTTGAACTCCAGATAAATGAAGCTGGATTCACAGTAGAGGTGGGCGATACTGGGAATTTTGGTATTGATCTGATACCAAGTAAATACAGACCGAGCATCGCCGATACCGATACTTTTTCATATTTAAGCTTCATAGAGCCAAAAGACCTAGGATAGAATTTTGCCAAACATTGTACGTGACAACAAAACACGTTATTATCACAATCAACATTTTTGTTTAAAAAATATCACTCAACACAACTTAAAACAAAATCTCCTGAGGTAGAGGACTAACAAACCACAATACAAGGGTGCACTGCTCCGTGTTGTGTGTGACAGCGCAGTGCTGCTCTTACAGAGAGTAGACGTGCGCAGCAGTCAGTGCATGCGGGAGAGAAAAAAAGCTTGAGTATCGATCTTTTTACACGAGGGTCGTTCAATATCAATACCAGCATTGGTATCGATATTAACGATATTAGGATCGATTTGCTCACCTCTAATTCACAGTAAAGGGAGGGTTGGCTCTAATTATCCACTCTGTAAATCTGATGCGTGGAAACCGATGACATCCCAACACATCCCCATTATATATTAAAAGTATTTTCATTAGGGGCTGACCAGAAGATTTTCAGCTGGCAGTAAATATTTGGAGAAAAAAATCTGGTCTGATATTTGAGGGAAAAAAATCCCATGACAATTTGCCAAATTTCTGCATCAGACTTGCAGAGTGGTTAATTGGGGCCGACCTAAAGGTTGTGCATTCATTATGTTGGTGTCTGTTGTGGACCTGCTGATGAGTTTTACAACTTTGCCAGCAAATATAGTTATGTTTTGCTAATGTAAATGGGGACTGCAGCACAGGTGGTCTAGCAAGAGAGTGCGAGTGTTTTCAAGCACAATACTAAACCCCCAAACGGCTTGGCTTTGGTGCACATTTCCTCCCTCATGTTGACCACACAGTGCTGGAACATGTGAAACATTTTTGTTATTGCAATTAAGTTGCACATGAGGGAAGCTAACCCCTGAACCCTGACCTTTCATGGTTTTGACATAACCAGTCACGTGACATTGGAACCAATCACGGGAAGAGGTACAATTAGAAATAAAAGACAACGGGCACAGGAGCTGGAAAATTTTTTTGTTTTTTTTGGGGTTTTTTTCCTGAAGGTTCTTTTTATGTGCATGCAGTTTTAGGGAAGTGGGCCAGAACCAGTGTCTGTCCCTGGCGAGAATGTTCTGACTTTATTCGTGACGCATGTGACAGTATGAGAACACCCGTGGAGCTGTTGAGATCCTTTGAGTTTCACACCAAGATGATCCTGTGAAGGATTTGATTATATTTGAACCTGCTTTCCTGGGGATGAGTTTAACAATGGATAGGAATTCAGTGTAGCACATGTGCACACTACAGCATGTCCTGCTACTTCACATAAGGACTTGTAAATTCCAAAAATAAAAAAGATGGACAAATAAACATGATGGCCAACATACTGGATGAGATTTGGTGCAGTTTGGACAACAGAAAACATTAAATAAACACAGATGAAGAAGTGAACAGTAAATTTTTATACGTGGTGTGTACCAAAAGGACAAACTCTAGAAAGTTGAGGGAGGTTATCATCGCCCATTAAACAGTAGTAGAAGAGAAGAAATGGACAATAATTTAATTAATCTGCCTGATTAAATCTGGGTATCTGCTGTCCATCTTTTCTCCTGGTTGAAGATAAAACTAAAGTACTTCTGTTACGTGTGTCACTGTGACAGGTGGTAAAATTTGAAAATATTTTGCTTTTGACAGCATGTGTGCTGCTGGTTTAAAAACAATAATAATGTAAACAAAATGAATCTTTATTCAGTTTTCTCCATTCAAACAGAACATTTTTATGTTTATGCAAAAATACTGTATTTTCCAGAGTGTGAGTCTGTTTAAAAAAAAAAAAGCCTCTTAAAGAAGAAAAACATGTAGTGTATGTAAGTCGCACCATATTTCTGTATTATCAGCACTTTATTTTGGAATTTTTGTACATTGTTTTGGTGTACTTTTTATTATTAGCATTTATTCTCATGAAAGGTCTTTAGTCCAACAACATCAGTGTCATGTGAGACCGGACCAAAAGCATACGAACCCGAACCTTGTTCCAGACCTTGTTCCAGACTTTAATGAATAAAAACGCCCTCAAACCGCCTCCTGTGTTTAATCAACTATTAAATTAATTAGCAACTATTTTGATGAGTAGAGTATTTGGTTAGGTTGGAGTTTCCTCCAGTTTCCTCCCTCTTCCGCCTACAATCTAGCACCAGCTCCTTTGTCTTTGAGGAGTTAAGTGCCAGGTTATTTAGGGAGCACCAAGTAGTGAGGTTCAGGACCTCTTTGTAGGCTGTCTCATCGTTGTTTTATTGAGTCTTAAAGTAAATAAATATGAAATTGGTCACTGGATCCTTAAACTCTGGACATAATAAACTCTACATGGTGGATCTTTGAGCTCTGGACATAAATAGAAATAAACAAAATTTGTAGTTTTTGTCAAAAGCATTTCCTTTCAGACATTATTGACATGAATATCTTTCCATACATCTGAGCTGAGCTCTTGCAGCTGTACTGTGCTGCACATCAGGATGGAATTCATAACGAATGTCTCATTTTGGGAGGAAAAAAAATGTTTTAGTCGATTGTAGTTTGTCTGTATTACAGCGTTTGGAAAGAGGTGTCATTTTATTTAAAGCGGTGATTCGCTTTGAAGTGGTGCAGCGTTTGGAGCTGTGCCAATGGAACAGAGGAGGATTCTCGTTTCTTGACTGCAACAAGACAAGAGTCCCAGTTAGTTACTTTAATCCACACAAAAGTGACTCACGATTGACATATTTTAATGGCTTTGAGAGGGGTTAAGAAGCGGACTTTCCGCTTCTGAAGAACAGCGAATCAAAGAACCAACGAGCCAGTGGATCGAAGCATTGCTTCATTGGTTCACGCTTCAAAGTGGAGTCGCGCTGCAGAAGCGGTTGATTACAGACCAGCTGCAGGGTCTGTAATCAAAATAGAGGAATGATCATTTTCCCGACAGACACCCTCAAAAACAACAGCCGCTCTGAAGGACCGATAAGGGAATCATTAAGCAAAAAGACTATTGATGTCGGTGGATCGAATCATTTCTTAACGATACCCGAAAAGAACCGGTTCTCAACACCCAGCCCTAGTGGCGTAACACGTATGTCCAAAATCATCCATCGGTGTGAAACCGTATTGAGATGAAGTGGCTGTAAAGGAGGTAGCAGGTGATTTATATCATTTCCAAACCACTGAGGGACCCATGGTGCCCTGTGGCTGGACTTCTTCCTGTCCTGAAAAGACCACGGCTGCTGTTCTGCAGTTTACAGCCCTGATTACACGACCAAGCTGCCACTCCTCTCAGCCTGAACATTGTTAGTTAGATCACATCCATGATGTCAGACAAAGCCGTATTTATTGTCAGACCTTGAGACGAACAGCAGGTCACCTTCGTTTTTCATCTTTAATCAAGTTACGTCCTGCTTCCAGTCCTCAGCGTGCTTCCTGGTCACTTAGAACAGCAACATGCTGCAGTTAAAAGAAAAAAACAACAATAATTTATTTTATTTTATTTTATTATTACTCCAGGCTTGTAGTTTATCAGTTACCATAGCAATGTCATAAAGGCATCATGTGTCTCATGGTACATTCTGTCCTACTGGTGTTGCCGTCTGGTGGATTATAGCAACAGAAAACATCACAGTGCACCTTTTTCCTGTCTGCTAAGAACAGGAAACTGAGGCAACAGCAGGCACGGGCTCGCCAGAGCTGGACAATAGAAGGTCGGAAACACATTGTCTGGTCACAAATGTCTCATTTCTGCTGCAGCATTCAGATGGTCAGAGTTTGAGAACATGGTTCCATGCTGCCTGTTGCACTGGGCTGGCGGTGCTGTAATGGTGATGCTGTCACGTCATCTATATGGACAAAAAACTCTGAGGAATGTTTCCAGAGCCTTGATGATGAATCTGTACCATCAAGATTGACAAGACTGTTCAGGCCGGTACGAGTCTGTGTACGGGTATGATCTAAATCCATCCCCCCGCCCGCGTTGTGACACCTGGCTAACGGATCAAGTAGGGATTGCCTGTTGGGGTGAAATGCAGTGGGGACCTTGCGTTAGCTGCTATGGTAACCATGAAGTCCCAACAGGAACCCTGAGCATGAGACGGCTAACGCGGCTCTGGTGAAACAAGATGTCCTCAACGGTGGATCAGGTGAAGGAGGTGATGGCGGGTGAAGGCTGCAGCAGGTCCTCTGATTTTGATGGTCTGGGATTTCACAGCCCCAGGTGAAGGATCTCTCAAGGACCGTGTGTTTGTCAGCGTGCAGCGACATTCCCACGTTAAACAAACCCACACACGGGCGTCTCTAGATCAACCCTGGATTTCCGATGGTGTGGCATTTTTCCAGGAACTGATCAAGAGACAATCTTGCTGGTCACTTGCTGCTACGATGAGTAAGACGTACCCAATAAAGTGGCTGGTGAGTATGTCAGTCCTACTTGGACTAGTCTGGAAAACCTCCCAACGTGTTCGTTTTATGGTGCCTTTTTGGCAATTTGGTCTTTTCTTTTTTTCTCCCTCTCTCTCCTCTATTTTTAGCATTAATGATCCGATACCACATGTCACTGCATCCGCCACACCACATCCCCTGGTCTTGGATGGCAACCATCCAGTCAAACAACTGGTCTATCCCCACCTCTCAAAAGTGACCATGTGCTGCAGCCAGGTGGCGTTGTTACTCCTCTTTGTTACTTTGGTTGTGTACTGCTTCCTGTGAGCTCCACTCGTCCATAAACATTCTCTACTGAGCTAAAAGAATAGTGCTTGTTTTGACCTATGACCCCTCACTGTGTTCAAGTAACATGTCTGTAGTGAAGAGCTGAATTTAACAGAAAGAGCCTCAGCTGAATATTGAAACTGATGGAGATGCAGAACAGAAATGTTTTTGTATGTTAGGAACCAAAACAGTCTGGTCCTACACCACCGGGTCCGAGTCCTGCTCCTTGGGACCCTGAGTACTTGGTATGTTGCTCCTCTTCCCTGTTCTTCTCAGACCTGATCAGCTCAGTCCGGCGAGTCCAGCCAATCAACAGCTGGCTCAACAACGTAACTCGCCTGATTTTGGCTCTTTATGTGCACTTGGATCTAGGAGAAGCAGTACTTGGGGTCCCGAAGACCAGGATTGGGAACAACTGCCCTGAACTGTTCATACACTTTAAATGGAATGAACCTCAACGTTACCAGCCTGCACAATGATTTTGTGTTTATTTACTGTGATGGACAACTGAAACTACAGGAGAGTTTCTTCATGCCTCTGGGTCCGATTTTGTTGGTTCTGGTTAATTAGCTCATTTCTGCTTTGATTCTTTTGACAGTGGATCCGACATTTAAACATTTTGATCAGTGATGGATCTGTGTTTTTGGATGCCGGATAATTTGATACTTTTTATACTTTATACTTTTTTATTTTTGTTGAACCCTAAAACTGCTGCTGTGATCACTTCCAGCTACTGATGTCATTGAAAAATTCTCTCTGTGATTTCAGCACTGTCTGCTGGCCTTCAAGTTCATCCTGGCCTTCCTCATCCCAGACGTTCCCAAACACATCCGGATTAAACTGGCCCGCTTGGAGTTTGAATCCCTGAAGGCCCTGAAGAAAAAGGTAATATTGGATGGTGTGACTGCAGACAGAATAAGTTTGTATTCTAGTTCTGTTACACAGAGCTCAGAGTGAAAAGAATTTAATGACATTCATAACAGCCTCTACAAAATGATTTATTAATTCATGAGTATAAAATACGAGTATACAGTACATTTAAATATTTATTTATTTTACAAATTTTAGTGTAAAACATTAATATTTATTTAAAACAAAAGCATTTTATTCAATTTTTCTTTGACAATAGAGCTCTTGGCTAAATTCCATTGTACCTACGTTAAAGGTAAATGACCACCAGGTGGAGCTATTTCTCGATTTCAAGAACCTTGAGTTCAGGCTGCTGTGGGACACGATGACAATCATGATGCTTACAGTAGTAGACAAATTAAATTCGCTCATTTAGAGTAAATGTATGAATGCTGTTGGTGTAAATGTAAATTTTAATCATTTTAAATGTCTCTGTCTTCTTCTGACAGGTGTTTTCTGTGACTATATTGCGCATGCTGTCTGTCAGCTGTTTAATTATTAATAATAATTAATTAATAATGATAATTCATTAATAAGTTTAATTATTAATAATAATTAAACTGTTAAAGATTTTCTTTATTGATCTTATTGTACACTCTGTGCAAAGCACAGCACAGGTGTCATTGCTAATTTCTTCCTGGCACTCTGATCGCTTACACACTCGGCCCCCACGTCCTTGAAGTAACAATAACGCTTATAATGTGTGTTGGTCTAAATGTGACATGTGGTCTGGTGTAGAGGTGATGCATTGATATCGTCCATCACCACAATCTGAAACTTGGTCTAAAGTCCATCAATGTGTGGCGCTGTACAGATCGCACAACTGATATAAATGGCTCCAGAGCATATGAATGTGCTGCGTGCACATATCGCTACCAGTCACCTGCAGTAACAGGATATTAAAATGACAGCTTATTGCAACCTCTGTAGGAAAAGAAATTAAAAAACACAATGGGAGGAGCGAGAAAAAAATTTAGTATTTTACAAGAGAACTGTCTTCAATGGAAGCCTGTTCTCCGCTGTGCCCCTTTACACCCAAAAACCTGTAACAGAAATGAGATAAATATTCACATAGAAGCTTCCAAACACATGCTTGTGATGTGTTCATGTCAGTCTGAGCCTCCAGCGTCGGCTTGCTGATGTGCAAGCAGGGTGTGACTAATGGTGTTAAGTCAGCGAGCAGCGTCACGGATCAGCGCGTCGCCGTGAAGGACGCAGGCTGCACTGCTGATGGTGTCAAAGCTCTAAAAGAGCATCAGTGTGATCAGTGGTTGTGTTTTAATTATCACTCAGTCACCCAAATGGTACGTTTCACACTGTCACTGCCTCCAGATACGATTTACAGGGACACGCCGAAAACAAATCCTCACTTCCAGTTCACTGGCGGCTTTTTAGAGCTGAAAAGTGGAACGCGTGCTGCTGCACAGAGAGTTATTACAGGGTTTGTTTTTGCAAAGTTCAAGGTTATTGGTCAAAGGTCAGAATTTTCAGTTTGATTCCTGTTTGCACTGAACGTGGCCCACACATGTAGGTGGGTTCCAGAATAGCTGTGAGAAGATCAGCCAAAGGTCATCAATCAGGGTCAAGGTCACATCTGTTGTTCTACTCTTTCCAGGTTCTTTGGCTGATTCCTACCAAACTTGGTATGTTGAAGGTCGACCCCTGAGTTGCCCTCAGAGGGTTTCTTTTGGTAATGTTCAAGGTCATTAAGGTCAAGGTCAGGAAATGTGGTTTTTAAGGGGAGGTGATGGTCTAGTGGTTAAGTGTTGTGCTTGATACCAGAGGATCCTCAGTTCAAATCCCAGCATGACCGGAAAATCATTAAGGACCCTTGTGCAAGGTCCTTAATCCCCTAGTTGCTCCCGGTTTGTAGTGCAGTTCCTCTTTACTCCACTTGACGAGCTGAAATGTTCAAAAAAATCTTTCACGCATAAATATATAAATAATAAATGCATAAATAATAAAAGTGCCGCGATCTAATCGCCAACACGATGTGCAGCTCAAGTGGAGTAAAGAAGTGAACAGAGCGAGTGGTGATGTCAGCAGATCACATCAGAGTGCAGCTCGTCTGAATGATTATAACAAGAAGTTAAATCTGTTATAAACATTCTTTAACAGCTGCACAGAAGAAGGGAAGACACACAACTGTTTTACCAAACCATGACAATGTAAAGATGACAAATAATTACCTTTTTAGATGGCTCCAAATGCTTTCTGCAGCTTGTTAGCCCCACGCGTGAACAGCTGAAGCTGGAGCGGTCCTCTGCGATTCAGGAAGTGATTACAGCTGTTTTCAACAGCCATTTTGCAGAGAAAATTATTAATCCGACACAAAATAATTATTTTATATATACAGCGTCCAGCACAGAGTGCGTGGCAGCCGGTAGAACAAAGAACAGCGTCCAGCTGGGATCATAGCGGGAGGGATCATCACAACGATGTGCGTGATACTACATGTCAGGGGGCCCAGTCAAACGCATGTTCAAGTTTGTGGGGGCGTGGCTTTGGACAGAGCACTGATGGGGTAGGGGGGAGGTGGGTGGAACCGAGAGGAGGTGCTACTTTCAAATCTTCCTAGCTCTCTTGCTAGCTCTCCAGGACTACCAACTCTAGCTTTCTCATGATTGGATTCACCTGTGTAAGGAGGTCAAGGGTCAATGAGCTTACCAAACCAATTTTGTGTTCCAATAATTAGTGCTAAATGTATTGAAATCATTAAAATTACAAGGGTGCCCAAATTTATGCACCTGCCCAATTTTGTTTAAATACACTCAACAAAAATATAAACGCAACACTTTTGGTTTTGCTCCCGTTTTGTATGAGATGAACTCAAAGATCTAAAACTTTTTCCACATACACAATATCACCATTTCCCTCAAATATTGTTCACAAACCAGTCTAAATCTGTGATAGTGAGCACTTCTCCTTTGCTGAGATAATCCATCCCACCTCACAGGTGTGCCATATCAAGATGCTGATTATTATTATTATTATGCATTTTATTGATGGCATTTTGAATGCACAGAGATACCGTGACGAGATCCTGAGGCCCATTGTTGTGCCATACATCCAAGAACATCACCTCATGTTGCAGCAGGATAATACACGGCCCCATGTTGCAAGGATCTGTACACAATTCTTGGAAGAATTCACCGGACATGTCACCCATTGAGCATGTTTGGGATGCTCTGGACCGGCGTATACGACAGCGTGTACCAGTTCCTGCCAATATCCAGCAACTTTGCACAGCCATTGAAGAGGAGTGGACCAACATTCCACAGGCCACAATTGACAACCTGATCAACTCTATGCGAAGGAGATGTGTTGCACTGCATGAGGCAAATGGTGGTCACACCAGATACTGACTGGTATCCCCCCCCAATAAAACAAAACTGCACCTTTCAGAGTGGCCTTTTATTGTGGGCAGTCTAAGGCACACCTGTGCACTAATCATGGTGACTAATCAGCATCTTGATATGGCACACCTGTGAGGTGGGATGGATTATCTCAGCAAAGGAGAAGTGCTCACTATCACAGATTTAGACTGGTTTGTGAACAATATTTGAGGAAAATGGTGATAATTGTGTATGTGGAAAAAGTTTTAGATCTTTGAGTTCATCTCATCCAAAATGGGAGCAAAACCAAAAGTGTTGCGTTTATATTTTTGTTGAGTGTAATTATTGCACACTTTCTGTACATACTAGAAACTTCATTTCACTTCTCAAATATCAGTGTGTTTGTCCGCTATATGATATATTTAACTGAAATTTCTGATTCAGACAACCAATGATTTATAAAGGAAACTCATGAAAATTATCAGGGGTGCCCAAACCTTTGCATACAACTGTACTTCCACGTCATATTCTGTTATTTCAACATTATCATTGACAATTCAAATGAAAGGTTGAATCTAGGATCATTTAAATATGCACTTCTTCTGAGAGGTTTTCTTCTAGGAGATGCTGAAAATGTCATTAAATACAAAATTAACTTTGTTTCTGGGGCCCTGCAGGCCCTAAACCAGACTCCCTGCAAATTTTTCTCAGATTTCACAATTTTCATTTCACAGCTGTGATAAACTAAGACAGAGAATTAGCATAACATTATTGATTTTATGGTCAGATTCTGGATAACAACATGAAGTAACACAAAAAGTCCAAGATTGCTCCACTTTAAACTCTGAGTGTCCTTTTAGTTTATCTGCCTTCATTCTGAAGCAAAAAGTAATCAGGCTTCATCCAGGAGTTAAAAACTTTAATTATCCTTAAAACACAATAAAAAGGTCAACGCGGGGGAAACGTGGACGCACTTAAAGGATTTGTAACCCTGCGTGAGGCACTGCTCCATTTAAGATGCTCCCACTGATGGATGACTCGGAGCACTTTGCAGGAGACCAGCGGTTTGACGGATGCTAATCGTTTTGACGCGCGTCCTCGTCCGCGTGTTTGATGGACGCCGGCGAGACAGAGTGCTTTTGTGAGCAGCTGGTTGGCTTTTGCCCATCATTTCTCCCACGTGCTTTCTGACATCAGCATTTTATGTAAAAGGACAAAACGATCTGACGGACTGATCGTAGTGTTGAAAAGTGACCAAAGCCCATCATTAGACCACCAAAAAAAAAAAAAACCTCTACATACGTAGTTTGGTAGCAGTTGGTTAAACGTTGTATCGATTGACAGACAGACACACACTTGACCTTGACCCTATTGACTGACCTTTGGTAAAGTTGACCCTTACCTGATCAGTTACAGATCCCACTTGCGTGGTAAATTTGGTGCAAATATGAAAAAAATCTGTTTTGACCTTTGACCCCATTGAATTAACCTTTGGCAAGATGAACCCTTGAAGGGTAATTCTGGAGTCAATCTTCATCCGTACACCATGTGTGGAGGAAATCAGACAAAGGACCTGGTAGGATTAGGACAACAAACAAATTCCTTAAAAGACAGCAACAATGAAAAATGGATCATAGTGGTGAGAAATTTTCCTTGGATAATTTTTTATCTTTTCAAGCAGCCGGGGGTAAGACAAACAGGAACAACTTCCTGACCACCAAAAACTATTTAATCGGTTTTGGTAAAACTTGCCCAGGCTAGAAAGTATGACCTTTGGTCCATGTTTGGAAATCAGTCAGCATCAGTAAATTTTATTGTGATTGTTTTACGTCGGTGCATCAGGCTGGTTGTTGGAGTTGTGCATATCTTTGTGTTGCAGTATTGTGTTTGGCCACTGGGTAAACTTGTATGTTTAACACTTGTGCCATATGACAGATGGCTAAGGCAATAACTGCAGTCTTCATAGGTCAGAGGTCGCACAGTTTTCAGAGCATTCTGTGTTCATTTTGAGTTGTGTGTTTCTGTCGGACTCATTTTCTGTACTTTTCACGGTATCGTTCCCTGACTGCTGTTTTTGTCCCTGTGTGCAGAGACATATCTATGGAGGGTGAGTAGTTTTTACTGCGTTCTGGATTTGGTTGATGTTACTAAACTATTTAATGTGAGTAACGATTTACTAACGTGTACTGTTTTAATGTCTAACTCAGGAGTTTGTTGTGACCTAACATACAGAGGATTTTATGTTTGCCTTTAGTGAGTGCATGAAAATATGTGTAGAGGTGGGGGTTTGACCCCCCTCTTTGGACGACCAGATTACAATGTTGCACCGCTGTTCGTCATCAGCTGATAAACAGGATGAAGATTTCCTGAATAACTTTAGAAAGGTGCCCTAACTCACATTTTACATGTTAACATCACAGCTAACTGCTCTTTTCTGTTCTCAAAAATATTTAGTGTCAATGTCGTCCTGTGCAGAGAATGCAACAGCACTCCCTCTGTGCTCAGAGCTTTTCTTTCTTTTGTTGACATTCTCGGTCTGGCCGAGCATGTACGTTTAGTGCATGACATTTCCATGTGTGCACTGCCCCGTCAAACTGTTGCCCCTCCCATAAAGAGAGACCAGTATGCATTACTCACCACAAAGCTGTTGAATTTTGTTTCAAGGTGGCAGATAGCAATAACAGAAATTTCCTCAAAAATCACATTTAGATGTGGAAAAAAATGCCTCAAACTGAGATTGTGGTAAGACTAGAATCCACATAGGTCTGTTTTTCCCACATAAGAAGCTGTTAAAAGGCTCCAACTGCTGATTGTTCTTCTCAGTGCAGATGACAGACATTTGAGGAGTGGCTGAGGAAAGAATCTTTGTTTATATCTTAAAATGTGGCGCTAGTGTGACATCTAGTGGGAGAAAAAAATTTATAGTGCCTTTAATACAGACAACTGAATGATAACATTAAGGAGCAGGTTCAGTCCCACCCACATAACACCTGATAAGACTGTTACTTACAGGATACAAGGGTGTGCCCACGGGTTAGCTAGAGTCCCTTAACTGACAACATGGCACCATTTTGGTTCCAACTGTGCTCAACTACTGAATGAACCTTTAATGTTTTCAGCTTTTATTTAATCAGTTAACCACATACAGCAACACATCCAGGTACAGGTACAATGAAAGTAAATATGAAAATAGTTAAGCTATCAAAGTTACATGAATTTACAATTTATGATGACTTAATAAATTAATATAAAGCCTGATTTATGCTTCTGCAGCTCTGTAACTCCATGTCATGCAATGAGGTGCGTGACAGATTTAAAGTTCTCCGTCTCTGAATTATGCTTTATTCTGGACTAATTTAACCATCAACAAGCTTTTCTTTCTACAATCATCACCTCCAATTCAAAGATGAATAATTTCCTCTTTTACAATTACAGTTTGCTCTTTTTCTGACTCAGTGTTGTAAATTTGCAGAGTTTTCTGCCAAATGTATGTGATCCCGAAATGTAATCACTGCAAAAGCTATTAAAATATGAGAGGAAAGAGTAAAAACCAAAAAAGTGTCAAATCACAGCCTTTTGTGTTTGTAACAGGTGCACGTCAGGCTGCGGGTCCGAGTCTGAGCACAGTGTGAAAAAAATAAATGGTTGGGCTTTTAATCATATAAATGACTCCGGCCCCACATGTGAGGGGTTTTAATGGAAATACATTACGATCAGAAGGGACATTTTATCCGATGTGCGGGAAAAATCTGTTATACAAAATTGGTTAAATACGGTATTTATTACATGGAAAACAATACAAAAACTTTGGGACTTCTTTGTCCGGTGACTGTGAATATCTGGTTTATACAATGACGGTTTAGGTGAGTTTTACTGTACATGGGACTGAACAATAAATTTACCTTGTGAAACTTTGATGATTCAGTCGCTTCCATCCACACGACTGACTTGATTTTTCCCAAATTTTTCTTCTGTTTGGATCTGAAGGGAATCTGTACACAATTTCTTCAATCACAGCCACAGAAGCCTAAAACCTCTTCTGGGTTGTCTGGGTGTCTTGATGGCTTTCCTCACTCTTCTTGCACAGTCACTCAGTTTTTGAGAACTATCTATTCTACACAGATTTACCATAGAGTGCCATACTGTTTGTATTTCTTCATAACTGATGTAAATAAAGTTCAAGACATATTCAGTGACTTGGAAATGTTCATGTATCCATCTCCTGACTTGTCTGAAGAAAACTGGCAATTAAACTGATTATTTACAAGTATTATACCAAAGGGGCTGATTACCTATGCAACCCATCATCTTGGCTTTTATATTTTTAATTAATTTATATCAAGTTGTAGAGATTTACTTTCAGTTTGAGTCTAAGGAAGATAATTTTAGAAATTTCTATATTGAGAAGCCTGATTTACTTTTTGTATTTGAAATGCCATAAACAAATTAAATTGTGTGAAATACCAAGGGGCTTTTGCAAGTTCTCCCACTTAGAAATCATGGAGGGGTCTGAAATTTTCATCTTAGGTGCATGTCCACTGTGAGAGACATAACCTAAAGAAAAAAAAATCAGGAAATCACAATGTATGATTTTTAAATAATTTATTTGTATGTTACTGCTGCAAATAAGTATTTGAACCCCTACCAACCAGAAAGAATTCTGGCTCACACAGACCTGTTAATTTTTCTTTAAGAAGCCCTCTTATTCTGCACTCTTTACCTGTATTAATTGAACCTGTTTGAACTTGTTACCTGTATAAAAGACACCTGTTCACACACTCAGTCAATCACACTCCAACCTGTCCACCATAGCCAAGACCAAAGAGCTGTCTAAGGACACCAGGGACAAAACTGTAGACCTGCACAAGGCTGGGACGGACTACAGGACAACAGGCAAGCAGCTTGGTAGAAGACAACAACTGTTATGATTATTTATTAGAAAGTGGAGGAAATACAAGATGACTGTCAGTCTCCCTTGGTCTGGCATTCCATGCAAGAGCTCACTTTGTGGGGTAAGGATGATTCTGAGAAAGCTCAGAACTACACAGGAGGACCTGGTCAATGACCTGAAGAGAGCTGGGACCACAGTCACAAAGATTACATTAGTAACATATGATGCTGTCATGGTTTAAAATCCTGCAGGGCAGCAAGGTCCCCCTGCTCAAGCCAGCACATGTCCAGTCCTGTTTGAAGTTCACCAGTGACCATCTGGATGATCCACAGGAAGGGGAGAAGGTCATGTGGTCAGCTTTTTGGAATCAACTCCACTTACCATGTTAGAGGATGAGAACAACCCCAAGAAAACCATCCCAACCGTGAAGCACGGGGGTTGAAACATCATACTCTGGGGGTGCTCTTCTGCAAAGGGGACAAGACGACTGCACCGTATTGAAGGGAGGATGGATGGGGTCATGTATTGCGAGATTTTGGCAAACAACCTCCCTCCAAAGATTTTCTATTGAGTTCAGGTCTGGAGACTGGCTCGGCCACTCCAGGACCTTGAAATGCTTCTTATGGAGCCCCTCCTTAGTTGCTGTGGCTGTGTGTTTGGGGTCATTGTCATGCTGGAAGACCCAGCCATGACCCATCTTCAGTGCTCTTACTGAGGGAAGGAGGTTGTTTGTAAGTTAATATAATATAAAATGACAAGGATCTATTTTAGCCATTATATAAAACAAATAATGAATGTTTTTACATTCTTTCAATGGAACAAATATTTAATTTGGTGAAAGCTGGAACAAACCATTCAACGAGGTGATGGCTGAGGAAAGATTCATAAACATTCATTATTTGTATTTTTGCATATAAATATGTCGTGTGTGTGTGTGTGTGTGTGTGTGTGTGTGTGTGTGTGTGTGTATACAGTTGTTTTGGATATTTTTGGGGATCATTTTTCACAGAATATGAATGATAACACAAAACTTTTTTTCACTCATGGTTAGTGGTTGGGCAAAGCCATTTATTGTCAAACAACAGTGTTTCCTCTTTCTAAATCATAATGACAACAGAAACTACCCAAATGACTCTGACCAAAAGTTTACATCCCCCTGTTCTTAATACTGTGTGTTGCCCCCTTTAACATTAGTGACAGCTTGGCGTCTTTAGTGTTCGTTGTGGACGAGGCTCTCTGATGGTGAACCTACCACTGAATATGTCTTGGACTTTATTTACTTCAATTACGAAGAAATACAAAAAGTATGACACTCTGTGGTAAATCCTGACAACGTCTCTTCTGTAACATCTGGTTTCCACTGACATTACACATCAGCTTCTAGTTTCTGCAGTTCTGCAATTCTGCACTTTTGTGTGATGTGTTGTCAGAAACTCCTCAGAGGGGGTGCACAGTGCGGCGACGGTGCACAGTGCGGCGATGTTGTGGGTTTTGATCGTTTCCTGTGTTTCCTCTCCAACCTCACTGAAGCTTGTCCTTCCTTCAGAGCATCTTATGGCTTCCCTCACTTGTCGCTGTCACTCAATATCAGCCGACCTGCTGTCAAGTTACAGCTGTGACACAAACTTTGAATTTCTGACTTGAAGATTTAAATGTTTTTAATCCACTTCCTGATTTGGACCCCCCCCCCCCCCCCCCCCCCCCCCCCCCACACACACACACACACACACACACACACACTGAGCTCCCTGTTATCTTCTTTTATCTTCTGTATCCTTCTTCTGTGCTGTTTGTTTCTTGTCAGTTGAAATGCTGGAATCTTTGGCTTGTTTTTGTTTTTCACTGTGACAAAACTAATGAATTAACATGTTTTTACTGAGTTTGAGTTCTTGCTGCTGCTTCAGAGTCACCGGCAGCTTTTTGTTTTGTTCTTTTGTTTGTGCACACGGCTGCACATTTTTGGACGAAATTGTTTTTTTTTTTTTTGTTTTTAGCTGAACATTGATTCCACTAAAAGTGTCGCACATTGTGACGGACATGAAGATGAAACCTTCGACTTTTCTTGCTGATCTTTGATTCCTGTTTCAGTCTGTCTGTCATCTTTGTCCATGGCAATGGGATTTTGTCATCATCCAGTTAGATTGTGTGCAAAGACAAGAAACAGACCTGTGATGTTAAAGAAGCAGGAAGACACACACGCGACACGGTATGTGACTAAAGAGGCAAACCTACCAGAGAGCGCTGGCGGCTCCGCGGTGTGTGACTAAAGAGGCAAACCTACCAGAGAGCGCTGGTGGCTCCGCGGTGTGTGACTAAAGACGCAAACCTACCAGAGAGCGCTGGCGGCTCCGCGGTGTGTGACTAAAGAGGCAAACCTACCAGAGAGCGCTGGCGGCTCCGCGGTGTGTGACTAAAGACGCAAACCTACCAGAGAGCGCTGGCGGCTCCGCGGTGTGTGACTAAAGAGGCAAACCTACCAGAGAGCGCTGGCGGCTCCGCGGTGTGTGACTAAAGAGGCAAACCTACCAGAGAGCGCTGGTGGCTCCGCGGTGTGTGACTAAAGACGCAAACCTACCAGAGAGCGCTGGCGGCTCCGCGGTGTGTGACTAAAGAGGCAAACCTACCAGAGAGCGCTGGCGGCTCCGCGGTGTGTGACTAAAGACGCAAACCTACCAGAGAGCGCTGGCGGCTCCGCGGTGTGTGACAAAGAGGCAAACCTACCAGAGAGCGCTGGCGGCTCCGCGGTGTGTGACTAAAGACGCAAACCTACCAGAGCGCGCTGGCGGCTCCACAATGTGTGACTAAAGACGCAGATCTATCGGGGAGCATCAGCAGTTCTGCAGTGTGTGAAGAAGCACTATATCAGAGCGGTGGCAGTTGCACATTTATTTCCACATTATTTTATTATCCATCAGTGACATTCTGGCTCCTCCCACATCACAAAATGAACGAACTCTAAAACCGTGGTATTTATTCACTCGCTAAGCGCGTGAACGACCTTCTGTCTAGTTTTTTGTGTTGGAGCTTAACTCGTCTTCTGCGGCGGTGAAGCCAAATGCTGCACGTCAGGCTGCAGGTCCGAGCCTCCTCAGCACAAACTTGGTGTTTTAAAAACACTCTGCCAGCTTTGCATCCTATGGAATTAATTAATGAAACTGTAACTCTGCCAAGATTAACATCCAGGGAAGGAAGGGGTGGAGTCTCATTTATCCAAGTGCAACAAGGAGCTGCTGCAAGGCATCATGGGTAGCATGATGAAATAATGAGTTGGTGGCAGAATTACTCTGAAAAAAATGCTATTCTGATAATAATTAAGAAGATGGGAAAAACTCTTCATGGGGACTTTTTGAGGGTCGCCACGGTAACAGAGTTCAGAATATTTCAGCTTGTAAATCTTGAATTAAACTGCAAACAGGAGAATGTTTATTTTTTCAGATTTCTTTTCACCACAATCAAACGGGGGCATTCACGTGACCTCTGACCTCCCCCAAAGCAGGTGTCACGCTGTCCGTGTCCATGTGATCATCAGGTCCCGTCCAAAATGTCAGCGGCCATTTTCCACATCAGCTTCTCAAAGGCATTTCATTTTTATGTTGCTGTGACCTTTGTGGCTGAGGGGTCATTTGATCAACAGATTTAATTTTTCACAAAGTCATCCTGCTCTATAGATGTCAAAAATCAGGTTTTATGGTCTATAATTACTGTGCGTGTGTGTGTTTGTGCCTGCACTCATATAAACACAGTAACTCAATAAGAATAAATTGACACTTGATACTTACTCCATAGATATCCTGAGGTCAAGATGATCTGGTCATGTTTTGTTGTTGTTTTATGCATATATTTGCATATTAATGAGGGTGGCGTTACTTTTTACCACCAAAACAGAATAAAAACGTATTCTGTTTTTATTTACAATTTACACAACGTCCCAACTTCAATGGTATTGGGGTTGTGAGTGTGTGTGTATATATGTATATCCTGTAAAGGACAATGAGCAGGATGTTAAAGAGCAAACTTCAGTTTCCTCCAGAATGACATGAGCATGAAGTGATCGCGGCTCACAGCGATTCCCCACCCACTGTAAATAACGGTAAAATAACCTGAGCTTCTTACAGGTTTACATAAACACAATAACAACGTCTTTTATGAGTTTTATGTTGGGATGACGTTAATGCTGCTGTTCGTGTGCAGTGGTTAAATTGCAGCCTGATCAGACCGTCTCAATGCGAACTCTCTGAACTTTGGTGACATTTTACGGGATTTGAAACCTCACACACAAATTACAGTTGGTCTGTTTACACTCCCATTCAGTAGATGGCAGTGTTCTCTGCATTTTGACGGGGTGAGGAGGAAGTGATGAGAGCAGGTCATGTGAATTTTCCCACAGTGCCTTTCAGCACATGTATCTGTTTAACTTCAAACCTTCAGAATTAGTGCATTACATTAAAACTAAAACATATCGCTGATATTTTCACTTTTTAAAACGACAGACATGACGTTAATTTCAGTAACTTGTCCGGAATTAGTTTGTTTAAAATTTTCACTATTAGGATATGCAAATTAGGATACTTATTTGCATACTCTATTCCAAGTAACCACCGTAATTTAACATTTGATAAGTGGCTGATAAGAGGTTTTTCTTTGTTTTTGACAGATATGATGTAAATAGAGCTGCTAATTATATTTTTAAAGGATTGCAAATGTGTGAAGTTGTTTTGCTTGATCAGAGTTTTTAAATAAGGGATGTTTGGAGTTGTTATTGTTTATTCTCTGTGTTTCAGAAAATGCTTGAAGCCGCGGAGCTCAATAAGAGCGTGCGCTGAGGACCCGACCCAACCCTGCAGACCTCGATGGCTTCACGCCGACTTCTAAAGCCAAAGTGTCTCCCGGCAGCCTCATTTATTCTCTGGTTTGTTTATGCGGATTCTGAGCACAGAGACGGAACTTGAGCGCCGACTCCTCACATGACCCAGTGCCGGCGCCACTGCTGCCAGGTCGCTCCACCTTATCTTTAAACCAACTCCACCAGTTTGTTGACCTCTTGATTGCGGTTTTATTTTATTTATCCACCTCCATGGTGACTGTCAGCCTGTATGTTGCCATGGAAATGCCTTATGGCTGTTGTTTTTGTTAATTGTTGGTTTGTGTTAATATTCATGATGCATCCCTTTGTTGGTCTTCAGCGTTTTTACATTGTTATAACTCGCTGAATGCTGAACCACCAACATTGTGACCTGAATCTGTCAATTCTCACTCAGAAATCATGAGTTTGTGCTGCTTATAAATTTATTTTCACAAAGTTGCTGAGATAAATTTATGCCGCAACTCGTTGTCGAGTTGCTGGTTTATGTTATTCGCCCACATGGTGGCACACTACAGGGTGCAGGAAGTCTGCACTCCAGTTCTTCTGTCTGTCTGTCTGTCTGGCTGACGTACTGTCAAGCTTTTATTTTGGAAGCAGAAAAAAAGAAAATGTGGCAAAGGTTAAAGTTTCTCCCTGTTTTAATGTTTGAGGTTTTTTCTTTTTTTGTATCAAAGCTACTTAAAATGAACAAAGCTGGAGTTTGACTTTCTGCTCTGTGAAGTCATGACAGAGTTTCTCCATTCAGCTTTACTTTTAAAAAAGGGAAATGAAAAAGAAATAATCTGATTTTCATTTCATAATACAGAAAAATAACCCCCCCCCCCCCCCCCCCCCAAAAAGCAAAGAAAATTGTAACTTTCAGCGTAAAATCTCGTCATCTGAATTTTTTTAATGGTAAATGGACTGCATTTATATTGCGCTTTTCCATCTGCATCAGATGCTCAAAGCGCTTTACAATAATGCCTCACATTCACCCCGATGTCAGGCTGCTCACTACACACCAGGGGATTAAGGATGTTGCCCAAGGGCCCTTAGTGATTTTCCGGTCAGGCCGAGATTTGAACTGAGGATCCTCTAGTCTCAAGCCCAACGCTTAACCACTAGACCATCACCTCACCTTTTTTTCTTATATAATTTTTTTTTTTTTTTTGGTGTTTGGAAAATAATCTGCAGGGTCATGTCCAACATTGTCTTTGCAAACAGAAAACTAATATTATTGTAGGTTTCAATTGTTAAATGAAGTCCATTTTCATGTTTATAAGTGACATTTTTGCAACTAAATCAAAAAGGATTTTAAATTCATGTCTACATATTAAAATTTCTTTTTCATTTCTCCTTGTAAATGTAAAGTTCAAGCACTAAAATATACAGAGTTTGTGTACCTTCTGTTGGTTTGGATTTTCCATTCTGGGGGGGGGGACACTTCTCATTCTGTTTAACTTTTCATTCATAAAAATGTACCTTATTTTCCAGACTATAAGTCATGTTTATTTTTTCTAGTTTGGGGTGGTCCTGATTTATCTTCAAAAGTGACTTGTCATACATACAGTGAGATAAATAAGTATATGATCCACTGTTAATTTTGTAATTTTCCCCACCTACAAAGAATGGAGAGGTCTGTCATTTTTATTGAGGCACACTTCAACTGTGAGAGACAGAATCTAAAAAAATAAAACATTGTGTTTCTTGCATTTTCTAATAATTACCTGTTGTCCTGTAGTCCATCCCAGTCTTGTGCAGGTCTACAGTTTTGTCCCTGGTGTCCTTAGACAGCTCTTTGGTTTTGGCCATGGTGGACAGGTTGGAGTGTGATTGATTGTGTGTGAGAACAGGTGTCTTTTATACAGGTAACGAGTTCAAATAGGTGCAGTTAATACAGGTAAAGAGTGCAGAATAAGAGGGCTTCTTAAAGAAAAATTAACAGGTCTGTGAGAGCACTTATTTCATGCAATCAAATGCATATTAATTATTTTTTTTTAAATCATACAATGTGATTTTTTTTTATTTTACATTCTGTCTCTCACAGTTGAAGTGTACCTACGATAAAATTACACACCTCTCCATTCTTTGTAGGTGAGAAAACTACAGTGGATCAAAATCGACAGTGGATCAAATATTTCTGTGTAGGCTCTCAGTTGTCCAGGTGGTTTCCATAGTAGAGAAGCTTGAATCTTCGACTGGACTGGGCTGCTTGACGCGAGGACGTTTCGCTTCAAATCGCAGAAGCTTCCTCAGCTAAAATTCTTGCTCTGGAAGTCTGACTTCTGTCTGACTCTTGTAGAGAGACTCTCTACAAGCAACCCAGTCCAGTCGAAGATTCAAGCTTCTCTACGAGTGGAGCAAATACTTATTTTCCTGACTGTACATGAAAAAAATACTTTGTTTTGTATGGCCACAAGATGTCACTGTCTACATGTGTGACAAGCTACTCATGTAGAAGTATCTGAAAGAGATGCTGTAATTCACTCCAAAGCAGAAGGTGGCAGTAATGCATCATTAAGGTGGATGTTAACTGCCATAAATAATAATAAGAAAATCCGACTAAGAGAGGCACTCCATTTTACAGAATGAGTGAATTCAATAAATCATGCTCTCAAACTGAAAGACTGCTCGAATAAAAATAACTCCCATACTATTTGAAAAGCCACTTGTTTGGACTACGTATGTGAGACAAAAACAGTAATGAGCAGGACAGCTACGGTAATGTTTTACTAATGTCTTATAGTTTCTTTGCGCCTCTTAGAATAACCACAGATTTTTAGCTTTTGCTAGCTAACGCAGTGTTTAAGTTCTAAATAAATAATGCGCCCAGTTTTCAAATGTTTAATTACGCTGCACGTTTACCTCATCAATGAGTGTCTGTTCTGTGGACACAAGAAGCAGATTACTCGTTTTGTGCCTTGTACAGTAACATTAATTAGCCCGTTAGCCACGTGGTATTTGCCGTATCAATAAATATAGAAATTATGTAAATATTTCTTGTTGCATGAAATAGTAGAGGTAAATTTAAAAAAATAAATGTGACCTATTACAACTAAATTAATTAATTTCTCTTCTTGATGTGTTTTTGGACAGATGCTTCTAATACTCTGGTGCAACTTATAGTCTGGAAAATCTTTTTTTTATATATCATATATGGTGATTGAACAGAAATAATGAAGCCACGCCTACAGCGTTGATGTCACAAATTTGTCAGTAAGTAAATGTGTTTCAGCACATTTAGTGGCTCGTTTGAAGCATCTGTAAATTAAATGTGACCCCTGCAGCATCTCTAGTTAGTCACATGAACTGACCCTGACCTTTGACCTTCTTCATACTTGGTGCCCTCGGTATTACCTAAACTTTCAAAGTCCAAATCTGACCCTGAAAGTGTCAAAGGTCAATATCTGTCATGTTTGTCCAGTGGAGCTGAAAAATGGTTCTGTTGCACGCTGGCAGTACCATCTGCACGTGTTCATGCTAAAGCAGCAGGGGGCAGTAGAGAAAATCACGGCTTTCTTTAAAAATGTGCATCAAACGCTGCAGATGTCTCCAACCTGTGAACTGCACGCAAGGCTGAGTTTTAATTTAGGGTGAAATCACTAAATGTGAGTGTAAAGTTTATTTATCAGCTGTCTGTAATCATTCGGAACTTGAAGGTGCACTTACGTGTCATAAGGGGGCGCTGTAGTCATTTTATTGGTTATTATGAAACAAACTCCAAGGAGCGGAAGGTACAAAAACCTGTTGGTGCAAACTTTTATTATGATCAGTGTGTTAAATTAACATATTCAGTGTTTTTGTGTTACTTTACTCTCGGTGTGAACAAATGCGACTCAATGAAGCTTTTATTTGAACATTTGGTGCCTTGAAACACAGTAGCTTATTTTATAAGCTTTAAAAGTTGCTTTTCAGGATATTTCTTTTTATGTGTGAAAGAAGAGACAGGAATTTACACACTTAAGATCAAACACACTCAAAACATTTCATTATGACTGTTTTGAATCATGAATCGTATAATTGATTTGATGCAACTCCTGCTTCGCTTCAGTCGAAGTGTCGTTATGGGCATTTTGACAATAAAATAACAATGTGGAGAGTTAAATCTACAGGATATGCGCTGCAAAAGTCAGTAAAATAGAGATTTTCCTCCAACACTGCAAACTTTGTGCACTCTTTAGTTTCAACAGGAATGATGACACTTGACATCATTCTGTCATTCAGCGCTGAGTGACAGCCAGTTTAAGCTTTTTCTGTTATGGGATGTAACACGTTACCCTTTACTTGCACGTGAGGAAATTCAGAGTGCAGCTGTGGCCTTATGGGAAATAATGTTGTCAAATGTGTGAAAATCTATTCAAAATATTCCTTTACGTGATTTTGAACCAGTTGCGTAACAAACAGCTTTGATTAAACCCCTGAAGTTATTTTTGACAGCAAATTTTCATTTTTTTATGACAATTTAAAAAAAAAGAAAAAGAGGAGGAAAGATTACTAAACTGACAAAAAAGGTGTGCATATATCTATCTATCTCTCTCTCTCTCTCTATATATATATATAAAAGGCAATCTATGTATGTATGTGGCACAGTTTGTATTCGCTATGCACAGCCACAGTAATTAAGCAATCAACACCAAACTTGGTATGGTGACTGGGAGCACCAAGGGGGAGGTCACTGGAGCTCTTAGTTTGAAAGCGCACGTGTGAACACACATACACACACGGTCAGCCATATATATTAGATCACAACCCGTTTACTGGAGCCCTTATTTTTGCAGTTCACATGGTACACAGGTCAGGTAGTAGAGGTGGGCGATACCAGGAATTTTGGTATTGATCCGATACCAAGTAAATACAGGCCCAGTATTGCCGATATCAATACCGATACTTTTTCATATTTAAACTTCACAGATCCAAAGGATCCAAAAGACCTAGGATAGAATTTCGCCAAACATTGTACATGACAACAAAATACTTTATTATCACAATCAACGTTTTGTTTAAAAAAAAAAAATCACTCAACACAAAACAAAATCTCCTGAGGTCAAGGGCTGACAAACCACAATACAAGGGTGCGCTGCTCCGTGTTGTATGACACACGGCAGCGCTGCTCTTACAGACAGCAGACTTTGATGAGTCTGCGTGCGCAGCAGTCAGTGCGTGCGGGAGAGAATAAATCTTGAGTATCAATCTTTATACACGAGGATCGTTCAATATCAATACCAGCGTTGGTATCGATATTATCGATATAAGGCTCGATCCGCCCACATCTATCAGGTAGCAGAATCACACTTTACTTACTACGTAGTAGCAGCTGGCTAGGGTAAACTTAGAATCCATACGGGCCAGTGCACACTGCATGTGAGTTAAATGTACCTGTCGCCATCATGCTGCTAGCAACTAGCTATTGGAACTTCCTCTTTTCCTCTAATACGTAAATGCAGCTGGAGAAACTTGTTTCCCAGAAGTCTTTGTGTATCCAAAGCTAACCGTTGTGTGAAGAGAAATATACCAGTGTTGCCAATTTAGTGACTTGTGTGAAGAGAAACATACCAGTGTTGCCAATTTAGTGACTTTTTGACCTTCCATACACTAAAAATGCTATCTAGCAACAAACCTGAAATAAGTATTTATTCCACACAAACCACTCAGTTTCCATCCATCCATCCATTTTCTTCCGCTTTATCCGGAGTCGGGTCGCGGGGGCAGCAGCTCAAGCAAAGCCGCCCAGACCTCCTGATCCACACACACCTCCCACAGCTCCTCCGGGGGAACCCCACGGCGTTCCCAAGCCAGCCGAGAGATGTAGTCCCTCCAGCGTGTCCTGGGTATTCCCCGGGGCCTCCTTCCAATGGGACGTGCCCGGAACACCTCTCCAGCGAGGCGTCCAGGGGGCATCTGGAAAATATGCCCGAGCCACCTCAACTGACTCCTTTTGATGTGGAGGAGCAGCAGCTCGACTCCGAGCTCCTCCCGAGTGACCAAGCTCCTCACCCTATCTCTAAGGGAGCGCCCAGCCACCCTGCGGAGGCAACTCATCTCGGCCGCTTGTACTCGCGATCTCGTTCTTTCGGTCATGAGCCAAATCTCATGACCATAGGTGAGGATCGGAACGTAGATCGATCGGTAAATCGAAAGCTTTGCCCCCTACTCAGCTCTCTCTTCACCACGACGGTCCGATACAGCGACCGCATCACTGCAGATGCTGCACTGATCCATCTATCGATCTCACGCTCCATCCGTCCCTTACTCGTGAACAAGACCCCGAGATACTTAAACTCCTCCACTTGAGGCAAGGACACTCCACCGACCTGAAGAGGGCAAAGCACCTTTTTCCGGTCAAGAACCATGGCCTCGGATTTGGAGGTGCTGATTCTCATCCCAGACACTTCACACTCGGCTGCAAACCACCCCAGTGCACGCTGAAGGTCCTGATTTGACGAAGCCAACCGAACCACATCGTCCGTAAACAGCAGAGACGAGATTCTGTGGTTCCCAACCCAGACCGCCTCTACAATCCCATCGTCACATCTTCCAAAGAGGAAACAGAGACTGGGGACTCAGAGGCGGACTCATCTATTACCCAGGCCGAAGTCACCGAGGTGGTTAGAAAGCTCCTTGGTGGCAAGGCTCCTGGGGTGGATGAAATCCGTCCTGAGTACCTTAAGTCTCTGGATGCTGTGGGACTGTCTTGGCTGACACGCCTCTGCAGCATCGCGTGGCGATCGGGGATAGTGCCTCTGGATTGGCAGACCGGGGTGGTGGTCCCTCTGTTTAAGAAGGGGGACCGGAGGGTGTGTTCCAACTATAGGGGGATCACACTCCTCAGCCTCCCCGGTAAGGTCTATTCCAGAGTACTGGAGAGGAGAATTCGACCAATGGTCGAACCTCGGATTCAGGAGGAGCAGTGTGGTTTTCGTCCTTGTCGCAGCACACTGGACCAGCTCTACGCGCTCCATCGGGTGCTCGAGGGTTCATGGGAGTTCGCCCAACCAGTCCACATGTTTTGTGGATCTGGAGAAGGTGTTTGACCGTGTCCCTTGGGGCACCCTGTGGGGGGTGATCCGGGAGTCCGGGGTCCTTTGCTAAGGGCTATCCGGTCCCTGTACGACCGCAGCAGGAGCTTGGTTCGCATTGCACGTTGGCCTCCGCCAGTGCACGTTGGGCTGCCCTTTGTCACCACTCAGTTTGTACATTATTAATCGAATTATAACTACAGTTGTCACCCAGAATGGCATTCATCTTACAGCTATATGAAAATTACATCATCACGGAGTCTAGCGAGTTTTAGCGACATTTCAAATTGCCAGTTGCGACTTCTGGTGAGATTTTTTTTGGCAACACCAAAGCAGAGTTCGACAGTTTGACAATTTTCTCATCTGAGTTCGGTTTCACACTTTAGGCAAAAGCTAATGTTAGCTTCAGGCCAATGTTGTAAAACAGAGTTAAAAAAAAAGTTACCATCATAATTACACACAGCAAATTAAACTACAAACTAGCAACTCTGTTGGATGTTTATGGATGTATTTTATTTTTCAACAGGAGGAAGAAAATAATTAGCTGAGCCAAGAAACTGAAAATGGAAACTAGCTCAGAGAGTGAGGAACCGCTTCATAACGAGTGCACGTCAAGTTGATTTTTATGAGTCGAATTCCGACTGGACATCATCCTCACAGCGGGGATAGAGTTTAAAGTCGACCCAAAAATATGTTTATTCAGATTAGTGTCATCTTTGGGTTCAACGTTAAATTTTGTTTAGCTAGCTGCATATACACACACTAATTTCACAATGAAGTGCCAGCACAGTCAACAAACTACAAAAGTGCAAACAATTCATCGTGCAGATTTACCAGGACCTGTATTTTTTGTGATGTCACCGATCACATGCGTTCCATTTGTAAATTAAAAATCAACAACAAAAAAAAACCCGGCCCCACTGTCACATTTTCATATTATCAATGAATCACATTATTGTGTTGCTAATTTGTTTTTTACAGTTGCTTTGTTGTCATTGTTTGTTGTTATGACTAAAGATGGCAGCCAGCAGGAAGTCCAGGTTAAATTATCTGTCCGCGGTTAGCTTGGTGCTTATTTTCCGTTTTAAAGTCTTGAGCCTTAAAATTGTAACTCTGAGCTTTGCGGATTGAAATTCAGGCCTTTTTTTTTTTCAGCACTTTTTCTTCCGCAAGCCAAGAATGTTTATATATATATATATATATATATATATATATATGGGGGAGGAGGGGGAAGAAGAGTCAGAAGACAGGTGTAAGAGAAAGTATTCCACATTTTATTTTGGGTTATTATTATCGTTATATATAATGTCTGACAAGATTTCCACTACAGAATAAAACACTGAATATTTCTGTTGGTTCACACGTGTTTTTTTTCTTTTTTTCCTTTTGGTCCAGTGGATCGATGATGTCGGAACACTGAAACATGCACGTCTTGGACCTGGATACAGACAACAGACACCTGAGGTTATGAACGGCGTCGTCACAGACACGCTAATTATTATCATTATATGGCTATATGACTGTACAGCTACGCACCAAAAGCTTCTACCATATTTACAACAATATTTACAAACCTTTTAAAAAGAAAAACATTCTAAACATAGCTTCTTTTTTTCTTCTCCATCAGTGCGGCCGCACTGAGGCGGCGCACTTCTGGAATCAACAACAAAAAACAGTTTCTGTACAGATTAGCTGCAACACACTTTAGCTTATTGCCAATGCCCTTAAAGAAACCAGCTCAACTCTTCTTCTGCACCCACATTTACAGTAGTTTAGCCAATGAGAGCTGACAGCTCCAGCACAGGGGCGTGGCCACAAAAAGCCAGCTCAGTTTGTTGTTCCATCAAAAATGACATCATTAACTGTATTTTCATAAATTAACAGTTTGGCCACTTTTCAAATGTTGGCATGGTGATACACAACTCATAGAAAGCCTCAGAAATAAATGCTACCGAGCATGGGACAAATGCAATAATTTGATACGCAGTAAAACAGACATTTGTAGCATTTGGATAACGACAAACTGAGCAGATTCTTTGTGTCAACACGTTTTCAAACAGCAGAAAAACAGACATTTTTAAAAATAAAAGATACAAAACCCTTTAAGATCGTCGTCACATGAACCCGAGTGCGTCTCATTGAGTCCTAAAAGTAACCCAGGACCCGTATCTGTGAATGTACTTTTGCTCGTGCTCGGTGACGGCGGTACAACAGACCCAAGCGTCGGGAGAAAGAACCCTCCGATGTCCCGCTCGCTAAAAATTACAGTTTTGTTTAATGTTTATGATTGATTATTGTGGTTTTTGCACATAACGGTGTGGATGAGAAGACTGATGACTGGAAGAACGTATTGTTTCTTCAGAGACGTCCGGATCCGAATCAGTCATGTTTTCCTGTAGGTGGCGCACTCACTCACTCATCTTCGAACACTTATCCGGGATCGGGTCGCAGGTCGATGGTGCTCTAAGCCACTTTAAACTCGTTAAAAACCTGCATGAATTTTATAAAATTATAAAACTATATAAATATATCTGGATGTTTGAGTAATTTAACGGATAGCTGCAAACCGAAAACACAGAGTTTAGGGTCGCACTAGATCTCCATCACCGTGTACGGCAACGTAACACACACAAAAAAAAGGCGCTATTAAACATCAGCAGTAAGACTTTATCACATGACTACAGTAAAAATTTAAACGTTTCCTCACACATTAACAAACCTGGCAGGAAATAAATCAAGTCTGGAGGTCACTTAAAAAAACAAAAGTCATCAGACAGATTAACACAGTGGTTCCCGCCCAGGGGGCGCCGTGGAGTATTCAAATGTCAATGATTTTCCTTTTGTTGTTTTCTTTAAATGTTACATAGGCGTTTTTGCGTTGTTTTTTTTTTTGAACCACTAGTTTTCATGGCGACTCGGACATAATTACTTTAAGAATATTGAAGACGTCTGAATTTAGTGCAAGACTTGTAATGGTGTAAACGGACACTCCCCCTCTGGATCCGCCCAGAACAGAATACATCTGCAGCGACTTTATGACATCACTCAGCTTCATTACTTCCTGAAACATCGTCCAAACTTTGTGTCACTTGTTCAAACATTAGCTTGTTTTTATGGAAACTAGCAAACAATGTATTTTTAGCAAATGTCGAATGAGTTGCACAGAACACTGTGACTTTCACAGTAAAAGTCTGCTGTACTGCTGGTGTTTTATTGTGAAGGACATTTTGGAAGAGGCATTCTGAGAGATTATTACTGAACTCTGTGGACAAAAAAAACAAACAAAAAAAAACAACAACAAAAAAACAACTACTGAATGGGGGAGGGGGGCTGCAATCATGCAAAAAGCCTTTTCGCAGCAGCCAATTATTATTTTTTAATTCCCTGATTTATCCATTTCTCTGTCCTGATTGGCTGTTGGTACATCACTGGCCAGGTGTATCATTGCTGCATGCACTTTCTCAGAATAGAAAAGAAAAGAAAAACACAAAACCCTGACACGTGATCACTGGATTAAACCTAATTTCAAAGGAGTTCAGAGGGATTTTGTCAAATGGGTTCACAATATTTCAGGTAAAAGTCTCTAATTCAATTACATAAATATAAATTGATTTTCTGGCCGAGTTGAATGTTAAAATCAATCAGATATTTCTGATATTTGAAACAAATTTTATTTGAAAGCTAAAACAGAAGTCACATGTAGGAAAGAAATAAGTCTGTCAGCTTTCATAAGAATTACAAATTTTTACTCATGAATTTTTGGTAAGAACAAACCTCAAAATACAAGTGGTAAAAAAAAGAATGGAAGAAGAATTACTGCATAAACAAGGAAAATTAATCATAAAAAGGTCCCCAAGGTGAATTCTTGGACTGTTGTGGACTGAGTCGGGAAAAAACCCTTTTCCCTAAGGGCGGGAAAAAAAACCCTTTTCTTTCCATGGAGTTGAACCTACACAAGAAACAAACCAACGTCAGCAAAGTGACTGACCAACCAGAAGCACAGAAACAAAATCACAATGTTTAAGTCAATTGGGAATAAAGAATAAAAAAAAACCTTCAGCCTGCTGGGCCGTAAAATGGCAGGTGAACCTCTGTCTTTATAAATAATTAACCTATATCTTAAAAAAACAACAAAAAAATGGAATAACAGAATTTCAAGCTCCTCCCCCACGCGCATGTAATTCTGTGGAAAAAAAAGATGAAAATCCATCGTGTTGGGTTTCACTCGGACTCTCTTTGAGGTGAATTATACTGATTTAATGCCATAAAAATAAACAATTTAAATGCCATTATCTTTTTCCGTTTCTCAAAGGAAAATTCAAAAGGCACAGAGGTGCGTGAGGTCCAGAGGAGTGTTACCGTGGAGATCTCTGCTGACCTCCCAGCTGCCCGACAGACGCTGTAAACTTTCCAACAGCTCATTTTTAAGTGCTTGTTCCATAAGATCCTGCACACCTACTGCAAAAAACAGTCAAAAACAAATAAAATCCTCCAATTTATATAAGAGCTTAAAGAAAAAACTTTTAAAATACTGTCTTCTGTCAGTTGATTGAAAATACGGTGGCTGGTGGGGAAAAAAAAAAAAAAAAAACCAACCCAAAAACAAAAAACTGAAATCAAGCCAACAAATCCGCCACGCCAAGTAGCAGTGTAACTCAGAATGTACTTGCTTTACGATGCGCCGTTTACCTCTAGCCTGCATTCTGTGTCAATCTGGGATAATTAAGTCTGTCCACTAGGTGGCGCTCTCACAGTAATCATCAGTCCTGGTACCAAATGAAATTACACAATTCTTGCAAATTCACACAATAAGAAACACAGCTTGCGTGCAATAAACATCAGGTGCACGTGAGCGCTTATGTCAAAGCAAGTACATTCCAAGCGCGCGATTAAGCGCCGACAGACGTTAAGACATCAGCAGAAGGCTGGAGTGATGCCGGCGTGACGCGCTGCCACAAAACCAGGAGTTAAAGTTTGGAGTGAGAGGACGAGAAAAGCTTTTCAAACTAATGACGTGACAGAAAGAGTAGCTGTGATCAAACAAGAGGCGTTCTGGGCAGCGTCGCCGGCGTCAGATGACCTGACAGCAGCTGGCGGACGCTGAGCTGCACAGCAGTCCGTCCCTGGAGGCTCGGCCCCGCTGGATGTTTACAGAGATGGTCTTCTCACACAGAGGTAGTTGAAGAACGCCGTTTTTCAAACTGTTCAGCTTGTGATCCGGCCCTGTCTGCAGGCCGGGGGAGCCGTGCGGCGCCGGCCTGCGGTGCATGTGGTGGTGCTGTGTGCGCGGCGCGGCGGTGGTGACTGGGAGAGAGATCGTGTCCAGGCTCTCAGTGGAGCCGATGCACATCCTCCAGGCGGATTTCTCGTGGATTTTCATGTTCTCTGTGTCTATGATGAACTTGTTAGCGCCTCCTCCCCCAAGCCCCTGGCTGCCCCGCCCCCCACGGTGCTGTTGGAGCTGCGAGCTGAGACACAGACTCATGAGCTTCAAGCTTTCCACCAGCTCAATGCTGCGGCTCACCGCTCGGGACGCGCATGAAAAAGAGTTAAGCGCCGGGTTAGTGGTGCTACTGTTGTTGCAGCAGCTGGAGGGGCCGTCCTGTCCTTTATCACCATCTCCACCTCCTCCTCCTCCACTTCTCCCACCGCCATCGTCGCCGCCACCCGCACCAGGAGGACTTCCCCTGTCCGGCCCGGAGGAACCACCTCCCTCCCCAGGGGGTTTACCCTGTCCTGAGCTGCTGCCTCCACCGTTTCCCCCCGAGCTGCCAGGCGGACCCTCGCTGCTGTCCCTTCGATTCCAGCTGAAACCGGAGTCCTTGTCCAGACGACGCCTGTGGCTCTCAGAGTCGTCATCGCTGGTCTCGGAGCTTGAACATGATGAGCCCCTGCCTTGGCTCTTGCGCCGGTGGTAGCGCTTGTGTGTCGGCCCCGGGGACGAAGAGGATCCAGCGCCAGACGTCACACTGCCGGCCATGTTCATCTTAAGGCGGCTGAGTTTGGGTGGCAAGCCCTCGTCCATGTCAAAGTCGTCGTCCGACTCTCCCTCCTCCTCGAAGATCTGGTTAAGAACAGGTGCGCTCTTCCTGGAAGTGAGCCGGTTCGTGATGGAGGGGGGCTTGCGCCGCAGAATCACATGGGTTGGGAGGGGAGACGGCTCCTGTTCCTCCTCCTCATCTTCAAACTCCTCCAGTCTGAGAAATGAGAAGATTTTACTGTCTCTTTATAAACTCAACAAGGTTCACTACTTGACTAACAATCAGGTGTGGATCCGTACGTGTATTCATACTGAACTGTCACAGTACAGACGTAACGGCTCGGTGCAGGCATTCATACAGAAAATACGAGGTGTAAAAATGTACCGTCGAACCAAATTTCACAGCGCGAGCTCTCTGGGGACACCTCGGAGTCGGTCACACTCACTCAGGAACCAGAGAGGACCCACCTGCTTCCTCTGTGCATCCTCCCCTCCCTCTCTCATTTATCTACCCCCTCCTCCAGTGTACCAAACTTGCACCAAATCGTGATGTCTGAACTGTGGTGTGAACAGAATCGTGATTTTTTGACTGTTGCACCCCACCCAGATATTAGTACTTATTCCATTGAATCAGACCTGAACAGGCAACTTTGCTGCTTGGGTCCTTCTGAGGTGGAGGGTCTGGAGTTCCTGTGGGACCCAGAACCAGGCATCGGGCCCGAGACAGCAACACAGGCTCCCTGAAAGAAATTCTCATTGTTTTAGTAACAGTTAATGAAAACTTAGAAATATACAGTTTATTACAAGGCAGAAAATTCAATGTCAGCTGGTTACGAAGGTGTTGCATGTGGCTTCTTTAAAGATATGACTGAATGTGATGAAGCAGATGGTACCTGAGCCAGCGGTCCGGCAGCGTCGGTCACGGTGGTCTCGTCTCGCCGGCTCAGCTCCATCATGCCTTTTGATCGATGCCCGTTGAGCAGGTTCTCGGTGCTCCGGGCTGGTGACTGAGGCCCTCCGGCGTGGGAGATGGAGGACGCCGCCAAGCTGTCCTCGATGTCCTGATGCATGTCCATTCTGGAGGGCCAGGACTGCCTGTTCGAGCAGAGACGCCATCAGACAGGTTCATCATTTTTATCATCTGTGACGTGTTTTCAGACTGATTAAAGGCATCGCTCATGTAACAGCTGAGAGATTTCAGAGAACATTAGCCTTAGAAAAAGTTCTTTCAGTTTAAGGAATAAGCCTGACCGTGACCGCATGGACGCCGCGAAGCTTTTAGCATCATTGTGGGAATGTTTAGGTGCAGATGGGCTTCGGCGCTGAATGACATTTACTGAGGGAAACAAAAATATCAGTTTGTTCAGCTGACAGAGAAATGGACCTGGAATCAGACAGGTCACGCCCCCCTTTCTGTGATGCACCATTACCATGGGAACCACGGTGCTGGGCCCAGCGTTTACTGGGTTTCACTTAATACTTGGCTCCATGTTTGCTTTTATAAATATGAATAATGAATGCTAATTTCTGGGGATAAATTACACTTTCTATGCTTCTGTTCACAATGAATTATTATTATCGCAGTAATTTTGGGGGAATATGATATTTATAGAATAACACAGGAGCAGAAATATTACACTTCAAGAACATTAACTTTGTGCTGAATTTGATGCTTCTATCACCATTTGATGAACTGTTTCAGTTTTCTACTGCACTATCTGAGTCGCAGAGCGGGTGACCGGCCGGAGCTCCATCATCTCAGTGCAAAAGCGGCTGAGTAACCGTGAATGGTGCGACGTGAACAGTCCACCTGTAGAAGAATGTAATGGAGGAGGAGGGTCGGAAGAGAAAGACCGAGCTGTGGAGGCCTTCAAATGGGAGCAATAAGCATCTTTTTTATATATATATTGCATCAGATAATGAAGAGGGAGCTGGCGGCGAGTGAGATGTGATTGGTGGGTTTGGAACGAGGAACGCTGTGTGCAGCAGAATTCTGACAGGTTGGAAGTCACTGGAGGCGTCTGTCAGGAAAACTGCAATAATCAATAAGGAGGCTGCAACTCAGAGAACGAAACAGGATCTAACAACCTTACCCGAGCAGAGGAAAGTGGTGTGTGTGTGTGTGTGTGTGTGTGTGTGTGTGTGTGTGTGTGTGTGACATGCTGCTGTGTGTATGTCACAGACTATACTAAAGCTTTTTATCTGACAGGAGACATAAACCTGATAATGACTGATAGGCTTTTGGACAGTATGTACTTTATTCACATTAATCAACTCCACATTTAAGAAAACTGTTTCTAATCCAGGTTGTGATGTTCCACAGTCGACTATTTGGGGTAAAGATGGGCAAAGGAAGTGTTTGAAGTTTGTGGCAGTACAAAAGCAGGTTTTGTACACATCACAGTGTAAATGTATTCCAGGGTGGTGGGGAAGTTGTCCATAAAGAAGGAGCCCAATAATAAGCATAAGTGGGACCAACACAGAACCTTGGGGAACACCCCGAGTGGCTGAAACCGAATAAAGAATGTTGTCTTTGAATAGGGTCATGTGTGCAATTTGTTTTTAATAACTGTACTTATTTATTTATTTCAGTTTTCTGAAGTGCGAGGGCACATCGGCTGCCTGGCATGTGACCATATGATAGTGAGAACTGTTTGAGCATTGACAAACATTTGACAGCTTTATGTGCCATCAATTCGAAGTGTGCACAGATTCAGAAACTTAACATTATGAGTTTTCTATCTAAAGATGTCATGCTTAGTTAACACTGCAAGGTATCCAAGAGTCTTTGGAAAGATACTAAGAACAAAGCCGTGACGTGATCACTGACTAACACTCATACAGCACATTCTAGAAAATAATATTTTCATATGAAACAGCAGAAATCATTCAAACATTTGGCAGTTGAAGCCAAATTATTAGAGTTGCATCTCCTTTTATTTTCGCCGTGACCCTGTTTAAATACAGTGTTATTTTCATATTTGAATTTGTGTTCTTTATCCAAATACACACACACACACAAACACAAAAATCCACTCCGCTGTAAGCCATCTGGATGCATGAAGATGAAAAGCTGAAGTGATTTTTGGCTGGACTGAGGAAGTACACACAGTCTTTTTATATATATATATATATATATATATATATATATATATATATATAAGTATGAAGTCAGTGCACAGCGTCACCGAACTACACGTCACAATTTAGACTCCTATTTAAAGTTTGTGTTGGACTTTAGGAGCAGTGGAACACCAAAATGTAAGTCCCTTTTCTGTTGTTTATAAATTAATAAAATATCAAATGACAAGGATCTATTTTAGCCGTTATATAAAACAAATAATTTTTTTACATTGTTTTCCATGAATTTGTTTTATTGGTGAAAGCTGGAACAAACCATTCAACTTAGCTTCGCCTCGTTGAATGGTTTGTTCCAGCTTTCACCTCATGAAATATTCGTACCACTGAACTCAAACATTCATTATTTGTATAATAGTAGAGAAGCTTGAATCTTCGACTGGACTGGGTTGCTTGATGCGAGGACGTTTCGCTTCAAATCGCAGAAGCTTCCTCAGCTAAAATTCTTGCTCTGGTAGTCTGACTTCTGTCTTGACTCTTGTAGAGAAGAATAAACAGAGGCCACAAAAGCTGGAGTTTTAAACCTAACCAGACCCCTCCTACCGAGAGGCAGACTGCTATAGGCTATTGACTAAACAATAGCTCTAATTCATTATTTGTATAATATGCACAGTTTTGTACATACTTTTCTCTTTTTTTATATCTAAACTCTTTTTAGCTACTACCAGCGCTGTGAAATGAAAATTGTGAAATCCGAGGAAAATTTGCAGGGGGTCTGGGGGGCACAGGCCCCCAGGAGCCGGGGTCTCAAGCCCTATGGGATCCCAGAAACCAAATTAAATTTTTAATCTAATGATACATTTTCAGCATCTCCTGGAACAAAAAGTCTCAAATTAGTGAATATTTAAATGACCCTGTATTCAACCTTTCATTTGAACCAGCAGGTGATCATGTTGAAATAACAGAATATGACGTGGAAGTAGGACCTGGAGTGATTTTCCTTTTAACTGTAAACCAAATTATGCATTAACTCAGAACAATTAAACTATATGAAATTCATGAAGACTGAAAAGACTGTTACAGCATTTCAAAAACCACAACTAAAGCTTGGAGAATATTTTGAAAATCATGGTAAAATATCAATAACATACATTATAGTAAAAAGCCACACATTCTTGTGTAAATTCTTGTAAATCCATTCAAAGCCAGTGTCTTTTTCCCATGAAAAAAGTCTACATTAATAAAAAATCATTTACATTCTTGTGTAAATTCATGTAAATCCATTCAAAGCTACAGTCTTTTTTTTCAATGAAGTCTAGATTAATGAAAAAAGTCACATACTCTTGTCTAAAATCCTGTTTGAACAGCACAATGTTTATTTTCCAGACAGAAACCGTGTTTCCTGAGAGCACAGTTCACTTTTCCTGTTTCTTTTATCTTTCAGATGTGTTGATGAAACCAGCGACAATTCCACGGATTCTTGTCCTTCAGACTTTGTCAAACCGTCTTTCTCACCATCTTCTCTCTGTGCGATGTCGGTCCGTGACACAGACGGGCTGCACAAGTCTTTTAAAAACTTTAGAGCTCTGAAGGTTTGCGATGTCCACATGCTACGTTCAGCTTTAGCTTTGCGCAGGAGACACACAGCGTCACCGCAGCAACCAACCAGTCTCACTTCAACAGCCAGGCTTTTTCTCCTCAAAACTCCGCGGATCCGAGGACACTGATTTGTATCTATAACACACAGATCAGTGTCCGCGGACTGCTGCGGTCTGATAAAACTTGCACGATGTCGTAAAAAAAAGGAACACTTTGCAATAGACATTTTAAAAACTCAGTGACGATCACAATTACAGAGTTAAACACTAACACCCACCCCCCTCCCCTCCCCATGATGAAATCTGCAGAATTTCGTGAATCCACAGAATTTTCACAGCCCTGTACTACATTCTTATCATTTTCTTCTTTTGTTAATTTGCGCTCTGGACATGCCTCTTTCATTCGGTTAAACTTTCTGTTTATTTTTCTTTTCTTCTCCAGACCTTTAAAGTCTGCGTGTGGTTTACTCAGGTTTATACACTCAACAAAAATATAAACACAACACTTTTGGTTTTGCTCCCATTTTGTATGAGATGAACTCAAAGATCTAAATCTTTTTCCACATACACAATATCACCATTTCCCTCAAATATTGTTCACAAACCAGTCTAAATCTGTGATAGTGAGCACTTCTCCTTTGCTGAGATAATCCATCCCACCTCACAGGTGTGCCATATCAAGATGCTGATTAGACACCATGATTAGTGCACAGGTGTGCCTTAGACTGCCCACAATAAAAGGACACTCTGAAAGGTGCAGTTTTATCACACAGCACAATGCCACAGATGTCGCAAGATTTGAGGGAGCGTGCAATTGGCATGCTGACAGCAGGAATGTCAACCAGAGCTGTTGCTCGTGTATTGAATGTTCATTTCTCTACCATAAGCCGTCTCCAAAGGCGTTTCAGAGAATTTGGCAGTACATCCAACCAGCCTCACAACCACAGACCACGTGTAACCACACCAGCCCAGGACCCCCACATCCAGCATGTTCACCTCCAAGATCGTCTGAGACCAGCCACTCGGACAGCTGCTGAAACAATCGGTTTGCATAACCAAAGAATTTCTGCACAAACTGTCAGAAACCGTCTCAGGGAAGCTCATCTGCATGCTCGTCGTCCTCATCGGGGTCTCGACCTGACTCCAGTTCGTCCTCGTAACCGAGTTGAGTGGGCAAATGCTCACATTCGCTGGCGTTTGGCACGTTGGAGAGGTGTTCTCTTCATGGATGAATCCCGGTTCACACTGTTCAGGGCAGATGGCAGACAGCGTGTGTGGCGTCGTGTGGGTGAGCGGTTTTCTGATGTCAGTGTTGTGGATTGAGTGGCCCATTGTGGCGGTGGGGTTATGGTATGGGCAGGCGTCTGTTATGGACGAAGAACACAGGTGCATTTTATTGATGGCATTTTGAATGCACAGAGATACCGTGACGAGATCCTGAGGCCCATTGTTGTGCCATACATCCAAGAACATCACCTCATGTTGCAGCAGGATAATGCACGGCCCCATGTTGCAAGGATCTGTTTCTTGGAAGCTGAAAATGTCCCAGTTCTTGCATGGCCGGCATACTCATCGGACATGTCACCCATTGAGCATGTTTGGGATGCTCTGGACTGGCGTATACGACAGCGTGTACCAGTTCCTGCCAATATCCAGCAACTTCACACAGCCACTGAAGAGGAGTGGACCAACATTCCACAGGCCACAATTGACAACCTGATCAACTCTATACGAAGGAGATGTGTTGCACTACATGAGGCAAATGGTGGTCACACCAGATACTGACTGGTATCCCCCCCCAATAAAACAAAACTGCACCTTTCAGAGTGGCCTTTTATTGTGGACAGTCTAAGGCACACCTGTGCACTAATCATGGTGTCTAATCAGCATCTTGATATGGCACACCTGTGAGGTGCGATGGATTATCTCAGCAAAGGAGAAGTGCTCACTATCACAGATTTAGACTGGTTTGTGAACAATATTTGAGGGAAGTGGTGATATTGTGTATGTGGAAAAAGTTTTAGATCTTTGAGTTCATCTCATACAAAATGGGAGCAAAACCAAAAGTGTTGCGTTTATATTTTTGTTGAGTATATGTGCACCTGCAAAGGCTGCACCTTACATTTCGTTGTACCTGTTACAATGACAAATAAAGAATCTGTATCTGTTAACAGGACTGAGGTGTTTTAGTACCATGGATGGGCTGAAAATCAGTTTTTAATATCTGGGGTGACATCATTCACCAGCTGTTAACAGACATCTATGAATGCGAGTTTGTTCATTTGATTGTATCTTCTGGTCGCTCTGGCTCTCTGTATCAAAAGCTGATGTTTACCTGAAGTGTGCCTTCATGTTGCTGGGGCTGGAGGATCGGGTCTGGACCTCTTTCTCCTGCTTCTCCCTCAGGATCCTCTCTGCCAGCAGGTAGTATGTGGCAGTGATGTGGTTATACTTGTTGGTCTCCAGGGCTCTGAAACAGGACAAACACGTCAGAAAAACACCAGAGCGGCAACTAAATTATTTTAAAACTACTGTTTGACCAATAAATAAAATAATGAATACATAAAATATTTATTTACTAGGAGGTGTACCCCGGGGCGCTTTGCAGACAGTTATGACTTCTTTCCCTCTGACAGTTTAGTTTTGTAGCTCCACAGTTTAATACAGCGGTATGTATTGGGGTGGGCAAGGGTACCATGGCTGCTGCTGCTACTGATAGGCAACAGGCCAAAATTGGACATCCACACCCAAATCTGACTTTAATATACAAGATGGGTCTCTGTCAAACAGCATAATATTATGGTCACCAGACATCTAAAAATCACACAGATTCTGGCCGAATAGTGTTCAGACCTGGTTTTCAAATCTGGCTCATTCTACACACAGGTCCACACTCAATTTGAATTCTTTGCAGATTCTCCAGAGAATTTCTTAAAATTCAGTGAGAATTCCTGTATCTGGACATGAGAGTGTGTGTGCGCATATGAATCCGGACGAGAGCACGTGTGTGCGCGTATGGATCCGGACAAGAGAGCATGTGTGCGCGTACTGATCCAGACATGAGAGCGTGTGTGCGCGTATGGATCCGGACGAGAGAGAGTGGGTGTGTGTGTGTGACACATTGCAGGGACACACACCCAGTGGATTCTATGGCGAGAAGACATCGCAGAGAAAGAGGTTGTTTGCTGTCCTTGATGTTGCCACGGCAACTGAATGCTGCCATGGTGCAGAGGACGCCATTTGAAGTCTTGATCCCGGAACTTGCCAGATTGCAGCCACATGTGTGGTCAGACCTCAGCGAATCTGCTCACCTCTGAGGGGTGAATGCTTAAATCCGAATAGCACTGTTCAGATACAGAAAACGGTCCGAATCTGGATTGCTAACCCCATTCTGAACGGAGTCGAAATCCCAAAATGTCTGAACCTTGTAACACGTTGTTAAAAGCTCAATCTGGGAATTCTGGCTGGTACACAGTTTGCGCTGTCATCTCCCTCATTATTCACAGCCAGACACAGAAAAAAAAAATCCCACAGTTAACTGGCTGCACTGTAGCTGTGAACAAAGCGCCATCACACCACAGAAGGTGGAGGTGAGCAGTGAACAGCGGCTGACAGGAACACGTGTCAACATCAGGTCACTCTTGTTCCAATCGACAGCTGCTGCTCTCTTAAAGCAGATCCACATCTGCTCAGGACAAACAGCAGAGGCAAAGCAGGTTCTTAAATTAAGCCGTACTTCAGGCCGTCTGAGTCGTGGTGTGATCACATGAGGAACAGACAGAGTGACCGTCTCTGCCTTATCACGGACTAAAATGACACCAAACACAAATGGAATCGAAGGTTTTGGAAATTTTCAATTTGAAATGGAACCGTGGTCCCCGGGTGCACACGGAATGATCAAAGATGAACACTGAATAAAGTTTTTAGCTTCCTGGATGAAAAGTAACAGCAGTGTATCTGCCTGATTTCATTTATTTATTTATTTTTAAGTCTTTTCCGAATAAGGGAGAAAGGAGAACCTACTCGACTATGGCCTCGCGGTCAGCGATGTCTCCCAACACCATGCGCTGGATGATGCTGTTGTGTTCCTCCTCCGACAGGTGCTTGTGGGAGACCAGGGGGGTGTTGTACTTAGTGGCTGGGGATGGGTCGACCCCCTGCAGCCAGGCGTGGCTCTCGATCTCCTCTAAGGAGGCCCGCCGTTTAGGGTCCCGCTGAAGCATTTGGTCTATGAGGCTGCAGTCATGTGGAGAGAGCAAAGGAGAAGAAGAAGAAGAGGATGTGTCATTTCTACATACACACAATGAAACGTTTAACTCATCCTAACTTATAGTTAGATACACAATCGAATCCACTAGGAGCAGTGGGCAGCCACAGTTTGGCACCCGGGGACCAAATCCAGGTCTAGAGACACTGCTTTGGTCAAGAACAATGAAAGGATGGATTTATGAAGTCTATCACCAAAGACACACACATATAACATGTTGGTGGGGGAGGTAAGATGATGGTGACAATGAGTTGGTGTTTGTTGCTTGTTGGGCTTTCCCGGGGACGTGGCCAGATCGTGGTTAACATGCACAGTGTCTAATGATGACGGACATGTAGAAGATGATGAATCAAGCTTTTACTGCACAGCAGAAAACACAAAGGAAGCACTTCATAAGAGGAAAGCAATGACTGATTGTAGGGAAAGTGTTTCCCTGTGCTGTGCATCAATGATGTTTCGCACACATGAGCACCATGAGTACCAGTTATGTGCACCCCTGTATATATAAATATACATATGAGCTATTTTGTTGTGTTCTAGATGTGCTGTGTTGGTTCAGTTGGAGTGCAGCATAAAATTTACTCAAAAGAAACTCTTTAAATTTAAGGTCACTTACAGTAGTGTTCAGAATAATAGTAGTGCTATGTGACTAAAAAGATTAATCCAGGTTTTGAGTATATTTCTTATTGTTACATGGGAAACGAGGTACCAGTAGATTCAGTAGATTCTCACAAATCCAATAAGACCAAGCATTCATGATATGCACACTCTTAAGGCTATGAAATTGGGCTATTAGTAAAAAAAAGTAGAAAGGGGGTGTTCACAATAATAGTAGTATCTGCGGTTGATGCTACAAACTCAAAACTATTATGTTCAAACTGCTTTTTTAGCAAGCCTATGAATCACTAAACTAGTATCTACGAGGCATTAATTTTGTTGGTTTGGAACCAAGATTTTGCTCGTTTACTAGTGTGCTTGGGGTCATTGTCTTGTTGAAACACCCATTTCAAGGGCATGTCCTCTTCAGCATAAGGCAACATAGTAGGAGAAACATGCCCATATCATGATGCTTGCACCACCATGCTTCACTGTCTTCACTGTGAACTGTGGCTTGAATTCAGAGTTTGGGGGTCGTCTCACAAACTGTCTGCGGCCCTTGGACCCAAAAAGAACAATTTTACTCTCATCAGTCCACAAAATATTCCTCCATTTCTCTTTAGGCCAGTTGATGTGTTCTTTGGCAAATTGTAACCTCTTCTGCATGTCTTTTATTTAACAGAGGGACTTTGCGGGGGATTCTTGCAAATAAATTAGCTTCACACAGGTGTCTTCTAACTGTCACAGCACTTACAGGTAACTCCAGACTGTCTTTGATCATCCTGGAGCTGATCAATGGGTGAGCCTTTGCCATTCTGGTTATTCTTCTATCCATTTTGATGGTTGTTTTCCGTTTTCTTCCACATGTCTCTGGTTTTTTGTCCATTTTAAAGCACTGGAGATCATTGTAGATGAACAGCCTATAATTTTTTGCACCTGCGTATAGGTTTTCCCCTCTCCAATCAACTTTTTAATCAAACTACGCTGTTCTTCTGAACAATGTCTTGAACATCCCATTGTCTTCAGGCTTTCAAAGAGAAAAGCATGTTCAACAGGTGCTGGCTTCATCCTTAAATAGGGGACACCTGATTCAGCCCTGTTTGTTCCACAAAATTGACGAACTCACTGAATGAATGCCACACTACGTGAACACCCCGTTTTCTACTTTTTTTTACTAATAGCCCAATTTCATAGCCTTAAGAGTGTGCATATCATGAATGCGTGGTCTTGTTGGATTTGTGAGAATCTACTGAATCTACTGGTACCTTGTTTGCCATGTAACAATAAGAAATATACTCAAAACCTGGATTAATCTTTTTAGTCACATAGCACTACTATTATTCTGAACACTACTGTATAAAAATTAATCAGTAAAGCCCACGGAGGAGAACAGCAGTAGGTGGCAGCGCCATTGGCCATCCTGCCAAGCTCATTAAAAGATGGAAACACTGGAAGTCCCAACAACATGCATGAAAGCATCCTCTCTCAGTCCATGGGCCAAGCAAGATTTTGGTACCACTTAAGGTGATGAAACAACACATAGAATCCAGCCTCAGTGCACCATGGTCTTCAGAAAAATGTGAACCATTCTAAGGCGGTAGCTATCGCCAGCTAGAGATCAATGAAGAATCACACAGAGATCAAAATGCAATCCAATCATATTGAAAACAGATTGAAAATAGATAGTTCAAGCTATACCTTTTTGGAACCATTATCATCAGACAAATAATGTGGTATAGTTTTCAACATGATTTAAGTATTTTTTACATTTTGACCTCTGTGTAAGTCTTCATTGACCCTTACCTGGCTGTAACTACCACCCTGGGACAGTTATCCTACATTTTTGTGTAGGTCATGGTACAATGAGGCTAGATTGTGTCGTTTCGTCACCTTACATGGTACTGATTAGGTCAAAATTGATGACTGGCTCATAGATGACCTGAACTAATTCAAGACCTTTACACAATTGAGAAAGAGCACAAATTTGGAAGTATGAACAACCAATTCTAACAGCCTCCTTTTCCGGTAGAGGACAATAAGCTCTACACAAACGAACACCAGCTGAATTAAGGTCCAGACATTTAGGTTGTTGCAGAGCTGTAGTGCAGGTGGTTAATGTGCTTGCCTCCAATTAAGATGGTCCCAGGTTTGAATCCACCTGTGTAAATTTTCCTTGTACACATGAAGTCGTGTCAGGAAGGCCATCCGGTGAAAATCTACAGCCAATCAACATGCAAATCCAAACCAGATGCTCTGTGAGCATGAAGGTTTTACTCCTTGTCCCTGCAGGGTTTGTCTTTGCACCCTCCTGTGCTGTGTAAACCCGTTCACTGGCTGCTGTGTGCAGGGAATCAACATGTCTTCATTTTCTCTCCATATCTCTCCTGTGTCTGTGTGGATGTGTTCGGTTTTCCAGCTCTTTATTCCCCGTCGACTCACCAAAACACATTTACACGCCTCAGTTAATTAATTATTCACTTACTCCTTTTGTTTCTTGCCCAATCACCCACCTGCCTGCTTCTGAGCTGTGATTGTTTTTGTCATGCTTGACTTTAATTTCCAGAGATTAGATTCAGGGGGAAAAAGTTTTATGTATTTGTAGCACTGATTTGCTGCATTATTTTTGTGTTGATGGTAATTTAGTTCTTCTCACGGTTCTTTTCTTCTTTTCACACAGTAACACTTTCTGTGGATGATGGGCACGTAGTTTGATCGGAAGCCTATTGCACACATGCACACACACACCACAAAAAAAAAGCGATGGTGCCGCAAACAGCTGCCTCAGTGTTTTGGTGTGCATTCCTTTATTTTTGTGTGTTACTCCTATGATAGGCAACGGTTTCTGGATCTCTTTCACCCGCACAGAGCTCATGAAGAGCAGAGGAATAACGCCAGTGGATTTTGTCCCATTGATCTAGAGTCTTCAGTGGATTTACTGAGCATACTGGCCAAACGTACCCCCACCTTGGCCCGCACAGTAAAACGCCGGAGGAGGGAGAGATGCGCCAGAGCGCTAGTATGGCTTTGCCGTCACAGCCACAGTACACCGCAAACCAGGAATATTCCTCTCCAGTGTGCGCTCTCTGCAAAATAAAATAGACGAACTCCAGCTATTGGTGGGGAAAAGCAGAGATTTAACCACATCTGCTGTTTTGTGCTTCACAGAGAGGTGCCTCTGTGGATCGATACCGGCAAAACAAAAAGTGGCAGAATCTGTTTTTATGTCAACAGTGGCTGGTGTAACGACGTGACTGATCTGGAAAATTATTTTTACTAATTGCAAACCGTTCTACTTACCCGTGAATTCTCCTCATTCATTCTGGTCAGTGCTTACATCCCCCGCCAGCTAATGTGCACGAAGCACAACACACACTCACTGACCAGATACTGCATGTGGAGTGGACTAATCCATACTCTTTAGTCCAGTCACGTTGAGTACCGTCGCGTTGCTCTAACTTGCGCTGAAACCACTTAATTTCTGCATCGAGCACCGATTCGCTTCGTCTTTTGTATCACTCACGCTGTTCTGGTGTTGAGCTACATCGACTCGGCACTGGGTTGCTTCCACATGGCGTCGTCATGACACCGCATGACGCAACTCGAAGTGGGCAAGGTGTGAGAACTGATGTTGGAGTTTCTCAGAGTACAGCCATTAACATTCCCTGACCGCCTTCCCAAACGTGTACTTTGACACAGAAATTAAGTGGTTTCAGCAAAAAGAGCGCATAAAAAATGCTGATTGCAGCCTGACTGCTGCTGCAGCTCCTCGCTCTTAAATTCTCTCACAACTGTGTTTAAATAAAGTCCATAAAAGTCCTGCTCACAGACTGATTGCCAGAGACAGGACCTGTCCACATTCAGTAAAAAGTCTGGATATCTCCAGTCCACTCACGGACGACTCGTTCACGCGTGCACATGTGAGCAATTAAAAGAAAGAAAATAAACTGGCTGGCTGCAGGCAGTTCCTCCCTCTCTCCTCAAACTCTCTCATCATTCTGTTAAATAAAGGACAAAAAAGGACATAAGCCCTGCTCACAGACTGATTGCCAGAGACAGGACATGTCCACATCAAGTATAACTCCAGACATCTCCACATTTACTCATGGATGGTTCGTTCACGTGCGTGCATGAAGCTCGCGGTCAAAGGAAGAAAGATAAACTATAACAGAACACAGAGCACAGACCTGCAGCTCAGCACAAGAACAAATATAAACTAGAAGAGAAATCAGACTGCACAGTGTGGCTGCAGCCAAACTGTGCACTCTGATTTCTCTGTGCAGACGACCAGCAGGCTGCGTCCTCACCTCCTCTCTCCCACCTGCTGCGCGCACCTGACGCAGACATTCCTACGTTGTCATGACACCACACGAAGCAACTTGAAGCAGGTCCAGTGTGAAATGGGCTTAAACCTGACCTTGTCCCCGCTCTTGAAAGCCCCAAGACAAATTACCATGTACAAATCAACAGAGAGATGAAAAAGAAATTTGGAGAATCCCTCTTGAGATGTGTGGCAATGTCATCACAAACGTCAATGTGTGTGTGTTGCACCTGTAATCCAAAGAAGAGCGTGGATTCAACATGTCATCAATTATTGAACTATGCAGAAAACAAGAGATAAAGTGGGAAACCTTTGGTATCAAATGTTAATTTGATGCTTCTGTTACAAGTCTGTAAATAAAAAACGAAGCAGTGCTTCAATCTGCTGCTTCATTGATTCATTTCGCTTTACCTTAATTTTTCCCCGCTAAAACCCCAAAGAGCATAATTGTCTGTGTGTAATATTTACCTTTTTTATGTTAAACCAACCTGTTATGGTCTTCTAAAATTGATAGATGTATTTTGTAACTTAAAAACGGGACCGATGCTAACGTGTTAGCATGTCTGGCGTTTTCAATGTTAAAGTTAGCATTAAGCTGTTCACATCTCAGCACGTTTGTGTGCATTTGTTTTCTGTATAATAATTAATGGCTCAGCATTCATTGTCGTAAAAGAGTCAAACTGTAATTTACAATACAATTTTAGAGAAAGAGACAAAAAGAACCTGATGAAACAAAACACAACAGAAAAGATAAAACCAACTAACAATAAAAATAAACAAAAAAGGAAATAACTGTTTCCTGTGAACACCTAGTGACTCTCACACCTCCACTTCATCCCTGTTTTATTTAAGTTTAATGACAATTTGTTTAGGTCAAACCATATTTTCAATTTGTTAATTTCTTCAGTGATTTCCTCCAGAACTATCTGCCAAGCTAGAAAACTGCTGCATCCTTGTAAGAGCATAATACTACTGGAATGAATCTAAATTGGGAATCTGAGTTGGGTTTTTTCTCACCAAAATGGATGCTGCACTCACTGCAGTTTATTGTCTGGAATAGTCCCAGATTGCATTTCAGAGCTTCTAGAATTCAGACATTTTCGTGTAGGTGGTGTTGGGGGAGTAATTTTGAGTTTCAGCTTTTTTGTTTTTCACCACTTTCATCCCTGAATATCAACTGTGAGTCACTTTTGTGCAGATTAAAGTTACTAACTGGGACTCCTGTCTTGTTGCGAGAAAGAAATGAGAATCGTCCTCCATTCTGTTCACACAGCTCCAAATACTGTGCGGCTCTCTGATGAGTCAAGTTAGAAGGATAGAGTTCAGTCAGAATTAATAACTTCAAAGCGGAACGCCGTTTAAATCAAATGACACCTCTTTCCAAATGTTTTAATACAAACAAACTGCAATCTATCAAAATGTTTTTTCCTCCCAAAATGAGATGTCCTGCGCTGATGCGCAGCAGCTGGCTGAGCCCAGCTCAGAGGTATGGAGAGACATTCATGCCAAAATGTCTGAAAGGAAATGCTTTTGACAAAAACTACAGATTTTATTTATTTTTATTTATGTCCAGAGATCAAGGATCCAGTGATCAATTTAAAATGTTGTTGACATAGAAAACCTGTAAAGCTTACTTTTATTACACAGAAAATTTACCAGAGGTATCGATAAGGGAATTGCTAAGGAATCGGATTGATAAGCGGAATCGATAATGGCATCAATATCGATAAAATCTTATCAATACCCATCCCTATATATAACAGCCATATAATAAAGGAATTATTAACCTCGCTTGCTTGGTCTGTACAGGAATATCAGACATCTGTGCTTTTCGCACGGACCTCGCCAACACTTGGTCCGTAGTGTCAACACGTCAGCCTGATATTTTCCCGTACAGACCTCGCGCTCGGTTAATAATCCTTTAGTATTGTCCTTTTTGAGGTCAGTTTTGTAAAATGGTTTGTGCACAAAATCAAATTTCCAGTAACCTTATTCTTCAGATTTTACTGTTGACAGAAACAACACGTTTACAACACTTCGAGTTAACTTGTGTTCCTCACTAGAAGGAAAAAAATAACTCAGTATATCCAAAAAATCTTAAATTGGCGTAAATTCTGTTGTACCAGACAGACTTGACTTGAAGGTGACAAAAGTCATGGAAGATGAGAATTGTGCACGTTTTTTCATCCAGCAACAGTAAGTTGTAAGTTGACACGTTTGGTTTAATTTGCTTTTCTCAGCATCACACTTCCTGCAAAGCGGCTGTTGCACATGTGCACAATAATCACTGCTCAGATGGTGTATCATGCAGACGTAGTTAATGGCTGTGTAAGGTTGGTGAGTTTAGACCTCACCCATGTGAAGCGCCTTGGGGCGACTTTGTTGTGATTTGATGATATATAAATAAATTGAACTGAATGTGGAAATGTATTCAGATACTGCTGGTACATGCTCAGAGGATGCTTCAGTGTTTATGAAATAGTAGACAGTGGAATTAAAGCTTTGAAGAGGAGCAGGAGTCAGAGCGGTCCTCTGCATCCAGGAAAACAGGGACCATGTGCGTCACATGGTTAGCATCGCTCACCAAAGAATAATCAGACAGAAGAATGTATTATTTGGTGGGTACTACCCAGACCTCCACCTGTTCCCAAATATGAAAATGATAAATATTATAATGGTTTCATAATCACTGTAGTGAAAGTATGAAACCAGCAGCACTTCAGATGGTAGAGCATCACTGACAGGCGTGTGCGACCCAAAAAGGATACTATATTTTAATAATAATAATAATGACAACAATCCAGAAAGACATCACAGTTGGGCTCAAAACCCTTCATCCAATGTGATGCATGTGTGGAAGAGGTTGGGTTATTTTGGATCTGCAGCACAACTTCAAACTGCTGAAAGTGAGTGAAGCTATGGAAAACTCCATACTGTACTAAAATGAGGTGCTGTCAGCCAACAGAAGCAGGTTGGAAATCTACAACGGAGGCCTGTGTGGATAATTCACTGGTGAGTGACAGGGTAAAAAATAAGCCAGGCACTCGGTATGACACAAATGCCTCTTCTACTCTGCAGTCAGCTCATCAGGTTGCTCACAGCTACCTCAGCTTCAATTGACTCAGATCTCTGCTTCCCACAGATAAGCATTTACAGTGCATCCGGAAAGTATTCACAGCTCTACAGTTTTTCCACATTTTGTTATGTTACAGCCTTATTCCAAAATGGAGTAAATTCAGTTTCCCCTCAAAATTCTACTCACAACACCCCATAATGACAACATGCAAAAGTTTTTTTTTTAATGTTTGTAAATTTATAAAAAAAATAAGTATTCACACCCTTTGTTGATGCACCATTGGCAGCAATTATAGCCTTAAGTCTTCTTGAATATGAAACCACAAGCTTGGTGCACCTATCTTTGGGCAGTTTTCTCCATTCCTCTTTGCAGCACCTCTCAAGGTCGATCATGTTGGATGGGGAGCGTTGGTGCACAGCCATTTTCAGATCTCTCCAGAAATGTTCAATCAGATTCAGGTCTGGGCTCTGGCTGGGACATTCACAGAGTTGTCCTGAAGCCACTCCTTTGATATCTTGGCTGTGTGCTTAGGGTCATTGTCCTGCTGAAAGATGAACTGCTGCCCCAGTCTGAGGTCAAGAGCATTCTGGAGCAGGTTTTCATCCAGCATGTCTCTGTACATTGCTGTATTCATCTTTCCATCAATCCTGGCTAGTCTCCCAGTTCCTGTGGCTGAAAAACATCCCCACAGCATGATGCTGCCACCACCAGGCACCATTCACTGGTGCCTGGTTTCCTCCAAACATGACGCCAAAGAGTTCAATCTTTTGTCTCATCAAACCAGAGAATTTTGTGTCTCATGGTCTGAGAGTCCTTCAGGTGCCTTTTGATAAACTCCAGGTGGGCTGCTATGTGCCTTTTACTAAGGAGTGGCTTCCATCTGGCCACTCTACCATACAGGCCTGATTGGTGGATTGCTGCCGAGATGGTTGTCCTTCTGGAAGGCAGAGTAACCACCAGGTTCTTGGTCACCTCCCTGACTAAGGCCCTTCTCCCCCAATCACTCAGTTCTTGGAAGAATCCTGATGGATTTGAACTTCTTCCATTTACAGATGATGGAGGCCACTGTGCTCACTGGAATCGTCAAAGCAGCAGAAATGTTTCTGTACCCCTCCCCAGATTTGTATCTTGAGACAATCCTGTCTCAGAGGTCTACAGACAATTCCTTTGACTTCATGCTTGCTTTGTGCTCTGACATGCACTGTCAACTGTAGGACCTTATATGTAGACAGGTCTGTGTGTCTTTCCAAATCATGGCCAATCAACTAAATTTACCCCAGGTGGACTCCAACTAAGCTGTAAACAAGATGCACCTGAGCTTAATTTTAATGGCAAAGGCTGTGAATACATATGTACATGTGACTTCTCAGTTTTTTGTTTTAATAAATTTGCAAAAATCTAAAAACTGTTTTCACATTGTCATTATGGGGTATTGTGTACATAACTTTGAGGGGAAAAAAAAATTCTTTAATCCATTTTGGAATAAGACTGTAACATAACAAAATGTGGAAAAACTGAAGCACTGTGAACTTTCCGGATGCACTGTATTTCCTGTGTCTAAAAATAATGCAGTATGGAAAAAAATACCCTGACCCATGTGGCATATAGAGAGCAGTGTCTCTGAACAACAAACCCTTATCCATCTGTATTATAAACAAATACCAGGAAGGGGGTGGGGGGGCAGCATAATCTTGTGTTCAGGAAAAATTAGAATTTTTCTCACATTTAAATTTTGATCATGAAATGTCATAACAAACTTCAACTCATTATAATGTTACAGACCAGAGTTTATGGATCAGCCCAGATGTTCCAAAAGGGGCGACTTACTCACTCGATCACTTTGCATCTTGTGTTAAGATCAACATTGGTCCACTGATTTGTTGTAACTGAATTTGCACTGATACCCAGTCACATGTCATCTTCTGATATTGCTAACATGACCCTGTTAAAAGATGAAAGTAACATCCAAAAGTGGATGGCGTGAACAACATGAAAACTACACTGGTATAAATTTGCCCTACGTTATGGATTTTAAACTGCGCCGTGCTAACTGGTACATCAGAGACTTTGATGTCATCACCCTGAAGCAGCACGTCATCTGGAAATCTTGATGCTTTTAGGGTCTCCGCCAGACTGAGGCCTCCACCATGGGAGCAAATTTCACCAATTCCTTTTGTTTTCTTTTTTTTGTTTTTATTGCTCGCTGTCACCACAACTGCTTGACAGCGAGCAAGTAAGTGTGTGTGTGTGTGAGAGAGAGAGAGAGAGAGACAGAGAGACAGAGAGAGAGAGAGAGAGACAGAGACAGAGAGACAGAGAGAGAGAGAGAGAGAGAGAGAGAGAGAGAGAGAGAGACATTACCGTCCTCAGCTAAAACAAACCTTAACTTGGTTACATTCTTCAGCACAAATAAACATGGCCCCAGGAAGTCACATTATCACCTGATTAACAGTAAGTATCAAAATGTGGACTACGGCGGTTAGGACACTTGCCTCCCAGACAGAAGGTCCCCAGTTAAAGGCCGGTCGTGCCTCATTCTCCATGTATAGCTGGAGTTGCATCTGGTGGAAAACTTGTGTCCAACTTAGAAGATTTGGCCACTAACTTGGTGTATCCTGAGAGAATTCATCATTAGGCTGTAATTTACAAATCCAAGTTTAATTATTTAAAAAAAAAAAAAATTTGCAGAGTTGCCTCTCGTGCGAGTGTGGAACGTGTGTTGTCTGCGGCTGGAGTATTCTGCAGCTGGGCCGCACAAACTGCCTCCAGGCTTTTGTTCTATGCCAGCTACTGGAGCAAACTGCTCTGTGAGGCTTGTAATGAATCTGTTACTCGGCTTCAGTTGTATATTAATGTCTCCCAGCTTCTTTATTGGTTCTGTAGTCTCTGAGTGTAAACAGCCATGAGCGGTCTGAGTCGGTCTTAAATTGGGATCAACTGTGAGATTATCACGTAAAGGCTCTTAAACAGGAGCTTGAGCTGCTGGTTTTCTCAGGATCTGAAACTAGCTTTTGTACTCAACTTCTCAACCCATGAAGCAATCTTTAACTCACTTTTCCCACAATACCATCGAATAATTCAATTTATTTTAATTTATATAGCTCCTAATCACAACAAAGTTGCCTCAAGGCGCTTCATACAAGTAAGGTCTGACCTTAGTAACTGCTAGAGCAAGCACACAGCCGACAGTAAGGAAAAGCACAGTAAGGAAAAGCTCCCTCTGATGATTTCAGGAAGAAACCTCAAGCAGACCAGAGTCAAAAGGGGTGACCCTCTGCTTGGACCTTTCTACCGACACAATTTACAAAACGAATATACAGGAAATTTTGGGTGTCCGTGCTGGTGCACAGGACGGGAGGGTTGCAGAAGAAGAAACCATCTCTGGATGGAGCCGCACCTCAAACAGAGAGAAAAAACAGGCAGTAGAAAAACAACAAATACAGTATAATTTGTCAGCATTAAGCAACGAGAAGAACAAAAGAAATACTAAGGTGGTCGCTGGCCACCAACCCTAAGCTTCACTAAAAGACCCAGAGTTTAGATAAAGTTGAGGCTGCGGCCCGCTCCGTTTCCTAATAAAATGAATTTAAAAGGGTTAAAAGCATCATAACATACGTATTATGCCAGTATGCTAGCCATACAAAAGGAAAAATAAGTGCATCTTAAGTCTGGACTTGAAAGTCTCCACAGAATCTGACTGTTTATTGATGAAGGGAGATCACACAGAACAGGGGCACGATAACAGAAAGCTCTGTGACCCGCAGACTATTTATTCACCCTAGGGACACAAAGTAGTCTTGCACCCTGAGAACGCAGAGCCCAGGCCGGTACGTAGGGTTTAAGTAAGTCAGCTAAGTAGGGAGATGCTAGTCCTGGAATAATTTTATAGGTTAGCAACAAAACCTTAAAATCTGATCTCACAGGGACAGGAAGCCAGTGAAGAGATGCCAAAATGAGTGTAATGTGGTCAAACTTTCTGCTTCATGTCAAAAGTCTGGCAGCAGCATTTGAACCAACTGGAGACCCCTAATGCTAGACTGCAGTAAACCAGAAAATAGAACATTGCAGTAGTCCAATCTAGAAGAGACATTTCGCAGATGAAAGAAAGCAGTCCTTGTAATATCTTTAATGTGGAGGTCAAAGGACAACGTAGGAGCAAAAATTACCCCAAGGTTCCTCACTTTGTCACTGTGATGTATGACACACGAGTCCAGGCTAAGGGTTAAAGTAAGTCCCTTCGGCTGCTGCCTTATTTTGCACTCGTGGTCGCCACTGCAAATCCAAGGTGGATCTGCATGTTGAATTGGCACAAGTTTTACGCCGGATGCCCTTCTTGACGCAACTCCACATTACATGGAGAAATGTGGCAGGGGTGGGATTTGAACCGGGAACCTGCTGCACTGACCCCAAGTGCACTAACCACTTGGCCACCACCAAGCCTAGGCTAAGCGTTAGCTGGTCAAATTGATGCCAATGATTCACTGGACCAAGAACCATCATTTCAGTCTTATCAGAATTTAAAAGCAGGAAATTGCTGGGCATCCAGCTTTTCACTGATGCAAGAACCTGAAACTACAGCTGGACCCAAGGCCAGCAGAAAAAACACAAGTTCCGGTTTGGAGGCCTCAGTCTGTGAGACCGCCTGTCGGCAGGTCTGATTTAACGCTGTTGTTAACGCTGTGCACGTGTTACTCACTCTTTGCAGGCACTGGACACACGGGCTGGTACAGTGTATTTACAGTCCATGATCATGGTGAGGGTCTCGCTGTCGTTAGCCTCCTGAAAGGGCGGCTGACCACATACCAACATGAACAAGATCACACCCAAACTCCAGATATCTGAGGGAGAGAGAAACAGAAAGTCAAGAGCTCTGAATCACTTCACCATGAGAACATTTCTATTCAGGAGCAGCAACGTGTGATTAAGCACAGGTTGCTCATCATGTGATAGGTGTGCATGTGGGTGTGCTCGCATTATAATCAATTTATCTGCGTGTGTGTCCATTCAAGTGTGTTTATCTGCGTGCTGTTTGCACACGCATAATCCGAATTGTCAATGTGCAAACGCACCGGGCCGTAAAGACGCATGACTCATCCTAAACAAAGCCCCGCCCCCCTACACCACGAGCGCTGCAAATAGCACAAGAGTGACAAACGTTCTGTAGCCGACAGCAAACACCAACAGTATGCAATCAAGATAAGGCACAGGCTTTGATGTTCTAACTGGTATCAGATCATCTCTCCAGTTTGAATGTTTGAGTCTGCTGCAGCACACAGTTTGAGACAGTCAACGGCAACTTTGTACATTAAAGAGGAACATTTCTAAGCCCGTGGCACTGCCACAGCAGCATCAGCCTCCTTTCAATTGATCCACTGTTGCATCACTCAGCTTGGCCAACCGCATTTTTCTTTCTTCAGTGTTCCTGCCCTTTTTCTTCCAAATAGCTGAACACCAACAACAAGGAAAAATGGCAAACCTGTCAGCTCCTTGTGTCTGAAATTTTTTGATACACAGACAGACAGTCTGTAAGACCATGACACAGTCTTACAGGCTGTCTGTCTGTAAGCTCATGCAGACATCCTGTTCGTCTCCCAGGATGGCACAGGGAAGACGACAGACAGTTATCTTTATGTGAGGGAGCACAGACACGGACCACTGGCTTCATTTGGTAGTTTCAGCGGTGCCATGTTCGTGACTTGGAGGTAAGATGGTCTTGGGTCCAAACCTGACCTCTGCCTCTGTGCTTCCAAGTGCAGTTTTCACACAGTGCCCGGTTTCTCACAGGTTAGGTCACAAAGAACAGCAACAAACCACAGCGGCTGCTGGTTTACAGAAGAACAGGCTGAGAAGTCCATTAGAACATTTTCTTGCTCAGCAGAAAAACAGCAATATTCTCTCAGGCGGGGAAAAAAATATATCAGAGCAGCTCTAATCAACGATTTTTAAGTAACTTTCTCTTCAAACTCAAACTCACATGCCCTGAAATTGTACTGATTTGGCAGAATAGAGTGCTGATGAAACACAAAAAAAGCCAAATATTAACAAATCCAACTCAGGGGACTTGGTTTAAGTAGAGATAAAAAACTTTAAAAAGGGATACGTAAATGCATTTAACCACAGGCTCAGGAAGTGAAGGATTCTAAAAGGGTCCAACACCATCTTTAGACCAGACTTTGATGGGTTAGCGTCAGCAACCCAGAAGGTAGCCACGGGCTAACCAGAACTGTGCGTCATTAAACTCAACGAGACAGGAGACGACTCAAATTACAACCTCTTAGGTCTTGTTCCCACATTCTCACCACCACTGTCCCAGAACACACCACCTCACAGTTGTCATGGTGAATTGTGACCCTTTCCTTAAAATAAATAAACTCACAAGACTTCTCTACCACAACACCATGACCTTATGACAACGGAGAAGATGACTCATCATGACTTCGGACCTTCTCTGGGCCCAGACTCTGGAATACACTGCCCTCTGATATGCGTTCTATAACTGATGTTGGTCTTTTTAAGTCGAGGCTCAAAACTGATTTATTCAGGCTGGCTTTTAACACTGAGTAGCACACTGACACTTATCTTCTATTGTGTTTTCTTGTCTTGTTTTAATGTGTTTTGAATTTTTTTTAATTATTCTATATTATTTTTATTTTACTGTAAAGCACTTTGGTCACCTTAAGTGTTGTAAAGGGCTGTATAAATAAACATTGACTGATTGATTGATTGATTGATTGATTGATTGATGACTGACCACAAAACCACCATTTGCCGTGGTACCACCTGATCAGACTGTCCAATAATGCCCAGTTATGCCCTCACCCTGGCAACAAGACAGAGCAAGACCATTAGTTCAGAATGCTCTAAGCTGCTTCTTGTACCATCCCCAAAACCTCCCACAACCTGATAGTCCCAGTGGTGTTGTATATGTGCCTTTAGTCAGATGTGTAATGTGGCCCCGCCCTTCTGTGAAGATCACATAAATTTCCAGGATGAGTCTTCTAACCTTTTCGACTGTCAGATGGTGTGTCCTCTGCCCGTTTCAAAGGTTGCTTAATATATTCTAAAACACTTTCAATCATCAGCCATTTTGGAAATTGATGGTCACATAAATTATAAAAAAGACTGCATTTTTCATGTGAGCATAATTTCATATTACTACAGCCAAAGGCCAAACAGCAATTTTATTAACAGTGGCACTGAATGAACAGATCTGGCACTCAGCAGCAAGACGTACGTGCTGCTGATCGTGTGTCTGACATGTTCAACCGACAGGTTTAAACAAAATTAGTCTATCGTTATGTGAGAAATGTATTGAAATGTGAAATAAAATAAACAGCAGTAGTAATAATAATAATAATAATAATAATAATAATAATAATCTCTTTCTCACCATGTTAAAAAAAATCCATAATCCACATCCAAATCCCATCAGCACCAGATTTTTAACGTGTTTCTTCTTGATAAGATTATTTATTCACACAGACTTTGCCAAGATTGGATGAAAACTTGAGAAATCCGACAGACAATAACACAGCGGAAAAAAAACCCCAACAAATTCTTCAGTGGGGGTTATAAATTGTGGCCATGCCCCTTTCTGAAGATCAAAAAATTTTCCTTAAATTTTTTTGTCCCCAACAGCTTTCCAATAAAATAAATACAGAACGCAATGTTAAACTACCCTAGGTCATATGAGCATGCAATCAATGAAAGAGTGTGTAGAAAGAATGTAACCTTTTGACCCCCTTAGAATAGGTCAAGGTTAGCCATCTTTGAACTTGTCCAAGGTCTGTGTCCCAAGAATGCTCCCTGTGAATGTGAAGACCCTGGCAAGTAATAGGAATAGATTTATGCTGAGCACAGACAGACCGACGGACGGACGGACGCAAAGTCTTTGCAATACCAGAAGGCCATATTTTGGCCTCGGTAAAAATCAGTTTATCATGCCGTATCTCACAATTATACAACTCTTTTCCACCATGTTTGTTGAACACTGTTTAATCACGCTAACAATGAAACAGAAGGGGCCCAAACAACAGATGAGATAAATTTGACAATTTAAAACCACACAGTATAACACAGAGTGGTTTTGTTTCATTATGTTTAATTGCAAAATTTGATATTTTCTGCTTTTAATAACATGCATCTGAAAACATAATGCTTGTTAAAATTGAATTCTAATTGGCTAACTGTTTGATCTCACGGTACACCTGTGCTCCGCCACCACAGCTGCTCGACAGAGAGAAAGACAAGCTCGCGTCTACGCCGACTCTGAGCTCCTCGCGCGGTGTGTCCGTCAAAGCCACCAGGGGCACAGCTGAACGGCACCATGTGGAGTGACTCTGAGGCACTTTTAATTCCGACTCCACAAGTCCAACAAATATACAAAATGTGCACAATGTGCACAGCCGTCAGATACACACTTATGAGACCAGACCGGCCCAGAGGAAGCACACAGCCAATGTGGTGGATTAGAGGATAATTCCTGTCTGCCCCCCCCCCACCCCCCCCCCCCCCCCCGCCAGATGGCATCTGTTCTGAACACAGACTAGCACCAAAGTAAAAGGCATTAAATGCTGAGCCAATACCACGGCTCAACAAATGAGTGTTAAGGGTTGAATGAGGGAGTTGATAATGTTGTCTAAAATGAAAATGCTTCATTATGGCTGCCAAGTTCCCAATTCCATTTACTAAGAGTCCGTAATGGTTTAATTCAAGCCAAGTGTCTGGAACAGCCATCAGCAAAACCCAACCAAGCGTTCCATTTAGTAACACCGATCCATTTAAACTCGTTTAAAAACAAAACATGATAAATACACAAGCACTGGTGCTCAGACGAGAAGAGATACTTCCACCAAAAATGGAAAACAGTCTTATATCAACTGGCATTCAGGTAGCGTATAAAGCAAGAGCCGCCTGCTGGCTGGAGGAAGTACTGCACAGAGCACTCGGTCAGGCAAGACTACAGCAGTGATTCCCAACCTTTTTTCTTCTGAGCATTCTTCACTTGCACCCAAAGCTGGCGTCACACTGTGACACACAGAGCCAATGGATTAGGTACGCATTTAAGTATTTTGCTCTGTGGCTAAACTTGTGTAACCGGTCAGTCTCCCGTGGATTTTGCACATTAATGGACAGATGACATCACATTTCCACTGGCAACAGGGCTGCATTCAGCAGAAGGATTTTCATGGCTTCAAGAGGTGTACCATATTTTCCGGAGTATAAGTCGCACCTGTTAAAAAAGGCCTCTTGAAGAGGAAAAACCCATACATAAGGTGCACCGGAGCATAAGACGCACCTTTTTACTATATTATCAGGTCATTAATTTGGGGATATTTTTTGTGCATTACTGTAGTGTACTTTATTATTGGCATTTATGCTTGTAATATTGGGGTTTATTTTGTTTAATGCTTTCATTCCTGTGAAAGTCCCATATACAGTGGGGGAAATAAGTATTTGACCCCCTGTCAATTTTGCAGGTTTCCCAACTACAAAGAATGGAGAGGTCTGTAAATTGTATCGTAGGTACACTTCAACTGTGAGAGACAGAATCTAAAAAAAATATCCAGAAAATCACATTGTATGATTTTTAAAAAAATAATTTGCATTTTATTGCATAAAAAAAAAAAGTATCTGAGCCCCTACCAACCAGCAAGAATTCTGGCTCTCACAGACCTGTTAATTTTATTTAAGAAGCCCTCTTATTCTGCACTCTTTATCTGTATTAATTGCACCTGTCTGAACTTGTTACCTGTATAAAAGACACCTGTTTGCACACTCAATCAATCACACTCCAACCTGTTCACCATAGCCAAGACCAAAGAGCTGTCTAAGGACACCAGGGACAAAACTGTAGACCTGCACAAGGCTGGGATGGACTACAGGACAACAGGCAAGCAGCTTGGTAGAAGACAACAACTGTTATGATTATTTATTAGAAAGTGGAAGAAACACAAGATGACTGTCAATCTCCCTCGGTCTGGGATTCCATGCAAGATCTCACTTTGTGGGGTAAGGATGATTCTGAGAAAGCTCAGAACTACACAGGAGGACCTGGTCAATGACCTGAAGAGAGCTGGGACCACAGTCACAAAGATTACATTAGTAACACATGATGCTGTCATGGTTTAAAATCCTGCAGGGCAGCAAGGTCCTCCTGCTCAAGCCAGCACATGTCCAGGCCTGTTTGAAGTTCACCAGTGACCATCTGGATGATCCAGAGGAGGCATGGGAGAAGGTAATGTGGTCAGATGAGACCAAAATAGAGCTTTTTGGAATCAACTCCACTTACCATGTTAGAAGATGAGAACAACCCCAAGAAAACCATCCAACCGTGAAGCATGGGGGTGGAAGCATCATACTCTGGGGGTGCTCTTCTTCTACAAAGGGGACAGGACGACTGCACCGTACTGAAGGGAGGATGGATGGGGTCATGTATTGTGAGATTTTGGCAAACAACCTCCTTCCCTCAGTAAGAGCATTGAAGATGGGTCATGCATAGGTCTTCCAGCATGACAATGACCCCAAACACACAGCCAGGGAAACTAAGGAGGGGCTCCATAAGAAGCATTTCAAGGTCCTGACCTGAACTCAATAGAAAATCTTTGGAGGAAGCTGAAACTCCAAACCTGAAAGATTTGGAGAAGATCTGTATGGAGGAATGGACCAAAATCCCTGTTGCAGTGTGTGAAATCTTGGTCAAGAACTACAGGAAACGTCTGACATCTGTAATGACAGACAAATGTTTCTGTACCAATTGTTAAGCTCTGTTTTACTAGTGGGTCAAATATTTATTTTATGCAATAAAATGCAAATTAATTATTTAAAAATCATACAATGTGATTTACTGGATTTTTTATAGATTCTGTCTCTCACAGTTGAAGAGTACCTACGATAAAAATTACAGACCTCTCCATTCTTTGTAGGTGGGAAAACCTGCAAAACTGACAGGGGTCAAATACTTATTTTCCCCACTGTAAATATAAGTTATTATTATGAATAACAAATGCACGATTTTCCAGTGTATAAGTAGCAGGGCCTCCTAAACTAGTTGGAAAAAAACCCACAACTTACAGTATACTCTAGGAAAATACAGTATGCGTGCTGGGGGAAGCTGGATTTGAGCAGGATTCACCGAGGTCTGAACGCAAATGTTGACAGAATCCAGCTCGTGACACTACCTCTGTGTGCTGACAGTGTTTTCTCACTGTGCCAACATTCAGTTCAGCTGCATGGTGAGGACGTCACACAACTATGCAGTGCCATTCTGCCAAGAGCATCTGCCAAGTGCACAGAGGTCCAGATAAAAAATGAATAGCTGTGCTGCATGTTGCTGCATCAGGAACGGTTCTCTCTCTGCTCATACTGAATTCACACCCCACGCCGGAGCTGGTAAATCAGTCAGAAGTTCAGTCTGAAGCATCAGACAGCTACAGGAAATAAACACAAGTATTGTGAAAGTAAAAAACAAGTAGAGGATAAATGGTAAACAAGAGTCTAGGCCCCAAGAAAGCTCTCTCCTGATATCCTCTCAAAGGTTTGAGCACGCACAAAACTTTTTGACGTACTTGACAGACATGAGCGGACAAGAAACTCCTTTTGCAGATGGGAAAAAAGTCTTCTGTGGGACAAAAATGAATTTAAATGGAAATTCAAATTCCTATTACTATCCTCCGGCTTTCTTCCCACATCCGAAGACTCGCAGGTTAGGTGAACTGGAAAACTTTAAATCAGAGGTAAACTGAGTCCAGAAAGGGCCAAGAGGGTGCAGGTTTTATTGCAACCACACACCTCCACCAGGTGATTTCACTGATTAGCATCACTTTGAGCAGAAGGAATCAGTCAATTGGTGAAATCATCTGGTGGAGTGGGTGTTTGCAAAAAAAACCTCCGGTCCTTTCTGGAATTAGTTGGAGACCTCTGCTTTAAATTGTCAGTATGTGTGCATGCGGGTTGTTGAATGCGTTTGTTTGTCTGTACATGGCCCCGTGACAGACTGGCGTCCTGTCCAGGGTGACCACTGCCTGACACCCTATGACTGCTGTCTGCTGTGCTAGACTCCAGCCCCCACCACCACCACCACCCTTAATTGGAGTAAGCAGCTGAAGATGAGAAAGGTGAGTGAGTGAAATCCAAGTATTATAATATCGGTTTATTTTTTAAGTCTATAGTGAATATTTACTTTCCTTTTAATGCTGTCTGCAGAAGGAAGGGCATATGCGCATGCATGAGATTTTGTAATTACCGGAAGTTACCTTTGACCTCGCGTGATGCGCGTACATGGGGCGTGCACGTTAACATCCACAAGATGTCTGTAAATCACTTCAGAAGTGTTATCTGCTTTCAAAAACTGCATTTCTAGATTTAGAAGTGTTTATTTCTTGCTAACTTTTACAAAATACAACAAACATATTACATTTATAAAGAAATAAGTGTTTTGGGGCATTTTCCGTGGTCTTGGTGTATTTTGTTCAGATGAGCAGCCAGCTGACATCCCAATTCATCTCTACTCTGATTAGCTGGCACTGTGTGCTTCACAGCATTTCTCGCTCAAGTTGGGGGAAAGCCTTCACGTGATCTAGTATGATGTCGCTATGGTCCTCTATCACACTGTACGGGTCACTATCGAATGCAGTTCAAGGGCTGCCTGGTTGAGTTTTTCACCTTAGGGAAACTATTCATTAAATGTTTCCAGAAAATGCAAATTTGTTTATATTTGCAATGTCATATTATGAATCCCCTGTTTAAAGACTAATGAATAAAATTTTAGTGGTGCCAAAGAAAATTATTTTTTGGCTTAAACCTTAAAAAAAAAAAATCTAATGGACATACACATTTAAGAAAGGCTGAGTTAGCCCCATCTCTGCCCACCCCCAACCCCAAGAACAAACGGATTTATTCCAAATTTTCTTTATTGGGGGTAGGTGGCATTAGTATGATTGTCTCCCCCACTCCCTGTCCCCCAATTCTCTTTGGTGCATCCAAAGAAAATGCCCTTTTAATGAGTTTTGATTGTCAAGTGTGTTTGAGGAGCTCCATGTGTCTTTTGACTTTGAGTTATCCTCACCATTTATTTCATGTGCCAGTATTTTATTGTTTTTAAATCAACAATATTGCGGTTTTGTGGCTTCAATGCCAAATAAATCAAATCAAAATGTTATTATGACTTCATTTAATTGGTGAACATTTCATTTTGATATCATAAGAGCAGAAAAACCTCAGGCACCCGCTGTTATCTTTGCTGCCCTCGAAGGGAGGTTCAGACCACAGGTTGGGAACCAGAGGTATAAATAAGTGATTTTAGAAATTAATTCATCTTGTTGTTTTTAAAGTGTAAATCTTGTTTTTATGCTCCCTCATGTGGGTGCATCCCTAAATAATTGTTGCTATACCAAAAACAGCACATTTATTTGTAGCTAGCTCATAACATTTCTGTTGTTCAAACCCAAACACTGTGATCATGTATATTTCATTACAAAGTATAAAACCACAGCACATCAGTGTTCTGTGGTCGTCAGCTGGCTGCTTTATATGTTTTATGACACCAAGGAAAGATGCCGGGCAGTCTGGCTGAGCAGAAGTCCATCATGAGCAAAAAAAGAAATCAATACCTAAAAAGGATCCAGGCACATAGCAGAGCCAAGTGATGTGCTCCTGTAAGTGTGGTCATGTTGTTGAATCACTGAAAATCATCACCAGCAAACACCGGCCAGCTTTCTCTTTACACAGCACACTCGTCCCTGAAACACCACAGCCCGGTCAGAGACAGTGCAGTGCTGCTTTGGTCTGCAGCTCTAAATGAAACTAAGGATTTTATGACACGGTTGACCCCAGCAATGAAGGAGTAATTCCAAGGTAATGATTGCCATGTGTGTATTTAGAATCTGGCTCTTGTGTTTTCATATCTGGACATAGACAAATCCAGAGTACTATACTGTGATCACAAACCAGAATGTGAATATTAACTCCTGAATAAAGCCTTGCTAATAAGGACAATAAATTAGTAGTTGATGCTCCTTCAATTTTGACTGTGAAAAGATGGGCAGCCTGAACCAAAGTTGACCTATTGTGCCCTTCAGCAACACATATGGAGATGTCAGCACTTCATACACACACTCATCACATAATGCTCGCTGTCACCAGCAGGCCAGCAGCTGTTGGGTCTGTTTAAGATCTGTCATATGCAGACGTTCTACAGTGTTGCCTCATCACTGTTTCCGTCTAATTTGAGCTACTTTGAAATGGTACAGATTCTTCTTTTTGTCACTTCCACCTTACGGGCCGGAAGCATGAAGGTTTGCAGGGAGCACGTGAACCATTGTAACGTCATTGAAGCTCAATGATAAACTTTAAAGAAAGTTTTTGGATTCTTAAATCTGCAGCTGCAATTTTGATGATTATGGGGGATTCCATTTAGAAAAATCAGTGGCTGGAAATGTCACAACAGTAACAGTCAACTGCAGGAAGGACGGTCCTGTTTTAGATTAATCTCACTGGTTGGGGGGAGACTCCAAAATCAAAGTTCACACATCATCACAGAGCTGCACAGTTTGTAAATTTACCCACCCTCGACAGCATTAAAGTTTTTTTCTTTTTTAGATAAACTGAGTGCTTGATAAAGCTGAAGAGATGAACCAGAAATGCTGCCTGTTCTAATGATACTTTCTCATCCACTCCTCATGTCTGTTACATTCATGATTCAGTGTCAACCTGCAGCGACTTGTAAAAATCAGTGATGAAGTGCGCCATGGGGAAAAAAGAAAAACCTGAAAGTTGTTGGTAAGGACTGAAGGCCCGAAGGTGCTGGTAGGGAGTCTGGGGGTTCTCTCCCAGAAAAATATTAAATCTCAGATGCATTCTGTTGCATTTTCAGGTAGGGATGGGTATTGATAAGATTTTATCGATATCGATGCCATTATCGATTCTGCTTATCGATCCGATTCCTTATCGATTCCCTTATCGATACATCTTGTGAATTTTGTACAAAAAGTAGGCTTTACAGGTTTTCTATGTATTTCATTGAGTCTTAAAGTAAATAAATATGAAATTGGTCACCTGATTGATCTGGACATAAATAAAAATAAAACGGTGTTTCGCTTTGAAGTTAAATTCCGACTGGACTCTATCGTTCTAACTTGACTCAGCAGAGAGCCGCGCAGTGTTTGGAGCTGTGTGAACAGAACGGAGGACGATTCTGTTTCTTTCTCGCAACAAGACAGGAGTCCCAGTTAGTAACTTTAATCTGCACAAAAGTGACTCACAATTTCACATATTCAGGGATGAAAGTGGTGAAAAACAAAAAAAAGATGAAACCCAAAATTACCCCCCAACACCACCTGCACAAAAATGTTTGAATTCTAGAAGCTCTGAAATGCAATCTGGGACTATTCCAGATGATAAACTGGAGTGACTGCAGCATCCATTTAGGTGAGGGGAAGAAAAAAAAAAAAAACTTTCCTTATTCAAATTCATTCCAGTAGTATTCTGCTCTTACAAGGATGCAGCAGTTTTCTAGTTTGGCAGATAGTTCTGGAGGAAATCACTGAAGAAATTAACACATTGAAAATATGGTTTGACTGAAACAAACTGTCATTAAACTTAAATAAGACAGGGATGAAATGGAGGTGTAAGAGTCACTAGGTGTTCACAGGAAACACCTATTTATTTCTGTATGTATGTATTTATTATTTATTTATGTATGTTCATTGTTAGTTGGTTTTATATTTCTGTTGTGTTTCTATTCAGGTTCTTTTGTCTCTTTCTCTAAAATTGTATATAATAACTAATCATTAGGTTATTAATCTATAAACGAAAATAAATTTTAAAAATATTACAATTTGTAATACATTTGACTATTTTACGACAACAAACGTTTATTATCCAGAAAACTGTTGTGTGGGCCGCTGAAGAGGAGGTACTGCTGGCCCACCACCACCAGAGGGCGCCCTGCCTGGAGTGCGGGCTCCAGACATCGGAGGGCGCTGCCGCCTCACAGGAGCAGCCAGGGTGACAGCTGTCACCCATCACCTGAGACAGCTGATATCAATCACCAGGGAGGTATATCAGCAGGAAGGCATCTCCACCTCATTGCCGAGATATCGCTCTACTAAGGAGGTAACGAACTCAGCCAGTTGTGTTATTCAGAGAAGTAATACTTTGTTGCTTGTGCTTAGGTCAGCTGAAGACCGTATTGGACGTGGTTGGATAAGTACTCACATTCCAATCCTACAGTGCTGTTTTTGAGTAGGTGGAGGTGGTGTTTCCACCCTGTGTGTTGCTGGGTGCGGCCGCACCCACACCTGACTGTTTCTGTTCCTTGCCAGCAGTACCGGATCCGACGAGCGGAGGCAGTGGCCACCTGGGAGTTCGGGACTTGGCGGCTCCAGTATTCCCGGGGTTCGGTGGCAGAGGAAATCGGGTGGTTCCGGTTCGACTCGGACAGACGTCTCCTATCGTCGAGCCTGCCCACACGACACCATTGGAATTCGGCTTACTGCTATAATTGTAATCTGTTGTGTTTGTTGTGCATGTTCACAACAGTAAAGCTTTGTGATTTGACTTCCTCCATTGTCCGTTCATTTGCGCCCCCTGTTGTGGGTCCGTGTACCTACACTTTCACAACAGAAAACAAATGCACCGGAACGTGATGACAGCTGCAACTGCTTAATGCTAACTTTAACATTGAAAATGCCATAGACATGCTAACATATTAGCATCGCTCCTGTTTTTAAGTTATAAAATACATCTATCAACTGTTTCAGAAGACCATAACAGGTGGGTTTAACATAAAAAAGGTAAATAATACTCACAGACGTATGCTCTTTAGGGTTTAGCGGGGGAAAATTAAGATAAAGCGAAAGGAAAAAAAATGAATAAACAAAGCACTGCTTTAATCTGCGAACCACTGCTTCGATTGGTTCAAGGTTCAAAGCAAAGACACGCTGCAGAAAAGTTGATTATGGACCCGTTGCAGGGTCTGTAATCAATGTAGAGAAATGATCATTTTCCTGACAAACACCCCCAAAAACAACGGCCACTCTAAAGGACCGATAACGGAAAAAAAGCTTATTGATGTCGGTGGATCGAATAATTTCTTAACGATACCTGAAAGGAACCAGTTCTCGATATCCATCCCTATTTTCAGGTCTATTTACCAACCAAAAAATCTCCAAAATTATTTTTTTTTGTTGGGTCAGGTTAATCTTTTCACCCAGAGGAGTCTTTTGAATCTATTTTCCCATATTGCCAAGATGACAAAACTATAATCCACAGTCTGTCTCATGGATTAGAATACAGTGTTATTACAATTTCATAAAAACCACATATTCACACTGGACTGCTACTGTTCTCTCTCTACATTTATCAAAACATCTGACTACAGTAATTTGTGCTTTTATAACAACTGATATGTTAAAATAAACTAAAATAAAATCTGATACAAGTAAAAGCTACCTCTACTGATCATTAAGTGACCAATATAAGTTTTAGCTCTCAGGAACACTGATTTGGGTTTAAATTAGATTCCCATTCACTTCTATAAATGGAAACACAGTAACACGGATTTTTCCGTCCACTGCTGACATCAGCATTTCTGGGATACTCAGAACTTATATGTTGTACAAAATGACACACAAATGTTTTTCACATCAATATCTGACTTCTATGAGGATGTTAAATATTTGTCATAGTTTTGTCTCAACTCAACCTTTATTTCTAAAACACGTTTAAAACCTCAGCAGTCAACCAAGGTGCTGTACATAATTAAAAAATTATGTCTCAGCAAAGGCATTGCCAAACAATTTCACAAATACAGACCACAGACTAAATCCAACACACTGCAAGAAAACAAAAATAACCTCTTTCTTCTTCTTTCGAGTTTATTGGCAGTCTGCAAACCAGCACAGCGCATTACTGCCACCAACTGCTTGGGTGTGAGGCATTAATGAATTCTGACGTATGCCATCAAAAATAACCTGGAAACGTTCACCACATAAGGCAAAAACCCGGATTTCCGAGAATTTTAGGAAGACTTTCATCACTGAAAAATGCACATGCAGTCATGCACGCATGCAATTAAGAGTTTAACACTGGCCGTGACCGTCAGAGTGCGCAGCCTTCAAACATGGAGTGCTACAGCAGCCTCTGTTAAGTGACTTTTCAGGTTTATTTTTGTTGTTTTTTTACCCATCTACAGCTTCAATTTGCATCTACTATTTAATTCAACTCATTTGTCTAGAGCAGCTAGTGAAGTAACCACAAATGAGGTAATATTCATCAAAGACTTTTTACAAAAGCTGAAAGACAATTCACAAGCAACATCTCACAGCTGGTGGTGCAGTGTGTGGTTTAGAGAATATGTGAAGCAATTACTTTATTTTTCTGGACTATAAGTCACATGTATAAGTCACAAGTATTAGTCCTAACTGTCCATCATGAAGAAGTAAACAAAAAAGAGAAATCCCACCAATCTGTAAGTCAAATTCATTTTTAAAACCTGGTGGTACTGCTTCATGCAACAAGAAGCAAAACTAATTTAATTAGCACTATATATTTATAATGCAAATACTGTATTAGCGAGCACAAACTTACAGGCAAATTAATCTCATTGCATGAGGCACAAGGGCAAACCTTTGCTGGTGGCTACTGTATAGACAATCATAGGCGAGCTAAACGTTCAACGTGATCAACATTTGAAAACTTGCCACATTATTTATTTATAAAGCACCACATTAGCAAACAGAAGCCAAAGAGATAATTAATGTTACTGTACAAGACCAAAATCAAATGGCACTGCATCAAGAACAGTCATTCATCAATAGGTGACATAAGCAAATGGGCAAGGGAAACCTTTGTCAAGCACTACAACACAGAGCTACATGCACAAATGCTACTTAAAACATTGCAGTGCAAAAAAGGACCTTATGTTAATGTTGTCTAGAAGTGCCATGAGCTTCTCTTGGCTCTGGGGCATCTGGTTTGATCCATCACACAGTGGAAAGGTATTGTGGTCAGACAAACTGTTAAATTAGTGTAAATTCCAGTATGTCATATCAGAGAGAACTCCCTTGTACATTAGTCATGAAAGCTGAGGACTATGGGAGTTTGTTTGATTTTGTTGCTTGTTTTTGTTTTTGAATAAACAAATTTGCCTTGCTTGACATTGCACATCACATGGTGTGACTACTGTGAAAGTGCACATCACGATCATGATGCTAAAACAATATATCGTGCAGCCCTAACAGAAAATGACCCAAGAAACAGTATTTTTATGGTGTAGTCAGGTGGTTGATTCCCAGACACTTGGTAAATTCAGCATCAGCACTGACACGATCCAGTGGACAGACTGTTGCATCCTGAGTGATGAGGGACATGGCCACAGCACTGCAATTACACTCAACCTAACCCCGAAGAAAAGCACTCCAACTGACAGAAGCCCACAGGGCCTGAAGCAGGAGCAATTAAGTGTCAAGGTTTCCTGTGCAGGATTTATGCAGGATTTTTTTCCTGGGCAACTCCAAATGTTAATTGTATCACTGGGGCATATTTCTCCCCGTCCTGCAGCAAGAGAAAGAGCAACAGATGTCGCAACGAAGCGTGGAGCAGTGAGGGCGAGTGACGCAGACAGCATGAAGTTTTTAGCTTCCTGGATGAAAAGTAACAGCAGTGTATCTGCCTGATTTCATTTATTTATTTATTTTTAAGTCTTTTCCGAATAAGGGAGAAAGGAGAACCTACTCGACTATGGCCTCGCGGTCAGCGATGTCTCCCAACACCATGCGCTGGATGATGCTGTTGTGTTCCTCCTCCGACAGGTGCTTGTGGGAGACCAGGGGGTGTTGTACTTAGTGGCTGGGGATGGGTCGACCCCCTGCAGCCAGGCGTGGCTCTCGATCTCCTCTAAGGAGGCCCGCCGTTTAGGGTCCCGCTGAAGCATTTGGTCTATGAGGCTGCAGTCATGTGGAGAGAGCAAAGGAGAAGAAAAGAAGAGGATGTGTCATTTCTACATACACACAATGAAACGTTTAACTCATCCTAACTTATAGTTAGATACACAATCGAATCCACTAGGAGCAGTGGGCAGCCACAGTTTGGCACCCGGGGACCAAATCCAGGTCTAGAGACACTGCTTTGGTCAAGAACAATGAAAGGATGGATTTATGAAGTCTATCACCAAAGACACACACATATAACATGTTGGTGGGGGAGGTAAGATGATGGTGACAATGAGTTGGTGTTTGTTGCTTGTTGGGCTTTCCCGGGGACGTGGCCAGATCGTGGTTAACATGCACAGTGTCTAATGATGACGGACATGTAGAAGATGATGAATCAAGCTTTTACTGCACAGCAGAAAACACAAAGGAAGCACTTCATAAGAGGAAGCAATGACTGATTGTAGGGAAAGTGTTTCCCTGTGCTGTGCATCAATGATGTTTCGCACACATGAGCACCATGAGTACCAGTTATGTGCACCCCTGTATATATAAATATACATATGAGCTATTTTGTGTGTTCTAGATGTGCTGTGTTGGTTCAGTTGGAGTGCAGCATAAAATTTACTCAAAAGAAACTCTTTAAATTTAAGGTCACTTACAGTAGTGTTCAGAATAAGTAGTGCTATGTGACTAAAAAGATTAATCCAGGTTTTGAGTATATTTTCTTATTGTTACATGGGAAACGAGGTACCAGTAGATTCAGTAGATTCTCACAAATCCAATAAGACCAAGCATTCATGATATGCACACTCTTAAGGCTATGAAATTGGGCTATTAGTAAAAAAAAGTAGAAAGGGGGTGTTCACAATAATAGTAGTATCTGCGGTTGATGCTACAAACTCAAAACTATTATGTTCAAACTGCTTTTTTAGCAAGCCTATGAATCACTAAACTAGTATCTACGAGGCATTAATTTTGTTGGTTTGGAACCAAGATTTTGCTCGTTTACTAGTGTGCTTGGGGTCATTGTCTTGTTGAAACACCCATTTCAAGGGCATGTCCTCTTCAGCATAAGGCAACATAGTAGGAGAAACATGCCCATATCATGATGCTTGCACCACCATGCTTCACTGTCTTCACTGTGAACTGTGGCTTGAATTCAGAGTTTGGGGGTCGTCTCACAAACTGTCTGCGGCCCTTGGACCCAAAAAGACAATTTTACTCTCATCAGTCCACAAAATATTCCTCCATTTCTCTTTAGGCCAGTTGATGTGTTCTTTGGCAAATTGTAACCTCTTCTGCATGTCTTTTATTTAACAGAGGGACTTTGCGGGGGATTCTTGCAAATAAATTAGCTTCACACAGGTGTCTTCTAACTGTCACAGCACTTACAGGTAACTCCAGACTGTCTTTGATCATCCTGGAGCTGATCAATGGGTGAGCCTTTGCCATTCTGGTTATTCTTCTATCCATTTTGATGGTTGTTTTCCGTTTTCTTCCACATGTCTCTGGTTTTTTGTCCATTTTAAAGCACTGGAGATCATTGTAGATGAACAGCCTATAATTTTTTGCACCTGCGTATAGGTTTTCCCCTCTCCAATCAACTTTTTAATCAAACTACGCTGTTCTTCTGAACAATGTCTTGAACATCCCATTGTCTTCAGGCTTTCAAAGAGAAAAGCATGTTCAACAGGTGCTGGCTTCATCCTTAAATAGGGGACACCTGATTCAGCCCTGTTTGTTCCACAAAATTGACGAACTCACTGAATGAATGCCACACTACGTGAACCCCCGTTTTCTACTTTTTTTACTAATAGCCCAATTTCATAGCCTTAAGAGTGTGCATATCATGAATGCGTGGTCTTGTTGGATTTGTGAGAATCTACTGAATCTACTGGTACCTTGTTTGCCATGTAACAATAAGAATATACTCAAAACCTGGATTAATCTTTTTAGTCACATAGCACTACTATTATTCTGAACACTACTGTATAAAAATTAATCAGTAAAGCCCACGGAGGAGAACAGCAGTAGGTGGCAGCGCCATTGGCCATCCTGCCAAGCTCATTAAAAGATGGAAACACTGGAAGTCCCAACAACATGCATGAAAGCATCCTCTCTCAGTCCATGGGCCAAGCAAGATTTTGGTACCACTTAAGGTGATGAACAACACATAGAATCCAGCCTCAGTGCACCATGGTCTTCAGAAAAATGTGAACCATTCTAAGGCGGTAGCTATCGCCAGCTAGAGATCAATGAATCACACAGAGATCAAAATGCAATCCAATCATATTGAAAACAGATTGAAAATAGATAGTTCAAGCTATACCTTTTGGAACCATTATCATCAGACAAATAATGTGGTATAGTTTTCAACATGATTTAAGTATTTTTTACATTTTGACCTCTGTGTAAGTCTTCATTGACCCTTACCTGGCTGTAACTACCACCCTGGGACAGTTATCCTACATTTTTGTGTAGGTCATGGTACAATGAGGCTAGATTGTGTCGTTTCGTCACCTTACATGGTACTGATTAGGTCAAAATTGATGACTGGCTCATAGATGACCTGAACTAATTCAAGACCTTTACACAATTGAGAAAGAGCACAAATTTGGAAGTATGAACAACCAATTCTAACAGCCTCCTTTTCCGGTAGAGGACAATAAGCTCTACACAAACGAACACCAGCTGAATTAAGGTCCAGACATTTAGGTTGTTGCAGAGCTGTGTGCAGGTGGTTAATGTGCTTGCCTCCAATTAAGATGGTCCCAGGTTTGAATCCACCTGTGTAAATTTTCCTTGTACACATGAAGTCGTGTCAGGAAGGCCATCCGGTGAAAATCTACAGCCAATCAACATGCAAATCCAAACCAGATGCTCTGTGAGCATGAAGGTTTTACTCCTTGTCCCTGCAGGGTTTGTCTTTGCACCCTCCTGTGCTGTGTAAACCCGTTCACTGGCTGCTGTGTGCAGGGAATCAACATGTCTTCATTTTCTCTCCATATCTCTCCTGTGTCTGTGTGGATGTGTTCGGTTTTCCAGCTCTTTATTCCCCGTCGACTCACCAAAACACATTTACACGCCTCAGTTAATTAATTATTCACTTACTCCTTTTGTTTCTTGCCCAATCACCCACCTGCCTGCTTCTGAGCTGTGATTGTTTTTGTCATGCTTGACTTTAATTTCCAGAGATTAGATTCAGGGGAAAAAGTTTTATGTATTTGTAGCACTGATTTGCTGCATTATTTTTGTGTTGATGGTAATTTAGTTCTTCTCACGGTTCTTTTCTTCTTTTCACACAGTAACACTTTCTGTGGATGATGGGCACGTAGTTTGATCGGAAGCCTATTGCACACATGCACACACACACCACAAAAAAAAGCGATGGTGCCGCAAACAGCTGCCTCAGTGTTTTGGTGTGCATTCCTTTATTTTTGTGTGTTACTCCTATGATAGGCAACGGTTTCTGGATCTCTTTCACCCGCACAGAGCTCATGAAGAGCAGAGGAATAACGCCAGTGGATTTTGTCCCATTGATCTAGAGTCTTCAGTGGATTTACTGAGCATACTGGCCAAACGTACCCCCACCTTGGCCCGCACAGTAAAACGCCGGAGGAGGGAGAGATGCGCCAGAGCGCTAGTATGGCTTTGCCGTCACAGCCACAGTACACCGCAAACCAGGAATATTCCTCTCCAGTGTGCGCTCTCTGCAAAATAAAATAGACGAACTCCAGCTATTGGTGGGGAAAAGCAGAGATTTAACCACATCTGCTGTTTTGTGCTTCACAGAGAGGTGCCTCTGTGGATCGATACCGGCAAAACAAAAAGTGGCAGAATCTGTTTTTATGTCAACAGTGGCTGGTGTAACGACGTGACTGATCTGGAAAATTATTTTACTAATTGCAAACCGTTCTACTTACCCGTGAATTCTCCTCATTCATTCTGGTCAGTGCTTACATCCCCCGCCAGCTAATGTGCACGAAGCACAACACACTCACTGACCAGATACTGCATGTGGAGTGGACTAATCCATACTCTTTAGTCCAGTCACGTTGAGTACCGTCGCGTTGCTCTAACTTGCGCTGAAACCACTTAATTTCTGCATCGAGCACCGATTCGCTTCGTCTTTGTATCACTCACGCTGTTCTGGTGTTGAGCTACATCGACTCGGCACTGGGTTGCTTCCACATGGCGTCGTCATGACACCGCATGACGCAACTCGAAGTGGGCAAGGTGTGAGAACTGATGTTGGAGTTTCTCAGAGTACAGCCATTAACATTCCCTGACCGCCTTCCCAAACGTGTACTTTGACACAGAAATTAAGTGGTTTCAGCAAAAAGAGCGCATAAAAAATGCTGATTGCAGCCTGACTGCTGCTGCAGCTCCTCGCTCTTAAATTCTCTCACAACTGTGTTTAAATAAAGTCCATAAAAGTCCTGCTCACAGACTGATTGCCAGAGACAGGACCTGTCCACATTCAGTAAAAAGTCTGGATATCTCCAGTCCACTCACGGACGACCGTTCACGCGTTGCACATGTGAGCAATTAAAAGAAAGAAAATAAGCTGGATGGCTGCAGGGCAGTTCCTCCCTCTCTCCTCAAACTCTCTCATCATTCTGTTAAATAAAGGACAAAAAGGACATAAGCCCTGCTCACAGACTGATTTGCCAGAGACAGGACATGTCCACATCAAGTTATAACTCCAGACATCTCACATTTACTCATGGATGGTTCGTTTCACGTGCGTGCCATGAAGCTCGCGGTCAAGGAAGAAAGATAAACTATAAACGAACACAGAGCACAGACCTGCAGATCAGCACAAGAACAAATATAAACTAGAAGAGAAATCAGACTGCACAGTGTGGCTGCAGCCACACTGTGCACTCTGATTTCTCTGTGCAGACGACCAGCAGGCTGCGTCCTCACCCTCCTCTCTCCACCTGCTGCGCGCACACTGACGCAGACATTCCTACGTGTCATGACACACACGAAGCAACTTGAAGCAGGTCCAGTGTGAAATGGGCTAAACCTGACCTTGTCCCCGCTCTTGAAAGCCCCCAAGACAAATTACCCTGTACAATCAACAGAGAGATGAAAAGAAATTCGGAGAATCCCTCTTGAGAGTGTGGCAATGTCATCACAAACGTCAATGTGTGTGGGTTGCACCTGTAATCCAAAGAAGAGCGTGGATTCAACATGTAATCAATTATTGAACTATGCAGAAAAACAAGAGATAAAGTGGGAAACCTTTGGTATCAAATGTTAATTGATGCTTCTGTACAGTCTGTAAATAAAAAACGAAGCAGTGCTTCAATCTGCTGCTTCATTGATTCATTTCGCTTACCTTAATTTTTCCCCGCTAAAAACCCCAAAGAGCATATTGTCTGTGTGTAATATTTACCTTTTTTATGTTAACCAAACCTGTTATGGTCTTCTAAAATGATAGATGTATTTTGTAACTTAAAACGGGACGATGCTAACGTGTTAGCATGTCTGGCGTTTTCAATGTTAAAGTTAGCATTAAGATGTTCACATCTCAGCACGTTTGTGTGCATTTGTTTTCTGTATAATAATTAAGGCTCAGCATTCATTGTCGTAAAAGAGTCAACCTGTAATTTACAATACAATTTAGAGAAAGAGACAAAAGAACCTGATGAAACAAAACACAACAGAAAAGATAAACCAACTAACAATAAAAATAAACAAAAAAGGAATAACTGTTTCCTGTGAAACCTAGTGACTCACACCTCCACTTCATCCCTGTTTATTTAAGTTTAATGACAATTTGTTTAGGTCAAACCATATTTTCAATTTGTTAATTTTCTTCAGTGATTTCCTCCAGGAACTATCTGCCAAGCTAGAAAACTGCTTGCATCCTTGTAAGAGCATAATACTACTGGAATGAATCTAAATTGGGAATCTGAGTTGGGTTTTTTCTCACCCAAAATGGATGCTGCACTCACTGCAGTTTATTGTCTGGAATAGTCCCAGATTGCATTTTCAGAGCTTCTAGAATTCAGGACATTTTCGTGTAGGTGGTGTTGGGGGAGTAATTTTGAGTTTCAGCTTTTTGTTTTTCACCACTTTCATCCCTGAATTTCAACTGTGAGTCACTTTTGTGCCAGATTAAAGTTATAACTGGGACTCCTGTCTTGTTGCGAGGAAAGAAATGAGAATCGTCCTCCATTCTGTTCACACAGCTCCACAATACTGTGCGGCTCTCTGATGAGTCAAGTAGAAGGATAGAGTTCAGTCAGAATTAATAACTTCAAAGCGGAACGCCGTTTAAATCAAATGCCACCTCTTTCCAAATGTTTTAATACAAACAAACTGCAATCTATCAAAATGTTTTTTCCTCCCAAAATGAGATTTCCTGCGCTGATGCGCAGCAGCTGGCTGAGCCCAGCTCAGAGGTATGGAGAGACAGTCATGCCAAAATGTCTGAAAGGAAATGCTTTTGACAAAAACTACAGATTTATTTATTTTTATTTTGTCCAGAGATCAAGGATCCATTGATCAATTTAAAATGTTGTTTGACATAGAAAACCTGTAAAGCTTACTTTTTATTACACAGACAAATTACCAGAGGGTATCGATAAGGGAATTGCCTAAGGAATCGGATTGATAAGCGGAATCGATAATGGCATCAATATCGATAACATCTTATCAATACCCATCCTATATATAACAGCCATATACATAAAGGAATTATTAACCTCGCTTGCTTGGTCTGTACAGGAATATCAGACATCTGTGCTTTTCGCACGGGACCTCGCCAACACTTGTCCGTAGTGTCAACACGGTCAGCCTGATATTTTTCCCGTACAGACCTCGCGCTTCGGTTAATAATCCTTTAGTATTGTCCTTTTTGAGGTCAGTTTTGTAAATGGTTTGTGCACAAAATCAAATTCCAGTAACCTTATTCTTCAGATTTTACTGTTGACAGAACAACACGTTTACAACACTTTGAGTTAACTTGTGTTCCTCACTAGAAGGAAAAAAAATAACTCAGTATATCCAAAAAATCTTAAATTGGCGTAAATTCTGTTGTACCAGACAGACTTGACTTGAAGGTGACAAAAGTCATGGAAGATGAGAATTGTGCACGTTTTTTCATCCAGCAACAGTACGTTGTAAGTTGACACGTTTGGTTTAATTTGCTTTTCTCAGCATCACACTTCCTGCAAAGCGGCTGTTGCACATGTGCACAATAATCACTGCTCAGATGGTGTATCATGCAGACGTAGTTAATGGCTGTGTAAGGTTGGTGAGTTTAGACCTCACCCATGTGAAGCGCCTTGGGGCGACTTTGTTGTGATTTGATGATATATAAATAATTGAACTGAATGTGGAAATGTATTCAGATACTGCTGGTACATGCTCAGAGGATGCTTCAGTGTTTATGAAATAGTAGACAGTGGAATTAAAGCTTTGAAGCGGAGCAGGAGTCAGAGCGGTCCTCTGCATCCAGGAAAACAGGGACCATGTGCGTCACATGGTTAGCATCGCTCACCAAAGAATAATCAGACAGAAGAATGTATTATTGGTGGGTACTACCAGACCTCACCCTGTTCCCAATATGAAATGATAAATATTATAATGGTTTTCATAATCACTGTAGTGAAAGTATGAAACCAGCAGCACTTCAGATGGTAGAGCATCACTGACAGGCGTGTGCGACCAAAAGGATACTATATTTTAATAATAATAATAATGACAACAATCCGAGAAAGACATCACAGTTGGGCTCAAACCCTTCATCCAATGTGATGCATGTGTGGAAGAGGTTGGGTTATTTTGGATCTGCAGCACAACTTCAAACTGCTGAAAGTGAGTGAAAGCTATGGAAAACTCCATACTGTACTAAAATGAGGTGCTGTCAGCCAACAGAAGCAGGTTGGAAATTCTACAACGGAGGCCTGTGTGGATAATTCACTGGTGAGTGACAGGGTTTAAAAAAATAGCCAGGCACTCGGTATGACACAAATGCCTCTTCTACTCTGCAGTCAGCTCATCAGGTTGCTCACAGCTACCTCAGCTTCAATTGACTCAGATCTCTGCTTCCCACAGATAAGCATTTACAGTTGCATCCGGAAAGTATTCACAGCTCTACAGTTTTTTCCACCTTTGTTATGTTACAGCCTTATTCCAAAATGGAAGTAAATTCAGTTTCCCCTCAAATTCTACTCACAACACCCCATAATGACAACATGCAAAAGTTTTTTTTTTTTAATGTTTGTAAATTTATAAAAAAAATAAGTATTCACACCCTTTGTGATGCACCATTGGCAGCAATTATAGCCTTAAGTCTTCTTGAATATGAAACCACAAGCTTGGTGCACCTATCTTTGGGCAGTTTTCTCCATTCCTCTTTGCAGCACCTCTCAAGGTCGATCATGTTGGATGGGGAGCGTTGGTGCACAGCCATTTTCAGATCTCTCCAGAAATGTTCAATCAGATTCAGGTCTGGGCTCTGGCTGGGACATTCACAGAGTTGTCCTGAAGCCACTCCTTTGATATCTTGGCTGTGTGCTTAGGGTCATTGTCCTGCTGAAAGATGAACTGCTGCCCCAGTCTGAGGTCAAGAGCATTCTGGAGCAGGTTTTCATCCAGCATGTCTCTGTACATTGCTGTATTCATCTTTCCATCAATCCTGGCTAGTCTCCCAGTTCCTGTGGCTGAAAAACATCCCCACAGCATGATGCTGCCACCACCAGGCACCATTCACTGGTGCCTGGTTTCCTCCAAACATGACGCCAAAGAGTTCAATCTTTTGTCTCATCAAACCAGAGAATTTTGTGTCTCATGGTCTGAGAGTCCTTCAGGTGCCTTTGATAAACTCCAGGTGGGCTGCTATGTGCCTTTTACTAAGGAGTGGCTTCCATCTGGCCACTCTACCATACAGGCCTGATTGGTGGATTGCTGCCGAGATGGTTGTCCTTCTGGAAGGCAGAGTAACCACCAGGTTCTTGGTCACCTCCCTGACTAAGGCCCTTCTCCCCCAATCACTCAGTTCTTGGAAGAATCCTGATGGATTTGAACTTCTTCCATTTACAGATGATGGAGGCCACTGTGCTCACTGGAATCGTCAAGCAGCAGAAATGTTTCTGTACCCCTCCCCAGATTTGTATCTTGAGACAATCCTGTCTCAGAGGTCTACAGACAATTCCTTTGACTTCATGCTTGCTTGTGCTCTGACATGCACTGTCAACTGTAGGACCTTATATGTAGACAGGTCTGTGTGTCTTTCCAAATCATGGCCAATCAACTAAATTTACCCCAGGTGGACTCCAACTAAGCTGTAAACAAGATGCACCTGAGCTTAATTTTAATGGCAAAGGCTGTGAATACATATGTACATGTGACTTCTCAGTTTTTTGTTTTAATAAATTTGCAAAAATCTAAAAACTGTTTCACATTGTCATTATGGGGTATTGTGTACATAACTTTGAGGGGAAAAAAAAATTCTTTAATCCATTTTGGAATAAGACTGTAACATAACAAAATGTGGAAAAACTGAAGCACTGTGAACTTTCCGGATGCACTGTATTTCCTGTGTCTAAAAATAATGCAGTATGGAAAAAATACCCTGACCCATGTGGCATATAGAGAGCAGTGTCTCTGAACAACAACCCTTATCCATCTGTATTATAAACAAATACCAGGAAGGGGGTGGGGGGGCAGCATAATCTTGTGTTCAGGAAAAATTAGAATTTTTCTCACATTTAAATTTTGATCATGAAATGTCATAACAAACTTCAACTCATTATAATGTTACAGACCAGAGTTTATGGATCAGCCCAGATGTTCCAAAAGGGGCGACTTACTCACTCGATCACTTTGCATCTTGTGTTAAGATCAACATTGGTCCACTGATTTGTTGTAACTGAATTTGCACTGATACCCAGTCACATGTCATCTTCTGATATTGCTAACATGACCCTGTTAAAAGATGAAAGTAACATCCAAAAGTGGATGGCGTGAACAACATGAAAACTACACTGGTATAAATTTGCCCTACGTTATGGATTTTAAACTGCGCCGTGCTAACTGGTACATCAGAGACTTTGATGTCATCACCCTGAAGCAGCACGTCATCTGGAAATCTTGATGCTTTTAGGGTCTCCGCCAGACTGAGGCCTCCACCATGGGAGCAAATTTCACCAATTCCTTTTGTTTTCTTTTTTCTTTTTTTTGTTTTTATTGCTCGCTGTCACCACAACTGCTTGACAGCGAGCAAGTAAGTGTGTGTGTGTGTGAGAGAGAGAGAGAGAGAGACAGAGAGAGAGAGAGAGAGAGAGAGACAGAGACAGAGAGACAGAGAGAGAGAGAGAGAGAGAGAGAGAGACATTACCGTCCTCAGCTAAAACAAACCTTAACTTGGTTACATTCTTCAGCACAAATAAACATGGCCCCAGGAAGTCACATTATCACCTGATTAACAGTAAGTATCAAAATGTGGACTACGGCGGTTAGGACACTTGCCTCCCAGACAGAAGGTCCCCAGTTAAAGGCCGGTCGTGCCTCATTCTCCATGTATAGCTGGAGTTGCATCTGGTGGAAAACTTGTGTCCAACTTAGAAGATTTGGCCACTAACTTGGTGTATCCTGAGAGAATTCATCATTAGGCTGTAATTTACAAATCCAAGTTTAATTATTTAAAAAAAAAAAAATTTGCAGAGTTGCCTCTCGTGCGAGTGTGGAACGTGTGTTGTCTGCGGCTGGAGTATTCTGCAGCTGGGCCGCACAAACTGCCTCCAGGCTTTTGTTCTATGCCAGCTACTGGAGCAAACTGCTCTGTGAGGCTTGTAATGAATCTGTTACTCGGCTTCAGTTGTATATTAATGTCTCCCAGCTTCTTTATTGGTTCTGTAGTCTCTGAGTGTAAACAGCCATGAGCGGTCTGAGTCGGTCTTAAATTGGGATCAACTGTGAGATTATCACGTAAAGGCTCTTAAACAGGAGCTTGAGCTGCTGGTTTTCTCAGGATCTGAAACTAGCTTTTGTACTCAACTTCTCAACCCATGAAGCAATCTTTAACTCACTTTTCCCACAATACCATCGAATAATTCAATTTATTTTAATTTATATAGCTCCTAATCACAACAAAGTTGCCTCAAGGCGCTTCATACAAGTAAGGTCTGACCTTAGTAACTGCTAGAGCAAGCACACAGCCGACAGTAAGGAAAAGCACAGTAAGGAAAAGCTCCCTCTGATGATTTCAGGAAGAAACCTCAAGCAGACCAGAGTCAAAAGGGGTGACCCTCTGCTTGGACCTTTCTACCGACACAATTTACAAAACGAATATACAGGAAATTTTGGGTGTCCGTGCTGGTGCACAGGACGGGAGGGTTGCAGAAGAAGAAACCATCTCTGGATGGAGCCGCACCTCAAACAGAGAGAAAAAACAGGCAGTAGAAAAACAACAAATACAGTATAATTTGTCAGCATTAAGCAACGAGAAGAACAAAAGAAATACTAAGGTGGTCGCTGGCCACCAACCCTAAGCTTCACTAAAAGACCCAGAGTTTAGATAAAGTTGAGGCTGCGGCCCGCTCCGTTTCCTAATAAAATGAATTTAAAAGGGTTAAAAGCATCATAACATACGTATTATGCCAGTATGCTAGCCATACAAAAGGAAAAATAAGTGCATCTTAAGTCTGGACTTGAAAGTCTCCACAGAATCTGACTGTTTATTGATGAAGGGAGATCACACAGAACAGGGGCACGATAACAGAAAGCTCTGTGACCCGCAGACTATTTATTCACCCTAGGGACACAAAGTAGTCTTGCACCCTGAGAACGCAGAGCCCAGGCCGGTACGTAGGGTTTAAGTAAGTCAGCTAAGTAGGGAGATGCTAGTCCTGGAATAATTTTATAGGTTAGCAACAAAACCTTAAAATCTGATCTCACAGGGACAGGAAGCCAGTGAAGAGATGCCAAAATGAGTGTAATGTGGTCAAACTTTCTGCTTCATGTCAAAAGTCTGGCAGCAGCATTTTGAACCAACTGGAGACCCCTAATGCTAGACTGCAGTAAACCAGAAAATAGAACATTGCAGTAGTCCAATCTAGAAGAGACATTTCGCAGATGAAAGAAAGCAGTCCTTGTAATATCTTTAATGTGGAGGTCAAAGGACAACGTAGGAGCAAAAATTACCCCAAGGTTCCTCACTTTGTCACTGTGATGTATGACACACGAGTCCAGGCTAAGGGTTAAAGTAGTCCCTTCGGCTGCTGCCTTATTTTGCACTCGTGGTCGCCACTGCAAATCCAAGGTGGATCTGCATGTTGAATTGGCACAAGTTTTACGCCGGATGCCCTTCTTGACGCAACTCCACATTACATGGAGAAATGTGGCAGGGGTGGGATTTGAACCGGGAACCTGCTGCACTGACCCCAAGTGCACTAACCACTTGGCCACCACCAAGCCTAGGCTAAGCGTTAGCTGGTCAAATTGATGCCAATGATTCACTGGACCAAGAACCATCATTTCAGTCTTATCAGAATTTAAAAGCAGGAAATTGCTGGGCATCCAGCTTTTCACTGATGCAAGAACCTGAAACTACAGCTGGACCCAAGGCCAGCAGAAAAAACACAAGTTCCGGTTTGGAGGCCTCAGTCTGTGAGACCGCCTGTCGGCAGGTCTGATTTAACGCTGTTGTTAACGCTGTGCACGTGTTACTCACTCTTTGCAGGCACTGGACACACGGGCTGGTACAGTGTATTTACAGTCCATGATCATGGTGAGGGTCTCGCTGTCGTTAGCCTCCTGAAAGGGCGGCTGACCACATACCAACATGACAAGATCACACCCAAACTCCAGATATCTGAGGGAGAGAGAAACAGAAAGTCAAGAGCTCTGAATCACTTCACCATGAGAACATTTCTATTCAGGAGCAGCAACGTGTGATTAAGCACAGGTTGCTCATCATGTGATAGGTGTGCATGTGGGTGTGCTCGCATTATAATCAATTTATCTGCGTGTGTGTCCATTCAAGTGTGTTTATCTGCGTGCTGTTTGCACACGCATAATCCGAATTGTCAATGTGCAAACGCACCGGGCCGTAAAGACGCATGACTCATCCTAAACAAAGCCCCGCCCCCCTACACCACGAGCGCTGCAAATAGCACAAGAGTGACAACGTTCTGTAGCCGACAGCAAACACCAACAGTATGCAATCAAGATAAGGCACAGGCTTTGATGTTCTAACTGGTATCAGATCATCTCTCCAGTTTGAATGTTTGAGTCTGCTGCAGCACACAGTTTGAGACAGTCAACGGCAACTTTGTACATTAAAGAGGAACATTTCTAAGCCCGTGGCACTGCCACAGCAGCATCAGCCTCCTTTCAATTGATCCACTGTTGCATCACTCAGCTTGGCCAACCGCATTTTTCTTTCTTCAGTGTTCCTGCCCTTTTTCTTCCAAATAGCTGAACACCAACAACAAGGAAAAATGGCAAACCTGTCAGCTCCTTGTGTCTGAAATTTTTTGATACACAGACAGACAGTCTGTAAGACCATGACACAGTCTTACAGGCTGTCTGTCTGTAAGCTCATGCAGACATCCTGTTCGTCTCCCAGGATGGCACAGGGAAGACGACAGACAGTTATCTTTATGTGAGGGAGCACAGACACGGACCACTGGCTTCATTTGGTAGTTTCAGCGGTGCCATGTTCGTGACTTGGAGGTAAGATGGTCTTGGGTCCAAACCTGACCTCTGCCTCTGTGCTTCCAAGTGCAGTTTTCACACAGTGCCCGGTTTCTCACAGGTTAGGTCACAAAGAACAGCAACAAACCACAGCGGCTGCTGGTTTACAGAAGAACAGGCTGAGAAGTCCATTAGAACATTTTCTTGCTCAGCAGAAAAACAGCAATATTCTCTCAGGCGGGGAAAAAAATATATCAGAGCAGCTCTAATCAACGATTTTTAAGTAACTTTCTCTTCAAACTCAAACTCACATGCCCTGAAATTGTACTGATTTGGCAGAATAGAGTGCTGATGAAACACAAAAAAAGCCAAATATTAACAAATCCAACTCAGGGGACTTGGTTTAAGTAGAGATAAAAAACTTTAAAAAGGGATACGTAAATGCATTTAACCACAGGCTCAGGAAGTGAAGGATTCTAAAAGGGTCCAACACCATCTTTAGACCAGACTTTGATGGGTTAGCGTCAGCAACCCAGAAGGTAGCCACGGGCTAACCAGAACTGTGCGTCATTAAACTCAACGAGACAGGAGACGACTCAAATTACAACCTCTTAGGTCTTGTTCCCACATTCTCACCACCACTGTCCCAGAACACACCACCTCACAGTTGTCATGGTGAATTGTGACCCTTTCCTTAAAATAAATAAACTCACAAGACTTCTCTACCACAACACCATGACCTTATGACAACGGAGAAGATGACTCATCATGACTTCGGACCTTCTCTGGGCCCAGACTCTGGAATACACTGCCCTCTGATATGCGTTCTATAACTGATGTTGGTCTTTTTAAGTCGAGGCTCAAAACTGATTTATTCAGGCTGGCTTTTAACACTGAGTAGCACACTGACACTTATCTTCTATTGTGTTTTCTTGTCTTGTTTTAATGTGTTTTGAATTTTTTTTAATTATTCTATATTATTTTTATTTTACTGTAAAGCACTTTGGTCACCTTAAGTGTTGTAAAGGGCTGTATAAATAAACATTGACTGATTGATTGATTGATTGATTGATTGATTGATTGATGACTGACCACAAAACCACCATTTGCCGTGGTACCACCTGATCAGACTGTCCAATAATGCCCAGTTATGCCCTCACCCTGGCAACAAGACAGAGCAAGACCATTAGTTCAGAATGCTCTAAGCTGCTTCTTGTACCATCCCCAAAACCTCCCACAACCTGATAGTCCCAGTGGTGTTGTATATGTGCCTTTAGTCAGATGTGTAATGTGGCCCCGCCCTTCTGTGAAGATCACATAAATTTCCAGGATGAGTCTTCTAACCTTTTCGACTGTCAGATGGTGTGTCCTCTGCCCGTTTCAAAGGTTGCTTAATATATTCTAAAACACTTTCAATCATCAGCCATTTTGGAAATTGATGGTCACATAAATTATAAAAAAGACTGCATTTTTCATGTGAGCATAATTTCATATTACTACAGCCAAAGGCCAAACAGCAATTTTATTAACAGTGGCACTGAATGAACAGATCTGGCACTCAGCAGCAAGACGTACGTGCTGCTGATCGTGTGTCTGACATGTTCAACCGACAGGTTTAAACAAAATTAGTCTATCGTTATGTGAGAAATGTATTGAAATGTGAAATAAAATAAACAGCAGTAGTGATAATAATAATAATAATAATAATAATAATAATCTCTTTCTCACCATGTTAAAAAAAATCCATAATCCACATCCAAATCCCATCAGCACCAGATTTTTAACGTGTTTCTTCTTGATAAGATTATTTATTCACACAGACTTTGCCAAGATTGGATGAAAACTTGAGAAATCCGACAGACAATAACACAGCGGAAAAAAAACCCCAACAAATTCTTCAGTGGGGGTTATAAAATTGTGGCCATGCCCCTTTCTGAAGATCAAAAAATTTTCCTTAAATTTTTTTGTCCCCAACAGCTTTCCAATAAAATAAATACAGAACGCAATGTTAAACTACCCTAGGTCATATGAGCATGCAATCAATGAAAGAGTGTGTAGAAAGAATGTAACCTTTTGACCCCTTAGAATAGGTCAAGGTTAGCCATCTTTGAACTTGTCCAAGGTCTGTGTCCCAAGAATGCTCCCTGTGAATGTGAAGACCCTGGCAAGTAATAGGAATAGATTTATGCTGAGCACAGACAGACCGACGGACGGACGGACGCAAAGTCTTTGCAATACCAGAAGGCCATATTTTGGCCTCGGTAAAAATCAGTTTATCATGCCGTATCTCACAATTATACAACTCTTTTCCACCATGTTTGTTGAACACTGTTTAATCACGCTAACAATGAAACAGAAGGGGCCCAAACAACAGATGAGATAAATTTGACAATTTAAAACCACACAGTATAACACAGAGTGGTTTTGTTTCATTATGTTTAATTGCAAAATTTGATATTTTCTGCTTTTAATAACATGCATCTGAAACATAATGCTTGTTAAAATTTAATTCTAATTGGCTAACTGTTTGATCTCACGGTACACCTGTGCTCCGCCACCACAGCTGCTCGACAGAGAGAAAGACAAGCTCGCGTCTACGCCGACTCTGAGCTCCTCGCGCGGTGTGTCCGTCAAAGCCACCAGGGGCACAGCTGAACGGCACCATGTGGGAGTGACTCTGAGGCACTTTTAATTCCGACTCCACAAGTCCAACAAATATACAAAATGTGCACAATGTGCACAGCCGTCAGATACACACTTATGAGACCAGACGGCCCAGAGGAAGCACACAGCCAATGTGGTGGATTAGAGGATAATTCCTGTCTTCCCCCCCCCCCCCCCCCCCCCCCGCCAGATGGCATCTGTTCTGAACACAGACTAGCACCAAAGTAAAAGGCATTAAAATGCTGAGCCAATACCACGGCTCAACAAATGAGTGTTTAAGGGTTGAATGAGGGAGTTGATAATGTTGTCTAAAATGAAAATGCTTCATTATGGCTGCCAAGTTCCCAATTCCATTTACTAAGAGTCCGTAATGGTTTAATTCAAGCCAAGTGTCTGGAACAGCCATCAGCAAACCCAACCAAGCGTTCCATTTTAGTAACACCGATCCATTTAAACTCGTTTAAAAACAAAACATGATAAATACACAAGCACTGGTGCTCAGACGAGAAGAGATACTTCCACCAAAAATGGAAAACAGTCTTATATCAACTGGCATTCAGGTAGCGTATAAAGCAAGAGCCGCCTGCTGGCTGGAGGAAGTACTGCACAGAGCACTCGGTCAGGCAAGACTACAGCAGTGATTCCCAACCTTTTTTCTTCTGAGCATTCTTCACTTGCACCCAAAGCTGGCGTCACACTGTGACACACAGAGCCAATGGATTAGGTACGCATTTAAGTATTTTGCTCTGTGGCTAAACTTGTGTAACCGGTCAGTCTCCCGTGGATTTTGCACATTAATGGACAGATGACATCACATTTCCACTGGCAACAGGGCTGCATTCAGCAGAAGGATTTTCATGGCTTCAAGAGGTGTACCATATTTTCCGGAGTATAAGTCGCACCTGTTAAAAAAGGCCTCTTGAAGAGGAAAAACCCATACATAAGGTGCACCGGAGCATAAGACGCACCTTTTTACTATATTATCAGGTCATTAATTTGGGGATATTTTTGTGCATTACTGTAGTGTACTTTATTATTGGCATTTATGCTTGTAATATTGGGGTTTATTTTGTTTAATGCTTTCATTCCTGTGAAAGTCCCATATACAGTGGGGGAAATAAGTATTTGACCCCCTGTCAATTTTGCAGGTTTCCCAACTACAAAGAATGGAGAGGTCTGTAAATTGTATCGTAGGTACACTTCAACTGTGAGAGACAGAATCTAAAAAAAAATATCCAGAAAATCACATTGTATGATTTTTAAAAAAATAATTTGCATTTTATTGCATAAAAAAAAAAAGTATCTGAGCCCCTACCAACCAGCAAGAATTCTGGCTCTCACAGACCTGTTAATTTTTATTTAAGAAGCCCTCTTATTCTGCACTCTTTATCTGTATTAATTGCACCTGTCTGAACTTGTTACCTGTATAAAAGACACCTGTTTGCACACTCAATCAATCACACTCCAACCTGTTCACCATAGCCAAGACCAAAGAGCTGTCTAAGGACACCAGGGACAAAACTGTAGACCTGCACAAGGCTGGGATGGACTACAGGACAACAGGCAAGCAGCTTGGTAGAAGACAACAACTGTTATGATTATTTATTAGAAAGTGGAAGAAACACAAGATGACTGTCAATCTCCCTCGGTCTGGGATTCCATGCAAGATCTCACTTTGTGGGGTAAGGATGATTCTGAGAAAGCTCAGAACTACACAGGAGGACCTGGTCAATGACCTGAAGAGAGCTGGGACCACAGTCACAAAGATTACATTAGTAACACATGATGCTGTCATGGTTTAAAATCCTGCAGGGCAGCAAGGTCCTCCTGCTCAAGCCAGCACATGTCCAGGCCTGTTTGAAGTTCACCAGTGACCATCTGGATGATCCAGAGGAGGCATGGGAGAAGGTAATGTGGTCAGATGAGACCAAAATAGAGCTTTTTGGAATCAACTCCACTTACCATGTTTAGAAGATGAGAACAACCCCAAGAAAACCATCCCAACCGTGAAGCATGGGGGGTGGAAGCATCATACTCTGGGGGTGCTCTTCTTCTACAAAGGGGACAGGACGACTGCACCGTACTGAAGGGAGGATGGATGGGGTCATGTATTGTGAGATTTTGGCAAACAACCTCCTTCCCTCAGTAAGAGCATTGAAGATGGGTCATGCATAGGTCTTCCAGCATGACAATGACCCCAAACACACAGCCAGGGAAACTAAGGAGGGGCTCCATAAGAAGCATTTCAAGGTCCTGACCTGAACTCAATAGAAAATCTTTGGAGGAAGCTGAAACTCCAAACCTGAAAGATTTGGAGAAGATCTGTATGGAGGAATGGACCAAAATCCCTGTTGCAGTGTGTGAAATCTTGGTCAAGAACTACAGGAAACGTCTGACATCTGTAATGACAGACAAATGTTTCTGTACCAATTGTTAAGCTCTGTTTTACTAGTGGGTCAAATATTTATTTTATGCAATAAAATGCAAATTAATTATTTAAAAATCATACAATGTGATTTACTGGATTTTTTATAGATTCTGTCTCTCACAGTTGAAGAGTACCTACGATAAAAATTACAGACCTCTCCATTCTTTGTAGGTGGGAAAACCTGCAAAACTGACAGGGGGTCAAATACTTATTTTCCCCACTGTAAATATAAGTTATTATTATGAATAACAAATGCACGATTTTCCAGTGTATAAGTAGCAGGGCCTCCTAAACTAGTTGGAAAAAAAACCCACAACTTACAGTATACTCTAGGAAAATACAGTATGCGTGCTGGGGGAAGCTGGATTTGAGCAGGATTCACCGAGGTCTGAACGCAAATGTTGACAGAATCCAGCTCGTGACACTACCTCTGTGTGCTGACAGTGTTTTCTCACTGTGCCAACATTCAGTTCAGCTGCATGGTGAGGACGTCACACAACTATGCAGTGCCATTCTGCCAAGAGCATCTGCCAAGTGCACAGAGGTCCAGATAAAAAAATGAATAGCTGTGCTGCATGTTGCTGCATCAGGAACGGTTCTCTCTCTGCTCATACTGAATTCACACCCCACGCCGGAGCTTGGTAAATCAGTCAGAAGTTCAGTCTGAAGCATCAGACAGCTACAGGAAATAAACACAAGTATTGTGAAAGTAAAAAACAAGTAGAGGATAAAATGGTAAACAAGCGTCTAGGCCCCAAGAAAGCTCTCCTCCTGATATCCTCTCAAAGGTTTGAGCACGCACAAAACTTTTTGACGTACTTGACAGACATGAGCGGACAAGAAACTCCTTTTGCAGATGGGAAAAAGTCTTCTGTGGGACAAAAATGAATTTAAATGGAAATTCAAAATTCCTATTCCTATCCTCCGGCTTCTTCCCACATCCGAAGACTCGCAGGTTAGGTGAACTGGAAACTTTAAATCAGAGGTAAACTGAGTCCAGAAAGGGCCAAGAGGGTGCAGGTTTTATTGCAACCACACACTCCACCAGGTGATTTCACTGATTAGCATCACTTTGAGCAGAAGGAATCAGTCAATTGGTGAAATCATCTGGTGGAGTGGGTGTTTGCAAAAAAACCTCCGGTCCTTTCTGGAATTAGTTTGAGACCTCTGCTTTAAATTGTCAGTATGTGTGCATGCGGGTGTGAATGCGTTTGTTTGTCTGTACATGGCCCCGTGACAGACTGGCGTCCTGTCCAGGGTGACCACTGCCTGACACCCTATGACTGCTGTCTGCTGTGCTAGACTCCAGCCCCCACCACCACCACCACCCTTAATTGGAGTAAGCAGCTGAAGATGAGAAAGGTGAGTGAGTGAAATCCAAGTATTATAATATCGGTTTATTTTTTAAGTCTATAGTGAATATTTTACTTTCCTTTTAATGCTGTCTGCAGAAGGAAGGGCATATGCGCATGCATGAGATTTTGTAATTACCGGAAGTTACCTTTGACCTCGCGTGATGCGCGTACATGGGGCGTGCACGTTAACATCCACAAGATGTCTGTAAATCACTTCAGAAGTGTTATCTGCTTTCAAAAACTGCATTTCTAGATTTAGAAGTGTTTATTTCTTGCTAACTTTTACAAAATACAACAAACATATTACATTTATAAAGAAATAAGTGTTTTGGGGCATTTTCCGTGGTCTTGGTGTATTTTGTTCAGATGAGCAGCCAGCTGACATCCCAATTCATCTCTACTCTGATTAGCTGGCACTGTGTGCTTCACAGCATTTCTCGCTCAAGTTGGGGGAAAGCCTTCACGTGATCTAGTATGATGTCGCTATGGTCTCTATCACACTGTACGGGTCACTATCGAATGCAGTTCAAGGCTGCCTGTTTGAGTTTTTCACCTTTAGGGAAACTATTCATTAAATGTTTCCAGAAAATGCAAATTTTGTTTATATTTGCAATGTCATATTATGAATCCCCTGTTTAAAGACTAATGAATAAAATTTTAGTGGTGCCAAAGAAAATTATTTTTTGGCTTAAACCTTAAAAAAAAAAAATCTAATGGACATACACATTTAAGAAAGGCTGAGTTAGCCCCATCTCTGCCCACCCCCAACCCCAAGAACAAACGGATTTATTCCAAATTTTCTTTATTGGGGGTAGGTGGCATTAGTATGATTGTCTCCCCCACTCCCTGTCCCCCCAATTCTCTTTGGTGCATCCAAAGAAAATGCCCTTTTTAATGAGTTTTGATTGTCAAGTGTGTTTGAGGAGCTCCATGTGTCTTTTGACTTTGAGTTATCCTCACCATTTATTTCATGTGCCAGTATTTTATTGTTTTTAAATCAACAATATTGCGGTTTTGTGGCTTCAATGCCAAATAAATCAAATCAAAATGTTATTATGACTTCATTTAATTGGTGAACATTTCATTTTGATATCATAAGAGCAGAAAAACCTCAGGCACCCGCTGTTATCTTTGCTGCCCTCGAAGGGAGGTTCAGACCACAGGTTGGGAACCAGAGGTATAAATAAGTGATTTTAGAAATTAATTCATCTTGTTGTTTTTAAAGTGTAAATCTTGTCTTTTTATGCTCCCTCATGTGGGTGCATCCCTAAATAATTGTTGCTATACCAAAAACAGCACATTTATTTGTAGCTAGCTCATAACATTTCTGTTGTTCAAACCCAAACACTGTGATCATGTATATTTCATTACAAAGTATAAAACCACAGCACATCAGTGTTCTGTGGTCGTCAGCTGGCTGCTTTATATGTTTTATGACACCAAGGAAAGATGCCGGGCAGTCTGGCTGAGCAGAAGTCCATCATGAGCAACAAAAAGAAATCAATACCTAAAAAGGATCCAGGCACATAGCAGAGCCAAGTGATGTGCTCCTGTAAGTGTGGTCATGTTGTTGAATCACTGAAAATCATCACACCAGCAAACACCGGCCAGCTTTCTCTTTACCCAGCACACTCGTCCCTGAAACACCACAGCCCGGTCAGAGACAGTGCAGTGCTGCTTTGGTCTGCAGCTCTAAATGAAACTAAGGATTTTATGACACGGTTGACCCCAGCAATGAAGGAGTAATTCCAAGGTAATGATTGCCATGTGTGTATTTAGAATCTGGCTCTTGTGTTTTCATATCTGGACATAGACAAATCCAGAGTACTATACTGTGATCACAAACCAGAATGTGAATATTAACTCCTGAATAAAGCCTTGCTAATAAGGACAATAAATTAGTAGTTGATGCTCCTTCAATTTTGACTGTGAAAAGATGGGCAGCCTGAACCAAAGTTGACCTATTGTGCCCTTCAGCAACACATATGGAGATGTCAGCACTTCATACACACACTCATCACATAATGCTCGCTGTCACCAGCAGGCCAGCAGCTGTTGGGTCTGTTTAAGATCTGTCATATGCAGACGTTCTACAGTGTTGCCTCATCACTGTTTCCGTCTAATTTGAGCTACTTTGAAATGGTACAGATTCTTCTTTTTGTCACTTCCACCTTACGGGCCGGAAGCATGAAGGTTTGCAGGGAGCACGTGAACCATTGTAACGTCATTGAAGCTCAATGATAAACTTTAAAGAAAGTTTTTGGATTCTTAAATCTGCAGCTGCAATTTTGATGATTATGGGGGATTCCATTTAGAAAAATCAGTGGCTGGAAATGTCACAACAGTAACAGTCAACTGCAGGAAGGACGGTCCTGTTTTAGATTAATCTCACTGGTTGGGGGGAGACTCCAAAATCAAAGTTCACACATCATCACAGAGCTGCACAGTTTGTAAATTTACCCACCCTCGACAGCATTAAAGTTTTTTTCTTTTTTAGATAAACTGAGTGCTTGATAAAGCTGAAGAGATGAACCAGAAATGCTGCCTGTTCTAATGATACTTTCTCATCCACTCCTCATGTCTGTTACATTCATGATTCAGTGTCAACCTGCAGCGACTTGTAAAAATCAGTGATGAAGTGCGCCATGGGGAAAAAAGAAAAACCTGAAAGTTGTTGGTAAGGACTGAAGGCCCGAAGGTGCTGGTAGGGAGTCTGGGGGTTCTCTCCCAGAAAAATATTAAATCTCAGATGCATTCTGTTGCATTTTCAGGTAGGGATGGGTATTGATAAGATTTTATCGATATCGATGCCATTATCGATTCTGCTTATCGATCCGATTCCTTATCGATTCCCTTATCGATACATCTTGTGAATTTTGTACAAAAAGTAGGCTTTACAGGTTTTCTATGTATTTCATTGAGTCTTAAAGTAAATAAATATGAAATTGGTCACTGTATCCTTGATCTCTGGACATAAATAAAAATAAAACGGTGTTTCGCTTTGAAGTTATTAATTCCGACTGGACTCTATCGTTCTAACTTGACTCAGCAGAGAGCCGCGCAGTGTTTGGAGCTGTGTGAACAGAACGGAGGACGATTCTTGTTTCTTTCTCGCAACAAGACAGGAGTCCCAGTTAGTAACTTTAATCTGCACAAAAGTGACTCACAATTTCACATATTCAGGGATGAAAGTGGTGAAAAACAAAAAAAGATGAAACCCAAAATTACCCCCCAACACCACCTGCACAAAAATGTTTGAATTCTAGAAGCTCTGAAATGCAATCTGGGACTATTCCAGATGATAAACTGGAGTGAGTGCAGCATCCATTTAGGTGAGGGGAAGAGAAAAAAAAAAAAACTTTCCTTATTCAAATTCATTCCAGTAGTATTCTGCTCTTACAAGGATGCAGCAGTTTTCTAGTTTGGCAGATAGTTCTGGAGGAAATCACTGAAGAAATTAACACATTGAAAATATGGTTTGACTGAAACAAACTGTCATTAAACTTAAATAAGACAGGGATGAAATGGAGGTGTAAGAGTCACTAGGTGTTCACAGGAAACACCTATTTATTTCTGTATGTATGTATTTATTTATTTATTTATGTATGTTCATTGTTAGTTGGTTTTATATTTTCTGTTGTGTTTCTATTCAGGTTCTTTTTGTCTCTTTCTCTAAAATTGTATATAATAACTAATCATTAGGTTATTAATCTATAAACGAAAATAAATTTTAAAAATATTACAATTTGTAATACATTTGACTATTTTACGACAACAAACGTTTATTATCCAGAAAACTGTTGTGTGGGCCGCTGAAGAGGAGGTACTGCTGGCCCACCACCACCAGAGGGCGCCCTGCCTGGAGTGCGGGCTCCAGACATCGGAGGGCGCTGCCGCCTCACAGGAGCAGCCAGGGTGACAGCTGTCACCCATCACCTGAGACAGCTGATATCAATCACCAGGGAGGTATATCAGCAGGACGGCATCTCCACCTCATTGCCGAGATATCGCTCTACTAAGGAGGTAACGAACTCAGCCAGTTGTGTTATTCAGAGAAGTAATACTTTGTTGCTTGTGCTTAGGTCAGCTGAAGACCGTATTGGACGTGGTTGGATAAGTACTCACATTCCAATCCTACAGTGCTGTTTTTGAGTAGAGGTGGAGGTGGTGTTTCCACCCTGTGTGTTGCTGGGTGCGGCCGCACCCACACCTGACTGTTTCTGTTCCTTGCCAGCAGTACCGGATCCGACGAGCGGAGGCAGTGGCCACCTGGGAGTTCGGGACTTGGCGGCTCCAGTATTCCCGGGGTTCGGTGGCAGAGGAAATCGGGTGGTTCCGGTTCGACTCGGACAGACGTCTCCTATCGTCGAGCCTGCCCACACGACACCATTGGAATTCGGCTTACTGCTATAATTGTAATCTGTTGTGTTTGTTGTGCATGTTCACAACAGTAAAGCTTTGTGATTTGACTTCCTCCATTGTCCGTTCATTTGCGCCCCCTGTTGTGGGTCCGTGTACCTACACTTTCACAACAGAAAACAAATGCACCGGAACGTGATGACAGCTGCAACTGCTTAATGCTAACTTTAACATTGAAAATGCCATAGACATGCTAACATATTAGCATCGCTCCTGTTTTTAAGTTATAAAATACATCTATCAACTGTTTCAGAAGACCATAACAGGTGGGTTTAACATAAAAAAGGTAAATAATACTCACAGACGTATGCTCTTTAGGGTTTAGCGGGGGAAAATTAAGATAAAGCGAAAGGAAAAAAAATGAATAAACAAAGCACTGCTTTAATCTGCGAACCACTGCTTCGATTGGTTCAAGGTTCAAAGCAAAGACACGCTGCAGAAAAGTTGATTATGGACCCGTTGCAGGGTCTGTAATCAATGTAGAGAAATGATCATTTTCCTGACAAACACCCCCAAAAACAACGGCCACTCTAAAGGACCGATAACGGAAAAAAAGCTTATTGATGTCGGTGGATCGAATAATTTCTTAACGATACCTGAAAGGAACCAGTTCTCGATATCCATCCCTATTTTCAGGTCTATTTACCAACCAAAAAAATCTCCAAAATTATTTTTTTTTGTTGGGTCAGGTTAATCTTTTCACCCCAGAGGAGTCTTTTGAATCTATTTTCCCATATTGCCAAGATGACAAAACTATAATCCACAGTCTGTCTCATGGATTAGAATACAGTGTTATTACAATTTCATAAAAACCACATATTCACACTGGACTGCTACTGTTCTCTCTCTACATTTATCAAAACATCTGACTACAGTAATTTGTGCTTTTATAACAACTGATATGTTAAAATAAACTAAAATAAAATCTGATACAAGTAAAAGCTACCTCTACTGATCATTAAGTGACCAATATAAGTTTTAGCTCTCAGGAACACTGATTTGGGTTTAAATTAGATTCCCATTCACTTCTATAAATGGAAACACAGTAACACGGATTTTTCCGTCCACTGCTGACATCAGCATTTCTGGGATACTCAGAACTTATATGTTGTACAAAATGACACACAAATGTTTTTCACATCAATATCTGACTTCTATGAGGATGTTAAATATTTGTCATAGTTTTGTCTCAACTCAACCTTTATTTCTAAAACACGTTTAAAACCTCAGCAGTCAACCAAGGTGCTGTACATAATTAAAAAATTATGTCTCAGCAAAGGCATTGCCAAACAATTTCACAAATACAGACCACAGACTAAATCCAACACACTGCAAGAAAACAAAAATAACCTTTCTTCTTCTTCTTTCGAGTTTATTGGCAGTCTGCAAACCAGCACAGCGCATTACTGCCACCAACTGCTTGGGTGTGAGGCATTAATGAATTCTGACGTATGCCATCAAAAATAACCTGGAAACGTTCACCACATAAGGCAAAAACCCGGATTTCCGAGAATTTTAGGAAGACTTTCATCACTGAAAAATGCACATGCAGTCATGCACGCATGCAATTAAGAGTTTAACACTGGCCGTGACCGTCAGAGTGCGCAGCCTTCAAACATGGAGTGCTACAGCAGCCCTCTGTTAAGTGACTTTTCAGGTTTATTGTTTGTTTGTTTTTTTACCCATCTACAGCTTCAATTTGCATCTACTATTTAATTCAACTCATTTGTCTAGAGCAGCTAGTGAAGTAACCACAAATGAGGTAATTATTCATCAAAGACATTTTTACAAAAGCTGAAAGACAATTCACAAGCAACATCTCACAGATAGTGCTGGTGCAGTGTGTGGTTTAGAGAATATGTGAAGCAATTACTTTATTTTTCTGGACTATAAGTCACATGTATAAGTCACAAGTATTAGTCCTAACTGTCCATCATGAAGAAGTAAACAAAAAAGAGAAATCCCACCAATCTGTAAGTCAAATTCATTTTTAAAACCTGGTGGTACTGCTTCATGCAACAAGAAGCAAAACTAATTTAATTAGCACATTATATATTTATAATGCAAATACTGTATTAGCGAGCACAAACTTACAGGCAAATTAATCTCATTGCATGAGGCACAAGGGCAAACCTTTGCTGGTGGCTACTGTATAGACAATCATAGGCGAGCTAAACGTTCAACGTGATCAAACATTTGAAAACTTGCCACATTATTTATTTATAAAGCACCACATTAGCAAACAGAAGCCAAAGAGATAATTAATGTTACTGTACAAGACCAAAATCAAATGGCACTGCATCAAGAACAGTCATTCATCAATAGGTGACATAAGCAAATGGGCAAGGGAAACCTTTGTCAAGCACTACAACACAGAGCTACATGCACAAATGCTACTTAAAACATTGCAGTGCAAAAAAGGACCTTATGTTAATGTTGTCTAGAAGTGCCATGAGCTTCTCTTGGCTCTGGGGCATCTGGTTTGATCCATCACACAGTGGAAAGGTATTGTGGTCAGACAAACTGTTAAATTAGTGTAAATTCCAGTATGTCATATCAGAGAGAACTCCCTTGTACATTAGTCATGAAAGCTGAGGACTATGGGAGTTTGTTTTGATTTTGTTGCTTGTTTTTGTTTTTGAATAAACAAATTTGCCTTGCTTGACATTGCACATCACATGGTGTGACTACTGTGAAAGTGCACATCACGATCATGATGCTAAAACAATATATCGTGCAGCCCTAACAGAAAATGACCCAAGAAACAGTATTTTTATGGTGTAGTCAGGTGGTTGATTCCCAGACCACTTGGTAAATTCAGCATCAGCACTGACACGATCCAGTGGACAGACTGTTGCATCCTGAGTGATGAGGGACATGGCCACAGCACTGCAATTACACTCAACCTAACCCCGAAGAAAAGCACTCCAACTGACAGAAGCCCACAGGGCCTGAAGCAGGAGCAATTAAGTGTCAAGGTTTCCTGTGCAGGATTTATGCAGGATTTTTTTCCTGGGCAACTCCAAATGTTAATTGTATCACTGGGGCATATTTCTCCTCCCCGTCCTGCCAGCAAGAGAAAGAGCAACAGATGTCGCAACGAAGCGTGGAGCAGTGAGGGCCGAGTGACGCAGACAGCATGTCAGCACATCACACATCAGAGCGGGAGGCTTCACTGTGAAAGAAACATCACTGCACATGTTCACCAAGCGTGTGTGAACCACAGAGACAGAATGAAATATGCTGGATCTCTGTGACGAGCGTAGCTGCTGAATATGGATGAGACATATTCGGTCTCCCGGGCGGCTTCTGGCCTACACTGACTCACATTAACATAAACACCGGAGGCCTCTGTTCATAACACAAGACTAAGTCACTATGAAAAACTAACCTGGTTATTTACTCTGGTGACCCCAGAAATATAAACATACTCTGGGACAGCAACGGGTTCCTGCTTTTCTCTCATTTTACCAGCAAATTTCTCAACAATAACTTTGTAACTTAACTGTTTGCTCTTCACTGTCGCCATCTTCTTCTTTTGACTGCTCCCACTAGGGGGCCACAGCAGATCATTCATCTCCATCTCACCCTGTCCCCTGCATCCTTCCCTGTCCCCTGCATCCTTCTCTGTCTCACCAACCACCTGCGTGTCCTCCCTCAGCACATCAATTAACTTCCTCTTTGGCCTCCCTCTTCTCCTCCTGCCTGGTGGCTCCATCCTCAGCATCCTTCTCCCTACATAACGAGAATCCCTCTTCTGGACATGTCCAAACCAACACAGTCTCACCTCTCTGACTTTGTCTCAAACCCATCCAACCTGTGCTCTCGCTCTCTGATATAGTGCTGTAGCAAACAATTATTTACATAATCAATTAATTGAGAAAATAATAAAATGATTAATTGATCAGTTGTTCATAAAATGGCAGACAATGGTGAAAAATGTTGACCAGTGTTTTCCATAGTGGAAGATGATGTCTTCAAATGCCTCGTTTTGTCAAAATCCAAAGATAATCAGTTTTCTATTTTTGAGGAGTTTAAAAAGTAAAATCAATCAGAAACTATTTACATGTAAGAACCTGGAATTTAATATGAACTTAATATACTGAATTGAATAGACGATTAATTGTTGGAGCTGTACTCTGAAACAGTCCTCATCCTGTCCATCCTCATCATTCCCAAAGAAAACCACAGCACCTTCAGGAGGCATCTTCAGCTCTGCCTCCTGTTTTGATGTTAGCGCCACCATCTCTAATCTGTACAACATAGCATTTTTGTAGATATTCTTCAGTCACAAATCACTCTTGTCACCTTTCTCCACCCACTCCACCCAGCTTACTCTCTTTTCTTCACCTCTCCAGCACACTCTCCATTAGTTTCAGAAGTCATCTACCATCACCTTCCTGGTACCTTAAAATTATAAAGCCTGATTTATGTCGATGTGCGCGTGACCCTTTTAAAGATCTCTGTCGCATCTTTATGTCGCGTCAAGTCCAGACTTAAGACGCACTTATTTTCCCTTTCGTATGGCTAGCATACTGACACAGTATGTTACTATGCTTTTTACTCTTTTAAATTAATTTTATTAGGAAACTGAGCGTGCCGCAGCCTCAGCTTTATCTAAAGTCTGGGTCTTTTAGTGAAGCTTAGGGCTAGTGGCCAGCGATCACCTTAGTATTTCTTCTGTTTTTCTTGTTGCTTCATGCTGACAAATTATACTGTATTTTTTGTCTTTCTGATGCCTGGTTCTGTTTTTCTCTTTGTTTCAGGTGCAGCTCCATCCAGAGATGGGTGTGGTGTCTTCTTCTGCAAGCCTCCCATCCTGTGCACTGGTAAAATTTGCTGTATATTCATTTTGTAAATTGTTTTGTCAATTGAGTCAGTAGCATGGCCAAGCAGAGGGTCACCCTTTGAGTCTGGTCTGCTTGAGGTTTCTTCCTCAAATCATCAGAGGGAGTTTTCCCTGCCACCGTGGCCTGTGTGCTTGCTCTGGGGGTTGGTAAGGTTAGACCTTACTCATGTGAAGTGCCCTGAGGCAACTTTGTTGTTATTTGGCACTATATAAATGAAATTAATTAATTTATGCTATCTGCCAAAGGAACAGCAGCTTTTGTGGATTAATTTGTCCCTCAACGAGCTCCACTTCTTCATACAATCATCAACCTCCAAACTAACGTTACCGGTATGTGTAATTTCCCTCCATGAATTGTGGGTCATTTAAGCATCTTTTTCCGACTCCATGTTGTGAAGTTGTTCATATTTGCGGACTTTTCCTGCCAAATTTGATCCATGATCAAAATGAAATTGCTGTGCGCATTGCAAAAACCTTTTAAAATAGGACGGGAGAGGAAGTAGTGAAACCGGAAAAGTGACAAATCACAGGCTTTTTGTTGTTTGTCATTTACCAGGTGTGCAGATTCGCAGCCCCACAGTGCTCTGATCTAAAGCGGTTTGGTTCATCACACCAAGGGTTATGTGTGAAACTTAACACCATATTACAGTGCAGGCAGCAAGCAGCAATTTGTTAATAATCGGCAGCCGTGAATTATACCTGCCTTGTTTAGGTCCGTGTCTGAGCACGGCTTGAAATAAACAGCCAGTCTTTTAATCACAGAAATACGGTACCCACTTTCCTCAAATAGGCATGTGTCAGTGCTGAACTTCATTTCATACCTCATTTCATACCATTTCAAAATCAAGCACATGCTGTGACAGGTTGAGCTTGACCCCCCGCAGGAGCACCCCAAAAATTGCATACAAGTACATGTACCATTTTGTGGAAGGAGCGCATTTCCAAAATTCCAAAAGAAACCACCAAAAACTAAATTACAGTACTTAATTCTTTCACCAAAACATCAAATCTAGGCTTGCATCTTCGATGTACCTTCCGGCAAACTGTAGCTCATCTTTCAGATCTTCTTTTTAAGAAAATCTTCCTCTATACCACTTAATCTTGAAGATGTATAACTGGTGATACAAAATATCCTCATATAAAAATCAACAATAATGATAATAATCATATTAACACAAACAGAGCTCTGGTACTGGAATAGTATCAGTATCGGCAGATATTCAAATTTAGTTATCAAGACTGGAAGTGAAAAAATGAGGATTGCTGCATCCCTAACCCCAACTCTTTTCCTGGCACCTTGTCTTAAGGTTTCTCTAAATCCACAAACACACAATCAATCAATTCAATCAATCAATTTTTTTTTTTATATAGCGCGAAATCACAACAAACAGTTGCCCCAAGGCGCTTTATATTGTAAGGCAAGGCCATACAATAATTATGTAAAACCCCAACGGTCAAAACGACCCCCTGTGAGCAAGCACTTGGCTACAGTGGGAAGGAAAAACTCCCTTTTAACAGGAAGAAACCTCCAGCAGAACCAGGCTCAGGGAGGGGCAGTCTTCTGCTGGGACTGGTTGGGGCTGAGGGAGAGAACCAGGAAAAAGACATGCTGTGGAGGGGAGCAGAGATCGATCACTAATGATTAAATGCAGAGTGGTGCATACAGAGCAAAAAGAGAAAGAAACAGTGCATCATGGGAACCCCCCAGCAGTCTACGTCTATAGCAGCATAACTAAGGGATGGTTCAGGGTCACCTGATCCAGCCCTAACTATAAGCTTTAGCAAAAAGGAAAGTTTTAAGCCTAATCTTAAAAGTAGAGAGGGTGTCTGTCTCCCTGATCTGAATTGGGAGCTGGTTCCACAGGAGAGGAGCCTGAAAGCTGAAGGCTCTGCCTCCCATTCTACTCTTAAAAACCCTAGGAACTACAAGTAAGCCTGCAGTCTGAGAGCGAAGCGCTCTATTGGGGTGATATGGTACTACGAGGTCCCTAAGATAAGATGGGACCTGATTATTCAAAACCTTATAAGTAAGAAGAAGAATTTTAAATTCTATTCTAGAATTAACAGGAAGCCAATGAAGAGAGGCCAATATGGTTGAGATATGCTCTCTCCTTCTAGTCCCCGTCAGTACTCTAGCTGCAGCATTTTGAATTAACTGAAGGCTTTTTAGGGAACTTTTAGGACAACCTGATAATAATGAATTACAATAGTCCAGCCTAGAGGAAATAAATGCATGAATTAGTTTTTCAGCATCACTCTGAGACAAGACCTTTCTGATTTTAGAGATATTGCGTAAATGCAAAAAAGCAGTCCTACATATTTGTTTAATATGCGCTTTGAATGACATATCCTGATCAAAAATGACTCCAAGATTTCTCACAGTATTACTAGAGGTCAGGGTAATGCCATCCAGAGTAAGGATCTGGTTAGACACCATGTTTCTAAGATTTGTGGGGCCAAGTACAATAACTTCAGTTTTATCTGAGTTTAAAAGCAGGAAATTAGAGGTCATCCATGTCTTTATGTCTGTAAGACAATCCTGCAGTTTAGCTAATTGGTGTGTGTCCTCTGGCTTCATGGATAGATAAAGCTGGGTATCATCTGCGTAACAATGAAAATTTAAGCAATACCGTCTAATAATACTGCCTAAGGGAAGCATGTATAAAGTGAATAAAATTGGTCCTAGCACAGAACCTTGTGGAACTCCATAATTAACTTAGTCTGTGAAGAAGATTCCCCATTTACATGAACAAATTGTAATCTATTAGACAAATATGATTCAAACCACCGCAGCGCAGTGCCTTTAATACCTGTGGCATGCTCTAATCTCTGTAATAAAATTTTATGGTCAACAGTATCAAAAGCAGCACTGAGGTCTAACAGAACAAGCACAGAGATGAGTCCACTGTCCAAGGCCATAAGAAGATCATTTGTAACCTTCACTAATGCTGTTTCTGTACTATGATGAATTCTAAAACCTGACTGAAACTCTTCAAATAGACCATTCCTCTGCAGATGATCAGTTAGCTGTTTTACAACTACCCTTTCAAGAATTTTTGAGAGAAAAGGAAGGTTGGAGATTGGCCTATAATTAGCTAAGATAACTGGGTCAAGTGATGGCTTTTTAAGTAATGGTTTAATTACTGCCACCTTAAAAGCCTGTGGTACATAGCCAACTAACAAAGATAGATTGATCATATTTAAGATCGAAGCATTAAATAATGGTAGGGCTTCCTTGAGCAGCCTGGTAGGAATGGGGTCTAATAAACATGTTGATGGTTTGGATGAAGTAACTAATGAAAATAACTCAGACAGAACAATCGGAGAGAAAGAGTCTAACCAAATACCGGCATCACTGAAAGCAGCCAAAGATAACGATACGTCTTTGGGATGGTTATGAGTAATTTTTTCTCTAATAGTTAAAATTTTGTTAGCAAAGAAAGTCATGAAGTCATTACTAGTTAAAGTTAAGGGAATACTCAGCTCAATAGAGCTCTGACTCTTTGTCAGCCTGGCTACAGTGCTGAAAAGAAACCTGGGGTTGTTCTTATTTTCTTCAATTAGTGATGAGTAGAAAGATGTCCTAGCTTTACGGAGGGCTTTTTTATAGAGCAACAGACTCTTTTTCCAGGCTAAGTGAAGATCTTCTAAATTAGTGAGACGCCATTTCCTCTCCAACTTACGGGTTATCTGCTTTAAGCTACGAGTTTGTGAGTTATACCACGGAGTCAAACACTTCTGATTTAAAGCTCTCTTTTTCAGAGGAGTTACAGCATCCAAAGTTGTCTTCAATGAGGATGTAAAACTACTGACGAGATACTCTATCTCCCTTACAGAGTTTAGGTAGCTACTCTGCACTGTGTTGGTATATGGCATTAGAGAACATAAAGAAGGAATCATATCCTTAAACCTAGTTACAGCGCTTTCTGAAAGACTTCTAGTGTAATGAAACTTATTCCCCACTGCTGGGTAGTCCATCAGAGTAAATGTAAATGTTATTAAGAAATGATCAGACAGAAGGGAGTTTTCAGGGAATACTGTTAAGTCTTCTATTTCCATACCATAAGTCAGAACAAGATCTAAGATATGATTAAAGTGGTGGGTGGACTCATTTAGTTTTTGAGCAAAGCCAATAGAGTCTAATAATAGATTAAATGCAGTGTTGAGGCTGTCATTCTCAGCATCTGTGTGGATGTTAAAATCGCCCACTATAATTATCTTATCTGAGCTAAGCACTAACTCAGACAAAAGGTCTGAAAATTCACAGAGAAACTCACAGTAACGACCAGGTGGACGATAGATAATAACAAATAAAACTGGTTTTTGGGACTTCCAATTTGGATAGACAAGACTAAGAGACAAGCTTTCAAATGAATTAAAGCTCTGTCTGGGTTTTTGATTAATTAATAAGCTGGAATGGAAGATTGCTGCTAATCCTCCGCCCCGGCCCGTGCTACGAGCATTCTGACAGTTAGTGTGACTCGGGGGTGTTGACTCATTTAAACTAACATATTCATCCTGCTGTAACCAGGTTTCTGTTAGGCAGAATAAATCAATATGTTGATCAATTATTATATCATTTACCAACAGGGACTTAGAAGAGAGAGACCTAATGTTTAATAGACCACATTTAACTGTTTTAGTCTGTGGTGCAGTTGAAGGTGCTATATTATTTTTTCTTTTTGAATTTTTATGCTTAAATAGATTTTTGCTGGTTATTGGTGGTCTGGAAGCAGGCACCGTCTCTACGGGGATGGGGTAATGAGGGGATGGCAGGGGGAGAGAAGCTGCAGAGAGGTGTGTAAGACTACAACTCTGCTTCCTGGTCCCAACCCTGGATAGTCATGGTTTGGAGGATTTAAGAAAATTGGCCAGATTTCTAGAAATGAGAGCTGCTCCATCCAAAGTGGGATGGATGCCGTCTCTCCTAACAAGACCAGGTTTTCCCCAGAAGCTTTGCCAATTATCTATGAAGCCCACCTCATTTTTTGGACACCACTCAGACAGCCAGCAATTCAAGGAGAACATGCGGCTAAACATGTCACTCCCGGTCCGATTGGGGAGGGGCCCAGAGAAAACTACAGAGTCCGACATTGTTTTTGCAAAGTTACACACCGATTTAATGTTAATTTTAGTGACCTCCGATTGGCGTAACCGGGTGTCATTACTGCCGACGTGAATTACAATCTTACCAAATTTACGCTTAGCCTTAGCCAGCAGTTTCAAATTTCCTTCAATGTCGCCTGCTCTGGCCCCCGGAAGACAATTGACTATGGTTGCTGGTGTCGCTAACTTCACATTTCTCAAAACAGAGTCGCCAATAACCAGAGTTTGATCCTCGGTGGGTGTGTCGTCGAGTGGGGAAAAACGGTTAGAGATGTGAACGGGTTGGCGGTGTACACGGGGCTTCTGTTTAGGGCTACGCTTCCTCCTCACAGTCACCCAGTCAGCCTGCTTTCCCGGCTGCTCGGGATCTGCCAGGGGGGAACTAACGGCGGCTAAGCTACCTTGGTCCGCACCGACTACAGGGGCCTGGCTAGCTGTAGAATTTTCCACGGTGCGGAGCCGAGTCTCCAATTCGCCCAGCCTGGCCTCCAAAGCTACGAATAAGCTACACTTATTACAAGTACCGTTACTGCTAAAGGAGGCCGAGGAATAACTAAACATTTCACACCCAGAGCAGAAAAGTGCAGGAGAGACAGGAGAAGCCGCCATGCTAAATCGGCTAAGAGCTAGTAGCTACGCTAACCTAGCGGATTCCTAAAAACATGCAAAGTGAATAATGTGTAAATAATTTAGAGGTGATTCAGCAGAAGGAGTGCTTTAGTTAAGGCACGTAAAGATTACACTGGGAAACAAATCGTAATCTAGATAACTAGATCAATCTAACTGCGCAGATTAAACAGCTAACAGATACAGAAAAACACCGCTGTGCTCCGGAACAGGAAGTGATACAATACCGCAGTGAGCCAACCACACAATGTAACTCCTTCTGGCCTTCTCTATACTTCTCTATCAACAATCTCAGAGCAAACATGGCATCCTTGGCGCTCTTTCTCAGGATGAAACTACATTGCTGTTCACAGAGCTTCACCTCTTTTCTAAGCCTTGCATGTACTACTCTTTCCCATAACTTCATGCCGTGGCTGATCAACGTTACGCCTAGGGCTGGGTACCAAACTTCGGTTCTTTTGTGGCACCGACCAAAATGCTTCAGTAGTACCGATTACACTATGTAACACAATTTTTCTTCCTGGCTTCTAAGTGTATATTTCAAATGCTTATATCTAAAGTCTATGGAAAAATGACTACAATCAGCACAAACTTTGATTTTATTTTTATTTTTTTTTACGTTCTAGAAAGTTCTAAAAGTTTCTTGAAATTTCTAGATAATTCTGGAAACTTCTAGAAAATTCTGGACAGTTCTAGCAGTTAAAGAATATCCTAGAAGACTACTCAGTAGTAGCGAAGACGAATCGAGAATATTCTTGAAAACAGACAAATTTCAAAATATCATTGTCCTGATCACAGAAGCAAAGTTCCTGTGGAATAACAGCTATTTTCTATTTATTTAAGGCATAACAGGTTAGGAAAACACACTGTGTACCCAGGAACAAAACAAAAACAAAAATTTGTTACATAGTGTTACCAAAACATGCCTCGTCTTTCAGTGCCAAGTTTCGGTAACCAGAGGTTAATCACATGCAAGAAGAGCGGTCTGCAGCCGCCCTCCTCTCAGCATTAAAGTCCGCCTGTGGATATTACAGAGCATGAGCAGCCTGATTCAAAATCTCCACCACTGCACTCCACTTCATCTGAGAGTATCAACGACGGTGCTATGTCTGGGACAGCAACAGGTACGTGCATCGCTTTAAGCTTGAAGCAATGCTTTGGAACAGTGCATCATTGGATCTTTGCTTCACTGCTTTTCAGAAGCAGCAAATCCGCTTCTTAACACATCTCAAAGCCATTAAAATGTCAATCCTGAGTCACTTTTGTGCGGATTAAAGTCACTAACGTGGGACTCTGTTCCATTCTCACAGCTTCAAATGCTGCGTGGATCTGCCGGGTCAAGTTAGAAAGATAGAGTCCGGTTGGAAGTAATAAGTTCAAAGCGAATCACTGTTTAAATCAAATGACACCTCTTTCCAAATGCTGTAAACAAACAACAAAATGCAATCGATAAAAACATTTTTTTTTTACTCCCAAAATGAGACGTCCTGTGCTGACGTGCAGCAGCTGAGCTGAGCTCAGCTGTATGGAGAGACATTCATGCCAAAATTTGCAATATATGCATATCAAATAAATTTATTTATATAGCGCCAAATCACAACAAACAGTTGCCCCAAGATGCTTTATATTGTAAGGCAAAAGCCGTACAATAATTACAGAAAAACCCCAACGGTCAAAATGACCCCCTATGAGCAAGCACCTGGCGACAGTGGGAAGGAAAAACTCCCTTTTAACAGGAAGAAACCTCCAGCAGAACCAGGCTCAGGGAGGGGCAGTCTTCTGCTGGGACTGGTTGGGGCTGAGGGGAGAGAATCAGGAAAAAGACATGCTGTGGAAGAGACCAGAGATCAATCACCAATGATTAAAAGCAGAGTGGTGCATACAGAGCAAAAAGAGGTGAATAAAAAAAAACACTGAGTTCATCATGGGAAACCCCCCAGCAGTTTAAGTCTATAGCAGCATAACTAAGGGATGGTTCAGGGTCACCTGATCCAGCCCTAACTATAAGCTTTTTCAAAAAGGAAAGTTTTAAGCTTAATCTTAAAAGTAGAGAGGGTGTCTGTCTCCCTGATCCGAATTGGGAGCTGGTTCCACAGGAGAGGAGCCTGAAAGCTGAAGGCTCTGCCTCCCATTCTACTCTTACAAACCCTAGGAACTACAAGTAAGCCTGCAGTCTGAGAGCGAAGCAGTCTATTGGGGTGATATGGTACTAAGAGGTCCCTAAGATAAGATGGGACCTGATTATTCAAAACCTTATAAGTAAGAAGAAGAATTTTAAATTCTATTCTAGAATTAACAGGGAGCCAATGAAGAGAAGCCAATATGGGTGAAATATGCTCTCTCCTTCTAGTCCCTGTCAGTACTGTAGCTGCAGCATTTTGAATTAACTGAAGGCTTTTCAGGGAACCTTTAGGACAACCTGATAATAATGAATTACAGTAGTCCAGACTAGAAGAAATAAATGCATGAATTAGCTTTTCAGCATCACTCTGAGACAAGACCTTTCTAATTTTAGAGATATTGCGCAAATGCAAAAAAGCAGTCCTACATATTTGCTTAATATGCGCATTGAAGGACATATCCTGATCAAAAATGACTCCAAGATTTCTCAAAGTATTATTGGAGGTCAGGGTAATGCCATCCAGAGTAAGGATCTGGTTAGACACCATGTTTCTAAGATTTGTGGGGCCAAGTACAATAACTTCAGTTTTATCTGAATTTAAAAGCAGGAAATTAGAGGCCATCCATGTTTTTATGTCTGAAAGACATTCCTGCAGATTAACCAATTGGTGTGTGTCCTCTGGCTTCATGGATAGATAAAGCTGGGTATCTGATAGATAATAACAAATAAAACTGGTTTTTGATACTTCCAATTTGGATGGTCAACACTAAGAGTCAAGCTTTCAAATGAATTAAAGCTCTGTCTGGGTCTTTGATTAATTAATAAGCTGGAGTGGAAGGTTGCTGCTAATCCTCCTCCTCGACCCGTGCTTCGAACATTCTGACAGTTAGTGTGATTCGGGGGTGTTGACTCATTTAAAATAACATAATCATCCTGCTGTAACCAGGTTTCTGTAAGGCAGAATAAATCAAAATGTTGATCAATTATTATATCATTTACTAACAGGGACTTAGAAGAGAGAGACCTAATGATTAATAGACCACATTTAACTGTTTTAGTCTGTGGTGCAGTTGAAGGTGCTATATTATTTTTTCTTTTTGAATTTTTATGCTTAAATAGATTTTTACTGGTTATTGGTGGTCTAGGAGCAGGCACCGTCTCTACGGGGATGGGGTATTGGGGGGATGGCAGGGGGAGAGAAGCTGCAGAGAGTTGTGTAAGACTACAACTCTGCTTCCTGGTCCCAACCCTGGATAGTCACGATTTGGAGGATTTAAGAAAATTGGCCAGATTTCTAGAGATGAGAGCTGCTCCATCTAAAGTGGGATGGATGCCATCTTTCCTAACAAGACCAGGTTTTCCCCAGAAACTTTGCCAATTATCTATGAAGCCCACTTCATTTTTTGGACACCACTCAGACAGCCAGCAATTCAAGGAGAACATGTGGCTAAACATGTCACTCCCGGTCCGATTGGGGAGGGGCCCAGAGAAAACTACAGAGTCCGACATTGTTTTTGCAAAGTTACACACCGATTCAATATTAATTTTAGTGACCTCCGATTGGCGTAACCGGGTGTCATTACTGCTGACGTGAATTACAATCTTACCAAATTTACGCTTAGCCTTAGCCAGCAGTTTCAAATTTCCTTCAATGTCGCCTGCTCTGGCCCCCGGAAGACATTTGACTATGGTTGCTGGTGTCGGTAGCTTCACATTTCTCAAAACAGAGTCGCCAATAACCAGAGTTTGATCCTCGGTGGGTGTGTCGCCGAGTGGGGAAAAACGGTTAGAGATGTGAACGGGTTGGTGGTGTACAGGGGGTTTCTGTTTAGAACTATGCTTCTTCCTCACAGTCACCCAGCTGGCCTGCTTTCCCAGCTGCTCGGGATCTGCTGGGGGACAGCTAATGGCGGCTAAGCTACCTTGGTCCACACCAACTACAGGGGCCTGGCTAGCTGTAGGATATTTTTGGCATATGTGCCAAAAATGCCAGACCACAATGGAAGTAAGCATTTATTGCTTTCTTGTGCTATCCGCGTATTTTAATGGGGATATATGAATGTACACTCAACAAAAATATAAATGCAACACTTTTGGTTTTGCTCCCATTTTGTATGAGATGAACTCAAAGATCTAAAACTTTTTCCACATACACAATATCACCATTTCCCTCAAATATTGTTCACAAACCAGTCTAAATCTGTGATAGTGAGCACTTCTCCTTTGCTGAGATAATCCATCCCACCTCACAGGTGTGCCATATCAAGATGCTGATTAGACACCATGATTAGTGCACAGGTGTGCCTTAGACTGCCCACAATAAAAGGCCACTCTGAAAGGTGCAGTCTTATCACACAGCACAATGCCACAGATGTCGCAAGATTTGAGGGAGCGTGCAATTGGCATGCTGACAGCAGGAATGTCAACCAGAGCTGTTGCTCGTGTATTGAATGTTCATTTCTCTACCATAAGCCGTCTCCAAAGGCGTTTCAGAGAATTTAGCAGTACATCCAACCAGCCTCACAACCGCAGACCACATGTAACCACACCAGCCCAGGACCTCCACATCCAGCATGTTCACCTCCAAGATCGTCTGAGACCAGCCACTCAGACAGCTGCTGAAACAATCGGTTTGCATAACCAAAGAATTTCTGCACAAACTGTCAGAAACCGTCTCAGGGAAGCTCATTTGCATGCTCAGCGTCCTCATCGGGGTCTCGACCTGACTCCAGTTCATCGTCGCAACTTCGCACAGCCATTGAAGAGGAGTGGACCAACATTCCACAGGCCACAATTGACAACCTGATCAACTTTATGCGAAGGAGATGTGTTGCACTGCATGAGGCAAATGGTGGTCACACCAGATACTGACTGGTATCCCCCCCCCCAATAAAACAAAACTGCACCTTTCAGAGTGGCCTTTTATTGTGGGCAGTCTAAGGCACACCTGTGCACTAATCATGGTGTCTAATCAGCATCTTGATATGGCACACCTGTGAGGTGGGATGAATTATCTCAGCAAAGGAGAAGTGCTCACTATCACAGATTTAGACTGGTTTGTGAACAATATTTGAGGGAAATGGTGATATTGTGTATGTGGAAAAAGTTTTAGATCTTTGAGTTCATCTCATACAAAATGGGAGCAAAACCAAAAGTGTTGCGTTTATATTTTTGTTGAGTATATTTTGTGCATTATTGTACTAAATAAATTCAATCAATCATCTCTAGCTTGGGTGGTGGCCAAGTGGTTAATGCGCTTGGTTTCAGTTCAGAAGGCTCCGGGTTCAAATCTCACCACTGCCACATATCTCTATGTAATGTGGAGTTGCGTCAGGAAGGGCATCCGGCGTAAAACCTGTGCCAATTCAAAATGCAGATCCACCTTGGATTTGCTGTGGTGACCCCGAGTGCAAAGAAGGGAGCAGCCGAAGGGACTTACTATTCAATCAATCATTTCTGAAAGGAAATACTTTTTGCCTGTAAGAAAACTGGTTGGAGTGGAAAATTAACAAAGCTGAAAAATAAAACTCAAGATTTGTACTATGTGTAATGTAATTTTCTTTTTGTTAGAACTGAACTTATAAATTTGGTATCGAAAAAAGTATCGTTCAGGAACCGGTATTAAAGTGAAGGTATTGGTACTGGTACCGGTATCGAAAATTTTTGATTGATACCCATCCCTAGTTATGCCTCTTTACTTACTGCAGCTCTGCACGAGGCCTGTCCTTAAAAAACTGTACCAGTTCACTTTCACTTCAAAAATATTGCCTTTCTTTCCTAGATTTGGTTAAAGAAGCTGGTTTTAAAAGCACACTGTTGTCTCCCTTAAACATTCCCGTGCCTCCTCTGGTCAAACCACTTCTTCAGTGTAATTTATGATCAGCATATTTGACTTGGCACAGGTTTGATGTGTCGCGCCCTTCCTGAGGCATGGCATGTCATGTCAGTCACTTTAAAAATGCCTCTTGTGCCATTCATGTGCCATAGTGAAAAGGTGACTGTGCAGTTAGTTATTTTTTACAGTTACGCTACACTGAAATCATGTTGGCAATTTCAACACAATGATGATGGAACACAGATGAATGATATATTTTCTTACTAAATCATGCAAAAATATGAAGAGTAATTTTGCCAACACACAGGCAAACAAAAACTAGAGTACTGTGCACGTAGAGGACAAACCTCTGTCAACACTAGTTTCCAATTCCACAAAATTTTACCTTGTAAAATATTTTCAAGGTCAAAAGTCCTGTTAGAAGTGACTTTTCCTAACCTAAAGTAGATGTGATCAAATGTCAGGAGGATGTATTTACTTCCTGAACTTGAATCAAAGTTTTTTGTGGTGTTGCCAGGTTTGGATTCTTTACACAAACTTTTTTGGCTTCTGAAATCTTTGTCAGATCCATTTCACAGATCATTGGTTATCTCTGCTACACACAATTTGTCATTGCTTTTTTGCACTTGGTTTCCGACTGAACATTGGAAGACAAACAGGCATGAAATTGGAACCTCCATCCAGTGGTGGGCACATTTCCGCTAACTGCTAATTATCGAAGCTAATGTTTCATTATCGGATTAGCTTTTCAGATAATTCTGAATACCATCAGTGGATTAATTATCTTCCGCTAAATTTTGGTCCAATGATTTTTAGACCGTGAACATATTTTTGCAGGCGCAGTGAACAAAGCTCAACAGTTACAAACATTTATAAAGTCTCATATCAAAGATTTTAGTGCCTACCTGTTAAGGTGCGTTTACACATAACCAAGACGCGTTACGAATGTTATTTTTCTGTCATTCATGACACATTCCTGACATTCTTAATGTGACTTAACGCATCTGAATAGGTTTCTTAATAGTGCATGTTGGTGCGTGATATTCTTGATATTTGTGGAGCATGTTTTTGCCTGTCAAAAAATCTTCCATGAATGTCACACACCACCTCATTTCGTCTCACATCGTGGAGGTCGCAACTGAGCGTATTGATCCGTCTTGATGAGTAGTGATCCTTAATAGAACGTGACAACGGTCGCAGTTATTACGAAGTGACATGGAAACTGTAAAGTTTTGATACGACTTGTAACGTGGTGTCACATTTCACTGCGCGCCACGATGAATCAGTTTTCTGTCACGTGCGCACAATTCAACTCGGCTCCAAGTGTCGTTCCACAGTTCCTGCTGAAGCTCCTCAGGACGCTCCTGCAGGTGTTCCACCTGCTGTAGTAACCGATGAGCGGGAGAAGTCTGAGCAACCAGAGGAGCGAGAGGAGACTCACATGCAGCCAGACATCTCTGCACCTCCTCCGGTGGAGGAAGAAGCGCGCGCACAATTAAACCCTGATGCACCCCATTCAGTTTGATTGCTGACACTAAGTTGGCTAAAAGACTAATTTCAGTGCTCTTCAGCGCGCTCCTGCAGGTGTTTCACCTGCTGCATGTGCCTGATGTTTGGGAAAATGCGCGAGACGAGAGCCGCATGAAGCCACACATCTGGCTCTGTCCTCCTCCTCCTCTCTGCGCCACTCCATGGCACAGAGCCCAACTACGCATGCAGTCACAAAGTTCTTCTGAAAAACTGGAGCGATCTGAATTCGGTTGGATGAATATGGGTGTGTGTGGAGACAATTCACCTCCTTCACAACGTGACAGAACTTAACAATGCGCTGTTACGCTTAATAGCGCGCAACAACGCGAACACTATTCTTGACTGTGTGTAATGGTTCCTGATAATTCTCCAGCAACACGTGCCATTAATCGTAACGTGTGGTAACAGGTTGCAGCAGTTCCTGAGGACACCTGACGCCTCTTCCCCGAATAATCACATTCGTGATCAGCGGCCAAGAATATGTACTTCGCAGCATTCGTGACTTGTCGTCGTTATGTGTAAACGCAGTATTAAAATGTTTTGTAGTAGATGTACAGTTCTATCCTCTGCAGGCAAAGGGGAACTGGTCACACAAAAGAAAGAAAGCAAAGGGGACAAAAAAAGATCATTTCTTTTGACCCCATACTGACTCGCTGGCAATATCACTCAAGTCATTCAGAGGCATACAGTTTTAACTTATGGTTAAAATTTTAACCAAACTAATTTCAGACAAGTTATTAAATAGAAATATTAGATATATGTTTTTTTTTAAGGTTTTAGTGTGGACATTGTGTCTCCACACAGTGCATTATGGGGAATCTCAGTACATTCACAACAGGAGAAATGCATTTGAGACACTCTGATCAGGCTCCACACAGACAACAGCATTAAACTCTTTACAATATGAGAATACTGTGCAGGGGAGAGGTAGAAGCCAAAGAGGCTTATCAAAGACCCTCTCCCAACAAAAACAAAAAATGTTACAACAATAAACAAAAGGATAATATCAATTCATAAAGTGTAAAACATGTGAATCAATCAAAACCAAGTAATATATTGACATTATAGATACTCATAGAGCTGATTTTAATTTACTTTTGTATCTATTTAAGGTGATGGATGGATTTAAAAGATGTACTGTATTGTTCCAAGATTTAACACCATGATATCTGATGTGACGCTGATAACGAGTCGTTCTATGCAAAAATAAATGCAAATATGAAGTCTGCCTTGTTGGATAATTATGAATTTGATGGTTATGCACAAAATAATATTTAATAAAAAAAAGGCCAACTAATATCATGAAGCGCTCTGAAGACAAATATACAGGTCAGGAAAATATTTATGTGATAGATATTTAAGAGCTGCAATTTGAAAAACAAACGTGCACTCAGAGCACAAAGTTTCAAAAAAGAAGGTTTCTGCAAAAGAAAAATTTTGATTATGTAAGTTGCAAAGGCACTTCTCCATACAACATTGCAATAAACCAGATAAGGATAAACTATAACATAATGTTAAAAGACATTTGTAATGTACATAATATCTTATTTTGCTTATGATTCCAATTGATTAGTTATTTTTACAAACATATTCAATATGTTCTTTCCAACACAATTTGTCATCCATCCATACACCCAAGAAACATATAGAAGAGACCTTTGATATTTCTAAATTGTCTATGTAAATTTTAATTTGATCATGATTACATTTTTTACTGCCAACAAATAACATGAAATTAGACTTATTTATATTTAACAATAATTTGTTAACTTTGAACCACATCGAGTAATTCAAGAGATCATTATTTAAACTTTTAACCAAACCATGTATATCTTTGCTGGAAATAAAAAGAGTAGTGTCATCAGCAAACAACAATGAAATATTGTGGCAGAAATGGATGCAAAATCATTGATATATATTAGAAATAAAAGCGGTCCCAAAATCAAACCTTGAGGAACTCCACAATCAATAGAATTAATTTCAGATTTCAAATTAAGAAAAACATACTGTTTTCTCTTTCGGCCTCTACTGGTGGTTGGCTCTCACTGCGGTATTGTATCACTTCCTGTTCCGGAGCACAGCGGTGTTTTGCTGTATCTGTTAGCTGTTTAATCTGCGTAGTTAGATTGATCTAGTTACCTAGATAACGATTTGTTTCACAGTTTAATCTTCACGTGCCTAAACTAAAGCACTCCCTCTGCTGAATCACCTCTAAATTATTTACACATTATTCACTTTGTGTGTTTTTAGGAATCCGCTAGCTTAGCGCAGCTACTAGCTCTTAGCCGGTTTAGCATGGCAGCTTCTCCTGTCTCTCCCGCACTTTTCTGCTCTGGGTGTGAAATGTTTAGTTATTCCTCGGCCTCCTTTAGCAGTAATGGTACTTGTAATAAGTGTAGCTTATTCGTAGCTTTGGAGGCCAGGCTGGGCGAATTGGAGACTCGGCTCCGCACCGTGGAAAATTCTACAGCTAGCCAGGCCCCTGTAGTCCGTGCGGACCAAGGTAGCTTAGCCGCCGTTAGTTTCCCTCTGGCAGATCCCGAGCAGCCGGGAAAGCAGGCCGACTGGGTGACTTTGAGGAGGAAGCGTAGCCCTAAACAGAAGCCCCGTGTACACCGCCAACCCGTTCACATTTCTAACCGTTTTTCCCCACTCGGCGACACACCCGCCGAGGATCAAACTCTGGTTATTGGCGACTCTGTTTTGAGAAATGTGAAGTTAGCGACACCAGCAACCATAGTCAATTGTCTTCCGGGGGCCAGAGCAGGCGACACTGAAGGAAATTTGAAACTGCTGGCTAAGGCTAAGCGTAAATTTGGTAAGATTGTAATTCACGTCGGCAGTAATGACACCCGGTTACGCCAATCGGAGGTCACTAAAATTAACATTGAATCGGTGTGTAACTTTGCAAAAACAATGTCGGACTCTGTAGTTTTCTCTGGGCCCCTCCCCAATCGGACCGGGAGTGACATGTTTAGCCGCATGTTCTCCTTGAATTGCTGGCTGTCTGAGTGGTGTCCAAAAAATGAAGTGGGCTTCATAGATAATTGGCAAAGCTTCTGGGGAAAACCTGGTCTTGTTAGGAGAGACGGCATCCATCCCACTTTGGATGGAGCAGCTCTCATTTCTAGAAATCTGGCCAATTTTCTTAAATCCTCCAAACCATGACTATCCAGGGTTGGGACCAGGAAGCAGAGTTGTAGTCTTACACACCTCTCTGCAGCTTCTCTCCCCCTGCCATCCCCTCATTACCCCATCCCCATAGAGACGGTGCCTGCTCCCAGACCACCAATAACCAGCAAAAATCTATTTAAGCATAAAAATTCAAAAAGAAAAAATAATATAGCACCTTCAACTGCACCACAGACTAAAACAGTTAAATGTGGTCTATTAAACATTAGGTCTCTCTCTTCTAAGTCCCTGTTAGTAAATGATATAATAATTGATCAACATATTGATTTATCCTGCTTTACAGAAACCTGGTTACAGCAGGATGAATATGTTAGTTTAAATGAGTCAACACCCCCGAGTCACACTAACTGCCAGAACGCTCGTAGCACGGGCCGAGGCGGAGGATTAGCAGCAATCTTCCATTCCAGCTTATTAATTAATCAAAAACCCAGACAGAGCTTTAATTCATTTGAAAGCTTGACTCTTAGTCTTGTCCATCCAAATTGGAAGTCCCAAAAACCAGTTTTATTTGTTGTTATCTATCGTCCTCCTGGTCGTTACTGTGAGTTTCTCTGTGAATTTTCAGAACTTTTGTCTGACTTAGTGCTTAGCTCAGATAAGATAATTATAGTGGGCGATTTTAACATCCACACAGATGCTGAGAATGACAGCCTCAACACTGCATTTAATCTATTATTAGACTCAACTGGCTTTGCTCAAAATGTAAATGAGTCCACCCACCACTTTAATCATATCTTAGATCTTGTTCTGACTTATGGTATGGAAATTGAAGACTTAACAGTATTCCCTGAAAACTCCCCTCTGTCTGATCATTTCTTAATAACATTTACATTTACTCTGATGGACTACCCAGCAGTGGGGAATAAGTTTCATTACACTAGAAGTCTTTCAGAAAGCGCTGTAACTAGGTTTAAGGATATGATTCCTTCTTTATGTTCTCTAATGCCATATACCAACACAGTGCAGAGTAGCTACCTAAACTCTGTAAGTGAGATAAAGTATCTCGTCAATAGTTTTACATCCTCATTGAAGACAACTTTGGATGCTGTAGCTCCTCTGAAAAAGAGAGCTTTAAATCAGAAGTGCCTGACTCCGTGGTATAACTCACAAACTCGCAGCTTAAAGCAGATAACCCGTAAGTTGGAGAGGAAATGGCGTCTCACTAATTTAGAAGATCTTCACTTAGCCTGGAAAAAGAGTCTGTTGCTCTATAAAAAGCCCTCCGTAAAACTAGGACATCTTACTACTCATCACTAATTGAAGAAAATAAGAACAACCCCAGGTTTCTTTTCAGCACTGTAGCCAGGCTGACAAAGAGTCAGAGCTCTATTGAGCCAAGTATTCCTTTAACTTTAACTAGTAATGACTTCATGACTTTCTTTGCTAATAAAATTTTAACTATTAGAGAAAAAATTACTCATAACCATCCCAAAGACGTATCGTTATCTTTGGCTGCTTTCAGTGATGCCGGTATTTGGTTAGTCTCTTTCTCTCAGATTGTTCTGTCTGAGTTATTTTCATTAGTTACTTCATCCAAACCATCAACATGTCTATTAGACCCCATTCCTACCAGGCTGCTCAAGGAAGCCCTAAAATTATTTAATGCTTCGATCTTAAATATGATCAATCTATCTTTATTAGTTGGCTATGTACCACAGGCTTTTAAGGTGGCAGTAATTAAACCATTACTTAAAAAGCCATCACTTGACCCAGCTATCTTAGCTAATTATAGGCCAATCTCCAACCTTCCTTTTCTCTCAAAAATTCTTGAAAGGGTAGTTGTAAAACAGCTAACTGATCATCTGCAGAGGAATGGTCTATTTGAAGAGTTTCAGTCAGGTTTTAGAATTCATCATAGTACAGAAACAGCATTAGTGAAGGTTACAAAGGATCTTCTTATGGCCTCAGACAGTGGACTCATCTCTGTGCTTGTTCTGTTAGACCTCAGTGCTGCTTTTGATACTGTTGACCATAAAATTTTATTACAGAGATTAGAGCATGCAATAGGTATTAAAGGCACTGCGCTGCGGTGGTTTGAATCATATTTATCTAATAGATTACAATTTGTTCATGTAAATGGGGAATCTTCTTCACAGACTAAGGTTAATTATGGAGTTCCACAAGGTTCTGTGCTAGGACCAATTTTATTCACTTTATACATGCTTCCCTTAGGCAGTATTATTAGACGGCATTGCTTAAATTTTCATTGTTACGCAGATGATACCCAGCCTTATCTATCCATGAAGCCAGAGGACACACACCAATTAGCTAAACTGCAGGATTGTCTTACAGACATAAGGACATGGATGACCTCTAATTTCCTGCTTTTAAACTCAGATAAAACAGAAGTTATTGTGGGTTTGTAAGAGTAGAATGGGAGGCAGAGCCTTCAGCTTTCAGGCTCCTCTCCTGTGGAACCAGCTCCCAATTCGGATCAGGGAGACAGACACCCTCTCTACTTTTAAGATTAGGCTTAAAACTTTCCTTTTTGCTAAAGCTTATAGTTATGGCTGGATCAGGTGACCCTGAACCATCCCTTAGTTATGCTGCTATAGACTTAGACTGCTGGGGGGTTCCCATGATGCACTGTTTCTTTCTCTTTTTGCTCTGTAAGCACCACTCTGCATTTACTCATTAGTGATTGATCTCTGCTCCCCTCCACAGCATGTTTTTTTCCTGGTTCTCTCCCTCAGCCCCAACCAGTCCCAGCAGAAGACTGCCCCTCCCTGAGCCTGGTTCTGCTGGAGGTTTCTTCCTGTTAAAAGGGAGTTTTTCCTTCCCACTGTCGCCAAGTGCTTGCTCACAGGGGGTCGTTTTGACCATTGGGGTTTTTACGTAATTATTGTATGGCCTTGCCTTACAATATAAAGCGCCTTGGGGCAACTGTTTGTTGTGACTTGGCGCTATATAAATAAAATTGATTGATAATAAATAATTACTAAGCCATTTATAAACAACAGCTTTAAATCCATATTTATTTAACTTAGAAAGCAAGATTTTATGATTTACTGTATCAAATGCTTTCGAAAGGTCTAAAACCACACCAATTCCAAATTCATTGTTATCTAAGGCAGCATAAATTCTATCCATCAATTCAATCAGGGCCATATATGTTGAATGATTTTTCCAAAATCCATATTGATAGTTATATAAAATTGAATTCTTAAGCAAATGATCATTTAGTCTTTTATAAACAAGTTTCTCTAAGATCTTTGAAAAACATGGCAAAACTGAAATAGGACGATAATTTGAAAAAGATGCTGTATCACCTTTTTTAAACAACGGTATAATTTTAGCAATCTTTAAATCAGATGGTACTATGCCCGTTTTCAAGGACAATGAAAAAATATATGTAAGTGGTTCAGAAATTTCATGACACATTTTACAATAGACACATTTATTCCATCATGACCAGCTGCAGATGGACGTAGTCCAGCGATAATTTCACAAACCTCAGTGGAATTTGTGGGTTCAAATTCACTCACATATGGAAAGGAACCTTTGATGTAATCAACCGGATTAATATTTATGGAATCAATTTTTTTTTGCAAGAGAAGCACCAACATTTGAAAAAAAAAAACTATTAAACTTACAAGCAATGCCAAAGGGATCAGAAAAGCTTCTAGATCCATCTGAAAAAGTTGACGGATATTTTGCTGAACATGTTTTATTCTTAAGTAGGTCACTGATTATTTTCCAGGTCCCTTTGATATCGTTTATTGATTTTAGAAAATTATCACTAAAGTATTTCTTCTTTGCAGCCCTAAGAAGAGTAATGTATTTATTTTTATAGGATTTATAAGTGTATAAATTTAACGGTGAAGGAGATGATAAATATTTTTTATACAGGTTGTTTTTTCTGAACAGGGATTTTTTTTTAGTCCCCTAGAAAACCATGGGTTTTTCTTTTTGGACATATCACCAGATAATTTAATGAATGGAAATGATTTTTCATAAACTTCATTAAACATTTGCATGAACACCTGATACGCTAAATTGGGATCTGTTTCCATATATATATTTTCAAAGGAAATACTCTCCATTAGTCTCTTGATTTTCATTTTATTAGTATTATTGAAATTTCTATAATAATTGGTTGATTTCTTGTTTGGCATATAACAGTTATCCAATTTCACAATTTGAAATATTGGAAAATGATCTGAAATATCCGTAAACAATATACCAGATTTCATTACATAATTTAGGTTATTAAATAAAATATTATCTATTAATGTAGCAGAATGTTCTGTAACTCTTGTCGGTTTGGTAATTGAGGGAAAGAAATAATTTGCATGAAGATTATTTTAAAAAAATCATTAGTCGCACAATGTGTTTCCTTATTGAACAAATTTATATTGAAGTCACCAAGAATTTGACAGATCTTATCCTCTCTGTTAATTAATTCCAAACCATTTAAAAAACACTGGTTGAAGTTTACAACAAACTCTTTGTATACTGTGCCTAAAACTCTCACGAATATATTCTCTGTGTTTATAGAAGTTGTTATTGTCTTTGTTTTATGTAAAAATGCCAGAAGAAGCTCAGGTTGCTTCTCCTTTGTTTTCAACTGGAATCACTGTGAGCTGCAATCGCTTCCTGTTTGCTCTTTAACGTCCTGCTTATTGTCCTACAACACTGTCTGTCATCTTTGTTCCAGAGTAATATATAAGATGTCTGAAATTCAGTTTGCGTTTATTAACTTCCACGCAGATTAAACGTAGCAGACACGGATTATTTATTTGAAATATTTGTTTTGGCAAGTTTTCACGGTCTCTACTGCCATCTACTGGCCAGTAGTGTTCATGGCAGTACTCGCCCTAAGTATTGAGATATCTCATAATTCTTTGCGCGCCAGAGAGTTGTTGCAGCCTCTTGCTGCAACTGATGAAAAGAAATAAAAATGTACATTTGGGTTGTATAATGTTCATTTACAATTGTTGTCATGTTTTTCTCTGTGCTGTTTAAACCGCAGCAACTCTCTGGCACGCAAAGGATTATGGGTTAGGGTCTGAGCGTCTAGTACCAGTAGATGGCAGTGTTCTATTTATTTTGACCCCGGCTATATCAGACGGTTGTCTAATCACAACTTGACTTTTGGCTTTTGCAAATACCTTTTTTTTTTTTTTTTTTTTTTTTACAAAAAAAAAATGGCATATTTTACAAAAGCACATTTATATGTAAACACCAACACACACCTCACATTAACATGTTGGTTTTTACATAGAATGAATGAGTCAACCAATCAGTGTTAGCGGAGGCTCATTTTACCCATAATCCCTTTGGCATCTGCCTGTGTTTGTTACAAAACTTCAGAATGAGTGCATTATTTAAAATTAAAAGATATATGTTATATTTTAACTTTGTACAAATGACAGAAATGACATTAATGGAGTCAGTCATCCAGATTAATTTGATTTATAAATCAAAACCATAAGTCAAAACTGCTTTATTTTCCAAGACCTCGGACTGACGGCGACATTGCAATATGATGCTAAGGAACAATGACTTTTTGTGTGTGTGTGTGTGTGTGTGTGTGTGTGTGTGTGTGTGTGTGTGTGTGTGTGTGTGTGTGTGTGTGTGTGTGTGTGTGTGTGTATAGAGTTGAGCTTAGCTCCTCTCAACTGCTTCACTGCTGCAAAATATGTAGTAAACAGGAGCTTCCAGCAGTGGGCAGGGCGCACAAAGACAGACGTGCGGACTCATTGTTTGTGTTTGTGGTCGCCTTTGACGCTACCAGAAGGATCGTGGTGTTAAAACTCAAAATCAGCTTGTTAGTAGTTGCAAGTGTACCGGAGACAATTCTGAAAGTTATTGGTTATCGGTTAGCTGTAGCTTCTGATAATTTTTTGGGTGGTTTATCGGTTTAGCTTTATAAAAGATAACTTTTCAGTTAGCTGATTAGCTGTTATCAAAACTGACTTTTTGGTTAGCTGTGCGCACCACTGCCTCCATCCAATTTTGGTGGTGTAGGTAAATCCATAACAGAAACATGACAGTGACTGAGTCACTTTTGACTGAGATATAATGCAAAATGTACACCAAATGGGCTTTTCGATGTTAAACTCAAATGTCCACAATCCGGATCAGATCAGGATCAAACTTTGTCAGGTGATAGTGAGTGCCAGTCTGCACCTCACTTTCAAATACGAGAGTGACTGAGGCATGTTTGATTAAGATATAATGTCAAATATTCATTAAACTAGCGTGTTGCCCATGGGGATCCATGGGCTCTAGATGAGGTAATGTTTATAAAATAGGTAGCTCACATTTTTCAAGGGTGGAATGATGTGTAAGTCAAGAATGTTTTTAGAACCTTGGACTGGCACTGCTGGAAGCTCCTGTTTGCTATGTATTTTGCAGCAGTAAAGCAGTTGAGAGGCGGTATGCTCAACTCTACCCCAGCAAAAGGGGCCTGACCGCCAGGCTGCCACAAAAAAAAGTCATTATTCCTTAACAGCATACAGTAGTCCCGCCATGAGGCAGACGTCTTGGAAAATAAAGCAGTTTTGACTTATGGCTTTGATTTATAAATCGAATTAATCCAGACAGAATAACTTGATTAATGACAACTCTGTCATTTGTACAAAGTTAAAATATAACACGTCTTTTCATTTTAAATAATGCACTAATTCGGAAATTTTGTAACAAACACACACAGATGCCGAAGGCATTATGGGTAAAATGAGCCTCCACTAACACTGATTGGTTGACTCATTCATTCTATGTAAAAACCAACACGTGAATGTGAGGTATGTGTTGGAGTTTACATATAAATGTGCTGTAAAATATGCCTTTTTTTCATATGTAAAAAAAAAGCGCCATTTGCAAAAGCCAAAAGTCAAGTTGTGATGAGGCAACCGTCTGATATAACCGGGGTCAAAATGCATAGAACACTGCCATCTACTGGTGCCCAGACGCTCAGACCCTAACCCATAACCCTTTGTGTGCCAGACAGTTGCTGTGGTTTAAACAGCACAGAGAGAATCCACGACAACAATTGTAAATGAACATTTACACAACCAAAATGTACATTTCTATTTCTTTTCATCAGCTGCAGCAACTCTCTGGCGCGCAAAGGATTATGGGATATCTCAATACTTAGGCCAAATACTGCCATGAACACTACTGGCCAGTAGATGGCAGCAGAGACCCTGAAAACTTGCTAAAACAAATATTCCAAATAAATAATCCGTGTCTGCTACGTTTAATCTACGTGGAATTTAATAAATGCAAACTGAATTTCAGACTCTCATCTTATTACTCTGGAACAAAGACGACAAACAGTGTAGGACATAAGAAGGACATTAAAGAGCAAACAGGAAGTGACTGCAGCTCACAGTGATTCTAACTGAAAATAATGGAGACGTAACCTGAGCTTCTTCTGGCATTTTTACATAAAACAAACACAATAACAACATCTATAAACCCAGAGAATATATTCACAACAGTTGTAGGCACAATATAAAAAGGATTTAATGCTGTTGTACGTGTGGAGCCTGATCAGAGCGTCTCAAATGCATTTCTCCCGTCGTGCACTTTTACCCATAATGCACTGCCAAGACAGCGTGTCCACACTAAAACCATCAAAATTAGTGCAATAATTTAAAACTAAAACATATAGCTGATATTTTCACTTTATAAAACTTCAGATGTGACATTAATTTAAATAACTTGTCCAAAATTAGTTTGGTTAAAATTTTAACCATAAGTTAAAACTGTATGCCTCTAGATAATTTGGGTGATACTGCCGGCAATTTAGTATGGTGTCAAGAGAAATGATCTTTTTTCTCTCGCTTTCTTTCTCTTCTGTGACCAGTTCTCCTCTGACAGCAGAGGATAGAGTGGTTTCTCCTGAAACCAGCTCTCCTCTGTCTGCAGAGAATAGAACTGTACATCTGCTACAAAACATTTAATGAGTAGGCACTAAAATCTTTGATATCAGTCTTTATAAATGTTTATAAATGTTAAGCTTTGTTCACCGCACTTGCAAAAATATGTTTGTGGTCTAAAAATCATCGGACCAAAATTTTGTGGAAGATAATTAATCCATTGATGGTATTCAAAATTATCTGAAAAGCTAATCCAATAATGAAACATTAGCTTCGATAATTAGCGGTTAGTGGAACTGTGTCCACCACTGGATGGAGGTTCCAATTTCATGCCCGTTTGTCTTCCAATGATCAGTCGGAATCCAAGTGCCAAAAAGCAATGACAAAAGCTAATCTGATAATCAATAATTAGCGGTTAGCAGATTAGCAGAACTGTGCCCACCACTGATGATGTGGGTGGAAAAAGTTAACTTTTGTGAGGTTATAAATTAATTCCTTTCTGCAATATCGAACAAATTCACATTTATCTATTTGAAGGAGTCGACTCTCTGCAGTTAAATAATCTATCAAGCTGTCCGTTACTCGACATTGGTAAACATAATACATAAAAGATTTTCACCGTGGCAACATTAGATCATCTACTGCAACATGACCAGAGTGATAATAGCTTGGACATGAACTCAAGAAAAAAAAAAAAAAGTTATATCATTTCAACATCACACCCAATGGGTCCAATGATCAGGCCTGAGTGCCGTGATTTTTATGAATAAAATTCATTTTTTAAAGTGCTGTTGTAAAGTGCAAAATGAGTTCCTTATCAGCTGATGTCTGTGAAGTTCATCAGAAAGTTTTGCGCATGTTAAAAACTTTGACCGGTGATCAGGCATAGAGATTTGTCTTATACTTTTCCTGTAGTTGATGGTTCATTCTAGGCTTATGAAAGCTCCGGTTTCAATTCAGCACAAGCGGACACAAGCTCGACTGTTACCAAAAGGACGCGTCAAGTCAGACACGTAAATCTGTACCCTGATTACCATTATGATGACAACTTGTAGCACTAACTAACTAGCCTGACAATAGCTCGTTTTGTCAATTACACAACATATGATATAAAGATTGTAGCTTTACTCAAATGAAGAAATATAATGGTAGTATTTACCAATTATGAACCACACATGGATTAAATATATACAATTTAGAAGGATCTGGGAACATTTTCTCTGTAATTACCAATAACTGCTCAAAGAAAAGACGACTGATTCAACAGATTATACAAATTTATTAGCTACGATCAAAAAGTATATTTATTAAGTCATGCTTCATAAATACTAAGATTAAAGAAACCTACTACAGTAGTTAGTGATTATTATTTAAGAAATTACATATACTTCATTAATTTAATTTAATAAAATTTACTAAAAAGATACATTAGAGTGGATTTTTCCACAGGGATTATGCTACTTAAACACATAAAGCTACACTGAGGGAAAGCTTCATTCCAACAGTATTTGTTCTTATTAGGAGAAAATGACCATTTTCAGAGTACATATTTTTATGTATGAGTAACACTGAAGTCAGTATTAAAGGTATCCGTAAAACAGTCAATGAGATGGGGCCCATGATCATCGTTTCTTACCCTCTACTTTCTCTTCTCCTGCCAACACAAACATCAGTGACGTTCTGAATATGTGCTCCTCTTTTTCTTTTTTTACTTTTCTTCCTCTCTGTGCTGCAACAGCACATGACGATTTAATTAGCGACTTTGGGATTTGTGTCTTGGCATCTTTTCCTCTGCTACTCAGCATTTAGTGCTAATAAATCACCAAACAGACGCTGAGTGAGCCAGACCACAGCAGCGCTGAGGTCCACACATCCCTCTTTTCTTGTCACCGTTTAGCTTGTCTGTGAGCTCCCAACCCGCTTCTATAATCAACGACAAAAATAAGTGCTCACTGGGGAGGTTCTCAGCCCAATCTGAGACAGCTGGATGAGAATCAACATCTACAGATCTGTAGCCACGGCACTCTACTGGATAATGATGGATTACTTTCTAAGGTTTGGGAAGGAGTTACCCACCTGACTGGTAAATGTGAAGCATATTAGGGACTGTTTCCACAAATGAGAGAAAAGTGAAGTTATGGCCCAGTCACGCCGCATACGACGATTCCTGAACGAAGGGAAAAAAGTAAAAAAAAGTCACAAATCATCGAGAAAAGGTGGACAAATGAGCTTTTGACTTTTCCATCACTGAATAGCCTGCGAATCAAGAGCGCAAAAGGAATGAAAGAGGAACAAAACAAAACAAAACCAAAGCTAACGTTGATCTCCACGCTTTAAACGAAACGCACCTGGAGCCACAGCTGGAGCAGTGCGTGTCTGCGTCCTGCTCTGCGTTCCAGGACTCGGTGCTGGGATGGAGCTCTGTAGCGCCTGAGTCATGGAGAAACTGCAAACAGAAGCGCGTGATCCGACCCACTGTGGAGATCTGTGCACATGTCTGTGGATCCACCTGCTCTGGTTGCTCGTCCAGAACAAAAGAGGGATCATCTCCTTCATCATCAGGATCCTAACTGTCTGGTTCAGACTGATGGCATGCTGCTCATTCCGTCTTGCTCCAAATTTAAAAAAACAACAAAAAAAAAACGCTGGTGTGACGTGGTGACTGCTGTATCACTGTATTACATTATTAAAACATATATATTTATTCATAACAGAAAACTATCAAAAGGGAGAATAAAAATAAGTGTAAAGATGATTGATTGATTGATTGATTGATTGATTGATTGATTGATTGATTGACCCCTCTAGCTGCCACCTTATCATGATGGGGGAGTTTGCGTACCCGGATGATACTAGGAGCTATGTTGCCGGGGGCTTTGTGCCCCTTGTAGGGTCTCCAAAGGCAAACAGGTCCTAGGTGACGGGTCAGACTAAGGGCAGTTCAGAAGCTCCCATGACCAGTAAAAAAAAATCAAGGACTGAGATGTCGCCCGGGATGGTGGAGCCAGGGCCCCACCCTGCAGCCAGGCCTGGGGTTGGGGCTCGCACACAAGCGACTGGTGGTTGGGCCTTAGCCCATGGGGCCCGGCCGGGCTAGGCCCGAACGAGCAACATGGGCACGCCCTCCTGTGGGTTCATCACCTGCAGAGGGGGCCATGGAGGTCGGGTGCAGAGAGGATTGGGTGGTGGTCGAGGGCGGGTGGCCCGGCGGCCCGGTCCGTGCTCACAGTCCCTGGCTGCTGGGACATGGAATGTCACTTCGCTGGGGGGGGGGGAAGGAGCCTGAGCTTGTGCGGGAGGTTGAGAGATACCGACTAGAGATAGTCAGGCTCACCTCCACACACAGCTTGGGCAGTATCGCACACCACCACCATTCACTTTCAGATTTGATTACTGTGCATAATGGCGCAGGGCACACTGAGTATGTACTAATAGTATGTATTAGTATGTAAACCTTCTCTAACATTTAAAATTAATCTTTTATTCTTCTCATTTGTCCGAGTCCGTGGAGTGGTGTGTTTCAGCAGCAGGACTGGTTTCCACCGGCGCGGCTCCACCGAGGCCCGAGGCGCCAGCGCACATCCACCGGCGCGGCTCCACCTGAAGCCCAAGGCATCAGCGCAGTTCCACCGGCGCGGCTTTACCGAGGCCCGAGGCATCAGCACAGTTCCACCGGCGCGGCTTTACCGAGGCCCGAGGCGCCAGCGCACATCCACCGGCGCGGCTCCACCTCAAGCCCGAGGCGTCAGCGCACATCCACCGGCGCAGCTCCACCTGAAGCCCGAGGCGTCAGCGCACATCCACCGGCGCGGCTTTACCGAGGCCCGAGGCGCCAGCGTGGAGTTATCTGACCATGGGTCCGAAGAAGGCACTGACGGCGGAGGAGGGAGACGATATCAAAAAGTCCCTGGACTTTCTGTCTGAGGAAATCTCTGTTGTTAAAATGCAGCAGAAATCCATTATGGAGCTGGTGGAAGAAGTGAAGGCTCTCCGGATCCAGAATGCCGAGAAAGACCGGCGTCTGGTGTACCTGGAGAACCGTGTTGCGGAGTTGGAACAGTATACAAGGATGAATGACGTTATTATTACAGGAATTCATATTAAACCTCGATCCTACGCACGGGCGGTGTCAGAAGACAGCGGAGGGGAGGCCAGTGAGCAGGAGGCCAGCTCAGTGGAACAACAGATGGCTGACTTCCTGCAATCTACAGGTATTCAAATGGACTGTAATAACATTGAAGCGTGCCACCCCCTGCCCAGGAGAGAGGATGGAGACAAGCGAGCAGTTATAATGAGGTTTGTCAACAGAAAACATAAAATGGCATTGTTAAAACAGGGACGGAAACTTAAAGGAACAAACGTATTCATCAATGAACATCTGACCAAAAGAAACGCAGACATCGCCAGGAAAGCTCGTTTCTTAACAAAGCAGGGAAAAATTCAACAGACATGGACATCCAACTGCAAAACATTTATCAAATTGAATGGAACACCAGAACAAGCAAAGGTTATGGTAATCAGGAACATCGAGGATCTGGACAAATACGACCAATAAGGTATGAGGACACAAACACATCACAACACCATGACACAGACCAGAGGAACCTATTCATCTACTACATCATCTACATCTGGAGACAAGAAGGATATAACTCAAAGGATTGCTGATCATGGAAAAGTACATTTAAATACACAGACCACAATGTACTGGACTTGCAGCACGATATAGACCCAGACAATAATTTCTTCTCAAATATCAATGACAGTTGTTGCTATTATACAGATGAACAGTTTAATCGGATCATTAAAACGGATAACAAATTATCAATAATCCATTTCAACAGCAGAAGTCTATATGCAAACTTTAACAACATTAAAGAATATTTAAGTCAATTTAAAAAAATATTTAACATAATTGCTATATCAGAAACATGGATCAATGAAGATAAAGGAATGGATTTTGAACTGGATGGATATGAATTTAATTGTGTAAACAGAAAGAATAAGAGTGGAGGAGGAGTGGCTGTGTATGTGGATAAGAACATGGATTATAAAATAGTAGACAATATGACAACTGTGATTGATAACTTATTAGAATGTATAACTATTGAAATATGTGAAGAAAAAAGCAAAAATGTATTAGTCAGCTGTATATATAGAGCACCAGGATCTAGTATTGAAACATTCACTGACTGCATGGGAAAAATGTTCTCAAAAACTAATCAAAAAACTGTGTTCATTTGTGGTGACTTAAATATTGATCTGCTCAATCCAAATAAGCATAAAATAACAGATGAATTTATCAGTATAATGTACAGTATGAGTTTATATCCAAAAATCACCAGGCCAAGCAGAATTACATCCCATAGTGCTACCTTAATTGATAATATATTCAGCAATGATATTGAGAATAACACTGAGTGGATTATTAATCAATGACATTAGTGATCATCTACCAGTTTTCATCGTTTATAATAGAAACCATCGGCAGAATCAGCCAGAGGAGAAAATAAAATACAGGCGAGTGCGGACAGAGGAAAACATGAACACACTAAAGAAGGATTTACAGGAGCAAAACTGGGAAAAGGTATACAGTGAAAGTGATGTTGATAGTGCATATGAAACTTTTTACAAATATTTACATCATTATATGATTAAAAATTGTCCAATTAAACAAGACTACAGAAAACAAAAAATCCAAGATCGACCATGGATGACGAAAGGGTTACGAAATGCATGTAATAAGAAAAATACACTGTATAGAGAATTCATAAAACTAAAGACTAAAGAGGCAGAAAATAGATATAAGAAATACAAAAATAGATTAACTAATATTATACGGGTATGTAGGAAGGAATATTATAGTAACATATTATATAATAACAAAAACAATATTAAAGGAATATGGGATATATTAAATAGCATTATCAAAAATGGTAATAAAAAAACAGAGTTACCCTCAGTATTTCATTGATAATAATGTCAAGAAGGAAAATAAGGATGAGGTAGTCAACGGTTTTAATAATTTTTTTGTAAATATTGGACCAAGCTTGGCAGAAAAAATTCCCAATTCCCAACCTGAGGATTGGGATAATAATCTCATAGAAAGAAATCCCTGTTCAATGTTCCTCACAGCAGTGGATGGAAAAGAAATTATAGACATTGTGAATAATTGTAAATATAAAACATCTACCGATTTAAATGAAATTGATATGGTGGTGGTAAAACGGGTCATTGAATGGATTGTAGAACCATTAACATACATCTGTAACTTATCATTTCAAACCGGTAAATTTCCCAATCAAATGAAGATAGCTAAGGTTGTGCCGCTGTATAAGACTGGGGATAGACACCACTTCACAAATTATAGACCTGTTTCTTTGCTTCCACAATTTTCCAAATTATTAGAAAAGTTATTCAATAATAGATTAGACAAATTCATAAATAAACATAAATTACTTACTGATAGTCAATATGGATTCAGAGCACATAGTTCAACATCACTTGCATTAATAGAATCAGTTGAGGAGATTACAAACGCCATAGACCACAAATTACATTCAGTTGGAATATTTATAGACCTTAAAAAGGCTTTTGATACAATCAATCATGACATATTAATCAGTAAACTTGAACAGTATGGGATTAGGGGGTTGGTGTTGCACTGGGTGAGAAGCTACTTAAGTAACAGAAAACAGTTTGTGAAGTTGGGGGAATATACATCATCATGCTTGGACAATGCTTGTGGCGTCCCACAGGGGTCAGTATTGGGTCCAGAACAGTTTCTAATTTATATAAATGATATTGTCAATGTTTCCAAAATATTAAAATTAGTATTATTTGCAGATGACACAAGCATTTTTGTTCAGGGGGGGATTTGCAGGAGTTACTCAGGAGGATCAGTATAGAAATGGGAAAACTGAAAATATGGTTTGACAGAAACAAATTATCATTAAACTTAAGTAAAACAAAATACATGTTATTTGGCTATTGTAATACAGACATACAGGTTCAGTTACAAGTCGAGGGGGTAGATATTGAAAGGGTACATGAAAATACGTTTCTGGGGGTGATAATAGATGATAAGATAAACTGGAAGACTCATATAAAACATATACAAAGTAAACTGTCAAGAAGCATTTCAGTTGTAAACAAAGCGAAACATATTCTGGACCACAACTCACTCTGCATTCTTTACTGCTCACGGGTTTTACCATATTTACAGTACTGTGCAGAGGTATGGGGTAATACTTATAAAGGTACAACACAATCACTATCAGTAATGCAGAAAAGAGCTATAAGAATTATTCATAATACTGGCTATAGACATCATTCAAATCCACTATTTTTACAATCTAAATTCTTAAAATTCACAGACTTGGTTCATTTTCAAACAGTACAAATCGTGTATAAAGCAATAAACAATTTATTTCCAGCAAATATTAAAAATATGTTTTTTAACAGATCAGGGGATTGCAATCTGAGGGGGAAATTTAATTTAAAGCATCAGTGGGCATGAACAACATTAAAAGGTTTCTGTATTTCTGTCTGTGGGGTGAGGATGTGGAACAGATTGGGAGTGGGGCTCAAACAATGTCCAAGCATGAACCAGTTCAAACAGCGGTACAAAAATATGGTTTTTTTCTAGGTATAGGGAGGAGGAAGGGTAATGAGGGTTAGGGTGTTTTTATTTTTTGCTTCGGCTTGTAAATATATAGTATTTTGTATGTACGTAGGTATGTGTAGGTGTATATTTATGTTTGTGTATATATGTGTGTGTGTATATATATATATATATATATATATATATGCTGGGAAGGGAGGAAGCCGGTCAGACCTGGCAGGCCCAAACGTATCGTGAGGGTCTGCTGGGAATGACTGGCGGAACCCTCTGTCAGCGAGGTCTTCAACTCCCACCTCCAGGAGAACTTCTCCCAGATCCCGGGGGAGGTTGGAGACATGGAGTCCGAGTGGACCATGTCCTCCACCTCCACTGTCAATGCGGCGGCTCGTAGCTGTGGTTGCAAGGTCTCTGGTGCCTGTCGCGGTGGCAATCCCCGAACCCAGTGGTGGACGTCGGAAGTAAGGGATGCCGTCAAGCTGAAGAAGGAGTCCTACTTGTCCTTGTTGGTAGGTTGGACCCCGGAGGCAGCTGACGGGTACCGGCAGGCCAAGCGTGCTGCAGCCCGTGAAGTCACAGAGGCAAAAACTCGGGTATGGGAGGAGTTCGGGGAGACCATGGAGGAGGACTATCGGTCGGCCTCGAAGAAATTCTGGCAAACCGTCCGACGCCTCAGGAGACGGAAGCAGCTCTCCACCAGCACTGTCTACGGTGCGGGTGGGGAGCTGTTGACCCTGACTGGGGATGTTGTTGGGCAGTGGAAGGAATGCTTCAAGGATCGACTCAATCCCATCGTCACGTCTTCCAAAGAGGAAGCAGAGACTGGGGACTCAGAGGCAGACTCATTCATTACCCAGGCCGAAGTCACTGAGGTGGTTAGAAAGCTCCTCGGTGGCAGGGCTCCTGGGGTGAATGAAATCCGTCCTGAGTACCTTAAGTCTCTGGATGTTGTGGGACTCTCTTGGCTGACACGCCTCTTCAACATCGCGTGGCGGTCGGGGACAGTGCCTCTGGATTGGCAGACCGGGGTGGTGGTCCCTCTGTTTAAGAGGGGGGACCAGGTGTGTTCTAACTACAGGGGGATCACACTCCTCAGCCTCCCCAGTAAGGTCTATTCCAGAGTACTGGAGAGGAGAATTCCACCGATAGTCGAACCTCGGATTCAGGAGGAGCAGTGTGGTTTTCGTCCTGGTCACGGCACACTGGACCAGCTCTACATGCTCCATTGGGTGCTCGAGGGTTCATGGGAGTTCGCCCAACCAGTCCACATGTGCTTTGTGGATCTGGATAAGGAGTTACGGGGTCCGGGGTCCTTTGCTAAGGGCTGTCCGGTCCCTGTACGACCGCAGCAGGAGCTTGGTTCGCATTGCCGGTAGTAAGTCAAACCTGTTTCCAGTGCACGTTGGCCTCTGCCAGGGCTGCCCTTTTCCACCGGTTCTGTTCATTATCTTTATGGACAGAATTTCTAGGCGCAGCCAGGGTGTAGAGGGGGTCTGGTTTGGGAACCACAGAATCTCGTCTCTGCTGTTTGCGGATGATGTGGTTCTGTTGGCTTCGTCAAATCAGGACCTTCGCCCACAGGCTGCTACCTCTGAGCAGCTAACTCAGGATACCGGACCTGCCCTGATTAAGTCTGGTCTGGACGAGGACGCCCTGAAGTATGAGCTGTTGTCTTCCTTAAAAGAAGATATTGCAGATATAATAAAGAAAGAACTGCAAGAGGTTCTTGGAGACGCACTATCTCCAATTAAAATTGAGTTACAAGCTGTGAAAACACAGCTAGCAAACGACAGCTTTGCTACAGATGCTAAATTGGCTAAGCTAACTAGCGCTGTAGGTGAGATGGAGGGGGCGCTTACAGGATACACAGATGACATGGTTGAAATGAAAGCTACCCTAGAACGGCTCACTGCTACTGTTACTGCATAGGAAAATAAATGCAAGGACCTAGAGTCAAGATCCCGCCGTCAAAATATTAGGATTATTGGTGTGGCAGAGGGTCCCGATACTTGTTCTCCCACGGCCGTGGCTACGCTGCTAAAGGATGCATTCTCTCTGGACAAAGCGCTGCTCGTGGATGGGTCTCATCGTACTCTTCAGCCCAAGCCCAAACCTGGGGAACGACCGCGTGCTATCGTGTGCAGACTCCATTATTACAAGGACTGTCAGGATATTTTACGACGTGCGAGAGAGTTACAACGGATCAAAGTCGGAGACATGACTATATCGGTCTTTCCGGACCACACGGCTAAAGTCGCTCGAGTTCGGGCTGCTTTTAATGATGTCAAGCGGCAACTTCGAGGGATCGAAGGGGTCAGGTACGGTCTTTTTTACCCAGCACGGCTCTGGATTACGTATAAGGGGGTTGAGAAGGACTTTACTTCTTCTGAGGATGCTAAAAAATATGTCCAAAGCTTGATCTCTGGCTGAATTGAACTTATTTTTTTTCTCAGCTCCAGTTATGTCTAGGTTGATGTTGTTTGGATTTTTGGTTTAAATGCACCACTTGGTCAGTAAAGTTGGTTGTATTGTAATATATATGAGTATTGTTTAATTGACATTTATAGCATATGTTTATGTTATTTCTTTAGGTATTTTATGTTTATTATCTTCATCATTATTATGATTATTATTATAAAAAAGAAAAGGACAAAAAATTTTAATTTGTTTATTTTATTTTATTAAATAATTTTATCAAATAATTTATTTATTATTTATTTATTTATTTATTTGAATTTTTTAATTTAATTTTTTAATATCTACATTTTATTAATTTTTATTTATTTTTTTTTTTCTATTGGGTGTCTGGTTAGGTAGTAAAACAAGTATTTGTTAATTAATGCACCCATTTTTGACTCTGATTGGGCAGGTGTTATTCCCCCTTTTTTTTTTTTACTTATGCTTCTGTTTGCGCTGTTTTTTCTGCGTGATGTTTTCTTCTTGCTGTGGGCTTCTTTTTTGCCCAGCTTAACACTGCTGTCTCCACTGTTCTGTGTTTATTGGAGACTTTGGGTGTTGTTTGGTTTTGGTGTGTTTGGTTCTAGGGGGGAGGGAAGTTCTTGCTCAGCTTTGTATGGTTTTATTTTCTTTTTGTACTTGAATGGATAGTACTATGTACTCTAATGTAGCAGTGCCAGGCGGACTTCAATTTGTTAGCTGGAACATTAAGGATATGGGTCACCCAGTCAAACGTTCAAAGGTGTTTACTCATTTGAAGCGATTAAAATCTTCTGTAGTGTTTTTGCAGGAGACTCACCTGCAGATTAAAGATCACAACAGATTACGGTGTTCCTGGGTAAGTCAGGTTTTTCATTCGGACTTTAATTCCAAATCAAGAGGGGTTGCAATCCTGATTAATAAAGCTTTTCAGTTTTCACCCACAGAGATAATTGCTGATAAATATGGTAGATATGTGATAGTTGCAGGTATATTGAAGCAAAAAAAGGTTCTTTTGGTCAATTTATATGCCCCTAATGTTGATGATGGTGAATTTGCTAATAGATTGTTGAGCAGTCTACCTTTCTTGAATTCTCATTTGTTAATTATTGGGGGTGATTTCAATTGTGTTTTTAATCCAGCGTTAGATCGTTCTAATCCGCGTAATTTTAACACATCTTCAATGGCTCAAGCCTTTTCCGATTTTATGTCCAGGAATGGCCTTGTCGACCCTTGGAGAGCCCGAAGTAAAAAAAAAAGTATTCTTTTTTTTCAAAGGTGCATCATTCTTATTCCAGAATTAATTATTTTTTCATTGATTAGGCCCTCAATTCAAGCATTTTATCTACTGATTATTTGAGTATCATAATATCTGACCACGGGCCCTTGTTATTAGACATCCAATTGGCATCTTACACACCTAGCAGTCCTCCATGGCACTTCAATACACTGTTGTTAGCAGACACAGATTTTTGTGACTTTATTTCAAATTTGATTGATGAGTTTTTATTATTTAATAGGAGTGATTCTGTTTCATGTTCATTACTTTGGGAGACACTTAAATCTTATTTGAGAGGGCAAATCATTTATTACACCGTACTGTCCAACAAAAGACATAACTCTAGGCTTGGGAAACTTGCTGCTGCGATTTCTGATTTAGATAAAAAAATATGCCATTAGTCCTTCAATCAATCAATCAACTTTTTTTTTTATATAGCGCCAAATCACAACAAACAGTTGCCCCAAGGCGCTCTATATTGTAAGGCAAGGCCATACAATAATTATGAAAAACCCCAACGGTCAAAACGACCCCCTATGAGCAAGCACTTGGCTACAGTGGGAAGGAAAAACTCCCTTTTAACAGGAAGAAACCTCCAGCAGAACCAGGCTCAGGGAGGGGCAGTCTTCTGCTGAGACTGGTTGGGGCTGAGGGAAAGAACCAGGAAAAAGACATGCCGAGAAGGGGGGCAGAGATCGATCACTAATGATTAAATGCAGAGTGATGCATACGGAGCAAAAAGAGAAAGAAACAGTGCATCATGGGAACCCCCCCACAGTCTACGTCTAAAGCAGCATAACCAAGGGATGGTCCAGGGTCCCTGATCCAGCCCTAACTATAAGCCTTAGCGAAAAGGAAAGTTTTAAGCCTAATCTTAAAAGTAGAGAGGGTATCTGTCTCCCTGATCTGAATTGGGAGCTGGTTCCACAGGAGAGGAGCCTGAAAGCTGAAGGCTCTGCCTCCCATTCTACTCTTACAAACCCTAGGAACTACAAGTAAGCCTGCAGTCTGAGAGCGAAGCGCTCTAATGGGGTAATATGGTACTACGAGGTCCCTAAGATAAGATGGGACCTGATTATTCAAAACCTTATAAGTAAGAAGAAGAATTTTAAATTCTATTCTAGAATTAACAGGAAGCCAATGAAGAGAGGCCAACACGGGTGAGATATGCTCTCTCCTGCTAGTCCCGTCAGTACTCTAGCTGCAGCATTCTGAACCAACTGAAGGCTTTTTAGGGAACTTTTAGGACAACCTGATAATAATGAATTACAATAGTCCAGCCTAGAGGAAATAAATGCATGAATTAGTTTTTCAGCATCACTCTGAGACAAGACCTTTCTGATTTTAGAGATATTGCGTAAATGCAAAAAGGCAGTCCTACATATTTGTTTAATATGCGCTTTGAATGACATATCCTGATCAAAAATGACTCCAAGATTTCTCACAGTATTACTAGAGATCAGGGAAATGCCATCCAGAGTAAAGATCTGGTTAGACACCATGCTTCTAAGATTTGTGGGGCCAAGTACAATAACTTCAGTTTTATCTGAGTTTAAAAGCAGGAAATTAGAGGTCATCCATGTCTTTATGTCTGTAAGACAATCCTGCAGTTTAGCTAATTGGTGTGTATCCTCTGGCTTCATGGATAGATAAAGCTGGGTATCATCTGCGTAACAATGAAAATTTAAGCAATACCGTCTAATAATACTGCCTAAGGGAAGCATGTATAAAGTGAATAAAATTGGTCCTAGCACAGAACCTTGTGGAACTCCATAATTAACTTTAGTCTGTGAAGAAGATTCCCCATTTACATGAACAAACTGTAATCTATTAGACAAATATGATTCAAACCACCGCAGCGCAGTGCCTTTAATACCTATGACATGCTCTAATCTCTGTAATAAAATTTTATGGTCAACAGTATCAAAAGCAGCACTGAGGTCTAACAGAACAAGCACAGAGATAAGTCCACTGTCCGAAGCCATAAGAAGATCATTTGTAATCTTCACTAATGCTGTTTCTGTACTATGATGAATTCTAAAACCTGACTGAAACTCTTCAAATAGACCATTCCTCTGCAGGTGATCAGTTAGCTGTTTTACAACTACCCTCTCAAGAATCTTTGAGAGAAAAGGAAGGTTGGAGATTGGCCTATAATTAGCTAAGATAGCTGGGTCAAGTGATGGCTTTTTAAGTAATGGTTTAATTACTGCCACCTTAAAAGCCTGTGGTACATAACCAACTAACAAAGATAGATTGATCATATTTAAGATTGAAGCATTAAATAATGGTAGGACTTCCTTGAGCAGCCTGGCAGGAATGGGGTCTAATAAACATGTTGATGGTTTGGATGAAGTAACTAATGAAAATAACTCAGACAGAACAATCGGAGAGAAAGAGTCTAACCAAATACCGGCATCACTGAAAGCAGCCAAAGATAACGATACATCTTTGGGATGGTTCTGAGTAATTTTTTCTCTAATAGTCAAAATTTTGTTAGCAAAGAAAGTCATGAAGTCATTACTAGTTAAAGTTAATGGAATACTCAGCTCAATAGAGCTCTGACTCTTTGTCAGCCTGGCTACAGTGCTGAAAAGAAACCTGGGGTTGTTCTTATTTTCTTCAATTAGTGATGAGTAGAAAGATGTCCTAGCTTTACGGAGGGCTTTTTTATAGAGCAACAAACTCTTTTTCCAGGCTAAGTGAAGATCTTCTAAATTAGTGAGACGCCATTTCCTCTCCAACTTACGGGTTATCTGCTTTAAGCTACGAGTTTGTGAGTTATACCACGGAGTCAGACACTTCTGATTTAAAGCTCTCTTTTTCAGAGGAGCTACAGCATCCAAAGTTGTCTTCAATGAGGATGTAAAACTATTGACGAGATACTCTAACTCCCTTACAGAGTTTAGGTAGCTACTCTGCTCTGTCCTTCACCAGAATTGTTTAAGCAGCGTATGAATATTCAATCAGAATTTGACCTACTTTCAACTAAGGAAGCTGAGTGGTTGTTATTGCATAGTTGAGGTTCGTATTATGAATATGGAGATAAAGCAAGTCGTCTATTGGCGCATCAGCTTCGCCGGCAGGCCAGTTCTCATTTTATATCCGGTATTAAAAATTCCCAAGGTGTGTACACGTCTGACCCTATTGAAATTAATGCAATTTTTAAATCATTCTATTCGTCTTTATATAAGCGCCTTGGGGAAACTGTTTGTTGTGATTTGGCGCTATATAAAAAAATTGATTGATTGATTGATATACATCAGAATTTCCTACAGATGCTAATAAAATTGACACATTTTGTTGAAGACCTATCTAATCCTGTCCTTGACAGGGCTATTGCGACAGACATGGACTCTTCTTTTACTATTGAGGAAGTGATAAATTCTATAAAAGCAATGCAGCTGAATAAGGCCCCTGGCCCGGATGGGTTTCCTATTGATTTTTATAAAAAGTTTATTGACAAATTGGAGCCTTTACTTTTGGCTATGTTTAATGACTCATTTGAACGCAGCTCTCTACTTTTAACTTTGACACAAGCTTCAATAGCATTAATCCATAAGAAAGATAAAGATCCAACTCTTTGTGGCTCATACAGACCATTGTCGCTGTTGAATGCAGACGTGAAGGTATTAACTAAGATGACTGCTTTAAGATTGGAAAATGCGCTTCCTCTATTAATATCAGAAGAGCAAAATGGTTTTATTAAAGGGCGTCAATTATTCTTTAACACTCGTACTCTTTTCAATATAATTTACTCCAAGCAGTCCTCTGATTCACCCGAAATTGTAGTAGCTTTGGATGCCGAAAAGGCATTCGACAGGGTGGAATGGGAGTACTTGTTTAGGATTATGAAGAAATTTGGATTTGGTGATAAATTACTTTCCTGGATTCGTCTTCTCTATACATCCCCCAAAGCTAGTGTTCACACTAATGATATTTTTTCAGATTTTTTTTCTCTAGGGCGAGGTACACGCCAAGGATGTCCATTATCACCCTTACTCTTTGCCCTGGTGATTGAACCTTTGTCTATTGCATTGTGGTCGGCTTCAACGTTTAGAGGGGTTTATCGCTATGGGGTTGAATACACATTATCTCTCTATGCAGATGATTTATTGTTATATGTTTCAGACCCTGTCAATTCTATACCGTCCATCTTAAGTATTTTAGATAATTTTAGTTCATTTTCGGGGTATAAATTAAATTTGGACAAAAGCGAGTGCTTTCCTATAAATATTTCTGATTGCGATCTCAAAGATTTGGATATTCCTTTTAAACTTAGTACAGCTGGTTTTAAGTATCTTGGTATAAATGTTACTCGTTCTTTATCTAGTCTAGCTTCTGCAAATTTTTCTCCTCTCATTTCTAAAATAACTTCTGATATCCACCAGTGGCGTAATCTCCCCCTTTCCCTCTTGGGTAGGATTAATGTTGTCAAAATGAACATGTTACCAAAATTGCTCTTTTTATTTCAGTCTATCCCACTTTTTTTGCCAAAACATTTGTTTGATTCCCTGGATAAGTTAATTAGTGGCTTTATTTGGGGGGGGTAAACCACCTAGAGTTCGTAAAACGTTGCTGCAAAGATGTAAACTTAGTGGAGGTCTTGCGCTGCCCGATTTTCAATCATACTATTGGGCAGCTCATATACAAAAAATCTGTTACTGGTTAAAATCTTTTAGTTCCCCTTGGTGCAGAATGGAATTATCATCTTGTACAGGTTCGTCAATATCTGCTTTAATATATACTTCTCTGCCAACAAAACCTTCCTCATATACTACTAATCAAGTTGTGCTTAATACTCTTAGGATCTGGTTTCAGTTTAGACGTCGCTTTCAATTTTTGTCTGCTTCTACACTATCCCCTCTAATTAGCAATCATTTGTTTCCTCCATCCATATCAGACCCATCATTTCAAATTTGGCACAATAGAGGAATCAAACAAATAAGAAATTTATATGTGTCGGGGGTATTTGATAGTTTTGCAAACCTATCCTCTAAGTATAATTTACCTGGAACCCATTTGTTTCGTTATTTACAAATTCGACACTTCCCCTCTCAGTGCTTTCCACATTTCCCTTCCATACCCCCTGCACTACCCTGGGATGACATGCTCTCCTATAACCCTCACTAAAAAGGCCTGATATCGAAGCTTTATCATTTTATTTTAAGTTTAGGGTATGAGTCGACTGTGGGAATTAAAAATGCTTGGGGTGAAGAGCTGGGGGTGCCGATGAGTGAAGAGCACTGGGAGGGCGCTGTGGGCAAAATACGAACCTCTTCCTCATGTGCACGTCTTAGCCTGATCCACTTTAAAGCATTTTTCTAAATCTAGACTCTCTAAAATATTTCCAGAAATCAGTGATATATGTGATAAATGCAAAGGATCCCCATGTCATCTTAGTCACATGTTTTTTTCTTGTCCTAAGTTATATGATTTTTGATCTCAATACTGTTTAATTATGTCTTCTGTCCTTGGGGTTAAACTGCAACCATCATCATTTATTGCAATATTCGGCATCCCCGGCCCTTCAGTATCATTAAATACAATTCAACAGGATATAATTTCATTTTCATCTTTAATTGCACGACGCATACTGTTATTACATTGGAAATCTGACAAATGCCCCTCAATTCATGGGTGGCTTAAAGATATGATGTTTTTCCTTAAACTGGAGAAAATTAAATACACTTTATGTGGACGTACACAAACATTTTACCAGAAGTGGCAAGGTTTTATTTCCTATTTTTTAAATTTGGAGGTTTTACCGGATTGAGTGTGCCTGGCACTGCCGTCGCCTTTTACATATTTTAGGTATCTATATCTGTTTTTGGTTTACCAATTTGACTAAGCTGAGTGGGGAGGGTGGTGTTTTTCTTTTGTGGGGGGGGGGCCTGTGTAAATTGTCACTTTGTGTATTTTTTGTACCTTAAGTATACTGTATGTGTTAATGACTCTTGATTATGTTTATATGTGAGCTATGTGTATACTTTGGTGTTTTGTTTTGGACTGGCTTTAATAAAAAAATAAATAAAAAAAAAAAACTCAGGACCTTCAGCGTGCACTGGGGTGATTTGCAGCTGAGTATGAAGGGTCCGGGATGAGTGTCAGCACCTCCAAATCCGAGGCCATGGTTCTCGACTGGAAAAAGGTGCTTTGCCCTCTACAGGTCGGTGGAGTGTCCTTGCCTCAAGTGGAGGAGTTTAAGTATCTCGGGGTCTTGTTCACAAGTGAGGGACGGATGGAGTGTGAGATCGATAGACAGATCGGTGCAGCGTCTGCAGTCATGCGGTCACTGTATCGGACCGCCGTGGTGAAGAGAGAGCTGAGTAGGGGGGCAAAGCTCTCGATTTACCGATTGATCTACGTTCCGACTCTCACCTATGGTCATGAGATTTGGTTCATGAGTTTCCTCATGAGATGAGTTTCCTCCACAGGGTGGCTGGGCGCTCCCTTAGCGATAGGGTGAGGAGCTCACTCACTCGGGAGGAGCTCGGAGTCGAGCCGCTGCTCCTCCAAGTCGAAAGAGCCAGTTGAGGTGACTCGGGCATCTTTTTCGGATGCCCCCTGGACGCCTCGCTGGAGAGATGTTCCTGGCACATCCCATCGGGAGGAGGCCCCGGGAAAGACCCAGGACACGATGGAAGGACTACGTCTCTCGGCTGGCTTGGGAATGCCTTGGGGTTCCCCTGGAGTAGCTGGATCGGGAGGTCTGGGCGGCTTTGCTTGAGCTGCTGCCTCCGCGACCTGACTCCGGATAAAGCAGAAGAAAATGGATGGATGGATGGATATTTAGTACTACTTTTTATTCCTTATTTTGTCTTTTATTTGTTTTATTGCCTGTTGCAATTTTATTGTTATCTTTAATTTATTTATTTATAATTGGGGGTAACTTGGTGCCCATTTTTTAATTATTTACAGCACTTTGGTCAGCTGCTGTCGTTTTAAATGTACTTTAGAAATAAAAGTTGAAGTTGTAGAGGCATTCGTAAGAAGCCAGAGTTTGGACCAGCTAAAGAAGAGAACATACGGGACAGAACTGTCAGAGGTTTACTAGACTGGGATGTGTTTCAAAAGCTGCAATTGGAACTAGACCTGACACTTGAAAAATCTATTCAGATCACAAAACAAGATTAACAAATTTACCCCTTAACGCCTGAATTTATATAGCTGTATATAAAAAAATGTTGGAGGATGGATAAAGATGATTGAATATATCTGAGCAGTAAACTGATCAGTCTGTGTGAAAGCCGCGGATTGACTCCCCATGTACGATTATTTCAACCAGCTGCAGCTAATCCATAACATGAATTCTACCTTCCAGAACAGCTCTTATATAACCATCTGAATCATCTACCTGTTGCCACATGTATAGAAGGGCTGGACTGTGATTCCTACACTCATATTGTTATATTTAATAAAAATAATAATAATAAGCGCACGCAGGAGGTGATGGCTGCTGCTACGTTCAAGTACCATCGGAAATTATAATACTTTTTTGTTGTTTCAAATTTAGCTGTTGCTTGGGGCAGGAGCGTGGTTTTTATTTTATTTTCGGTAAAATAATTCATTGTATCCACACAAAAGATTAATTCTGGCCTATATAAGGTGCCTGAGCCCAGTGAAGCTGACCCCTCACCCAGGGAAGAAAAAAAAAAAAAAAAAAAAAAAAAAAAAAATCCAAGCAAATAGGCTGATCTTGCTCTGTAATTTTCAACGGTACATGAACGCAGCGGCAGCACCCAAGTCGAACTAAATGCTAACATTACAAAAACTACCGTAATTTCCGGACTATTAGCCGCTACTTTTTTCACACACTTTGAACACTGCGACTTTTAGAATGATGTGGCTAATTTATGGATTTTTAAAGGCTGTTTCATAAGTCCAAATATGTCAATTGATGCAGTCAACTGATTTCCTGAAAGCTGCGCTCCTCATGCGTGTAAATTCACACACAGTGTAAATATAAGGTCTTACGTGTTTGTTTTAGTGAATAAAAGTCCCTCTCCGGCGCTAGAGTTGCGCTGTCAGTGGAGCGGAGCCTTCTCCCCCCACCCTTCCACACCGGTTCTCTTGGCGCAACAAGTCAAAAAAAGTCACAGCGCCTCATTAACGTCTCATTTACCACAGACTCCATCCAATCCAGGCTGCACGCGATGAAAGTTAGAAAAAGTTAAAATTACTCAGTGTCCATGTGGAGCAGAGAAGCTGCACAACACCATGCGCGCACTGTATGACATGCGTGTCAATATTTGCATGAAACACTTCAGAGAAAAAAAGCATTTACGGTACATATTTAATTAAAAGTTAAAAAAGCTTTCTGTCTGACATCTTTCTGTATAAATATCTCATGTTACAATGTGGAGACCCACAGCTTATAGACAAGTGCAACCTATTTATATACAATTTATTCTTTCTTTTTGAAATTGGTGGGTGCGGCTAATATTCAGGTATGCTCTATAGTCCGATAATTATGGTATGCAAACGATAAGAAACAGTCAAGAACATCAGCAAAATGAAATACGGACGAATTGAGGTTTTTGGCGGCATTCATTTGAATTTTTCAACAGTTTAAAAATCCTGACGAAGCGCCAGCTGCAGGAACGAAGCTGTGCAAAGGTTAAACAATGCCAACGAAAGCCATCGAAAGTTCAGATTTCTTGTTTTGTTTGGGCTTAGTTGCCCTTCGTTAAGTGCTGTGTGCCCGGGCCTTAAGAGACTCACACAGTTGGTCTCGCAAGGCATCAGCAGTAAACCTGAGCCGCTGTGAACTGCTGAACAGAAAACAGAGCTGAGTCAGGAGGCAAACCCCTCAATCATCCAAGCAATGTATGTTTCACACATCACCAGTCAAACCTGGCCTGGAAATACCGTGGAGTCCACCAGGAGGAGCTGGAGGATGCAGCAAGAGTAGGACCTCTGAGCTACTTTAGCCTGTTAACACTGCAGCCTGGTACACGATGAACAGTGAGGAATGAATGGAAGGAATATACTCATCCTGATGAGGATTCTGACCTTTGATCTCCATCCAAGTCCTTTAATATGAGCCATCTTCCAGCACATATTACATACAGAACACACCGAAGCTTCAGAGTTCAAGTAAACCTAATGGAACAGGGGGCCATTCAATTAAAACAGCTTGATCCTGATGCTCTTTCCAAATTTTCATGTAGTACTTGGCATGGAGATCTACAGCGGACCTGCCAAGTGCTGCAGTCATTAGTAAAACTGGCACGAGTGGAATGAGAACAGGCGGCATTGTGTGTTGGGGATAGACAATCAACATTCTTATCATGACTCACACGCTACGCTCCACCAGAGCCTCGCTCCCTCCAGATTTAAGCTAAAATACTCTCCTGATTGTCACCACACACAAACTTTCTTTTGCATAATAACAGTCTCGGCAGAATCATGGTGATACTGGAACCATCATTTTAAAGATCACTCTGAACACATTTGAGTTCCACTTTCATTCTCTTTGATTAAACATAGTCCACCAACACGTGCACACAGCCAGTGTGTCAGTCTGATCCCGTCAAGTGTCAAGAGCTGAGCAGGGTGCGTCCTTGTTAGTACTCAGATAGAAGACCTCTTAGGAAGACCAGGAGCTGTGCCCATTTCTCTTGTTAAACTGGAGTTATGCATCCGGTGTAAAAAAACAAAGCGGATTTGTGTTGGATCCACTGTGGCGACCCTGAAGAAACTGGGCACATCTAAAGCACAAACAACAACATTAACACGTGCACATTAAAAGAACACTCATCAAGGGTTGCCACTGACCATCATTTCTCTATTGAATAATCTATCATCCAGTTTTAAATGATTCATCAATTAAATGCAAAAGGTAGATGAAACTGATTTTGCACAATAAGACTCCTTGAATAAGACTACAGTAAAACTCGCATATAATGGTTCAGGTGGACCAGCAAATTTTGCCCATTATAATCGAAATCCGCTATATGTATAAAATGGAAAAAATCTGTTATACGTTTAAAACTGAGAATGACCGGGTCAAAACTTCTCACCTATCTTTTTTCCATGTCCGCTGTGGAGTGGTACCTTAAAATCCTAAAGTCTGATTTATGCTTCTCCAGCTCTGTAACTCTGTGGCCATGCACTGACACTGACGTGCACATGACCCTTTTATAGCTCGCCGTCACATCTTAATGCAATTTACCACAGGAACAGTGGCTTTTTCTGGATTAATTTCAATCAACCTCCAAACCAACGGTATGCATAATTTCCCTCCATGAATTGTGGGTCATTTGAGCATCTTTTTCTGACTCTGTGTTGTAAAGTTAGTCATATTTGTGGACTTTTCTGCCAAACGTATCTGATGCATGAACGAAATGTAATCGGCAAGCACACTGCAAAAATGTTTGAAATATGATGGGAGAGGAAGGAGTGAAACCGGTGTCGCTGACCTAATGGTCTCCCCTAGAAATCGGTTCCCCCTGCCTTCACTGCACATGTATCATTTCAGAGCCTCAGCAGCGATTCACTGATTATCGCCTTGTTTCTAGAGCCCGACCGATATGGATTTTTTGAGGCTGATGCTGATAACGATATTTGGATGAAAAAAAATGCAGATAATCGATAAATCGGCTGATTTGCCGATAGCCAATAACTCAATAAATTTTTTTTTTAATGAATAAAATGTTCTTCTCCGGGAGAAGAAGAACATTTCCCCCGGAGGAGCTGGGGGAGGTGTGTGTAGATCGGGAGGTCTGGGCGGCTTTGCTTGAGCTGCTGGCCCCGCGACCCGACTCCGGATAAAGTGGAAGAAAATGGATGGATGGATGTTCTATTTTGGGCCCTTAACAAAAAAGATATGAGCTAAAAGCTGAAGCTTTGCCCTCATATTGATTTTTTTAACAGAGAAGAATTTTCAAGTTCAAAAAAATGCAAAAATGCAATTGGAGCAGTTTGGGGGCTATTCAAACGGGCCAACTAGTAAGATATCACTCCTGAAAACGATCTTTGCCATATCACGTGAGGTAAATCTGCCCTACGATTGGATTTTGGAAAACCATGTCAATTCCGATTGGACACACACATTGTGCACATCATCACACATCTTCTATGAGGAGTACCAAGATGGCTGATGGTGGATCGAAAGTTCGCGGAGTTAACTTTTCAGAAAAAAAAAGTAAGTTTCTATCTCATATTATTAAAAAGTTATTTACAATTAAGTAAATCTTGGTCCCAGCCATCGTATACAACAGCGCCAGCCCGAGAGGGTTAATGGCGAATGGCAGTAATTCCCAGAACCCTTCTGGACAACCAGTGAATCTGAATATTTCAACCTCTTAGCAGTAAATGAAAGCTTTTCATGCTAGAAATAAGGTCTACACAACGTGGGCTTAATAAAAAGCATGACCGATAGGGCTGTCACGATTAGGAATTTCTGGAGACGATTAATTGTCAGACAAATAATTGCGATTGATGAATATATTGTCTATTTTATTTTCTTTTTTTTCCCCTTCTTTATATTCTACTATTGCATAATTACACAACTCCGGAAGAACGTACATACAGTCCCAACTTTTTCTGAATTGTGGCTGTTTCTGTTGCATTTCTGAAATTGTTTCTCCTCATCAGTCACGTTTTGTGCTTAAACACTGCATTAAGCTCAAGATTGAACAAATAAATACCTTTGGAAAACAACAGCTGTTAAAGTTCAGAGTTCTCACCTGCTTTCTGTGATCTGTGCGTCTGAACATTTTTTTTTTTTGTGGCTCAGTTCATTCATATATTCTCATATTTTAAATGTGTTTTTAAAGATATTTGACCGTTTATTTCATCTCATGATCTCATAAATTCAGCATACGACGCGCACATGGTGTGAACAGGACGGTAACGGCAGAATCACACCTTTAGAGAAAGTTCAGAGAGAAGTAAAGGCAGCTTCACATTTTCGTTTTGTTAACATGTTCACTCGGGTTAAAATCCTCTCTCTGCTCCGCGCTCGCTGCGCACTGAACGTGTTGCGCCTGCATTCAGGAATCTCCCACACCCACCCCCTCCCTCGCAGTCTGCAGCCTGTTAACTCCACGCGCGCACACACACAGGTACAGACACACACACACCGACAGCTCCGCATTTTAGATGGCTTTTGAAGAAGACGGCACTGTTTTAATCGGCCGTCAGCCTCCTTGTTATTGTCCCGCCTTAAGACAAGAGCGAGGCTGCAGCACAATGACGTCAGATTCTGAGTCGTTTTATGCTTTGTGGATAAAATAAATAATTCACGGTAATCGCGAATATGAAAAATAATCGTGAATATGAAAAATAATCGCGATTGACGAATATTGTAATAATTGTGACAGCCCTAGTGACCGACGCAATGAAGCACATATGACACATTACTACATAAACTGAGTTAATCAAACTGAGTTGAACTGAAACAGGAGAAATGTGGGGTGAATGTAATCGCAAAGTTATTACAAACAACATCCTTATAAACTTACTTGTATGCTTTTGTCAGCTGATCAGTGCAGTGTGACGGCGAACTACGGGGGCCGGTGATGAACACATTTAAGCAGGGGTGTAAGCAGCTCTCAGCTGAATGGAGTCAGAGCTCCATCTACTGGACAAACGGTGCAAGAACATTATACATTGCCGACACAAACATTATTTCAGTAACTGTTCAGTTTATGAGAAATTATCTGCGTTCTATCGGCAAAATTTCGGCCGATAGTGAGTACTTTGAAAAGGGCTTATATCGGCCGATAATATCGGCCGGCCGATATATCGATCGGGCTCTACTTGTTTCTGCTTCAAACTGCACTCTAGTCATCATCTATCTCAGCAACAGATATCTGAAGCTTTTGTACAACAATCACATAAATTCAGCATTATTTCATAATAAAAGATGGAAGAAGCAATCAGAGCACAACAGCAGTACGTCTGAGTCTGACTCTCTACACTCAAAGGAAATAACGTGATTATTAACCATCAGATGACAAAGTAAAACCTCTTAAATCATTCTAAAGTCAGTTTTAAGCAGAAATGAGGCGATAATCGGTGAATCGCTGCTCCAAATTGACGTATGCGCAGTGAAGGCGGGGGGGGGGATTTTTAGGGGGGAACGTTCAGTCTGCGACACCGGAAAAGTGACAAGTCACAGCCCTTGCAGTCTCCGTCATTTAGCAAGTGCGTGTAAGGCTCTGGAGAGGGTTCTCAGCCACGCAGATGGCTGTGATCTAAAGCGGTTTGGTTCGTCACACCCAGGAATATGTGTGACGCGTAACACCATATTGCAGTGCAGGCAGCAAGCAGCATTTTGTTAATAATCACCGGCCTTGAATTATGCCCTGCCTTGTTTAGGTCCCTGGTTTGAACACGGTCTGAAGAAAGTATACGCCCAAGCTTTTAATAACATTTGTTTGATTCCCTGGATAAGTTAATTAGTGGCTTTATTTGGGGGGGTAAACCACCTAGAGTTCGTAAAACGTTGCTGCAAAGATGTAAACTTAGTGGAGGTCTTGCGCTGCCCGATTTTCAATCATACTATTGGGCAGCTCATATACAAAAAATCTGTTACTGGTTAAAATCTTTTAGTTCCCCTTGGTGCAGAATGGAATTATCATCTTGTACAGGTTCGTCAATATCTGCTTTAATATATACTTCTCTGCCAACAAAACCTTCCTCATATACTACTAATCAAGTTGTGCTTAATACTCTTAGGATCTGGTTTCAGTTTAGACGTCGCTTTCAATTTTTGTCTGCTTCTACACTATCCCCTCTAATTAGCAATCATTTGTTTCCTCCATCCATATCAGACCCATCATTTCAAATTTGGCACAATAGAGGAATCAAACAAATAAGAAATTTATATGTGTCGGGGGTATTTGATAGTTTTGCAAACCTATCCTCTAAGTATAATTTACCTGGAACCCATTTGTTTCGTTATTTACAAATTCGACACTTCCCCTCTCAGTGCTTTCCACATTTCCCTTCCATACCCCCTGCACTACCCTGGGATGACATGCTCTCCTATAACCCTCACTAAAAAGGCCTGATATCGAAGCTTTATCATTTTATTTTAAGTTTAGGGTATGAGTCGACTGTGGGAATTAAAAATGCTTGGGGTGAAGAGCTGGGGGTGCCGATGAGTGAAGAGCACTGGGAGGGCGCTGTGGGCAAAATACGAACCTCTTCCTCATGTGCACGTCTTAGCCTGATCCACTTTAAAGCATTTTTCTAAATCTAGACTCTCTAAAATATTTCCAGAAATCAGTGATATATGTGATAAATGCAAAGGATCCCCATGTCATCTTAGTCACATGTTTTTTTCTTGTCCTAAGTTATATGATTTTTGATCTCAATACTGTTTAATTATGTCTTCTGTCCTTGGGGTTAAACTGCAACCATCATCATTTATTGCAATATTCGGCATCCCCGGCCCTTCAGTATCATTAAATACAATTCAACAGGATATAATTTCATTTTCATCTTTAATTGCACGACGCATACTGTTATTACATTGGAAATCTGACAAATGCCCCTCAATTCATGGGTGGCTTAAAGATATGATGTTTTTCCTTAAACTGGAGAAAATTAAATACACTTTATGTGGACGTACACAAACATTTTACCAGAAGTGGCAAGGTTTTATTTCCTATTTTTTAAATTTGGAGGTTTTACCGGATTGAGTGTGCCTGGCACTGCCGTCGCCTTTTACATATTTTAGGTATCTATATCTGTTTTTGGTTTACCAATTTGACTAAGCTGAGTGGGGAGGGTGGTGTTTTTCTTTTGTGGGGGGGGGCCTGTGTAAATTGTCACTTTGTGTATTTTTTGTACCTTAAGTATACTGTATGTGTTAATGACTCTTGATTATGTTTATATGTGAGCTATGTGTATACTTTGGTGTTTTGTTTTGGACTGGCTTTAATAAAAAAAAAAAAAAAAAAAAAAACTCAGGACCTTCAGCGTGCACTGGGGTGATTTGCAGCTGAGTATGAAGGGTCCGGGATGAGTGTCAGCACCTCCAAATCCGAGGCCATGGTTCTCGACTGGAAAAAGGTGCTTTGCCCTCTACAGGTCGGTGGAGTGTCCTTGCCTCAAGTGGAGGAGTTTAAGTATCTCGGGGTCTTGTTCACAAGTGAGGGACGGATGGAGTGTGAGATCGATAGACAGATCGGTGCAGCGTCTGCAGTCATGCGGTCACTGTATCGGACCGCCGTGGTGAAGAGAGAGCTGAGTAGGGGGGCAAAGCTCTCGATTTACCGATTGATCTACGTTCCGACTCTCACCTATGGTCATGAGATTTGGTTCATGAGTTTCCTCATGAGATGAGTTTCCTCCACAGGGTGGCTGGGCGCTCCCTTAGCGATAGGGTGAGGAGCTCACTCACTCGGGAGGAGCTCGGAGTCGAGCCGCTGCTCCTCCAAGTCGAAAGAGCCAGTTGAGGTGACTCGGGCATCTTTTTCGGATGCCCCCTGGACGCCTCGCTGGAGAGATGTTCCTGGCACATCCCATCGGGAGGAGGCCCCGGGAAAGACCCAGGACACGATGGAAGGACTACGTCTCTCGGCTGGCTTGGGAATGCCTTGGGGTTCCCCTGGAGTAGCTGGATCGGGAGGTCTGGGCGGCTTTGCTTGAGCTGCTGCCTCCGCGACCTGACTCCGGATAAAGCAGAAGAAAATGGATGGATGGATGGATATTTAGTACTACTTTTTATTCCTTATTTTGTCTTTTATTTGTTTTATTGCCTGTTGCAATTTTATTGTTATCTTTAATTTATTTATTTATAATTGGGGGTAACTTGGTGCCCATTTTTTAATTATTTACAGCACTTTGGTCAGCTGCTGTCGTTTTAAATGTACTTTAGAAATAAAAGTTGAAGTTGTAGAGGCATTCGTAAGAAGCCAGAGTTTGGACCAGCTAAAGAAGAGAACATACGGGACAGAACTGTCAGAGGTTTACTAGACTGGGATGTGTTTCAAAAGCTGCAATTGGAACTAGACCTGACACTTGAAAAATCTATTCAGATCACAAAACAAGATTAACAAATTTACCCCTTAACGCCTGAATTTATATAGCTGTATATAAAAAAATGTTGGAGGATGGATAAAGATGATTGAATATATCTGAGCAGTAAACTGATCAGTCTGTGTGAAAGCCGCGGATTGACTCCCCATGTACGATTATTTCAACCAGCTGCAGCTAATCCATAACATGAATTCTACCTTCCAGAACAGCTCTTATATAACCATCTGAATCATCTACCTGTTGCCACATGTATAGAAGGGCTGGACTGTGATTCCTACACTCATATTGTTATATTTAATAAAAAATAATAATAATAAGCGCACGCAGGAGGTGATGGCTGCTGCTACGTTCAAGTACCATCGGAAATTATAATACTTTTTTGTTGTTTCAAATTTAGCTGTTGCTTGGGGCAGGAGCGTGGTTTTTATTTTATTTTCGGTAAAATAATTCATTGTATCCACACAAAAGATTAATTCTGGCCTATATAAGGTGCCTGAGCCCAGTGAAGCTGACCCCTCACCCAGGGAAGAAAAAAAAAAAAAAAAAAAAAAAAAAAAAAAAAAAAAAATCCAAGCAAATAGGCTGATCTTGCTCTGTAATTTTCAACGGTACATGAACGCAGCGGCAGCACCCAAGTCGAACTAAATGCTAACATTACAAAAACTACCGTAATTTCCGGACTATTAGCCGCTACTTTTTTCACACACTTTGAACACTGCGACTTTTAGAATGATGTGGCTAATTTATGGATTTTTAAAGGCTGTTTCATAAGTCCAAATATGTCAATTGATGCAGTCAACTGATTTCCTGAAAGCTGCGCTCCTCATGCGTGTAAATTCACACACAGTGTAAATATAAGGTCTTACGTGTTTGTTTTAGTGAATAAAAGTCCCTCTCCGGCGCTAGAGTTGCGCTGTCAGTGGAGCGGAGCCTTCTCCCCCCACCCTTCCACACCGGTTCTCTTGGCGCAACAAGTCAAAAAAAGTCACAGCGCCTCATTAACGTCTCATTTACCACAGACTCCATCCAATCCAGGCTGCACGCGATGAAAGTTAGAAAAAGTTAAAATTACTCAGTGTCCATGTGGAGCAGAGAAGCTGCACAACACCATGCGCGCACTGTATGACATGCGTGTCAATATTTGCATGAAACACTTCAGAGAAAAAAAGCATTTACGGTACATATTTAATTAAAAGTTAAAAAAGCTTTCTGTCTGACATCTTTCTGTATAAATATCTCATGTTACAATGTGGAGACCCACAGCTTATAGACAAGTGCAACCTATTTATATACAATTTATTCTTTCTTTTTGAAATTGGTGGGTGCGGCTAATATTCAGGTATGCTCTATAGTCCGATAATTATGGTATGCAAACGATAAGAAACAGTCAAGAACATCAGCAAAATGAAATACGGACGAATTGAGGTTTTTGGCGGCATTCATTTGAATTTTTCAACAGTTTAAAAATCCTGACGAAGCGCCAGCTGCAGGAACGAAGCTGTGCAAAGGTTAAACAATGCCAACGAAAGCCATCGAAAGTTCAGATTTCTTGTTTTGTTTGGGCTTAGTTGCCCTTCGTTAAGTGCTGTGTGCCCGGGCCTTAAGAGACTCACACAGTTGGTCTCGCAAGGCATCAGCAGTAAACCTGAGCCGCTGTGAACTGCTGAACAGAAAACAGAGCTGAGTCAGGAGGCAAACCCCTCAATCATCCAAGCAATGTATGTTTCACACATCACCAGTCAAACCTGGCCTGGAAATACCGTGGAGTCCACCAGGAGGAGCTGGAGGATGCAGCAAGAGTAGGACCTCTGAGCTACTTTAGCCTGTTAACACTGCAGCCTGGTACACGATGAACAGTGAGGAATGAATGGAAGGAATATACTCATCCTGATGAGGATTCTGACCTTTGATCTCCATCCAAGTCCTTTAATATGAGCCATCTTCCAGCACATATTACATACAGAACACACCGAAGCTTCAGAGTTCAAGTAAACCTAATGGAACAGGGGGCCATTCAATTAAAACAGCTTGATCCTGATGCTCTTTCCAAATTTTCATGTAGTACTTGGCATGGAGATCTACAGCGGACCTGCCAAGTGCTGCAGTCATTAGTAAAACTGGCACGAGTGGAATGAGAACAGGCGGCATTGTGTGTTGGGGATAGACAATCAACATTCTTATCATGACTCACACGCTACGCTCCACCAGAGCCTCGCTCCCTCCAGATTTAAGCTAAAATACTCTCCTGATTGTCACCACACACAAACTTTCTTTTGCATAATAACAGTCTCGGCAGAATCATGGTGATACTGGAACCATCATTTTAAAGATCACTCTGAACACATTTGAGTTCCACTTTCATTCTCTTTGATTAAACATAGTCCACCAACACGTGCACACAGCCAGTGTGTCAGTCTGATCCCGTCAAGTGTCAAGAGCTGAGCAGGGTGCGTCCTTGTTAGTACTCAGATAGAAGACCTCTTAGGAAGACCAGGAGCTGTGCCCATTTCTCTTGTTAAACTGGAGTTATGCATCCGGTGTAAAAAAACAAAGCGGATTTGTGTTGGATCCACTGTGGCGACCCTGAAGAAACTGGGCACATCTAAAGCACAAACAACAACATTAACACGTGCACATTAAAAGAACACTCATCAAGGGTTGCCACTGACCATCATTTCTCTATTGAATAATCTATCATCCAGTTTTAAATGATTCATCAATTAAATGCAAAAGGTAGATGAAACTGATTTTGCACAATAAGACTCCTTGAATAAGACTACAGTAAAACTCGCATATAATGGTTCAGGTGGACCAGCAAATTTTGCCCATTATAATCGAAATCCGCTATATGTATAAAATGGAAAAAATCTGTTATACGTTTAAAACTGAGAATGACCGGGTCAAAACTTCTCACCTATCTTTTTTCCATGTCCGCTGTGGAGTGGTACCTTAAAATCCTAAAGTCTGATTTATGCTTCTCCAGCTCTGTAACTCTGTGGCCATGCACTGACACTGACGTGCACATGACCCTTTTATAGCTCGCCGTCACATCTTAATGCAATTTACCACAGGAACAGTGGCTTTTTCTGGATTAATTTCAATCAACCTCCAAACCAACGGTATGCATAATTTCCCTCCATGAATTGTGGGTCATTTGAGCATCTTTTTCTGACTCTGTGTTGTAAAGTTAGTCATATTTGTGGACTTTTCTGCCAAACGTATCTGATGCATGAACGAAATGTAATCGGCAAGCACACTGCAAAAATGTTTGAAATATGATGGGAGAGGAAGGAGTGAAACCGGTGTCGCTGACCTAATGGTCTCCCCTAGAAATCGGTTCCCCCTGCCTTCACTGCACATGTATCATTTCAGAGCCTCAGCAGCGATTCACTGATTATCGCCTTGTTTCTAGAGCCCGACCGATATGGATTTTTTGAGGCTGATGCTGATAACGATATTTGGATGAAAAAAAATGCAGATAATCGATAAATCGGCTGATTTGCCGATAGCCAATAACTCAATAAATTTTTTTTTTAATGAATAAAATGTTCTTCTCCGGGAGAAGAAGAACATTTCCCCCGGAGGAGCTGGGGGAGGTGTGTGTAGATCGGGAGGTCTGGGCGGCTTTGCTTGAGCTGCTGGCCCCGCGACCCGACTCCGGATAAAGTGGAAGAAAATGGATGGATGGATGTTCTATTTTGGGCCCTTAACAAAAAAGATATGAGCTAAAAGCTGAAGCTTTGCCCTCATATTGATTTTTTTAACAGAGAAGAATTTTCAAGTTCAAAAAAATGCAAAAATGCAATTGGAGCAGTTTGGGGGCTATTCAAACGGGCCAACTAGTAAGATATCACTCCTGAAAACGATCTTTGCCATATCACGTGAGGTAAATCTGCCCTACGATTGGATTTTGGAAAACCATGTCAATTCCGATTGGACACACACATTGTGCACATCATCACACATCTTCTATGAGGAGTACCAAGATGGCTGATGGTGGATCGAAAGTTCGCGGAGTTAACTTTTCAGAAAAAAAAAGTAAGTTTCTATCTCATATTATTAAAAAGTTATTTACAATTAAGTAAATCTTGGTCCCAGCCATCGTATACAACAGCGCCAGCCCGAGAGGGTTAATGGCGAATGGCAGTAATTCCCAGAACCCTTCTGGACAACCAGTGAATCTGAATATTTCAACCTCTTAGCAGTAAATGAAAGCTTTTCATGCTAGAAATAAGGTCTACACAACGTGGGCTTAATAAAAAGCATGACCGATAGGGCTGTCACGATTAGGAATTTCTGGAGACGATTAATTGTCAGACAAATAATTGCGATTGATGAATATATTGTCTATTTTATTTTCTTTTTTTTCCCCTTCTTTATATTCTACTATTGCATAATTACACAACTCCGGAAGAACGTACATACAGTCCCAACTTTTTCTGAATTGTGGCTGTTTCTGTTGCATTTCTGAAATTGTTTCTCCTCATCAGTCACGTTTTGTGCTTAAACACTGCATTAAGCTCAAGATTGAACAAATAAATACCTTTGGAAAACAACAGCTGTTAAAGTTCAGAGTTCTCACCTGCTTTCTGTGATCTGTGCGTCTGAACATTTTTTTTTTTTGTGGCTCAGTTCATTCATATATTCTCATTTTTTAAATGTGTTTTTAAAGATATTTGACCGTTTATTTCATCTCATGATCTCATAAATTCAGCATACGACGCGCACATGGTGTGAACAGGACGGTAACGGCAGAATCACACCTTTAGAGAAAGTTCAGAGAGAAGTAAAGGCAGCTTCACATTTTCGTTTTGTTAACATGTTCACTCGGGTTAAAATCCTCTCTCTGCTCCGCGCTCGCTGCGCACTGAACGTGTTGCGCCTGCATTCAGGAATCTCCCACACCCACCCCCTCCCTCGCAGTCTGCAGCCTGTTAACTCCACGCGCGCACACACACAGGTACAGACACACACACACCGACAGCTCCGCATTTTAGATGGCTTTTGAAGAAGACGGCACTGTTTTAATCGGCCGTCAGCCTCCTTGTTATTGTCCCGCCTTAAGACAAGAGCGAGGCTGCAGCACAATGACGTCAGATTCTGAGTCGTTTTATGCTTTGTGGATAAAATAAATAATTCACGGTAATCGCGAATATGAAAATAATCGTGAATATGAAAAATAATCGCGATTGACGAATATTGTAATAATTGTGACAGCCCTAGTGACCGACGCAATGAAGCACATATGACACATTACTACATAAACTGAGTTAATCAAACTGAGTTGAACTGAAACAGGAGAAATGTGGGGTGAATGTAATCGCAAAGTTATTACAAACAACATCCTTATAAACTTACTTGTATGCTTTTGTCAGCTGATCAGTGCAGTGTGACGGCGAACTACGGGGGCCGGTGATGAACACATTTAAGCAGGGGTGTAAGCAGCTCTCAGCTGAATGGAGTCAGAGCTCCATCTACTGGACAAACGGTGCAAGAACATTATACATTGCCGACACAAACATTATTTCAGTAACTGTTCAGTTTATGAGAAATTATCTGCGTTCTATCGGCAAAATTTCGGCCGATAGTGAGTACTTTGAAAAGGGCTTATATCGGCTGATAATATCGGCCGGCCGATATATCGATCGGGCTCTACTTGTTTCTGCTTCAAACTGCACTCTAGTCATCATCTATCTCAGCAACAGATATCTGAAGCTTTTGTACAACAATCACATAAATTCAGCATTATTTCATAATAAAAGATGGAAGAAGCAATCAGAGCACAACAGCAGTACGTCTGAGTCTGACTCTCTACACTCAAAGGAAATAACGTGATTATTAACCATCAGATGACAAAGTAAAACCTCTTAAATCATTCTAAAGTCAGTTTTAAGCAGAAATGAGGCGATAATCGGTGAATCGCTGCTCCAAATTGACGTATGCGCAGTGAAGGCGGGGGGGGGGATTTTTAGGGGGGAACGTTCAGTCTGCGACACCGGAAAAGTGACAAGTCACAGCCCTTGCAGTCTCCGTCATTTAGCAAGTGCGTGTAAGGCTCTGGAGAGGGTTCTCAGCCACGCAGATGGCTGTGATCTAAAGCGGTTTGGTTCGTCACACCCAGGAATATGTGTGACGCGTAACACCATATTGCAGTGCAGGCAGCAAGCAGCATTTTGTTAATAATCACCGGCCTTGAATTATGCCCTGCCTTGTTTAGGTCCCTGGTTTGAACACGGTCTGAAGAAAGTATACGCCCAAGCTTTTAATAACAGAAATACGGTACCCACTTTCCTCGAATCGGCGAGTGTCAGTGGTGAACTTCATTTCACACCTCTGTTACTGGGCACGTCCAGACTGATCTATCTGATACATGCGCGGGCATTTAATGGGAATACATTACGTTGGGACGGAACGAGACGTTTAGTCCAAAGTGAGCTAAAATCCATTATACAAAATCCATTATATACAGTGTTTATTACATGGAAAAACATACAAACGTTTTGGGGCTTTTGCTTTTGTCCGGTGAGTGTGAATATCCGGTTGATACAATGATGGTTTTAGGAGAGTTTTACTGTATTTTCATTTTCACCCTTGCTTCTTGATAGTTAAAACCTGGATGAAAAACGTCACAAATGATAGATTTATTTATTTATTTATTTTACAGTTTTACAATTAGCAAACACAGCTGTGTTTAATTAATGGTTGTTACAGTTTAACCAAGCATGCAATGAGCACAAAGACCTACTGCTTCAGACAACAGAAAAAAATTGTTACCATATTTCCATGAGTGTTATGTTTTCATGTGAAAATCACTTAGGAGTGACATACATCTATAAGCAAAGTGGTTAGACAGGTCTTTGACTCACATGTGACCACACAACAGGACGAAAAAACCAAGCTGTGTGTGATTAGAACAGCGTCTGATTTCCAAATCAATGATATCTGGCATTATTTTTTATTATCACTTACTGAGGTGTTGCTAGGCCAGTAGCATAGATTTACATTTATGCTACTTGTCCATGTCCACCCGCAGTAGCGGGCGGGTACTGGGTAGGGGGTGGGTATCCCAATACCCACCTGCTGTGCATAAAGTGATAAATGCGCAACCCAAGAACTTTCCGCAGACGATAACATGAAAAGGCGAGTGTGTGTTGTCCCAATATGGATATTCCGGACGATTTTAATCACGGATAGTCCGACAATGAACAGCAGCCAAAGCAGCCAGCTTGAAGAAGATGCCCTGGTGAATTTGGAGAGCAACGCAGTACCAGCCAACACGACAAAAGTTAAAGTGAGCCAACTTTTTATGTATGCGTTTGCTGGGTGTCATGCGTTTTGAAATGACATTAAATATTGTTAATGTGCTGTGTATCTCAGTAAGTGATAATAATGCAAATAACATGCAGTTGTCATGCGGTATGCATTTTCAGAGGCCTGACGTCCATGCCCAGTCGCCCAAAATGACCAATATTCGCCCGAGTTAGATGAGGGTGAATATCTGTCATTGCGGGTGACTGGGCATGGACGTCGGGCCTCTGAAAATGCACACCGCCCCCCAAAAGCATGTTATTATATTATTATTATTGCTTACAAGGGCATTTGCTGGGCTGATAATGAAAAATGGGCCAATAACATCATTATCTGCCCACTACTTTGGGCCGGTCTGGAACAGTTTGTTGTTGTTTTGTGTGTCTTTTGAAATACTGTGGTGTTGTTGCACAATGTGTGTGTACTCCATTCAGCAACAACACCCGCCACACCTGCCACCAAACTTCCCGCCCCTGGGTTTCTGAAGGCAGTGTGACGCAAGTTGGTTTGTTGCTCAAACAAAATAAACCTAGATGGGGTAATACAAGCTCCCAATCAGGTATATTTCTGTATGAATCTAATATCTTTGGCATTTTTTCTCATATTTTGGAACAATAAACACTTACAATTCTAAAAATCTAGTTTTTGTTAGCAAACAATATGTCGGTGGTGATTTTCAAGACATCTTACACCGATGTTAGCAAGCTAACTTGCAATAGAAGAGCGTCACAGTGACATGTGCCAAAACAAATCAATGAAGAAAGACAAGCACAGAGGAAAACCTAGTAGTGACAGTGTCAAGTTTCCCCGTCCTTTATAATCTATCGTTAAACATTGTGCATAGTAATGACAAGTAACCATGAGCTGGTCACACCCCAGGAGCGCACATCAAGTGACGAACATGAGATGCTTGCTACCACATTTGTAGCTAATCTGACCGTAGTGTAAACGGATGGTTCGTGTTTGATGGTAACAGTGGATATGGTTTGCATGTGCAGTGTAAGTGATAATAATGATAACATGGTTTTATTCTGGGCCCTGTGGTTGATTATCAGCCCTCCATCTGTGGTTAGCAGCCAAACATGTCATAAGCAGCCAGAGGCTTGCACGAAGCACTTATGACCGACTGATCAGCAGCAGTTAATATTTGAAAATAAACGTAGGATATATTTTATGTGTTTCAGGTATGGATATGGTGGATACCTGCATAATGATGCATCCAGTGGAAAACTGACTGTATCCTCACATTTATGTCAGGGACGGGCTTTTTGAATTTATTAAAAAAAAAAAAAAAAAAATTAAAGATACGCACATTTCTTTGTTTCTGTGTTTTAACATTTAACCTCCTTAGCTCTTCATTGCGTCCTCTACAAACACTCTCTTGCTTAATGTAACACAGCTGACCTTATAGAATTTAACAAAATGAAAATTATCATTTATTTTTGTTACATACCTTGTTACAGACAATGTCATGTGTTCCAGCAAAACAGGAACCATAAGGGTTGAAAAAAACAAAACTTTAACCGAATAAGAATATGACAATTGTACGATGAAGTCAAGATTTAATATTTTTCAATTAATTACCATAATATTAAACAGAGATGCACCACTGACGATGCCAGCATCAGGCCATCCCTACTATTAAATGGAATATGCCCAAATACATTTATTACACAAGTTAATTAAAAGTGGTAGAACCAGAAACATCAATTCTGAAGAATTAATTAATTATTACACTGACCTGATTTTGCACATTTTTATTGTAACATAACATTTAATGGTGAATGTGAAGTTGTATTGACTCACGCATTAATCTGATATGAGCCCATCGTCTCAAGGTTTCATACTGAATTTCATATTATCAAATCAAATCAAATCAACTTCATTTATATAGCGCCAAATCACAACAAACAGTTGCCCCAAGGCGGTTCATATTGTAAGGCAAAGCCATACAATAATTACGGAAAAAACCCAACTGTCAAAATGGCCCCCTGTGAGCAAGCACTTGGCGACAGTGGGAAGGAAAAACTCCCTTTTAACAGAAAGAAACCTCCAGCAGAACCAGGCTCAGGGAGGGGCAGTCTTCTGCTGGGACTGGTTGGGGCTGAGGGAGAGAACCAGGAAAAAGACATGCTGTGGAGGGGAGCAGAGATCAGTCACTAATGATTAAATGTAGAGTGGTGCATACAGAGAAAAAAGAGAAAGAAACACTCAGTGCATCATGGGAACCCCCCAGCAGTCTAAGTCTATAGCAGCATAACTAAGGGATGGTTCAGGGTCACCTGATCCAGCCCTAACTATAAGCTTTAGCAAAAGGAAGGTTTTAAGCCTAATCTTAAAAGTAGAGAGGGTGTCTGTCTCCCTGATCCGAATTGGGAGCTGGTTCCACAGGAGAGGAGCCTGAAAGCTGAAGGCTCTGCCTCCCATTCTACTCTTACAAACCCTAGGAACTACAAGTAAGCCTGCAGTCTGAGAGCGAAGCGCTCTATTGGGGTGATATGGTACTATGAGGTCCCTAAGATAAGATGGGACCTGATTATTCAAAACCTTATAAGTAACAAGAAGAATTTTAAATTCTATTCTAGAATTAACAGGAAGCCAATGAAGAGAGGCCAATATGGGTGAGATATGCTCTCTCCTTCTAGTCCTTGTCAGTACTCTAGCTGCAGCATTTTGAATTAACTGAAGGCTTTTCAGGGAACTTTTAGGACAACCTGATAATAATGAATTACAATAGTCCAGCCTAGAGGAAATAAATGCATGAATTAGTTTTTCAACATCACTCTGAGATAAGACCTTTCTAATTTTAGAGATATTGCGCAAATGCAAAAAAAGCAGTCCTACATATTTGTTTAATATGCGCATTGAAGGACATATCCTGATCAAAAATGACTCCAAGATTTCTCACAGTATTATTAGAGGTCAGGGTAATGCCATCCAGAGTAAGGATCTGGTTAGACACCATGTTTCTAAGATTTGTGGGGCCAAGTACAATAACTTCAGTTTTATCTGAGTTTAAAAGCAGGAAATTAGAGGTCATCCATGTCTTTATGACTGTAAGACAATCCTGCAGTTTAGCTAATTGGTGTGTGTCCTCTTGCTTCATGGATAGATAAAGCTGAGTATCATCTGCGTAACAATGAAAATTTAAGCAATGCTGTCTAATAATACTGCCTAAGGGAAGCATATATAAAGTGAATAAAATTGGTCCTAGCACAGAACCTTGTGGAACTCCATAATTAACCTTAGTCTGTGAAGAAGATTCCCCATTTACATGAACAAATTGTAATCTATTAGATAAATATGATTCAAACCACCGCAGCACAGTGCCTTTAATACCTATGGCATGCTCTAATCTCTGTAATAAAATTTTATGGTCAACAGTATCAAAAGCAGCACTGAGGTCTAACAGAACAAGCACAGAGATGAGTCCACTGTCTGAGGCCATAAGAAGATCATTTGTAACCTTCACTAATGCTGTTTCTGTACTATGATGAATTCTAAACCCTGACTGAAACTCCTCAAATAGACCATTCCTCTGCAGATGATCAGTTAGCTGTTTTACAACTACCCTTTCAAGAATTTTTGAGAGAAAAGGAAGGTTGGAGATTGGCCTATAATTAGCTAAGATAGCTGGGTCAAGTGATGGCTTTTTAAGTAATGGTTTAATTACTGCCACCTTAAAAGCCTGTGGTACATAGCCAACTAATAAAGATAGATTGATCATATTTAAGATCGAAGCATTAATTAATGGTAGGGCTTCCTTGAGCAGCCTGGTAGGAATGGGGTCTAATAGACATGTTGATGGTTTGGAGGAAGTAACTAATGAAAATAACTCAGACAGAACAATCGGAGAGAAAGAGTCTAACCAAATACCGGCATCACTGAAAGCAGCCAAAGAGAACGATATGTCTTTGGGATGGTTATGAGTAATTTTTTCTCTAATAGTTAAAATTTTATTAGCAAAGAAAGTCATGAAATCATTACTAGTTAAAGTTAAAGGAATACTCTGCTCAATAGAGCTCTGACTCTTTGTCAGCCTGGCTACAGTGCTGAAAAGAAACCTGGGGTTGTTCTTATTTTCTTCAATTAGTGATGAGTAGTAAGATGTCCTAGCTTTACGGAGGGCTTTTTTATAGAGCAACAGACTCTTTTTCCAGGCTAAGTGAAGATCTTCTAAATTAGTGAGACGCCTTTTCCTCTCCAACTTACGGGTTATCTGCTTTAAGCTGCGAGTTTGTGAGTTATACCACGGAGTCAGGCACTTCTGATTTAAGGCTCCCTTTTTCAGAGGAGCTACAGCATCCAAAGTTGTCCTCAATGAGGATATAAAACTATTGACGAGATAATCTATCTCACTCACAGAGTTTAGGTAGCTACTCTGCCCTGTGTTGGTATATGGCATTGGAGAACATAAAGAAGGAATCATATCCTTAAACCTAGTTACAGCGCTTTCTGAAAGACTTCTACTGTAATGAAACTTATTCCCCACTGCTGGGTAGTCCCTCAGAGTAAATGTTATTAAGAAACGATCACACAGAAGGGGGTTTTCAGGGAATACTGTTAAGTCTTCAATTTCCATACCATAAGTCAGAACAAGATCTAAGGTATGATTAAAGTGGTGGGTGGACTCATTTACATTTTGAGCAAAGCCAATCGAGTCTAACAATAGATTAAATGCAGTGTTGAGGCTGTCATTCTCAGCATCTGTGTGGATGTTAAAATCACCCTCTATAATTATCTTATCTGAGCTAAACACTAAGTCACACAAAAGGTCCGAAAATTCACAGAGAAACTCACAGTAACGACCAGGTGGACGATAGATAACAACAAATAAAACTGGTTTTTGGGACTTCCAATTTGGATGGACAAGACTAAGAGACAAGCTTTCAAATGAATTAAAGCTCTGTCTGGGTTTTTGATTAATTAACAAGCTGGAGTGGAAGATTGCTGCTAATCCTCCACCTCGGCCCGTGCTACGAGCGTTCTGGCAGTTAGTGTGACTCGGGGGTGTCCTCTCCAGATCTGAAATGACTACTGAATTAGTGAATGACAATATAATCAACAACTATTTTAATTATGGAAAGCTTGGATTGCTTTTTCCTTTTCAAATATATAAAATAATATGCCTTTTAGTCTTTTACATCACTGTACATTATTGTTTTGGTTGTTTTTATTTTTTATCTGCCTCGGTGGTTGCAATCCAGGATTCAAGGCGGTTCTGTGGTGTCATGAATGTGACAAAGCGCGGCACCAGAGCCTGCTCCCACACTTTACTTGAGGTTTGTCTAATGGCCTGGTCAAATGGCATACGACGATTCCTGAACGAAGGGAGAAATTTTTTTTTTTTTTTAAATCACAATTCAGTGAGAAAAGGTGGCTGAACGAGTTTTATCAAAGAACAACCCGCGAATCAAGAGCGCAAAAGGGCAAAAGTGGAACAAAACTAAACCAAAACTAACGTTGATCTCCATGCTTTAAACGATATGCACCCGGGGCCACAGCTGGAGCAGTGTGTGTCTGCATCACTGCGTTCCAGGACTCAGCACTGGGATGGAGCTGTGTAGCACCTGAGTCCTGGAGAAACTGCAAACAGAAGCGCGTGATCCAACCCACTGTAGAGATCTGTGTGCACGTCGGTGGGTCCACCTGCTCTGGTTGCTCGTCCAGAACAAAAGAGGGATTATCTCCTTCATCATCAGAACCCTGACTGTCTGACGACATGTTGCGCGCTATGTCTTGCTCCAATTAAAAAAAATGAATGCTGGTGTGCCGTGCTGCTGTATCACTGTCTTACGTTACTAAGCCATATACGAGGTCTGTTAGAAAACTATCCGACCTTTTTATTTTTTTAAAAAACTATAAAGATTTGAATCATGTGCGCTTGCATCAGCCAAGCTTGAACCTTCGTCCGCATGCGTGAGTTTTTTCACGCCTGTCGGTTGCATCATTCGCCTGTGGGCAGGCTTTGAGTGAGCACTGGTTCACCCCCCCTCGTCGGATTTTCATTGCCAGGAAAATGGCTGAGTGATTGGAGCAGCGCTGAATCAAATTTTTCCAGAAACAGTGACAGACAGCCAGGTGGAAACCATTCTGAAGATTCAGACGGCTTTCGGTGAAGATACTCTGAGCGTCACACAGATTAAGGATCATTACAACCGGATTAAAGACGGCCCACAGCGGCGCAGGGCGCGCTGCGCGGCCATCGACAGGCTGAAACGACCAGATCATTTCCAAAGTGAAGGCTGTGTTGATCCGGGACGTCGTCTGACTACCAGAGAAATTGTGGAAGAGGTGTACATCAGCACTTTTGCGGCACATTCCACTGTTACAGGAGATTTTGTAATGAAAGACGTGCGGAAGAATTCGCACATCGGGACGGAGCTGCTCATGGCGCACAACAAAAAGATGAACAAAAAAGATGATTGAATATATCAGAGCAGTAAACTGATCAGTCCATGTGAACGCACATTGACTCCCCATGTACGGTTATTCCATGAGCTGCCACTGATCCACAACATGAATTCTGCCTTCCAGAACAGCTCTTATATAATCATCTAAATCATCTACCTGTTGCCACATGTACAGAAGGGCTGGAATGTCATTCCTACACTCATATTGTTATACTTAATAAAAAATAATAAGCGCACGCAGGAGGTGATGGCTGCTGTGACACTGCTGCTGATGCCGCGTTCAAGTACCATCGGAAATTACATAACTTTTTGTTGTTTCAAATTCAGCAGTTGCGTGGTTTTCATTTTATTTTTGGTAAAATAATTCATTGTATCTACACAAAAGATTAATTCTGGCCTATATAAGGTGCCTGAGCCCAGTGAAGCTGACCTCCCACCCAGATAAAAAAAAAAAATCCAAGAAAATAGGCTGAGTTTGCCCTGTAATTTCCGATGATACATGAACGCAGCAGCACTCACAAATGGCTTCTGCACTGTGTGAAAACTTTCAGCTGGTCGAACGAAGTCAAACTAAATGCTAACGTTACAAAAACTAAGCAAATGATAAGAAACCGTCAAGAATGACAGCAAAACGAAACACGTAAGAATTGAGGTTTTCGTTGTCCTTCGTTCAAATTTTTCAACAGTTTAAAAATCCTAACGAAGCGCCAGCTGCAGGAACGAACCTGTGCGAAGGTTAAACGATGCCAAAAAAAAGTCAACGAAAGTCAAGATTTCTTGTTTCGTTTGGGTTTCATTTGGGCTTCATTGCCCTTCCTTAAGTGTCGTGTGACCAGGCCTCAACAAACAAAACAATTTGAAGGCATTACTTTATGCTTTGGTAAATCATTATTTCCGCATTTCATACCAATTACTCTGTCATTTCATAAAGAAGATTAATTCCGGGGGGAAAAAATATATACAATTATCCTTGTTTCAGCTGCTCCCATTAGGGGGCTGCACAGTAGATCAATTGTTTCCATCTCACCCTGTCCTCTGTCTCACCAAACACCTGCATATCCTCCTTCATCCATAAACCTTCTTTTTGGCCTCCCTCTTCTCCTCCTGCCTGGTGGCTCCATCCTCATCCTATATACCCTGAGTCCCTCCTCTGAACATGTCCAAACTCCAAACCATCTCATTCTCACCTCTCTGGCCTGGTCTCCAAACCGTCCCACTTGAGCTGTCCCTCTGATATGTTCATTCCTAAATCTGTCCATCCTCATCACTCCCAAAGAAAATCGCAGCATCTTCAGCTCTGCCTCCTATCTTTTGTTACTGCTACCATCCCTAAACCATACAGCATAGCTGGTCTCACTACTGTCCGTAGACTTTCCCCTTCATTCTTGCAGATATACTTTTGTGTCATATCACTCCTGCCAGCTTTCTCCACCCACTCCACCCTGCCTGCACTCTCTTCTTCACCGCTCTACCACACTCTCCATTATGAACCAAGTTGACCCCAAGTATTTAACCTCATCTACCTTAACAACTTCTACTCCCTTGTAAATGCACTATTCCACCAGGCTCCCTCTCATTCACACACGTACCCAGTCTTGCACCTACTGATTTTCATTCCTCTTCTCTCCAGAGCATATCTCCACTTCTCCAGGGTACTCTCAAACTACTCTCTACTCTCAGTACTCAGAAGGATCTACGGCCTTGGTGAAGGAATTCGGCTCCCCCTTCTCATCTACATATCCCCCCCAGCCTGCTGTTGCCTAGCAATGTCAGACTTTACACACACACAGACAGAAACTGACAGTAACTTAACTCATTTGCACACGAGGCATGTCTCCCTCCATCCCTATTACCCCCCCTCCCCCCGTGTCTTTCCACTCCCCTCACCCTGGCTTCCTCTGTGCCACCCTGGAGACAGTGGGGTTTTTTTTGTTTTTTTAACTACTGCAGCCTTCAACTCCCCAAGCTGGGCGGCGTGGGCCCCTCCTGCTGCAGCCTTCACCCACTTTGTCTCAATTCAGATGACAGACTGCTTGAAGTTTAGTGCACATAAACAATGTCAAATGTATGTGTTGTCTTTAATTCTGATGTGTGCCATTATTATGGTAAACAAGTAATAATTGTGGATTAATTGCAGTATCTTGTCTGAGGTAATTGGAGTGTAAACGTAATTTTGTTGTTGTTGCATTTGTGTAATGACAATGACAATAAATCTCATCTAATCTAATCATGTAATCTAATCTATCATTGGCAAAGAAATTGCAGTATTTTGCTCTATGTTACAGGTGAAGTTAGTAAACACCTTTGTTAGGGCACTCGTACAGGTGTCAGTCTTGAAGAATGCGTGTACATTATGGATTCTTTCAGGCTGTTATATGTTCATCTTCCTGATGAACCAGTTTGTCCACAAACAGCAACCATAAATCTGTCAGTAGTAGATGATACGTTACACTACACACAGTATTTGTATATGCCTCTCTAACAGCTGCAAGTGACAGAGAAACTGCTGTAGCCGTGTGTGTTTGTGTCTGTACATGCACATCTTTCCATTCCAGCCTGCCATTACAAAATCCCTCAGGCAAAAAAGCAAACACGGCTGAAAGACAAATGCAGGAAGAGGTGCAAAGTCTCTGCATCCAATGTGTTACTTGAACAAAACAATCCACAGTTTGTGTTACAGCCAAAAATCCCCTCTAAACTCATTTATAAAATTCAAATATTTCAATAACTACAGTCACCACTGTCAGGCTACTTTACAAAATGCAACGGTAACTTTATCAGTCAAATTAGCGAGGTTGAGCATCAAAATCCCTTGTCAGATAGAAAAGTGACATAAAAGGTGAGCCGTGGGGTCACTTTTCTTTTATAGAATTCTGAAAACCTCTGATGGAAAAGTGATCCCACCCCCATTAAGTCATTAAAAATAAATAAATAAATAAAACTACCATGTTGTCCATGGGGATCCACGGGCAATAGTTTGGGTAGTGTTTATAAAATAGGTAGCTGATATTTTTCAAGGGTGGTAATAAATTAAGCAATGAGTTGGAATGGTGTGTGAGTCCCGAATGTTTTTAGAACCTTAGACCTCTTTTTAGAAGAGGAACTCATCGCATTTATTTCCAGTTAATTATGTCATTGTTAATGTTAATTTCCTGTCTTAATGTATTTATAAATTGATTAGGTTCTTGTTATCATATTCATATTCAGTATTATTATTATTACTATCGTTAGTATTATTTTTATTTTATTATTACTTCTATTTTGTCCGCAATGGTAATAAGTGTTTTCACTTTCTTGTGTCATCCGCGTATTTTTTAACATATTTACAATTATATACACTTACACTCACGCTTTTAATGGAAAGATAAGTTACTGCCCCTTGCTGGAACGGCGTGTGAGTCCAAAATATAATTAGCAACATTAGTTAATATTTGTAGCTTCTCCAAAACTATTAGTCCTATGAGTGTTCTATTTTGGCGCCGTTTATCCTTGGCGCAAAATACATAAGCATACCAAACGGCTAATGTCAGCTCTCCCCATTTTTATGTGATCGAAGACACACACACACACACACAGAGAAGCAGGCCACTTGGCTATTATAATATAAATACATATAGTAACCTAATACTATACTACTTTTTGTGCATGGGATATGATTTAGCATTAGTTTCTTTGTAGACTGATATGAAGAAAAAAAAAATCAAATAGTATATATATATATATATATATATATATATATATATATATATATACACAGTGTGTGTGTATACATACATACACACACACATATACACATATATATATATATATATACATACATACATACATACAAACACAACAAAAATATAAATGCAACACTTTTGGTTTTGCTCCCATTTTGTATGAGATGAACTCAAAAATCTAAAACTTTTTCCACATACACAATATCACCATTTCTCTCAAATATTGTTCACAAACCAGTCTAAATCTGTGATAGTGAGCACTTCTCCTTTGCTGAGATAATCCATCCCACCTCACAGGTGTGCCATACCAAGATGCTGATTAGACACCATGATTAGTGCACAGGTGTGCCTTAGACTGCCCACAATAAAAGGCCACTCTGAAAGGTGCAGTTTTATCACACAGCACAATGCCACAGATGTCGCAAGATTTGAGGGAGCGTGCAATTGGCATGCTGACAGCAGGAATGTCAACCAGAGCTGTTGCTCGTGTATTGAATGTTCATGTCTCTACCATAAGCCGTCTCCAAAGTTGTTTCAGAGAATATGGCAGTACATCCAACCAGCCTCACAACCGCAGACCACGTGTAACCACACCAGCCCAGGACCTCCACATCCAGCATGTTCACCTCCAAGATCATCTGAGACCAGCCATTCGGACAGCTGCTGAAACAATCGGTTTGCATAACCAAAGAGTTTCTGCACAAACTGTCAGAAACCGTCTCAGGGAAGCTCATCTGCATGCTAGTCGTCCTCATCGGGGTCTCGACCTGACTCCAGTTCGTCGTCGTAACCGACTTGAGTGGGCAAATGCTCACATTCGCTGGCGTTTGGCACGTTGGAGAGGTGTTCTCTTCACGGATGATGCGAAGGAGATGTGTTGCACTGCATGAGGCAAATGGTGGTCACACCAGATACTGACTGGTATCCCCCCCCAATAAAACAAAACTGCACCTTTCAGCGTGGCCTTTTATTGTGGGCAGTCTAAGGCACACCTGTGCACTAATCATGGTGTCTAATCGGCATCTTGATATGGCACACCTATGAGGTGGGATGGATATCTCAGCAAAGGAGAAGTGCTCACTATCACAGATTTAGACTGGTTTGTGAACAATATTTGAGGGAAATGGTGATATTGTGTATGTGGAAAAAGTTTCAGATCTTTAAGTTCATCTCATACAAAATAGGAGCAAAACCAAAAGTGTTGCGTTTATATTTTTGTTGAGTATATATATATATATATACACACACATCCATTTTCTTCCGCTTTATCCGGAGTCGGGTCGCGGGGGCAGCAGCTCAAGCAAAGCCGCCCAGACCTCCCGATCCACACACACCTCCCCCAGCTCTTCGGGAGGAACCCAGAGGCGTTCCAAAGCCAGCCGAGAGATGGAGTCCCTCCAGCGTGTCCTGGGTCTTCCCCGGGGCCTCCTCCCAATGGGACGTGCCCGGAACACTTCTCCAGCGAGGCGTCCAGGGGGTATCCGGAAAAGATGCCTGAGCCACCTCAACTGACTCCTTTTGACGTGGAGGAGCAGCGGCTCGACTCCGAGCTCCTCCCGAGTGACCGAGGTCCTCACCCTATCTCTAAGGGAGCACCCAGCCACCCTGTGGAGGAAACTCATCTTGGCCGCTTGTACTCGCGATCTCATTCTTTCAGTCATGAGCCAAATCTCATGACCATAGGTGAGGATCGGAATGTAGATCGATCGGTAAATCGAGAGCTTTGCCCCCCTACTCAGTTCTCTCTTCACCACGACGGTCCGATACAGCGACCGCATCACTGCAGATGCTGCACCGATCCGTCTATCGATCTCACGCTCCATCCGTCCCACACTTGTGAACAAGACCCCGAGATACTTAAACTCCTCCACTTGAGGCAAGGACACTCCACCGACCTGAAGAGGGCAAAGCACCTTTTTCCGGTTGAGAACCATGGCCCCGGATTTGGAGGTGCTGATTTTCATCCCGGACGCTTCACACTCGGCTGCAAACCGCCCCAGTGCACGCTTAAGGTCCTGATTTGACGAAGCCAACAGAACCACATCATCCGCAAACAGCAGAAACGAGATTCTGTGGTTCCCAAACCAGAACCCCTCTACACCCTGGCTGTGCAGCTCCTCTAGGGTTGGCTTTGTGGTGGGATGTAAGCAGCTGGGATGAGGACAGCAGAAATCTCACTCTGCAGGTAAAACGACCTGCATTTCACTGGCAGACACTATCTGGAGAGCAGTGAGTCCCAATGATGTTCACAGCTGTGCACCACTCTATGTACACACTAGGCATGGGTCGGAATGAGATTTTTGACTATTTGCATATGAAGCGCGCGTGATTCAGGTGCACTAATTGACGCGATGTCTACTGCTCCGAGCACTATACCACTGATGACTTTAGAGAAAATACCACAATGATAGTCTCTGTTAGACATGTAGCATCTGCCCTGTGGGAAACATGACTTACTTGCTTAGGGAGAAATCAATCAATCAATCAATCAATCAATCAATTTTTTTATATAGCGCCAAATCACAACAAACAGTTGCCCCAAGGCGCTTTATATTGTAAGGCAAGGCCATACAATAATTATGTAAAACCCCAACGGTCAAAACGACCCCCTGTGAGCAAGCACTTGGCTACAGTGGGAAGGAAAAACTCCCTTTTAACAGGAAGAAACCTCCAGCAGAACCAGGCTCAGGGAGGGGCAGTCTTCTGCTGGGACTAGTTGGGGCTGAGGGAGAGAACCAGGAAAAAGACATGCTGTGGAGGGGAGCAGAGATCGATCACTAATGATTAAATGCAGAGTGGTGCATACAGAGCAAAAAGAGAAAGAAACAGTGCATCATGGGAACCCCCCAGCAGTCTACGTCTATAGCAGCATAACTAAGGGATGGTTCAGGGTCACCTGATCCAGCCCTAACTATAAGCTTTAGCAAAAAGGAAAGTTTTAAGCCTAATCTTAAAAGTAGAGAGGGTGTCTGTCTCCCTGATCTGAATTGGGAGCTGGTTCCACAGGAGAGGAGCCTGAAAGCTGAAGGCTCTGCCTCCCATTCTACTCTTACAAACCCTAGGAACTACAAGTAAGCCTGCAGTCTGAGAGCGAAGCGCTCTATTGGGGTGATATGGTACTACGAGGTCCCTAAGATAAGATGGGACCTGATTATTCAAAACCTTATAAGTAAGAAGAAGAATTTTAAATTCTATTCTAAAATTAACAGGAAGCCAATGAAGAGAGGCCAATATGGGTGAGATATGCTCTCTCCTTCCAGTCCCCGTCAGTACTCTAGCTGCAGCATTTTGAATTAACTGAAGGCTTTTTAGGGAACTTTTAGGACAACCTGATAATAATGAATTACAATAGTCCAGCCTAGAGGAAATAAATGCATGAATTAGTTTTTCAGCATCACTCTGAGACAAGACCTTTCTAATTTTAGAGATATTGCGTAAATGCAAAAAAGCAGTCCTACATATTTGTTTAATATGCACCTTGAATGACATATCCTGATCAAAAATGACTCCAAGATTTCTCACAGTATTACTAGAGGTCAGGGTAATGCCATCCAGAGTAAGGATCTGGTTAGACACCATGTTTCTAAGATTTGTGGGGCCAAGTACAATAACTTCAGTTTTATCTGAGTTTAAAAGCAGGAAATTAGAGGTCATCCATGTCTTTATGTCTGTAAGACAATCCTGCAGTTTAGCTAATTGGTGTGTGTCCTCTGGCTTCATGGATAGATAAAGCTGGGTATCATCTGCGTAACAATGAAAATTTAAGCAATACCGTCTAATAATACTGCCTAAGGGAAGCATATATAAAGTGAATAAAATTGGTCCTAGCACAGAACCTTGTGGAACTCCATAATTAACTTTAGTCTGTGAAGAAGATTCCCCATTTACATGAACAAATTGTAATCTATTAGACAAATATGATTCAAACCACCGCAGCGCAGTGCCTTTAATACCTATGGCATGCTCTAATCTCTGTAATAAAATTTTATGGTCAACAGTATCAAAAGCAGCACTGAGGTCTAACAGAACAAGCACAGAGATGAGTCCACTGTCTGAGGCCATAAGAAGATCATTTGTAACCTTCACTAATGCTGTTTCTGTACTATGATGAATTCTAAAACCTGACTGAAACTCTTCAAATAGACCATTCCTCTGCAGATGATCAGTTAGCTGTTTTACAACTACCCTTTCAAGAATTTTTGAGAGAAAAGGAAGGTTGGAGATTGGCCTATAATTAGCTAAGATAGCTGGGTCAAGTGATGGCTTTTTAAGTAATGGTTTAATTACTGCCACCTTAAAAGCCTGTGGTACATAGCCAACTAACAAAGATAGATTGATCATATTTAAGATCGAAGCATTAAATAATGGTAGGGCTTCCTTGAGCAGCCTGGTAGGAATGGGGTCTAATAAACATGTTGATGGTTTGGATGAAGTAACTAATGAAAATAACTCAGACAGAACAATCGGAGAGAAAGAGTCTAACCAAATACCGGCATCACTGAAAGCAGCCAAAGATAACGATACGTCTTTGGGATGGTTATGAGTAATTTTTTCTCTAATAGTTAAAATTTTGTTAGCAAAGAAAGTCATGAAGTCAATACTAGTTAAAGTTAATGGAATACTCAGCTCAATAGAGCTCTGACTCTTTGTCAGCCTGGCTACAGTGCTGAAAAGAAACCTGGGGTTGTTCCTATTTTCTTCAATTAGTGATGAGTAGAAAGATGTCCTAGCTTTACGGAGGGCTTTTTTATAGAGCAACAGACTCTTTTTCCAGGCTAAGTGAAGATCTTCTAAATTAGTGAGACGCCATTTCCTCTCCAACTTACGGGTTATCTGCTTTAAGCTATGAGTTTGTGAGTTATACCACGGAGTCAGACACTTCTGATTTAAAGCTCTCTTTTTCAGAGGAGCTACAGCATCCAAAGTTGTCTTCAATGAGGATGTAAAACTACGACAAGATACTCTATCTCCCTTACAGAGTTTAGGTAGCTACTCTGCACTGTGTTGTTATATGGCATTAGAGAACATAAAGAAGGAATCATATCCTTAAACCTAGTTACAGCGCTTTCTGAAAGACTTCTAGTGTAATGAAACTTATTCCCTACTGCTGGGTAGTCCATCAGAGTAAATGTAAATGTTATTAAGAAATGATCAGACAGAAGGGAGTAATTCAATTCAATGTGGCTGGAATAAGGTCCGGAAGTCCAGATGCTCAATACTTGGCCCAGCTTCACCAACAAAGTGCTTGGAATGGATGCATTTGTCCTTCCTGACATGTTTGTGGGAGAAATTCGGTCGACCACAAGCACGACTCAAGTCCACCACTTGTACTTCTCAAGTGTTTCAAACACGGGATAAAGTTTTCTCCTTCCATGTAATCCTTTGCAGGTATCTTGAATCACTCCGAGTCCGACACAGGCTACAGTGCATTGATGCCACCGTTTTTAGTTTGAAAGGCTATTCCACGGAAAATAAAATGAAAAAAATGTTGGACGACCACCTTCCTCCAATTCGGTGGAGTCTGCCCACGTAATCCCATACAGCTGACTTGGTCCTTTTAGACGGAGGGAAAAGTTCAGCACAGGCTTCGTCTCCTTCAGCCATGATGCAGAGCTAGCTAACGTTAGCTGCCTGTTTGTAAACAGAGACAGAGGTGCGCGCCAGGGGGAAGGGCAGCAGTGGCCACCTCCGCACTGCCTGTCAACCCCTGTCAACTCATAACCCACTCATACCGTAGGGATGGTATAATGGAAAATTTTAGTGGTTTTGATACCGTGGCTTTTTCATACCGCTGTATACCGTGAAACCGGTTATCGGCCCATGTCTAGTACACACACACACACACACACACACACACACACACACACACACACACACACACACACACACACACACACGTGCGCCTCCACCTCTGCTCTTACCAGAGCATACACTCCTGTCAGCCCAGTAAACAGTGCAGCCGGCCAACCCGATAGCCTAATCAGGAGTGCTGTGGTCGAGCCAAGTCTCTGTAAAAACCGCCACGCAGCTCTGGGTCTTGTCAGAGAATACACTCAGCCTTATTTTGTCGATCTTGCTGACGAGTGACCGGCAGTTGGAAGTAAAGAGACTTGGCAGCGCTGGTCAGTGCGGGTTAGCTCTTAGTCCAGCCTGCAGGCTGCCTCTCTTGTCCTACTTCTTGCATCTGTGTCTGCGCCGCCTGCGATGCCTCAGAGGTTGGGCAAGAACGGCGCCTCCGGGACTTTCCTGCCACAGGATCTCCAGTGGAATATCAAAACTCAGCATTTCAGCAGCTGTATGTTGCAAGTACTGTCTCCCCAAGCTGAGGATCTCAGCTTACTCATATTGCAACTGAGCCTTGCCTGCTCCAATTCCAATACAAAAAACCACACAAAACAATAAAAACAAAAGTACAGATAGTGCCCATCCTCTGCATGCTTATGTGCCGCCATCTTTGTTTGTTATGTATATCTGGACCTGAATCCGATTGAACCACAGCCAGAGTTCAGACCTGAAACTGAATCTCTGGAGAGATCTGAAAATGTCTGTGCACCGACACGCTCCCCATCCAGCCTGATGGAGCTTGAGAGGTGCTGCAAAGAGGAATGGATAAAACTGCCCAAAGATAGGTGCACCAAGCTTGTGGCATCATATTCAAGACTTGAAGCTGTAATTGCTGTCAAAGGTGCATCAACAAAGTATTGAGCAAAGGTTGGGAATACTTATGTACATGTGATTTCTTAGTAGTTCATTTTTAATAAATTTGAAAGAAAAAAAAACTTTTTCCATGTTGTCATTATGAGGTTGTGTGTAGAATTTTGAGGGGAAAAATGAATTTCAGCCACTTTAAAATAAGTCTAACATAAAATGTGGAAAAAGTGAAGCACATCTGAAAATAAGTAAAGCACCAAATAAATTTGGTGCTTTAGTCACAAAATGAACAACTGTTATGGAAATTTTAGCTAAGCTGAACCACTACTAGTTTCCATTTCCACAAAAATATTATCTTGGAAAAATTTTCAAGATCAAAGTCCTGTTAGAAGCGACTTTTCATAAATTAAATTACATATGATCAAAAGTCAGGAGTATGTATTTAGTTCATGCACTTGAATCAACGTTATTTTGTGGTGTTGCCAGGTTTTGTTTTGCTTTTGTTTTGTTTTTTCAACCTTTTCAGTTTCTGGATTCTTTTTCAGATCATTTTCATAGCACAGTGGTTATCTTTGCTATGTACAATTTGTCATTTCTTTTTTTGGCACTTGGTTTCTGACTGATAACTGGAAGATAAACAAAAAGGCATGAAATTGTAGCCTCCATCCAATTTGGTGGTGTAGGTAAATCCATAACAGAAACATGAGAGTGATTGAGGCACTTTTGATTGCTATACAATGCAAATTATTCTGTGGTATGGGATTTTTCCAACTTCTGATTGGCCCATTCAACACTTTCTGAGCTGTACCGCATGCCAAGTTGACCGCTGGTGGAGCCGAGTAGACCGTGCGTGCAAAACGAGTACACCTCGTGTGCAGCGTAGCGCTAGCTAATCGAGCAACGCCTTCTATCGATAATGACCAATCAGATAACGCGATACAACGCCTACTTTGGCTGTCAGTTTCTTGACAAGATGGCAGAAGACAGGTTTGCGTATGTTAGTGACGCTGACTTAAAGCGAATTTTACACGAAAAAGATGCGAAGAACACCCGCAGAAATACACAGTCAGCAGCCAACCTGTTTTGCAAGTACGTCACTGACTGAAAAGGGACATGCGCCCAACTTTGAAACTTATGACAGACGGACACTTGACGGAGTACTCTGTCGATTTTACACGGAAGCTATACAGGCGAATGGCGAACTTTATAAGAAAACAAGCCTGATGACTCTTCGTCACGGGCTTAACAGGCATCTCCAGTCGATCGATGGGATGTCAGTTGGTGCAGTATGACAGTAATAATAAAGAGTTGAAACTTGAGATTGCTTTTTCAGTTTTAGTATGTTTGACAAACTCCAAATTTTCTTGTTTACCATATAATAAAGCAGTTATAGACTTTTGATTTCGGTGTACACGTGATTATGCAGACCTGACAGGTGCATAATCACGGGTACACCTCATCAAAAGTCTATAATTGTATAATATACACCAAATAGGCTTCAATATTACATTCAAATGTCCACAAAATCCACAATCCGGATCAGATCCAGTTAAAACTTTGTCAGTTGATAGCGAGTGCCAGTCTGCACCTCACCTTCAAATATGAGAGTGACTGGGGAACATCTGATTAAGATATAATCTAAAATATACATTAAATTTCGTCAGTCGATAAAGGATACCATCCTACAACCCCAAATCCAATGAAGTTGGGACATTGTGTAAAATGTAAATAAAAAGAGAATACAATGATTTGCAAATCCTCTTCAACCTATATTCAACTGAATACACCATAAAGACAAGATATTTAATGTTCAAACTGATAAACTTTATTGTTTTGTGCAAATATTTGCTCAAAAAAAAAGTTGGGATGGGGCAACAAAAGACTGGGAAAGTTGATGAATGCTCAAAGAACACCTGTTTGGAAACAGGTGAGTGTCATGATTGGGTATAAAAGGAGCATCCCCAAAAGGCTCAGCCGTTCACAAGCAAAGATGGGGTGAGGATCACCACTTTGTGAACAACTGCATGAAAAAACAGTCCAACAGTTTAAGCAATGTTTGTTTTTAACAATGTTTCTCAATGTTCAATTGCAAGGAATTCAGGGATTTCATCATCTACAGTCCATAACATAATCAGAAGATTCAGAGAATCTGGAGAACTTTCTACGCGTAAGCGGCAAGGCCGAAAACCAACATTGAATGCTCGTGACCTTCGATCCCTCAGGTGGCACTGCATTAAAAACTGACATCATTGCGTAAAGGATCTTACCGCATGGGCTCAGGAACACTTCAGAAAACCATTGTCAGTTAACACAATTCGTTGCTACACCTACAAGTGCAAGTTAAAACTCTACCATGCAAAGCGAAAGCCATAAATCAACAACATCCAGAAACGCCGCTGCCTTCTCTGGGCCCGAGCTCATTTGAAATGTACAGACGTAAAGTGGAAAAGTGTGCTGTGGTCTGATGAGTCCAAATTTCAAATTGTTCTTGGAAATCATGGACGTTGTGTCCTCCAGACAAAAGAGGAAAAAGACCATCCAGATTGTTACCAGCGCAAAGATCAAAAGCCAGCATCTGTGATGGTATGGGGGTGTGTTAGTGCCCATGTCATGGGCAACTTACACATCTGTGATGGCACCAACAATTCTGAAAAGTACAACCAAGTTTTGGAGCAACACATGCTGCCATCCAAGCAATGTCTTTTTCAGGGACGTCCCTGCTTATTTCAGCAAGGCAATGCCAAGCCACATTCTGCACGTTACAACAGCGTAGCTTCGTAGTAAAAGAGTGCGGGTACTAGACTGGCCTGCCTGCAGTCCAGACCTCTCGCCCATTGAAAATGTGTGACGTATTATGAAGCGGAAAATACAACAATGGAGACCCCGGACTGTTGAACAACTGAAGTCGTACATCAAGCAAGAATGGGAAAGAATTCCACTTACAAACCGTCAACAATTAGTGTCCTCAGTTCCCAAACGCTTATTGAGTGTTGTTCGAAGGAAAGGTGATGTAACACAGTGGTAAACATACCACTGTCCCAGTTTTTTTTTTTTTAACGAGTTGCAAGCATCCATTTCAAAATGAGCAAATATCTGCACAAAAACAATAAAGTTTATCAGTTTGAACACTAAATATCTTGTCTTTGTGGTGTATTCAGTTGAATATAGGATGAAGAGGATTTGCAAATCATTGTATTCTGTTTTTATTTACATTTTTCACAACAACCCAACTTCATTGTTATTGAGGTTGTACATAACGCTCTCAAATATAAAAGCAATGTGATCTTTTTTGACAGAGTTATAAATTTGTGAACATTTGTTCAATGTTAAAGATAGGGATTTTTCCGATGTTCCAAGATTTTTTTCTTGGCTTTGATATTTGACCTTAAAATTTAATCCATTCTTGCCTATATGAAAAATTGTGGGCTCCATGCTGTTCACAAACAGAGAAACAAACAAACGGGCGAAAGCATAACCTCCTCCAACTTCGTTGGTGGAGGTAATTACCATAAAATTGCATAATAAAATGTAATTTAAACCAGGAAATGCCTTTATCAGTTCAAGTGTAACTTCACTTTTATACCACGACATTATAAACAAATACATTGCTTTTCTATATACATGATTATGACTTTTACCTGAATATAGATGTATGTATAAAATACATTTCAATATGGATTATTGGCCATACCACCCACTGCTACTGTGGCAATAAAAACAATGAGCAAAAAGATAAACTCAGTGAAGTAATAAAAGTACACAGATGAAAATGTTCTTCCTCACCTGTCATGACATGAGCAACACTACGAGGGTAAAAACTACACAGGACACCAAGTTACCTGGAGAAAATTGGTGCAAACAAAGCATTCACGTTCACACTCCTCAGCAGAGTCCTTTATCAGTTTTTAGGGTGATTTGGTTTCTGTGTTACACTAAACAAAGAAGTGGCCAGAATTTTATCAACGTCTAAACCACATCAAGTGTTTGTAAACCAAAACTGTGAAAATACACACACACACACACACACACACACACACACACACACATACAATCATAAGACCGATTTCAGACTCCTTCAGGATTAGCGCTGCTGGAATGAGCACAATGGCTGAAAAAGGAGCTTAACTCGGCACATCTCATTATCCAGCTCCAAAGCTGGACCTGCTCCTCTGTTTGTCAACGTGGATCTACCTGATGAGACACATATGAAGTTACAGAAGGACACACAGAGTCTGTGTGCACTCCGTTAGCGCTCACAGAAAAATCAATGAGCCAGTTAATTTAGAGCAACGGTACACCCACAGACACCAGAGCTACAGGAGCTGCAGGAGCTGACCTCAAAGCACGTGGCCTCAGTCAGCCTGCAAAATGATCGACGCTGAGTCTTCGCTCAGCACTGTGACAGAGTAAATGAATAAATCTACCGTTTGTTCAGACAAAAACACATGAAGCAGGTGTCAGCGTCACTAAAAACCTCATTAAGACAGAGGTCAGAGCCCAAAATGAGAAAATGATGATGCCCACATGGTCAAATGAGGACATGAAAATGAATAATTGTGAGTCATTTTGAAAATGAGGCAAATATTTAAAAAAAAAAAAGAAAAAAATTCTGGTACTTCTACAGCAATAATAAATGATTACTACATACAAGTACATGATCTAATCTGTCATAAATGACAGGAAAAAAAACTGTGCTTTGTCTAACATATCATTTGGATAAGCACCTCTCAAAGAGGGCATCAATTTGTTACATTTTGAATTTTTGGCCATTATCAGAGCCTTATAAGAGGGAAGGTTCATAAGATTGCATAAGATCGAGTGCAACTTATATATTGAAAAATCACATTCTTTGATTTCTGTTGTTCAAACTACATCAAACAACATATCCAAGACGCTGTCCATTGCACAGTTATCTATCCATCTGGCTTATTTTCGTGATTTAAAAGTCTCAGATAATGCTTACACACCATTAAAAACTGGATTCCACATATAGAAAAAAGATCAGCTTACATTCAGGTGCAACTTATACTCCAGACAATATGGTATTTTTATAGCATACCGTATACATATATATTCTACAGAAAATGTATCAAAATTTAAAAGTTTTTAAATTTCAAAATACCACATCAAAGGAGCTCTGAATGTCAGAGAATCAACAAAACTGTAGACCGTGAGCTCAAATCGAAGTAGCTCTGAATGTCAGAGGTTGATCTGAAAGGCTCATCTGGCAAAATGCATGAATTTAAATTAAATAAAATGCATTTATACAGCGCAAATCACAACAAAAGTCAGGCCAAGGTGCTACACAGTAGCAGCATTTAATGAAACCAAACCCAATTTCAGAGGGCTGGCGTTTCTAAAGTATAAGAGACCATGGACCTAAAATTCCACCATTTAAGTTTGGTATTTTTCAAGAGAGGTTGAGGGTTTACTGCTTAAAGTACAACATCTTCATACACTGTTATTGCACAATCAGGAAGTTCTCAGCACGACATGTTACCACCAGAAGTTTAAATAACACTCCAAAAAGTATTACTAAATTTATTTATTTATTATTTATTTCTCATTTATATAGCGCCAAATCACAACAAGGTTGCCTCAAGACGCTTCACACAAGTAAGATCTAACCTTACCAACCCCCAGAGCAACAGTGGTAAGGAAAAACTCCCTCTGAGAAAGAAACCTCAAGCAGACCAGACTCAAAGGGGTGACCCTCTGCTTGGGCCATGCTACAGACACAAATTTAGTGTTACTAAATTAAAAAAAATACAAAAACAAAAAAACTACACCAGCTTTGAGATTTCGAAGACCCAGTTCTAACCTGACAGTGTTACTCTCTAACGTTTTCTTTTTTACTTCTGTGATCTGAAATATACATTTCATTGCAATAATGTCATTAGCACGTTTGTACATACCTACTGCTGGAGCATCATACTCATCGCCAAGTAGTATTTCTGGCGCAGAGTATGCCAGAGATCCACAACTGGTCGTTAGCTTCTTCCCTGGCTGGAACTTGTTGCTGAAGCCAAAGTCCGTCAGCTTGACAAGGCCTTGCTTCTCGAAGAACACTACGTTCTCAGGTTTCAGGTCCCTGTGCACCACATGTAGCCGGTGGCAGTAGGAGATGGCGTGGACTATCTGAGCAAAATATTTCTTGGCCAGCTCTTCGTTCAGACCTTCTTCATGTTTCATGATGTAGTCAAACATGTCCCCTCCATCTCCAAGCTCCAAGATGAGGTAAAGCTTGGTCTGAGTGTCAATCACTTCATAGAGCCGCACGATGTTGGGGTGCTGGACCAGCTTCATGCAGCGGACTTCTTGGAAAAGGTGGCCAGTGGCCACTGTGTCCAACTTGGTCTTGTCAATCACCTTCACAGCCACCTTCTCTCCAGTGAAGACGTGGCGTGCGAGCTTTACCACGGCAAAGTGGCCACGGCCCAGTGTCTTGTCCAGATCATACAAGCCGGCAATCTTGCCGTCATAGCCCCGCTTGAAGCCCGCCATAGCGTGGGAAGGAGACGGGGACAGAGGAGCCCCTGCTGTGGGCAGGGGCGGTTTGGCTGATTTGTGAGATTCCAGCTTACTTCTGTTCATCGAAAGCTGAAGGAGAAATCCATGGCTCCAGCTTCCTGCACAATATGAAACACACTGAAATCAGCACAGATTCACACTGTCACACACACAAAGATGAGATGAAGCAGGATTACTGAGGATTTATTCATAAACATAATGTGGTTCCTCAATACAGGTGACCTGAGATCCTTCCTGCTGAGAAGAACTCAGATAAAGGTTTGGCTGGATATCTGCTGGACAGGTAAAACAACACTCTCACACAAACCTGGCACATGTGCTTACTCCTTGATGTCGTCTGCTAAGGAATCCCCAAACAACATATCGGCATGAGTAATTTGTTAAGCCCCCATCACGCATAGGAAGAATGTGCAAGGACTATGCACGACACGGCAAATACTGGCATAATGCGACGCAGTCGGGAGGAAAAGAGGCGTGGTCAACCGTGTCAGAACGCATCCAGACTACTTTGTTCACACCTGTACAATGGTATCCAAAGCACATGTAGACAACAGGTAGATGACAGACTGCTGTCAGACGGTCATAAAAGGCGCTGCAGACTGCCTGATGTCCAAACGTCTGGATGGTAAACACGGGACCGGAGTGGGAGGGAGTGCTGTGTTCCTCATGCGCACGTGCGCATGAGTGTGCAGCATGTGTGTGCGTGGTGCACACGCGTGGGTCTACAGTTATCACTCAGCCGTTTAGGTGTGTGCGTAAGCATATCGCTGCATGAGCCACTAAGCACACGCGCGTGGCGCACATGATCGTGCGTGCCACTGGACAGCTTTGCTGAAAGTTTGCTGGCAGTGAACCATGCTGTCCCCTCCGTCAGATGGAGACTTTCCAGCGAACTTTAATTTCTTTTTTCTTTTTTGCTCACTTCAGGAGCACAATGCAACTCTGGACACCGAGATGATTGGATTATCACATGGGATTCATTTTTTATTTTGGGTGAGAGGATTTTAACCACAGGCCACGGTCTCGTCTCCACGTCCACACTGCGCTCCTGGACCACTGCTGGAGGTGAGATTCATGTTTATTAATGCTGTCATGGCGTGGTACAACAGTTCCATGAAAATTCAGTAAGGTATATCTTATATATTATATTCCAATTCTAAGGTGGAACTATGCTAGTATATATAAAGGTATATCTAAATATCTAAAAAGGAAGAGTAAAATAGGAGAGTAGAAAAGAGTAGAGTAGAGCCACTTAGGTGCCTGGTCTTGAGAACCAGGGATGGTTATACTGTTGTTATATCTCCTACAGAGTTAGAAGGTGATCATAATTTACAGTGGTCAGATCCATTCAGCTATGAGCCTGACACGTGCAATGACGCGTTACTGTGTACCACAGAGAGGCGCAGCTGCCCATGTTATATACAGATATGATGGAGACAATAGTTCACATTATTTAAGTCACCCACGGGAAGGAATGGACAAATATTTGTACTGTAAGGTCTACTGTGGATATAACAGCCTGTTCAGATTTGCAGCAGCGTGCACACAGTAGTGCACAGTGCTTTCTGTTTGATAGCCGCTGTTCACATTCACTGTATATGATAATTCATAATTATTATTAAATACTGAAACCGTGGCAAAAATAACAGTAACAGTGCGAAAACATGTCCTATTTCACGCAGCTCCCATGATCTGTTGTTGTTCCGGTGTCGCAGACCGAACTGTCCCCATAAAAATCAGTCCACCCTGCCTTCACTGTGCATGCGTCATTTCTGAGCATCAGTAGTGTGCGTCATTTCTGACCGTCAACAATGACTCAGTGATTATCGCCTCGTTTCTGCTTCAAACTGCACTCCAGTCATCATCTGTCTCAGCAACAAATATCTGAAGCTTTTGTGCAACAATCATTTCCACATAAATTCAGCATTATTTCATCATAAAAGACAGAGGAAGCAATCAGAGCATAGCACATCTGAGTCTGATGTGCTGCTGTGCCTACATCATTTCGGAGCGTCAGTAGCGACGCACAGATTATCACTTTGTTTCTCCTTAAAACAGCCTCATTTCTGCTGAACACTGACTTTAGAATGATTTAAGAGGTTTTAATTTGTCATCTGATTGTTAATAATCACATTATTCCCTTTGATCGCTTTGGGTGTACAGACTCAGACTCAGACGCATGCGCAGTGAAGGCAGGGTGGACCAGTTTTTAGAGGGGGCCGTTTGGTCTGCGACACCGTTCCTTCAAGAACCCTCAGATTTTCAAAAGCTCTGCATCTCGTAAGGGGGAAGGACTGGTGGCTCCGCTCCCTCGCATCTGGTATCGCCCCTTACTAGATTTTGCGAGAAAAACCCCTATTCTGAATCATGCGCTTTTCATCTTCTGATGAATTCTTTATGATCTTTGGGGGAGAAACAAATTCTACATTCACTGGTCTATCAACCTGAGTCTCTCTCTAATGCCTTGAATCTACCAAATGCGACTTTATGACAATGTGTGGTCTGCAGTTTTGTTGCATTTTGCACATGGCTTCAGATTCCACGGGCAGCGCTTCAGGAGTGCAGTGTTTGTTTATTTGGTTATTTTTCCTTGATACTTGTTCTACCAAGACTGAATTGCCTTCGTAGTTACACTGTTTCTTTTTACCTCCGCCAACAAAAAAGATCAAGTTTCTTTTATATTTGAGAGCATTACGTAGGATGGTATCCTTTATCGCCTGACAAAGTTTGATCTGGATTGGATCCAGATTACAGATTTTGTGGTCATTTAAACATTGAAAAACCGTTTAATGTATATTTGACATTATATCTTAATGAAACGTGCACCAATCACTGTCATATTTGAAAGTGAGGTGCAGACTGGCACTTACTATCACCTGACAAAGTTTGATCCAGATCTGATTCAGACTGTGGATTTTTTGGACATTTGAATTTAATATTGAAAAGCCCAGTTGGTGTACATTTTGCATTATCTCAATCAAAAATGCCTCAATCACTCATTTTTGAAAGGATTTACCGACACCACCAAAACTGGATGGAGATTACAATTTTATGTCTGTTTGTCTTCCAGTTTTAAGTTGGAAACCAAGTGCCAAAAAGCAATGACAAATTTTGCATAGCAGAAATAACTAATGTTCTGTGAAAATAATCTGAAAAAGATTTCAGAAACCTAAAAAGTTGGAGGAAAAAAAATGCACAAAAAAACTTTTACTCAAGTGCATGAACTAAATACACACTCTTGACATTTGATCACATCTAATTTAGCTTATGAAAAGTCACTTCTAACAGAACTTTGACCTTGAAAATTTTTTCCAAGATAAACTTTTTGTGGAAATGGAAACTAGAGTTGGTGGAGGTTTGCGCTGTATGAGAGCAGTGCTCGTGTTTGTCTGTGTTTTAATAGTGTGTAATGCTGTTACTTATAGAGGCTGACTGATGTACAGTTTGGCCGATAATATCGACTGATATGAGCCTTTCACAAACATATCAGTATCACAGTTATTTTGCTGAAAAGAAAACTTTTACTTTACAAAATAAACAATGCAGAAAAATTGTCAGAAACTGGAAATGGTGTCATTGCATAGTTTATCCAGCAGAAAGTGGCCTGACAGTATTGTTTACAATGCTGTCGGGCCACATGGCTGGGACCCCCATCAACCTTTGTCACATTAGCTACAAGAGACAGAGGAAATGCAACCAGCTCCCATTCATTTTCAATCAGAGAGGAAAGTGGTTGCTACGCCACCAGTAAGGCAGGGCCAAAATAGACATGAAGCCTATTTTATGCAAATGCTGAATGATGTCACATGCCAACTTCCAATTCAAGTGAAGGCAGCACAATGTATGTTGGGTGGTTGATTGTTTTATTTATAGTTATTTACAATAAAGTTCATGTTTAAACTGCAAAATATCAAACCTTAACGCCATTTATTTGTCATAAGGGTTTGATAATTAAATGTTAGCAATCATTATAATAGTCAATAGGTATTTTATTTAATCAAGGGGCTATCTGGTTAATTTCAGCAGTAATAAAAGGTAATGTATATATTATTATTAATAATAATAATGACATGATATTAAAACCATTTGTAAGATGTACTGAGGAGACATTTGAAGTTGTTATGACAGGATGATGACCAAACATTAACTAATTTATAAAGTACCACATAAAAGAGGTTTTGTTTTTTTTCAAACTGACGGTCAGATTAGTGTTGTTAATCAGAACATTAGAAGAGTTCAGGGGCCCGTCTGACGTTAGCTTCACGGTTACCGGAGCTAACTGCCGTTCATCATTGATTGATCACTGCAGCTAGCTGGCTTTAATGTCATCAGATCGGTTATCTAAATTATCCCCCGCTGATTCATAACCTCGTCCATTAATAACGCGTAGTTACACAAACAGATATTAACCATGTTCTCGATACACAGGTGCCGCTTTAAATGACACTCATAGACTGCACTCAGCTAGCTGTAGTTAGCATGTAGCAAGCTAAAGTTACTCACTTCCCTCCGGTAAACACTCCAGTCTTCACCGGCCACTTTGGCCTCCGCCCGCGGCTGTCTTCCGAGGCTTTATGGCAGACTATAGCAGCAGCCTATTTGAGGGGTCCGCGGCACTCAGGGGGTGCCCATGGCCGGGATTCATCAGTAAAACGAGGCGTCGCATCATCAGGAGCAGCGCCTCCGATGCGACTCGTTGTTTCCTCCCAGCAGAGGATGCGGCGTTCACAGAATCAGAAAAGTGTCGGGATTTGCATCACTCGTCTTTTCATGCTCACATCGAAAAAAGCTACTTACGTACAAATAAATCAATAAAAGAATAAACTTAGAAATACCTAAATCAGTCAAAGAATAGATATACAAATGCATGAATAAATAAAAGAATACATTTTGAAAAAAACTCAATAAATGTAGAAATACCTAAATCAATAAAAGAATAAATGAACAAATACATAAATAAACAAGAGAACAAATTTCAAGAAAACCAATAAAAACTAGGACTGCAAGCAGTCATATACGGGCCGCCAGGTCCGCGCCACCGCCTCCCCGGGCCAGTGTGATTTCTGTTCAGGGGTCCTCTTCACACAGTTCAAGTTTCAAGCAAATCAGTCAGTGCATGAAGCAGTTATGACATGTTGATGGGTCATCCACTAGGGGGTGCTCAGAGCACAAACAGAGGGGCCGGGTGTGTTCAGAGGCTGACTCTCATCACAGTTCAAGTTTCAAGCAAATCAGACAGTTTATGAAGGAGTTATAACAAGTTGATGGTTCATCCAGTGGGGGGCGCTCAGAGCACAAACAGAGGGGGCCGGTGTGTTCAGAGGCTGACCCTCATCACACAGTTCAAGTTTCAAGCAAATCAGACAATGCATGGAGTTATAACATGTTGATGGGTCATCCACTAGGGGGTGCTCAGAGCACAAACAGAGGGGACAGATGTGTTAAGGGGCTGACCCTCATTACACGTGTGAAGTTTCAAGTCAATCAGGTAATGCATGAAGGAGTTATGACAAGTTGATGGTTCATCCACTAGGGAGTGCTTAGAGCACAAAGAGAGGGGCCAGGTGTGTTCAGGGCCCAACCCTCATCACACATGTGAAGTTTCAAGTCAATTAGGCAAAGCATGAAGGAGTTATCATGACTTGATGGCGAAAGGTCAAAATGGCGGCGCCATAACGGCCACACCCTTTGACATAGAGAAAAGCTTTTGATTTTTGATCAGTATAGTCTCTGAATGATCTGAAAGAAATTTGAAGTGCATTGGACAAAATCCCTAGGAGGAGTTCATTCAGATACAACATGTGGAACTCACGCCAAAATGACACAAAAATTCAAAATGGCCGACTTCCTGTTTGGAGTAGATCAATGGTGCAAGAGACTTTTTCTACGTCTATGCAAGTCACACATGTACCAATTTTCATCTCCCTACTCCAAAAACCCCCCTATGAGGAGGGGTTTTTGAAATTTGAGGTATTTTGCCCCGCCCATGGGTGACGCCCCTATGAATTGTAAGAGGTTGTCATGCTTGACCGGTGTATCAGTTTTCATGATGATATGACAAAATTAAAGCCATCAAAAGGAGGAACGTAATTTCATGGCGAAGGGTCGATATTCGGCACGCCGCCACACGGAAGCTGTTACTCGTAGCTTCACGTCGAACATCATGTACGTTCACCAACTTGTTCTGCATGTTTTAGAAGAGGAATGAAGTTGATGGGGTTAACTATGTGACATCAGTACCTGCTAAAGTAAAAACAGGACATTTCCTGTTACCACGGGGGGTGCTAAGGCAGAGGTGGGAAGTTCATATATGTAGATGTTCAGGGCAAAGCCGTCATCATGTCCAGCACCTTTGAAGGATCTACAATGAAGTATGTGGGCGTGACAGCCGTTCAAAGTGAAATGGCGTGTTCTGAAAAGCTCGCCAAAGTTTGACGAACTGTAGCACCCACGCCTTTTGACCTACAGAAATTCTTTTGATAACTTTTGATCAGCATGGTGTCATGATGATGTGTACCAAATTTGAAGACGATTGGATGAAATCCATAGGACGAGTTCGTTCAAATGTAACTAGTGGAAATGTCCAAAAATGGCAAAAATTACTTCAAAATCAAAACTTAAAATAAAAATGGCCGACTTCCTGTCGACATTTCACCATGATGCTAAGAGACTTTTTTGTACGTCCTAGCATCCTAGCATGGTAAATACGTGTACCGAATTTCGTGAGGCTACAATAAAAAAAACAACAATGCAGAGGGGTTTTTTGAAAATTTGTAGGGGCACTATTTTGCCATTTTGCTGTGACCATGTTCGTGACCCCCAAAATATCGAATTTCAGATCCGGCCGGATGACTTTGGAAAGTTTAGTGAGTGTTTGAGTATGGGAAAGGGCCGAAATTTGGATTTGAAAAGTGTGAATAATAATAATAATATAATAATAAACAGCACAATTACTATAGGATCATTGCAGGACATTGTCCTACTCGGGCCCTAAAAATAATTGTACCAATAAAGGGACAAATTTAGAAAAAAATAACTCAATAAATGTAGGAATACCTAAATAAATAAATGACAATTATGTAGAGCAAGTCCAAATAATTAATATGTCTGGAAATGTTGAAATAATTTAATTAATTATATCCCTTTTTATGACAAAATGTATTTCTTTATTGATTGATTGATTAACTGCTTCATACTTAAGTTATTTTTCATCTTCCACACCAATAATTTCAAGTCTTCTATATTTAGAAAAGGAAAACCCAAATTCTTAGCAAGTTTCCTCCTTGTTTCTTCGGCTGCACAAAGTTCTGTCAACACTGAAGGCTGATTTTAATGAGTAATGCAATGGTAGTAAAAGTAATATTATAACAATTCTACTGCTATTACTATTATTATTATTATTATTATTGCTGCAGCAACAACTGGAAGAGCACTCATTGGAGTGCACACTGCTGCAAAGAACAAAGACCTTTTTTAGCACATCTGTGTTGCTTCTGAATGACACAAAGTAGAGAATTATAGGTAATTAAATGATGCACTGGCTTTGATGTTTTCACATGCATGTATGCAAACTTGGAACAGTACATGTCTTGAGTTTGAACTTTCAAGATTACGCAAGGTCAAAGGTCATGTGTCAAATATAAAGGTCATATATGACTTCATATAGTAGCTGTAAGTGTAATTTTAACAATTTCGTCAAAGCAGCATTTCTAAATATCTCCTGTGTAATCAGCTTTGGGCCATCATTTTGACCTTGAGCTGTGACCTTCTCTGTCGCTGATTTTGATCGAAATCAGATCACTTTGTCTTTGACTGACTTTCATTCGTTCCACCAAGTTTGATCCAAATCAGATCAAAACACTGTGAGGTATTTTATTCACACAGAGACAAACACACAGGACCGAAAACAATCCAGCCACTGCTGCCTGCAGGTGTTAAAAACAGCTAAAACCAGGAAGGCACACTTGTATGCTGAGCACCCCCTGCTGGTAATTTGTACCATGGCATTCACTTGATTTAGAGCTGCTTTGATGACTTTAGTAGAAAAATTAGTTGAAAATTAATTCATTTGCTATAGCTACTTGGGGTTGGACACTGACAGGCCACCAGTCTGTTTTTGGCTCAAACACTAACCTGCATGCAACACAGTGTGACAGACACACAAACACAAACATAAAAATAGCTGAATCACTGCTCACTACTCTCAGTATGTCTGCGTATTTATTGCAGCGTTGACAAATAAAGTTGACTTGACTTGAACATGTGTGGACAATCCTGTAGCCCACCTCTGGCTTTAGGGCTGATGTGGAACAAAGAAACACGGCATCTAACCCAGACCCAAAAGAACAATTCTGCAAGGGTTGCAAACCAAACACTGTCTCACAGGGTTTCCTGCTCTTTATTTATTTCATTTATTATTATTTTGTGGGTTTCTCTCTAGTTTCTTCCCACAATCAAAAAACTTGCTTATTTAGGGTCTGCTCCTTTCTCTACCCGTGACCAAGGCAGCGTCTCTACATCTGGAGTTGGTCCACAGGCCAACTGTGGCTGTGTCCTCTGTATCTTCCTTTGTCTCACCAACCACCTGCATGTCCTCCCTCAGCACATCCATAAACCTCCTCTTTGACCTCCCTCTTCTCCTCCTGCCTGGTGGCTCCATCCTCAACATCCTTCTCCCTATATACCCTGGGTCCCTCCTCTGCACATGTCCAAACTATCTCAGTCTCACCTCTCTGACTTTGTTGTAAACCGTCCCACCTGAGCTGTCCCTCTGATATGTTCATTCCTAATCCTGTCCATCCTCATCTGTTGGGAAAGTGTAGTGACACGGACCCACAACAGGGGGCGCAAATGAACGGTCAATAGATGAGCCAAAATATAACAATTTAATGTTGTGAATGTGCACAACGAACATACAGACAATCTCAGAATATCATAACAGTCAATACACAAAGGTGACGTGTGGGCAGGCTCGAGGATAGAAGACGTCTGTCCTGAGAAGAGCCGGAACCACACGATTTCCGCCGCCCCAGAACCTGGTGAATACTGGAGCCGCCAAGTCCCGAATTCCCAGGTGATCACCGTCCCCGACTGTCGGATCTGGTACTGCTGGCGAAGAACAAAGACAGTCAAGTGTGGGTGTGTGTACACCCAGTAACAACAACGGTGGGAATGCCACCTCCACCTCTCACTCAATAACTTGCAGAGTACTGTAGATTCCTCAGGGGAAAAGAGTGCCTTCAGCGCTCTCACAGCTTCCACCGACGGAGGAACTGGTACTCCTGCAAACACTCACAATATACAAATATTGCGATTACAAAACGGCTGAGGATATTACCTCCTATGAAGTATGATATCTCGGCAACGAGGTGGAGATGACGTCTGGTCTTTATGGAGTGAGATGATGTTGAGTAGATGGGTAACAGCTGTCAAGAGGTAATGAGCGACAGCTGTCACCCCCGGCTGTGTCCATGGCGGCAGCGCCCTCTCGTGCCTGAAGCCCGCACTTCAGGCAGGGCGCCCTCTGGTGGTGGGCCAGCAGTACCTCCTCTTCTGGCGGCCCACACAACATCATCACTCCCAAAGAGAATCTCAACATCAGCTCTGCCACCTGTCTTTTTCTTAGTGCCACTGTCTCTAAGCCATACAACACAGCTGGTTTCACTACTGTCCTGCAAGCTTTCCCCTTTTCCCTGAAAACAGCTGACAATGACATTAACAGTATGTCAAAGTAGCTGGGAAGCTCACATTTGACCTTGATCTATGACACTGACCTCAGAAACTATTTTTAAAAAGTTGTAAAATGATGTTTATGTGGTAAAGTGTTGAGGCTGCTAAACATAACCATGTCAACATGTTTACCCTGCCATCTGGCAACACTTTACATTTGATGGTTTCACGCCTTCAGGACACATTTTTATATTCAAGATGAAAAACTCCGCCTGCCAATAAAAGGACAACAGCGACATCTAGTGTCGAGAATCGAAAAGACACAGTGAGTTTCTGCAGCATGAGAATACATTTTAGCTGCATGTGAAAAGACGAGAAGAAACTCAAATGAGCCCAAACTGAAACTCTGAAGGATGAACAAACGATAAAATAATTAAATTCCTGTAGCTTTAGTTGAAGGCAGCAGGTTGTAGTTACATGTGTTTGTATCAGTTCAGCACCACATCAATCTGCAGCCTCACCTGGTTTCCAGCAGGTTTTTTTTTTGTTTGTTTGTTTGTTTTTTAACAGTACTGAACCCCCCCTGGCTTTACTTTTGAATTCTGTTTAATAACTCATTCCATATTTGGTCACACAATTGGCACAGTGTTTCTTCCTGTGGTCGCTACCTTTACTTCTTAGCTTATGTGAGGTAAGATGCAGCATCCAGCAAGTGGCAGACATGCCTCACAGTTAAAACAACAACAACAACAACAACAACAAAAGATTTTTCAATTGATCTGGTGCCACCATGTTGTTCAGATTTTAATTAGGTTGTCCTCATTATATGACCTTTCACATTTGAGTTGCACAAGATGATAGCATTTATTGTTTTTGAGTTACTGTTTACAGCTGGCTGGGGTGGATTAATCTGTTCACTACATTTTTTTTCTGTACAAGACCTGCCATGTTACCACCTCAGAGAATAAACCGCATTCTGATTAAATCATCACTCAGTTTAATTCTGAATTTGCATCAGACTTTTTTTTTTTGTGGTAAGATGGGTTATTCCAGAGAAAAGCCACATGATGAGCAGCCTGCTGGTTTCTTTTTCACCTTAATAAACTCGACCTGAAGTTTAGTTTTGCAGGGCATAAGGCTTGAGAAGGCGTGTTCACCTCAGATTTTATGTGTTTCAAACAACATGTTAAACTAGTGCTTGAAGCCCAGCAGCCTCATCTGATGGTCCATGACAGACCAGAAATAAAACACTGCAGTAATCACTTCTGGAACAAAATCAATGTCTCTGCATGACAAATGGAGAGAATGGCTTGATTCTTGATCAGTCCCCTAATGTGCAGGTCAAAGAACAACGTTGGGTTTACAGTCACACCAAGACATTCATTCCAACATTTCTCAAGTGAAATGTTTGAAGATTTTATTTTGCTGAATTTAATGCATTTTGTTTTGTTGCTTTTAAACTTCTTACTTCAGTGACCCACAGCTTCAGCAAACAGACCAGCTGTTTGGATTAATATTCATTTTAATTATTTATTTATTTTCAAATGGGAACATTTTATTTTCATACATGACCTATGTCCATAGAGATATTCCAGGTCTCTATCCACATTCATCAAACACTTGGTTTATGTTTTTATAATATAGAACTGTACATATTTTTTTGTTGCTGTTATTGAAAACAAACAAACAAAAAGCACAGCTGAGATTTGTTTTAGAAATTTTTTTTATACATCTGCAAGTTATTATTATACATCATGTTTCTAGGTGTGTCTTGATTTCTTTGCAGGATTATTCAGAAAAGATAAGAACTCAGAGCTTTGCTGTGTGTGTGTGTGTGTGTGTGTGTGTGTGTGTGTGTGTGTGTGTGTGTGTGTGTGTGTGTGTGTGTGTGTGTGTGTGTGTGTGTGTGTGTGTGTGTGTGTGTGTGTGTGTGTGTGTGTGTGTGTGATTTTAGGAGAAAAACTGAGAACAAATGTTGACACTGGGACAGATCCAGAGCTGGATTATTATAAAGTCTGTTCAGTTTTGAAGATGTCGTTGGATCAGCTTGTGGTCACCTATGGATCAGGTGCCTTTGTTGGTTCGGAAAAGTTTACCGACCGGGATTTGATGCTGTGACCTTTGCAGAATCAATGGATACACTGACTGCAGCTCTTGAGAACCTGAGTGAGGAATCTGAGTATCTAGGTTTGAGATTGTCCCAGATCAAGACTAAGATCCAGGCTATCAGTGACTTCCTGGACTCAGCCACCAGAAGTGCATCTGTATGTGGTGAAAGTGATGAACTTGTGGAGATATTCACTGATCTCAGTAGTGATGTTCATGTCTCTCGGGGTCCTCAGCCTTTGAGAACCAGAGACGCCTGGGAAGGACAGTGGTGTTTGTGATATCTTTACAGGAGATTAAAGATCCAGGTCTTGAAAATCCTGGTACTTCCTGTATGGTTGTGTGAGGTAGACTCTAACCGCTGACCAAAGGCGATGGCTGGATGTTTTTGGTCTCTGTGGAGGATCCTTGGGTCTCGTTAGAATGACTTTGTGTTAAATGAAAGGTTATTTAGTGAGATTCAGATGAGGAGGATCACTGACACTGTGAGGGAACATCAGCTTTGACATGTTGTCCATATGGTGTCTTTCTCTGGTCATGATCCAGCACACAGGTGCCTCAGTGTGGAGGACCCCAGCGGCTGGAGAACAACAGGGACGCAGCCATGTTTCACTTGGCCAAGGACACACCCATGTTTCCCCTAGACATAAACACGTCCATGTTACACCTGGCCATGGACACGCCGATGTTTCCCCTGGACACTGACATGCCCATTTTTCACTTGCCCAAGGACACGCCCATGTTTCCCCTGGCCATGGACATGCCCATGTTTCACCTGGCCAAGGACACACCCATGTTTCACCTGGACATGGACACTCCCATGTTTCACTTAGCCAAGGACACACCCATGTTTCACCTGGACATGGATATGCCCATGTTTCACCTGGCCAAGGACACACTCATGTTTCACTTGGACATGGACACTCCCATGTTTCACTTGGCCAAAGGCATGCCCATGTTTCACCTCGCCATGGACAAGCCCATGTTTCACATGCCCAAGGACACGCCCGTTTCCCCTGGCCAAGGGCACGCCCATGTTTCACCTGGCCAAGGACACACCCATGTTTCAGCTGGACATGGACACGCCCATGTTTCACTTAGCCAAGGACACACCCATGTTTCACCTGGACATGGATATGCCCATTTTCCACTTGCCCAAGGACACACCCATGTTTCCCCTAGACATAAACATGTCCATGTTTCACCTGGCCATGGACATGCCAATGTTTCCCCTGGACATGGACACACCCATTTTTCACTTGCCCAAGGACACGCCCATGTTTCCCTTGGCCACAGACACGCCCATGTTTCTCCAAGACATAAACACGTCCATGTTTCACCTGGCCATGGACACGCTGATGTTTCCCATGGACACTGACATGCCCATTTTTCACTTGCCCAAGGATACGCCCATGTTTCCCCTGGCCATGGACACTCCCATGTTTCACCTGGCCAAAGGCACGCCCATGTTTCACCTCGCCATGGACAAGCCCATGTTTCACATGCCCAAGGACACGCCCGTTTCCTCTGGCCAAGGGCACGCCCATGTTTCACCTGGCCAAGGACACACCCATGTTTCATCTGGACATGGACACTCTCATGTTTCACCTGGCCAAGGACACACTCATGTTTCACCTGGACATGGATATGCCCATTTTTCCACTTGCCCAAGGACACACCCATGTTTCTCCAAGACATAAACATGTCCATGTTTCACCTGGCCATGGACACGCCGATGTTTCCCCTGGACATGGACACGCCCATTTTTCATTTGCCAAAGGACACGCCCATGTTTCCCCAGGCCATGGACACACCCATGTTTCACCTGACAATGGACACGCCCATGTTTCATTTGCCCAAGGACACACCCATGTTTCCCCAGGACATGGACACGCCCATGTTTCACCTGGCCAAGGGCATGCCCATGTTTCACCTGGCCAAGGACACGCCCATGTTTCACCTGGCCATGGACACGCCCATGCTTCATCTGGACATGGACACTTTCCTGTTTCACCTGGCCATGGACACGCCCATGCTTCATCTGGCCATGGACACTCTCATGTTTCACCTGGCCAAGGACACACCCATGTTTCACCTGGACATGGACATGCCCATGTTTCACCTGGCCAAGGGCACGGCCATGTTTCACCTGGCCATGGACAAGCCCATATTTCACCTGGCCAAGGGCACGCCCATGTTTCACCTGCCCAAGGACACGCCCATGTTTCACCTGACCATGGACACGCCCATGTTTCACCTGGCCAAGGACACACCCATGTTTCACCTGGACATAAACACATCCATGTTTCACCTGCCCAAGGACACGCCCATGTTTCACCTGGACATAAACACATCCATGTTTCACCTGGCCAAGGACACACCCATGTTTCACCTGGACATGGACACGCCCATGTTTCACCTGGCCAAGGACACACCCATGTTTCACCTGAACATAAACACACCCATGTTTTACCTGACATGGACACGCCCATGTTTCACCTGGCCAAGGACACACCCATGTTTCACCTGGACATGGACACGCCCATGTTTCACCTGGCCAAGGACACACCCATGTTTCACCTGAACATAAACACACCCATGTTTTACCTGACATGGACACGCCCATGTTTCACCTGGCCAAGGACACACCCATGTTTCACCTGAACATAAACACACCCATGTTTTACCTGACATGGACACGCCCATGTTTCACCTGGCCAAGGACACACCCATGTTTCACCTGGACATAAACACATCCATGTTTCACCTGACATTGACACACCTATGTTTCACCTGGCCTGCATGTGATGCAGCATACACTTTAACAAGTTACAAGATGTACTTAATCTAGTTTTGTTAACCCTCACCACATAACGTGGTTGTTCAACAAAATATATCACTAATTATTGTATTTTACAGTATATTCTGATTATATTTAAACAACCGAGGTATGTGGGACCGGTTAACAGAACTAGATAAAGTGAACATAGCAGAGTGTGAATGTGCCAAATCAGATTATTTGGTGTGAGATTTTGGCTCCTTCCTGTTTTATGAGCCGTCTGAACATGTCAAGTTTAATTAATGTATTTTTCCTGTTACCTTCCTTTGTGTATGTGCTCGGAGATCAGTTTCAGTTCTGATGTCATTCTGCTTTTTGTGTCATCTCTGGTGATATGACTGCTGTGAGATCAGATAACGGTCACTTTCAAACACACACACACACACACATCTATAACTGCTTAGTCCAATTAAGGGTCGCAAGGGTCACCAGCAGTCACAGAGCGCGAGTCGGGGTACACCCAGGACAGGACGTCAGTCTGTCACAAGGCCACAAACAGACAAACAAACACATCCACACCCACTCGCACACGACAATTCAAAGTTTCCAATCCACCTAACCCGCATGTCTTTGGATGTGGGAGGAAACCAAAGCACCTGGAGGAAACCCACGCAAACATGGGGAGAACATGCAAACTCCACACAGAAAGGCCACAAGCGGGAATTGAACCCATGACCTTCTCGCTATGAGGCAACATTGCTAACCACTAAGCCACAGTGCTGCCCACTTACAGAGAAAAACAAAACAAGATTCAGGAACAAATATCACAAGGACACAGAAATGGAAGGACTGTCATCAGAAACCGTAATGATGAAACAAGGGCCAGAAGGAAAGTCAGCATTAAAGAATCACCGGCATCTACAACAGGCATCTGTCTGTATATGTCAGAAATGTCACAAAGGATGTAAATGTAAGACTGGACCACATCTTCAAATAAGATGATCCTTTTGGTGCTGATGGTTAACAGAAAGTAAGAAAATGGTGTGACCACTTTTCACCTTTAAAAATGCAGAACTGTTTTAGGAGGTAAACAAAAAACCCAAACAATTATTATTTAATTATTTTATTGGGTGATCACCTGCAATTTACCAAGAAATGAGTGTGTTGTCCAATTTTTACAATAATTTTCCAGCAGCTGGCAACTCTCTTTTTGTTGTCATGTACACTGATAACAATAATAACAACAACAACAACAACAACAATAATAATAATAATATTTAAAATGAGGCATATCTTCATAATTAGCTGGTTTATTTAATGGAGATAAAGAATTGCATTTGATTTCATTGGCATGAGAAAGCTGATAACATTTCAGTTCCGATTTTCTTTTGACCCACAGATGAAGACCAAAAATTAGGAGAAAAAAAAAACAAAAAACCACGGCAAATACTACATTATCAAAATTCTGTCATACCTAAAAAACTTTTGCAGATTAGTCAATGCTATTTAGCCAAATATTTATGCTAAACATTCAGCTAAATGTTGAGATAAATATGCACCTTAATAAAAAAGCTAATTGTTCCTCCCTCAAAGACAGATTAATAAAGCATCTAATGACGGACATTTAGCAGGTAAGGGCAGGTTTATTCATGGATGTTTTGTATAAGCGTTACATTGTAGCCTGCGACTTTTGATGTCAATTCCAATTTCAGGGGCACTTCGAAAATATAAAAAATAAAATAATAAAATCGTAAAAATGGCTGTTTGTGAAAAATTTTGTGGTTTTTTTTTGGGTGGGGGTGGGGAGTTGTGCTCGGGGGGGATTTCGCCCGGGGAGAAATTCAGTATAGAACCGCCACTGAATGTACTATTTAAAATGATATGTCTTGTTTAAAATATGTACCATGTAACTCCCCCCCCCCAAATAAATGTTACCTAATTATTCATCCTGTTTCACAAATCGACGGAAACAAGCTGACCGAAAATATCGCGATATGTGAATGCGGGATTTGGATCGGCGGTGGGTGGAGCCTGTTGGCAGCGGAGTATCCAGGCAGCTGCAGCGGCTTTGCTGGTTCGCTGTTAGCCCCAAACAGCAGCTGAAAGCCAGCTGAGATGCTGCGGGGAACCACTGACGGAGCGCCGGGCTGGCTGGACTCCATGTTGAACCTTTTCTGGGGCTAACATTGAGGCTGAGGCCGGTTCAGCGAACCTGACAGCTCTCCTCGCCTTCAAACATCATTTTCTGTTAAACCGAAGGTAAGAAGCGCCGGAACGGTTTCACATTTTTATTTACTCAACACGATAACTCTGTTAATTATTACAGAGTTGTTCCCGTTTAATAAAACAAGCTCACGAATAATGCATTATCTTCGTATTTATGTGCATAAATATTAGTCTATATTTAACTGCTTCGCCAATCCATTAACGATTCATGTCATTTATTTGTGTGTGTGTGTGTGTGTGTGTGTATATATATATATATATATATATATATATATATATATATATAATAGATATAAAAAAAATGTGTGTCACCTATTAAATTAACCAACTACTTTTGCTGAAGGGCATCCGCCGTAAAACGTGTGCCAAATTAACATGCAGATCTGGCGTTACTCGGGTCTGCAAATGTACTTACTTTAGTCGTTTAAAAAATATATATCCAAATTCCTTCATTAAAGCTCTTTAAATGTGAATGATTTCTGGTTTATTTCACTCGCTGCTTTAACCGAACAAAATACGACATTTGAAAGCATCATCGGTCTCTAGATAACACTGATCAAAAATTTTTTACTTTTTTGCTCATGTTATGGCCAAACAACTAATGAAACAATAATCGATTAATCAATTATCAAAATAATCATTCCTTGTAGTCCTATTAATCAGTAGGTCAGAAGTAAATGAAATTCAAACATTTTCTATTCCAAAAATAAAAAAATGTTTTTCACCCCTAAATCATTAAATAAATTAATATATTCTAAAGTTGTAAGTCTAATTCTAAAAAAAAAAAATTCTAAGTAAAAAAAAAAGAAGCAATATTTACTGTTTCCTGTTTCAGCACGCTGACAAAATAATTTCCTTCAGGATGAATAAAGTTCTTTCTTATTCTTCTTCTTAATTTGGGGGGAAACAAATCAGATTCTTTAAATTGCCTGGACATGACAACAAAAAGACCTGTCACCTATGATCAATCAATAACAAAATTATTGCATACATTTGATTGATTACACCCCAGTTTTGTTAGAAATTGCATAAATGATGCATTTTCAAAAAGATGATAAATGGGCTGAAAAATATTAGATTTTAGTTTTTTAGTGTTCCTGCCTCACTGCATGAAGGTTCTGAGTTCAAAGACCATCAGCTCCTGATTCTCCTTGTTCATGTCGGGCCTCATTTATAAAACTGAGAGTAACGTGAGTTCACACAAAACCATAAGGGTGCAAAATGCGTTTTTTTTTTCCACCAGAGTTCTAAAGCTTAGTGTTGGTGCAGTTCTCCTTTATAAATCTCAGTGGGTGTGGAATTGTACGTATGTACGGGTGTGCTGTTCACTTCTGACTTTTACATGAATGGATATAGAAACACCCTCAAAAACTAATTTGCATATGCAGTCGCTCAAAAGATGGATCCATTCAGTCACACAGTGAAGGACAACACTCACTCACTCATCTTCAACCGCTTGCTCCAGTTAAGGGTCACGGGGGGCTGTAGCCTATCCCAGCAGTCATAGGGCGTGAGGCGGGGTTCATCCTGGACAGGACGCCAGTCTGTCGCAAAACAAACACATTCACACCTACAGGCAGTTCTAAAGTTTCCAATCCACTTAACCTGTATGTCTTTGGATGTGGGAGGAAGCTGGAGCACCTGGAGAGAACCCACACAAGCACGGGGAGAACACGCAAACGCCACACAGAAAGACCACAGATAGGAATTGACCACTTGACCTTCTTGCTGTGAGGCAACAGTGCTAACCACTAATCCACCATGCTGCCCTGGAGAACAATATGGAGATTAAAAAAGAAGAACACAGAAAGAGCACATTTTTATGTTGAATTTGAAGTTAAGACAGTGAAAAGGGAAAAAGGTGAAAAAAGAAATCTGTTTCATTTGGTGGTCTCAGTTTTGAAATCACAAACGGAAGAAAAGCCACTCATCATGGAGAAATTGGGGTCATCCTCTGAGGTGCTCATGGTGTTGAATGGGTTTTCTCTGCATTTTAACATAATCACTTATCCACACAACATTAATAAGATTGCCACAACAACCACCACATAATATTAACAAACAACTACAATTTATAATTATTTTTAGGGGTGTAATGACTCGTTTTATCAACAATTCAATTCGTATCATGATTTGTGGTTGCCGATACGATTCAAGAATAATATTGGTTCATTTAGAACGATACGATATGAAAAGATTCAATGACTTGAAATCGATTCAGTAACTTTTTTTAACCAAAAATTCAACCAGTGTGACTGTGAAGTAAATACCTGGATAGTTGTGCGAAGCAAGTAATGTGTGGACTGAACTGGGCTTCTGCACCCGGCCGCAAACGTGTTCCTAGTGTTATCTGGGATGATAGTATGATTCTTGTTGGACTTTTCCACTCTGTGCATGCTTCATGCAGTCACGCGCCAATATTTATACTAGTACGGGCTTCATTTAAAACTCTGGATTGCACAACAAAGGTCTCCATTTTCCACTTGGGTCAATGTGATGAGAGGTAAACATAACCTTGATCTGAGTGTGACGTCCAGCCATCCATCGGTATTGCTATTCGTTCAGCTTGAGAGAGCGACATCGACATATCAGTCTTAATGCTTTTGTACAATGCAGGAATAGGCTTTTCTTAGAAGTGTGGTCGGCTTGGTATCTGGTACTGTAGCTCCAATGTTTGATTCATTTCACAGAACCCTGAATTTAAATCAAATTGTAGGGTCCTCTGTTTTGGCCCAGTCTCTGACTAAATATGCGATTGAGGCCTGAGGCTTCTGCAGAGCTGACAGTACCTTGCGGTGCTGCTGCAAGAGGTACCTGGACAGTCGGTGTAGTGTGAAATCCCAAGGCACCTTAGTAGGTGGTTGGAAAGATTTGTCGTGTTGCAGTGGTATTTTACTTGGCCTTTACATATCCTACAAACAGCGAGCGGCTTATTTAGAACATCTCCGTCTTTGCAAAAGCCAAAGTGTTTCCACACACTGGACCACAGTGGTGGCTTGATAATTTCTCGCTCGCTGGCTTCTCCTCTGCCATCCGCCGTGTTATGGTTTGTTGTCTGCTGGCAAGTGGTGATGATGTCACAGTAGCAGTTAACACCTTTATCATTAAAAATGCCACACACACACACCCCCCCCCCCCCCCACATCCATATAAAATCCAGCGTGCCTAAATCCAATGTGTTATTTCCTCGTATCGATACAGTTGATTGATTACCTGTTAAAATGATGTTAGATTGATATATGTCATCCCAAAGGCCAACACACTGAGCATAAATCGATGTAGTCGGATTATAAGAACATAAATCGATACATCAATGTACTTGATGAATGGTTACAACCCCTAATTATTTACAGTTCTTTCTTGAGTTCTTGAATTCCTGTTTCCATGTTAAGAGTGAAGTCCTCTCCTGATGAGGACAATATGGTTGTTTTGACATTGGCCATAAAATACCCCCCCCCCCCCCCCCCCCCCCCCCCACACACACACAGATTTTTGTCAGCACATTATTTTTGCTGTTCAAACTGCCACAGGAGAGATTCATGAAGAGAGCAGCAGAATCAAAACATGTTGTGCATCATTCTGCCACCTTAGACTACACTCTGCAACAGGAACTGTGCAGGTTCATGCATGTGATGAACAGCTTCTTCTTCTGTCTGTTTCTGGCCATCAAAGCAGTTAAAAGGGTTTTTTTTTTTTTACTCTTAAAATGTCTGTAATCACTTTCCTCCTCCCTTCACGGGAATCTATAAGGACTTTTTGGGCACTCACCTGTCTGAATTGTCAGCCGAGTTTGTCACCAGTCTTACATCATTATATAAGTGATGAGCATGTGCAGAGAGTTCCACCTGCAGAGGACTGACTAACTGACATGATGAGCCACGGTGGGCCAGTTTGCACTTTTTGTTGCACCACTGCTTTATGCAGTCTAACCCTTTTTTTTTCTTTCAACATGCTTTTTATTAGTATTATTGTCAAGCCAAAGCATTTTAAAGGGCGGGGGTGGGGGGGGGGCATCTTATAATCCGAATGGTCTTATATTCAGGCAGATACGGTAGTCAGTGGAATTCAATCCGGCATCCGGCATCCAGCCGTGGATGCATCATAAGGCAGCCGTGAGAGTCCTCCGCTGATCCACGTATGGCCAAGTTCCCGGTTGATAAAGGGGCCACTATAGCATTTTCTGAGGCAGAAGAAGATGTGCAATTTTGGATTCCAACCAGTCTGCATAACTGTAATGGTCGCACAACTATTTGAGGTGACGCTGCAGCCGTACCCCGGAACTTCTTGATGCTCAGATTTTGGCATGAAACATTTCAAAGAAACACAATAGCTTCAGTAAAGAACACACGAATAGATCTGTCTTCCTGTTTGTTTGTTTTTTGTTTTTTTTTGTTTTTTTTTTGAGGAGATAAATCATTCATTAAATGCTAAAACATAACTACATTACTTTACTTCAAGCCAGTGAATTTCTTAAACACTCAGGATTTCCCTCAAAAATGCTTAAATTCCAGGAGCTTAAGGAGGATTCACCCAGTTCTAATATGATCAAATGCTGTATATTAAATATATTTTCACCTGCACATTGTTTTTCCCTGGAAGATTCCCCCACTATGTAACAAAACTACAATGTGTCTAAAACTCCAACCACCACCAAAAGTTAACCTGGCAAGACTGGTTCAACACCACCTCTGTCCATTCGCCATGTGATGTGGAGTTATGTCAGGAAGGGCATAGGGAGTAAAACTTGTGCCAAATCAAAATGCAGATCCACGTCAGACCTACTGTGGTGACCTTGAGTGAAAACAAGGGAGAAGCTGAAGGGACCCCTTGGTGTTCAGGTTGACCCCAACTTAGCTGCTGAGCCCACCTCCCCGATGTTTAACCGAGTAAAATTCATGGAAATAGAGTTGTTTTTAAGGTCTCAGTCACAACTCAGTCGTGCCTTTTTCCAAAGACTTGGTCTTGACTCAGACTCAACCAGTCAAAAATCCCAAAGTCTTGGTTTGGTCTCTGACTGGATATAGGTAGTCTTGTCTCCATCCCTGCCTGCAGGTACTAGAACAGCATGAACAAGACATCACAGCTCAGCCAACTCAGTGTTGAAAGACAGGCTCAGGAACAACCTGGAAGCAGTCTATCATCTGCCAGACTTATCAACCCACAAAGGAGTGGATTCCTTGGCCCTGAAAATTTGTATTAACGATTGAAATGAAGATCTTAAGCTATCTTGAAGCCAAACTATTGAAAAACTCCAATTTTAAGCAACCATTTTGACAAATCCAAGACGGTCGCCATGGTCGCTTCCAGTATCATGGAATCATCTAGTTTCTGATTGGCTATGGGATGCATTTTCCAAAAAGGTACAGTTTTACTAATCCCACAAATAATGAACCTGACTAAATGATAAATGCCGCCGTCACACTTGCCGAAAACACCAAAACACACCGACCATTTTTAATCTGTGCAAAGTATGAACCATGTGTAAAAATGCAGCGCCACCTCATGGGGATGTTGGGAACACAGGTTGTATTTGACAGATGATGGGGAGGTGATGATCTAGTGGTTAAGCGTTGGGCTTCAGACCAAAGGATCCTCAGTTCAAACCCCAGCCTGACTGGAAAATCACTAAGGGCCCTTGAGCAAGGTCCTTAATCCCCAAGTTGCTCCCGATGTGTAGTGAGCACCTTGTATGGCAGCACCCTGACATTGGTGTGTGAGTGTGTCTGTGTGAATGGGTGAATGTGAGGCATTATTGTAAAGCGCTTTGAGCACCTGATGCAGATGGAAAAGTGCTATATAAATGCAATCCATTTACCATTTAGTGCATTAGGTCAGTGTGAGGAAACGACACGGAGAAGGAAGAGAAGGTATCCAGCAGGCTATCAATCAGTGCTAATTAGTCAACGCTAAGGAGTCAGACATATGACAAGTGTAACGGACTGCAGGCGCTTTGTGACGCCCGCTGTCAGACATTATAACATCTGTTTTCACCATCTCACTAGACAGCATTTCACATCACTCTGTGATGCACAGCCATCAGTCCCCCGTGTGCTTGCGAAGGAGTCGCAAAGTGAGACGGGATTGAGACTTGTCTTAGTACAGTCAGATAATGGCTGATGGGCCGTCAGTCCTCCCCGGTGCCGCCGTGGGCTCAGAGCAGCTCCATGTAAAGTGACAGGTCACGTTTAGTCTCAGAATAAAGACGGCACGTGCACGGCCATAAAAGAGCGCAGTGATCGACAAGCTGCAAAGACAGAAGACAGCGTCCTCCTGCAGGATAGAGTATCTATAAAAAACTCTTCATGTCGTCCAATTATAATACAGAAAAATTCAAGCTTCTTTATCGAGTAATTAAAAAAAGGTTTAATCTTAAAGCAAAACAAAAAATTTCTCTACAGCAGGATCTAAAGGAAACAAAACACAAAATAACAGTTTGCCTGCTGTCTTCAGACAAATCAGGAACATTTCTTCATCACTGAGAGACATTTAAACATTAAAACAAATTAAGCAGAACAACACCGTACAAGACGTCTGCAGACTTTTTGCCCGCACTCAAAAACCTGGGGGAAGGTGTGCTATGTTTTCACCCTGTGTATCCTTCTGGGGGTCCATCTGTAAACTTTTTGTTTCCACACAATAACTAAAAAATGCTTTGTTTGACTGAAACCATTCATTGGCAGAGGCTGGAGTATCATTTTAAAAATCGCAGGTCACTACATCACACACCAACTGCAAAGCGGCAGTCTTTCACAATATAAATAGACCACAGTAGAACAAAATTCTGTTGTACCTGTATTAATGGTAAACGTCTATCAGATGGAGATATTGCTCCATTTCAAGAACCTTTAGTACAGGCTGCTGTGGGACACAATGACCATCCTTTCGTTTATATGAGTAGATCATGTCTTTAAACATAATTTCCAGACTTTACTATCACCTCTACGATAAACCCATACACCATCTTAACAGATGTGCGGGGGGACACCGTAGATCACACGTCTGTTAACCATAGTTTATCTAAAGTGTAGTGGCTGTAAATGTGACGATCATTCTCTCTTCTCCAGAGCTCAGCTCCACCTCTCTAGGCTACAGATCACAGTGTCGTCTGTAAACATCAGAGTCCATGGATTATTATTAGACTGTTGCCATGCATGAACTATTATCCAAGTAGGGATGATCGAAGGCGTTTTCTTCAACACCATCACTACGTGACAGAACATTGCACCTTCACATAAATGAACATCGTGTGTTATGAAGAAGAGAAGGCTGCACCTAGTTTTGTAGCTGGATTCACACTTCGCCCCACCTGTTCCCTATGCGGGGAGTCATGAAATATTAGCAGAGTGTGTGTGTGGCTAGAAGACTGAAACATGTCCACAAAGACACTATGTAGCCTGCCCGTGTCTCAGAAAAATGTGATGTAGCTGCTTGGAGAGAAAGAGAACTGGTGGAGAGAACGGAGACGTTCTGTTGGCTTTCTCTCATCCTCTTTCTCTTGAGGTTCAGTCAGAACCAATCAGCTGTCTTTAATGTCAGATTAAGACAGATTCTGCGGGCTGTGTGGTGCGTAACAAGTCAGAAAAACACAGCTGCGAAAAACAGGCTTCAAATTATTATACAAGATGGTTATAAATTTAGATCAGTAACCAGTTACTCAAAAGTTTAAGCTTCCTGTTTTTTTCTCTACAGCATCACTCGTATGCAGGTTGCTGTATGTTGTCCTTTTTAATCACATCTTTTTAGGAGGAATCGGCAGTGTTGTTTGAAAGGAAGGTCAAGTCCAAAGGCGTTGGGACTAAACGAGCACCAGCGGCGGCACCGTACCGCTGCCACGTTTCTTCTTCAGAGGCCCCTATGCATTAGCTTTCCACGATTTTCATTAGAATACATTAACATGCAGGCCGTCTCCCACTACATCACTGAGGTGCTCATCATCTCCGGAGTAAACTGACGCGGTAACAGTACGATCACGTCACTGAGCCTCGGCTGTGACCGACAGCTGAACTAGCGCAGCCCTCAGTCAGAACAAAGACACTCATTATTCACAAGGAGAGGCCAGTGTTCAGCTTGAGAAGTTGAAAGACTGAGAAATTTCTTCCCAGTAAAGAGGATTCACAACATAATGCACCGCTAATGGTTGCTTGCGAGAGGCAGTTCTGGTGTCAGTATTGAAAGTGTGGTGGAGAGAGTTGTAGGTAGTTGGCTGAGGACCTTGATCCATCAGTTTTGTGACCACCGTTTGGGGAGGATGTGAAATTTACAAGCTAAAATGTTGCATGTTAGCAAGTACCACAAGCCCAAACACTAAATACTGTATATGTTAAGTGTACATTAAATTAAATTGAAACATTTATTGTAAATACCCCAGGATATGGTATTACTGTATTGAGGGGCGCTGCCAGGGATTTTGGGCCCCATGAAAAGAAATCTTTCTAGGCCACCCCCCATATTATTTTGTCAGTATTATTATTGTACTAGGGGCCTCTCTGGGCCCCCTGTCAATCATGAATCCTTCTTTGTCGGCACCCCTGACTGTATTACTTCACAACTCTACCATACACTGTAAACATGTAGGAATTAAATATGTTTGCTGACCAGACTTGTAGCAGTTGATGCCGTCGGGTTCAGTTGTAAATTTTGACCCGTGTATCGATAACAAATCATAAACCATCTTGCACTGGTTTGAGGTGGACACATCTAGAATGGCTGCTGCTAATGTGTCAACAATCTGTGTCTGAATAAAAATGGAAAAAAATTCAGACCTTACATAGTTAGCAAATATAAGACAGTACAAAAATGATCTTAGAGCAATTTCCAGACTATAAGCTCCTACTTTTTTCACACACTTTGAACACTGCGGCTTTTACAATGATGCGGCTAATTTATGGATTTTTACAGGCTTTTTCATAAGTCGAAATATGTCAATTGATGCTGTCAGTTGATTTTCTGAAAGCTGCGCTCCTCATGCGGTGTAAATTCACACAGTGTAAATATAAGGTCTTACCTGTTTGTTTTAGTGAAGAAAAGTCCCTCTCCTGCACTTTGCGCCCAAGTTGCTCTGTCAACGGAGTGGAGCCTTCTCCCCCCACCCTTCCCCACCGGTTCTCAGTCTTGGTGCAACAAGTCGAAAAAGTCACAGCACCTCATTAACGTCTCATTTACCACAGACTGCATCCGATCCTGGCTGCACGCAATGAAAGTTAGAAAAAGTTAAAATTACTCAGTTCTCCTTGTGGAGCAGAGACACCGTGGGAGCACCCTGGATGACTTGTGCGTCAGTATTTACATGTAACAATTCAGGGCAAAAAAGCATTTATGGTGCATATTTACGGTACTTAAAAGTTCAAAAATCTTTCTAACATCTTTCTGTGTAAATATCTCATGTTACAACGTGGAGACCCGCGGCTTAGAGACAAGTGCAGCTTATTTATGTACAATTTCTTTTAACTTTTTACAGTTGGTGGTGTGGCTAATATTCAGGTGTGCTCTGTAGTCCTGAAATTATGGTAATTGGCATATCTAGGTTGCAGTCGTGCTAGCTAACCTAGTTGATATAAGGGTTCTCTATAGAACAGGGCTAACCGTCAAACCTGCTCAGTTTGTTTGCAGGAAAATCATGTCTTTATCAAGTCAGGCTGTGATTATTAGCTCCATACTGACAACACAGTCACTGCAGCAGGTCCCAAAATGTCACTGCATCACACAGCTTCCTGCCCCGCCCATTTCACAGCCTCACGTGGTTAAAGTTGAGTCATCCTTCTTAATGCTGCTGCAGCTCAGTTTTCTGGTTATATTTGGACCAAATGACAATAATGGACACAGTGTGCACGTGTCCTCCAGTGTTTGGCCTGATGTCAGTTTCAGGAAAAAACTAAAGCGCCGCACTCATAGAGGGCAAACCTCCGCCAACACTAGTTTATAATTCCACAAATTTTTACCTTGGAAAAAAAATTCAAGGCCAAAGTCCTGTTACAAGTGGCTTTTCATAAGATAAAATATACATCAAAAGGGCTTTTCAATGTTAAAATCAAATATCCGCTAAATCCGCAATATGGAGCAGATGTGGTTCAAAGTTACTCTGATCATTGAGTGTGCCAGTTTGCAGCTCATTGTCACAGATGAGAGTGATTGAGGCACTTTTGATTAAGATATAATGTAAAATATATACTCAACAAAAATATAAACGCAACACTTTTGGTTTTGCTCCCATTTTGTATGAGATGAACTCAAAGATCTAAAACTTTTTCCACATACACAATATCACCATTTCCCTCAAATATTGTTCACAAACCAGTCTAAATCTGTGATAGTGAGCACTTCTCCTTTGCTGAGATAATCCATCCCACCTCACAGGTGTGCCATATCAAGATGCTGATTAGACACCATGATTAGTGCACAGGTGTGCCTTAGACTGTCCACAATAAAAGGCCACTCTGAAAGGTGCAGTTTTGTTTTACTGGGGGGGGGGATACCAGTCAGTATCTGGTGGGACCACCATTTGCCTCATGCAGTGCAACACATCTCCTTTGCATCATCCGTGAAGAGAACACCTCTCCAATGTGCCAAATGCCAGCGAATGTGAGCATTTGCCCACTCAAGTCGGTTACGACGATGAACTGGAGTCAGGTCGAGACCCCGATGAGGACGACGAGCATGCAGATGAGCTTCCCTGAGACAGTTTCTGACAGTTTGTGCAGAAATTCTTTGGTTATGCAAACTGATTGTTCCAGCAGCTGTCCGAGTGGCTGGTCTCAGATAATCTTGGAGGTGAACATGCTGAATGTGGAGGTCCTGGGCTGGTGTGGTTACACGTGGTCTGCGGTTGTGAGGCTGGTTGGATGTACTGCCAAATTGTCTGAAACGCCTTTGGAGACGGCTTATGGTAGAGAAATGAACATTCAATACACGAGCAACAGCTCTGGGAGACATTCCTGCTGTCAGCATGCCAATTGCACGCTCCCTCAAATCTTGTGACATCTGTGGCATTGTGCTGTGTGATAAAACTGCACCTTTCAGAGTGGCCTTTTATTGTGGACAGTCTAAGGCACACCTGTGCACTAATCATGGTGTCTAATCAGCATCTTGATATGGCACACCTGTGAGGTGGGATGGATTATCTCAGCAAAGGAGAAGTGCTCACTATAACAGATTTAGACTGGTTTGTGAACAATATTTGAGGGAAATGGTGATATTGTGTATGTGGAAAAAGTTTTAGATCTTTGAGTTCATCTCATACAACATGGGAGCAAAACCAAAAGTGTTGCATTTATATTTTTGTTGAGTGTACATCAAATGGGGTTTTCAATGTTAAATTTAAATGGCCAAAAAATCTGTAATCTGGATCCAATCCAGGTCAAACTTTGTCAGTCAATAAAGGATACCATCCTACACAAGTCTCTCAAATATGAAATAAATTTGATCTTTTTTGACTGAGTTATGAATTTTTGAAAATTCATTCAATGTTAATTTTCCAATAATTTTCCTGACTTTGACATTTGACCTATGACCTTGAAAATGGAATCAGTTCTTGCCTATCAGGATATGAATCTTGAGTAAAAAAATTCATAATGATATATTAAAAATTGTGGGCTGTTCACAAACAAACAAACGGGTGAAACCATAACCTCGTCCAGCTTCGTTGGTGGAGGTAATGATTCAGAGAAAATAACCGAAGCAGGAAGCTGGTTCCGGTGCTGATGCAGATCAGACTGAGGGCTGTAGAATAGGTTTGGGATTCGGGCGCTCTGGGTTTGTTGGCACAGACAAATTGCTGAGGACAGTCACACGCATCCCTGTGGGAGTGTGCGCACGAGAGGAATTATGCAGCCATCCTCTCTGGGGACTGAGCGAGGATGTAGGACATGCGCCTGTTGGCCTCAGCATCACACATGACTTTGTGTTGGCTGCAGTGTCAGCGGCACGGCGCTAAAGGCTGCAGCAGCAAGTAAAACCAGACTGGAGCATTTTTAGTCCCCATGATGTCACATGACAATGTGGAGGTTTACAGTTTGACTCATGGAAAGTGGGTGTGGCTTATTATCCATGAAACCCAGACTTCTGGTAAATGTCACACCTAAAGGTCAGAGTTGAAGGTCATGATGTTTTGGCTGCCACTTTGCTGAAGACTTAATTTGCTGGGAAAGAGTTCTTCAAGTCACCAACATGGAATTCTTCTTGGTGTTTGCTTAAAATAATCATCGGCATCGTGGTGTTGCATCTGTGAGCTCCTGCTTCTGGTTTGTCGTTTGTCTTTGGCTCTGTTGGGTCAGCAGAACATTCTGCTGGTTTGCAGGTTCTTTGTGTTCTGATCTGATTTAAGGGCTGAGTTTTAAAGGTCCACAATGAGAACACAACTGTGGTTTAAAAACATTTAATTTAATGTGTTTGATTGGGAATATATAAAACCAGATTAATGCTGATTTGGCTAGATTAGACATGATTACCTATTCCAGATTACACTGCTCAACACAATTTTTCTTGCATGGAGTTTTTCAATGGATTTTGGGTAATTTGGGGGTGCTGAATCTGAATCTGGTGTTAGTTGTTGCCAATCACATCATGTTTTTCAGATATGAAAACATATTTCTCATAGCAATCATTGAGGTAAAAGCTACAGTCTGACACGCCTCTAAAGTGCAATAAACAATATTACGGCTCTTGTTCACATTTTGTGAACCTGGTGAATAAACTATGCTTTTCAAGCTGTTTTTTTTTTTTCATGATTAGTGGCATCAAACTCTTGAGTGAATGAGCAACTTTTGTGTCATCCATCAATAGGGAACATGCAGATTACAAAACATCAATAGGGAACATGCAGATTACAAAACAAGGTGATGTGATAGAGGAAATCTGAGCTCAGATTCAGAACCCCAAAAGTACCCTAAATCAGTTCTCACAGTCCATGCCACAAAAAAAGAAAAAAAATGTTGACCAGTGTGTTTGACTGGAAATGTATAAAACCAGATTAATGCTGATTTGGCTAGATTAAGACATGATTACATAGTCGAGATTACTGTCCATTTACCATAGGTTCAGTTCAGAGCAGGGCTGCCTGTGGGCCACATTTGACCCTTGTTCCCTTTGTTTTGGCCTGCTTTGGCGATTGGCACATCTTCTGCTCTCTTCTCTGGAGTTCTTTTGCTCCATAACTGGTCAAATTACAATTTGGTGCAGCTTGGCTGACTTCCCTAAGCAGTTGTTGGCTGGAAGTGTTTACCACAGACTGGAACCCAGCAGGTGTACCACTCAGTAACAGTTGGAGGGGCTGAGGCACACGTTGAAGAAGTGTTGGGCGAGTTTGGTGAATACTGTGTTCTCAGCTCTTTATCTTATCTGTAGGATGATATGGCACCGGTTGCTCATAACTCCAGATAAAGCAGGAGATTTGCTCAGCGCTGCTGCTGCACTGCCGCAGTCTGCTGAATCGTACTGTTGTAATGTTTTCGGCACATGGCGCTGCACCCAGATTTATGGCCCTTCGTCAGACAGAATTTGGGCTCCTCTGGTTTTACGTCATTTAAAATCACAATGAAATATCTGGATGAAACATGTTGATAAAGTATAAAACAGTCTGTTTGGACCAGCTGTGTGCACAGACCTGCGACAGCCATTCAGGAATGTCAGATTACTCGTTGGCTTGTTTTTGCAGGCAGCTGCTGCTCGTTACCCACTGGTTTGATTTAGAGTCTCAATGACTCACTTGTTCTGTCCGTATGCAGATGACTTAAGAGAAATGCTCTCACTCCTGTTTTCTGTTTCCTCACCGTTTAATTTGTCTCTACTAAATGGAAAATGTCTCATTCATTCACTGCAAACATAAACAGCTCCAAAGGGCACAGCTAACCAAAAAGTTCATTTTGATAGCAGCTAATCAGCTAACTGAAAAGTTATCTTTTTTAAAACTAAACCGATAAACCACCCAAAAATTTATGGGAAGCTACAGATAACAGATACCGATAACTTTCAGTATCATCTCTGGTACACTTGCAACAACTACTAACAAGGTTATTTTGAGTTTTAACACCACGATCGCTTGCATTAAAGGCGACCACACAGGCCACTAACACACGCACACAACAGGGCTGTGAAGACTCCGTGGATCCTTGGGATTCTGCTGATTTCATCATGGGCGGGGTGGGGGGAGTGTTATTGTTGTACTCTTTAATCGTGATCGTTACTGAGTTTTTAAAATGCTTATCACAAAGCGTTCTTTTTTACGACATCATGCAAGTTTTATAAGTCCTTGGACACTGATCTGTGTGTTACAGATACATATCAGTTTCCTCGGATCCGCAGAGATTCGCGGAGGAAAAATGCCGCTCAAAGCCTGGCTGTTACGACAGTTGTCGTAAAGCGGGACTGGTTGATGCTGCGGTGACACTGTGTGGCTCCTGTGCGAAGCTTAGCTAAACGTAGCATGTGGACATTGCAGACTTTTAGAACTTTCAAGTTTTTAAAAGAAGAATTTTGCAGCATGTCTGTGTCACGGAGTGACATCAGACAGAGCGAAGATGGCGAGAAAGACGGTTTGGCTTCATGAACACACCTGAAAGATAAACGGGAAAAGCGAACTGGTAAGAATTTTTTTCTCTCTCTGGAAAATAAACGTGCTGTTCAAACAGGATTTCAGAAAAGATTATGTGCCTTTTTTCCTTCATTAATCTAGACTTTCTTTCATTGAAAAAAAAAGACATTGTGGCTTTGAATGAATTTAGGCTACATGAATTTACACAACAATGTAAATTAGTTTTTATTAATGTAGACTTTTTTTCATGGGAAAAAAGACACTGTGGCTTTGAGTGGATTTACAGGAATTTACACAAGAATGTGTGGCTTTTTTACTATAAGGTATGTTATTGATATTTTTTCCATGATTTTTAAAATATTCTACAATCTTTAGCTGTGGTTTTTGACATGGTTCAACAGTCTTTTCAGTCTTCATGAATTTCATGTAGTTTAATTATTCTGAATGAATGCATAACTTGGTTTACAATTAAACGGAAAATCATTCCAGGTCCTACCTCCATGTCATATTCTGTTATTTCAACATGATCACTGACGGTTCAAATGAAAGGTTGAATCTAGGGTCATTTAAATATGCACTAATTTTGAGATTTGTTCTTCCAGGAGATGTTGAAAATGTATCAGTAGATGAAAATTTAATTTGGTTTCTGGGGCCCCACAAGGCCTTAGACCCCGGCTCCTGGGGAGCTGTGCCCCCCAGAACCCCTGTGAATTTTCCTCGGATTTTACAATTCTCATTTCACAGCCCTGACACAAAATCATTATTCTTTAACAGAATATAGCAGTGTCGCCATGAGGCAGAGGTCTTGGAATATAAAGCAGTTTTGACTTATGGTTTTGATAAAAAAAAAAAAATTAATCCGGATACAATAACTCTATTAATATCAATTCTGTCATTTGTACAAAGTTAAAATATAACACATATCTTTTAATTTTAAATAATGCACTAATTCTGAAGTTTTGTAACAAACACAGACCGATGCCAAAGGGATTATTGGTAAATGAGCCTCGGCTAACACTGATTGGTTGACTCATTCATTCTGTGTAAAAACCAACACGTTAATGTGACGTGACATGTGTTGATATTTACATATAAATGGGCTTTTGTAAAATATGCCATTTTATTCATATGTAAAAAAAAGGCAAAAGTCAAGTTATGATTAGAAAACCGTCTGATATAACTGGGGTCAAAATGCATAGAACACTGCCATCTACTGGCGCTCAGATGCTCAGACTCTTATCAATAATCCTTTGTGTACCAGTTTTTGTTTTTTTTTGTTTTTTTCACGCACCAGAGAGTTGCTGCAGTTTAAACAACAGAATCCGCGACAACAATTGTAAATGAACATTATACAACCAAAATGTACATTTTTATTTCTTCAGGTGCTGCAAGAGGTTGCACCAACTCTCAGGCATGCGAGGGATTATGGGATATCTCAATACTTAGGGCGAATACTGCCATGAACACTACTGGCCAGTAGATGGCAGTAGAGACGGTGAAAACTCGCCAAAACAAATATTCCAAATAATCCGTGTGCTACATTTAATCTGCATGGAATTTAATAAATGCAAACTGAATTTCAGACATCTTATATATATTACTCTGGAACAAAGACAACAAACAGTGTTGGAGGACAATAAGCAGGACGTTATAAAGAAAACAGGAATCGATTGCAACTCACAATGATTCCAATTGAAAATAATGGAAAAGCAACCTGAGCATCTTCTGAGAGTTTTACATAAAACAAACAATAACAGCATCTATAAACCCAGAGAATATATTCACAAGAGTTTTAGGCGCAATATACAAAGAGTTAATGCTGTTGTCCGTGTGGAGCCTGATCAGAGCGTTTCAAATGCATTTCTCCTGTCATGACTGTACTGAGATTACCCATAATGCACCTGGACACAGCATGTCCACACTAAAACCTTCAAAATTAGTGCAGTACTTTAAAACTAAAACATATATTTCACTTTATAAAACTTCAGAAGTGACGTTAATTTAAATAACATGTCTGAAATTAGTTTGGTTAAAATTTTAACCATAAGCTAAAACTGTGTGCTTCTGGATGACTTGGGTGATATTGCCGGTGAGTTAGTATAGTGTCAAGAGCAATTCTCCTGAAACCACTCCTCTGTTTACAGAGAATAGAGCTGTGTATCCGCTATAAAACATTTAACAGATAAGCGCTGAAATCTTTGATATTAGACTTAACAAAGGTTTTTAACTGTTTCAGATTTATTCACTTCACCTGCAAAAACATGTTAGCGATCTAAAAATTATCAGACCAAAACTTATTGGAAGATAATGGTTCTGATGATGGTTTTCAGAGTTATCTGAAAAGCTAATTTGATAATGAAAACATTAGCTTCGGTAATTAGCGGTTAGCGGATTAGTGGAACTGTGCCTGCCACTGTATATACATGTGCCAAAGTAGAGTCTCTGATTCCAGAGACTGATTCCAATCAGACTGATTCTGATTCTGCCAAGCCATTCATTATTATGACAAGATGATATCTAGCCATAGAATGACAGCAATACCTTACTGTGGAAATTATAAAAATATCTGTCATATCAAATTCACATTAGAGCCACACCATGCTGAAGTGATCACAGTAAGAAAGTAAGAACTTGTAATCAATGGAAACTCTACTAGTAGAGTAATGTAATGCATAAAACATTAGTTCCATCATAATTTCCCAGAAGCTCTTGGAGCATCTTCAGATATTTTGTTTATGTTATGTTCAGATGATAATCTTTAAGGTGCAAAGCATAAAATTTGCTAGTATTGCACCAGCGTTTCCTGAGCTTTAATGTGTAAATAAATGATTTGTAGCCCGTGCGGTCGGGTGGGCGCTATACTAGCTTCATAGTCATCACCGGTGTGAGAGCGCATCACAATGTGGATTGCACAACACTGAGAAAATGGGAAAATGAGAATTCCTGCCAGGCTAGAATTTTTTTTAAACACCACTAACAAAAAATAATGACAGATGAAGAAAGGTTTGAAAAAGTATGCAAATACTTTTTTTTTTTTCTCACCGACATGTCTCCTAAGAACCGCTGACCTGTTGTCTTCTCTTTCACAGTCACTTCCTGGCAGCGGATGTCTCATCACCTTCGTCTGAGGTCGGAGGTCAGTTGGACGGGGGAGACGGGTCCTCGGCAGCAGTGATGCGGGCGTCAGTGGCAGGATGCAGGATGAGCGTCGGGGCGCTCCTGAACGGGCTCCTGGTGTCTGTGTTGGCAGCGCTGCTGTGGAAGTACTCCAAACTGAGCGAGCATGCCACCCTTCTAGAGGAGGAGCTGCACATGATGCGCCAATCCCAGGAGCTTTTGCAGGTTCGCATCGACTACCACGTGGCACTGCAGGCGCTCCAGGAACACGGCACCCGGATGATTTGCACTGGGAAGATGCACACTGACCGCATCTGTCGTTTTGACTACCTGTGTTACTGCTCCGAGGCTGAGGAGTTTGTCTTCTTCCACTCCAACTCCTCCATCATGTTGCCGAACCTGGGATCCAGGCGGTTCCAGCCTGCCCTGTTGGACTTGTCCTCAGTGGAGGATCACAACACACAGTACTTCAACTTTTTGGAGCTCCCAGCTGCTGCTTTGAAGTTCATGCCGAAGCCCGTGTTCGTACCAGACGTGACATTGATCCTGAATAGGTTTAACCCAGACAACCTAATGCACGTGTTCCACGATGACCTGCTTCCAACCTTCTATACAATGAAACAGTACTTGGACTTGGATGACGAGGCCCGTTTGGTCTTCATGGAGGGCTGGGGTGAAGGTCCGCACTTTGACCTCTACCGACTGCTGAGCACCAAACAGCCACTGCTCAAAGAGCAGCTGAAGAACTTTGGCAAACTCATGTGTTTTACTAAATCATATGTTGGTTTGTCTAAGATGACCACCTGGTACCAGTATGGTTTTGTCCAGCCACAGGGCCCCAAAGCCAATGTTTTGGTCTCTGGGAATGAGATCCGGCAGTTTGCCAAGGTTCTGATGCAGAAAATGAACATCAGCAGGGTGGACAAGGTGGAGAAAGACAGTGGAAGTGCTGAAGATGAGAAAGAGAAGAAGGATGAATACATTGTTGTGTTTAGTCGCTCAACAACCAGACTGATACTGAATGAAGCTGAGCTCATCATGGCTCTAGCTCAGGAGTTTCAGATGAGAGTGGTTACGGTGTCCCTGGAGGAACAGTCTTTTCCGAGCATTGTCCAGGTGATTAGCGGCGCATCAGCGTTGGTTAGCATGCACGGAGCTCAGCTTATTACGTCCCTCTTCCTCCCCAGAGGAGCTGCTGTGGTTGAGTTGTTCCCCTTTGCTGTCAACCCGGAGCAGTACACCCCATATAAAACCCTGGCCTCCCTCCCAGGCATGGACCTCCACTACATCTCCTGGAGGAACACTATGGAGGAGAACACAGTCACCCACCCGGAGAGATCCTGGGAACAGGGAGGCATTGCTCACCTGGTGAAGGAGGAGCAAGAGCGAATACTGGCTAGTAAAGATGTCCCACGGCACCTGTGCTGCCGCAACCCAGAGTGGCTCTTCCGAATCTACCAGGACACACTGGTGGACATTCCTTCTTTCCTGGAAGCCCTCAGAGAAGGCTTAAAGACAAAGCCCAATTTGAAGAAGGCAAAGACAGCCAGCGCGGTCCATCCTGGCCGGGTCAGGGAAGCCCAGTGTCAGACATCTGTGCAGACCACCAGTGAGGCCAAACTCACAGTGTCCTGGCAGATCCCGTGGAACCTGAAGTACCTGAAGGTGAGAGAAGTTAAGTACGAGGTGTGGATCCAGGAGCAGGGGGAGAACACCTACATGCCTTACATCCTGCCACAGCAGAACTACACATTTTCAGAGAACATTAAGCCCTTCACCACATACCTGGTGTGGGTCAGGTGCATCTTCAACAAGAACCTGCTGGGACCTTTTGCAGATGTTCTTACATGTAGAACCTAGCACAAACCAGCTCACTGCTGCAACATTTTCAAACAAGAGTAGAGTCGCGTTTGTTCCAGACAATCGCATCCGAAGAGTGATCTCTCGGGAAATGATTGTTTCTACAATCCAATATCATCCGTTAAACTCTGCTAGGTGACGTTTCCATGGAGACAGCCATGTGACAGGTGACGGGGTGGTCAGAACGTGATGGCAGCAACAGGAACTGAAGAAACAACTGGAAACCATGTCTGTGTTTCTGATACAAGACATTAAATCACATTAATTACGTGCAGAATGATTCAGCAGATGTCTGAACACGGATTCTTCAGCTTTTACTTTATGCAACGGAGCTTTTCTGTGGAAGAGATGGATCTGATGGATTCGGGGTCGTCTCGGAATCAGGATTTTGTTTTAAAAGCCTCTTTGCTCAAGAAGAAACATTTCAGTGTGTAGAAACTGTTACAATGATTGAAATGTTTTAAAAATATCTGCAACTCCACGTCAATGTTAATTTTTGTTTTACAAAGGAGTGTTTTGGATTCATGTTCATCTGGAAATGTGGATGCAAAACCAGGCGGACACCTAAACATGCAGCTCTGTAATTCTCACTTAAAAACAAAAAATAATTACAAAATCAATAATTTGTTCTGAGACTCTTCTGTTCTGACCTTTAGTGCAGGAACCCCGAGTGAACTTTTGACCTCTGGCTGGCTAATGGGTCTTGTAATCGTCCTCTTGGAAAAATCTAAATTGGAGTCCTAAATGTAGGATTGGTTTAACTCCTCGATCTTGCAGTGTTAAAGTCATGAAGATGCAAAATTTGAGGCGTGTGTGTGTAGATGATCACGGAAATTTATTGAACTCGTTGTCCCCGTCAGTCTGTGTATTACCTCCCCAATAATTACTTAAAAGTCTTCACAAAGACTTGTTGGCCTGATCTGGCCCCCGTGTCAACAGTTTGACACCCCTGTTCAGTACGTGTGTGCTGTTCATGTGGTTTCGTTTCAGGACTGTTGGAATCCAGCTTTTGCAGAATCTGGAAAAAAAACAAAACCGCATTCTTCAGCATAATATTGACCAAAAGAACCTCACTGTCATTTTTATCTCCTGTCAAATATGAAGACCGTTGGATTTTTTTCATAATGATACAAGAACAAAGTTACATTCACGAACAGGGTAATTTCAATAAAAATGACAAATGTTATTTTTCCCTTGATATTTTTGCATTCATTTACATAATGACAAGCTGACTTGTTTCAAACAATGTCCAATAATAAGGTCCAGAATGATAGTAAATAACAGTATTTTATCTCAATGCTTTGAAAATTTATGAAAAAAAATTGTCATATGTGTAACGCTTAGGGTGTTACACTTCTGACATATTTAAAATAGCTACTTCGTCTGTCATAACTTTATAAAGCATTGAGATAAAATACTATTTATCATCACTCTGGACCTCAATATTGGACATTATTTGAAACAAGTTGCCTTCTCATTATATAAAATCCTCCTTACACAGGCACAGAGTCCGTTTTGTAGCCCTTGTGCAAGCAGAAAATGGGGAGGCCGCCACAGGATGCTGAAGGGATGCACCGCCACCATGGTCTTACACCATGGTCACCGTGACATATGGAACATGCACCTTAAAAACGTAGAGGAGTCTCCAAGGCTGGAGGACGCACAAATGACTCACAAGCGATACATAAACACTGCACAGATGACGCCATGGCTGCCCAATGAGCGCTGAATGAACGCACCAGCATCGGGGCCGACTGCTGTGATTCTTATGAATAAAGTTCAATTTATAAAGTGCTGTTATAAAATGCAAAATAAGTTCCTTGTCAGCTGATGTCCACTAAGTTCATCAGAAAGTTTTGTGCTTGTTCAAAACTTTTCCTACGGCTGATGGCTCATTCTAGGCTATTGAAAGCTCTGGTGTCAGTTAAACACAAGTGGATATGCAGCACAGCTTCATGTCTTGAAGAAAAAGATAGCACTTTCTCTCACTCTTGCTCACTCTCTCTCTTTGTCAGCAAGGAGGTAAAGCAGAGTTGTTCGTTGTCCTGGTGCACGAACAGTGAGGAAATATGCTTTTAGAACACAGCAAACTCTGCTCAAATCCAGTATATATGTCTATAGTGTGGGAAAATCCTGCTCTGCGCAGATCTCAGTGGAAATGTGATGTCATCTGTAGCGCCCCAACCTTCCCCTTCATATTTCAGTATTCACTTAGACCCCTGTTACACAGGACGTCATCCTTTGGCAGTCCATTGTGCATCCTAAAATTTGCCAGGATGAAGAAGGGAAAAAATAAAAGTAGCTATTATTAATTACCAACATAAAGTTGCAGTGTTAAATTATGATCCGGGTCCTTTAACATTATCGTTTGATACTGAGCCAGTTACAGACACTTTGAAATATGTATTTATCTTTCCTATTTTCTATCATGAACGTCATTAAAGCTGTGGGTATTTCTTAAAAGTTTCATAGTTTTTTAAAATTATTATTATTTTACCTCTAACACTGTCATCTTCACACAAACTGTTAATTGTTCCTTCTTTCATCTTGTACATTTCTGCTGCTTATGAAGAACTGCACTTTTTCAAATAGTTATTTTGAAAATAATTTATTTAAAAAATCCACAGTAATCTACAGCCTTGGTATCAGCAGCAAATGTACTTTAATATTTAATGGAACATTTTGCACAAAATTATTCTGACTTAAATTTAAGGACTAAGATTAAAGGACTTTATGTCATTAACACTTCAGACACATGCAGATGCTCAGATTTGCTCCAGTGTTATAATTTAGATTTTTTTTTTTTTTTGTGCTGAATGCAAAACTGTAAACTGAATTTTATAAAACCCATTTTCATGTGAAACCAGTGAAGTCCATCGCCTTGTGTCAAATTATTTTCAAATGCTGGATTTTTTTTTTTTTTTAATGTGCTTTATTTTCTTTAGATGATTTGTGTATGTGTGTGTGTTTTATTTCCCTCAAATTTTTTTTATGTTATTTGCTGATGATGTGCTGCTTGTTGGAAGCGACACTGCAGATGTTTATTTATTTTATTTATTTCAGATCCTCTAACTAGCGGTAACGGTGAGCAGGGGCGCCGAAAAGGAGAGAATAAGGAGAACGATTCTAGGAGCCCATGATTGACAGGGGCCTAGAGAGGCCCCTAAGACAGTTATAACACTGACTAGCAGCTGGCTATGGGTGAACCCAGTAGGATTTGTTTCATGTGGCCCAAAATCCTTGGCAGTGCCCCTGACAGTGCGCGGTAGCAGAAATGTAGTCCCAAATGGCTCACTGTTAAACAGTTGACACACTGATCTCACTTGGTCTCATGCTGAACTAAAATCCGGACATTGGCGCCACTGACTGCATGTTTTAAATTCTGGTAAAGTTTCTGCACGTCGTCATTGGGCTCATTTGTCTGCGTAAAGTAGCATTATGTGAGCAGTTGCTTCTTATCTCTAACTTACAGACTTTATTTTTAGACCTGTACGACCCTTAAAAGCGACCCTCTCTGTCACTTTGTGACATTACGATGAGATTAGGTTCAGTGTTTTATTTATTGTATCTACAGTGGAGGCCGTCATGATCAGCACTGCAGGTTGTTTCATTTGTGTATTAAAATCCGTCTCTGGTGTCCAGATTTTAACAGAGGGCAGATTATGATACAGATCCTCCTGCCCTCCATTTATACACTCTAACAATACATTTATTACTGAATTTAATACTCTATACCCCCCACTCAGGCTGAACCCAGGGTTTAAGTCTTTTATACCCAGAGTGCATTGTGGGTCAGTCCAGTTTATACTGCTCAGGACAGACAGATGGATAGAAAGGGGTATAATCAGGACTGGGGGGTGTTTTCTGACATAGGTCAAGCTGTACCCCAGGATATAAAGCAGCCTCTGTGATTTCATAGAAGAACTAATTCCAGTTTGTACCTCAGGGTATATTTGGGGCTGGGCCAAACTATAGCAGGACATAGTTTGGTTGGGGGGGTAACCTAGCCAGGTACACCAGAATTACAGATTATAGACTGTCCTAACTGGATGTCGACTATCACCTGTATATCCTGAACTGGAACCCACCAATGGGATTTCAGAAGAGCCTTATTTAAAATGATACTTATTGCATTTGTGTTGATTAGTGCACATTTGATGGATTACTGTGAGATGAAAATGTTTGATACAAGTTAGTTACTGGTTAGATTCTGGTGTGGACATGCCCCGCCTTAGAGGGGAGGAGTCATAGCATCTGTCTGTTTTCTGCATTAGCAAATACGATTTCAATGACTTTTTTTTTTTTTTTTACAGTATCAGCACCGTCTGTCAGTTTACGTTCTATTTTTTTTTTTAATAAATGCAATTACATTCTGTCATTATTGATTAATAGTTTCTGTTTGTCAACACACACACACACTCCAACTGTTCAGTCAAGGGTCGCTGGGGTTTTTGTTTGTCAATTAGATTCTAATTTGCCAATTTTTATTTATTTACTATAATCATCCACCAAACAAAACTCATCTACTTTATAGAACCTAAAGAGATTTAAACTTTACATTTTAAAGTTTGATGACAGCGCCCCCTGTCTTTGAGCTCTAAGGATATTTTCTTGATTTCACCATACCTTAACAAATTCCCTTTTTCAGGCACAGCGTTTTTATATGAGTGAAGTGTCGCGAAGCTCACTCATGGTACAGGACGTCCTAAACAGGAAGTGCCAAAATTCAAATCCACAGTAAACAGGAAATGTTCAAATGTCAAACACTTCCTGGGTTGACAGACGAGATCCCATGAAATCTCGCAGGAACTCAGTGGCAAGCTCACACTCATACAGGAAGTGCCAAATTCTAAGTCACAGTGAAACAGGAAATGTTGAACAGTTCCTGCATGGGTGGAGCTAGAGCGGTGGCAGGGATTTCACTGGAATCCCCTGATATCTGATTGGACACAGATAATTGACATGTCACGGCACCACACATCTGGTTGAAAGAACTGCATTTTCAAATCAGAGAGTCACATTGACTGCTAGGTTCCTCCTGTCCAGTAGTTTGTGATGTGTACCACAAAAAGTTCTAATCCACCTTAGTAGAAGAAGAAATGTGGACACAAAACATTTTGGTAAAAACTCAACTCGTGTTTGGAGGAAGAGGAATGCTGAGTTGCATTCCAAGAACACCATATTTACTGTGAAGCATGGGGTGGAAACATCATGCTTTGGGGCTGTTCTGCAAAAGGGACAAGGCGACTGATCCATGTTAAGGGCCATGTATCGTGAGATTTTAAGCCAAAACCTCCTTCCATCAGTGAGAGCATTGAAGATGGAATGTGGCTGGGTCTTCCAGCATGACAATGATCCCAAACACACCACTGTGGCTCCGTAAAAAGCATTTCAAGGTCCTGGAGTGGCCAAGCCAGTCTCCAGACCTCAACCCCATAGAAAATTTGTTAAGGGAATTGAAAGTCCGTGTTGCCCAGCGACAGACCCAAAACATCACTGCTCTAGAGGAGATCTGCATGGAGGAATGGGCCAAAATACCAACTACGGTGTGTGAAAACCTGGTGAAGACTTACAGGAAACGTTTGACCTCTGCCGACTTGCCAACAAAGATTATGTTACAAAGTATTCAGGGTTTTCATGTATCCCATAATCCCTTTCGTGCCAGAGCGTCACTGCAGTCAAAACAACATAGAGAATCCACATGATGACAATTGTAAATGAATATTATACTACAAAAATGTAATTTTTTTATGCTTTTTGTCACGTTAATAAGAGACTGCATGCATGATACCCTGAAAACTTGCTAAAACAATTATAACAATCTGTGTCTGCTACATTTAATCTACATTGAATTTAATAAAGGGAAACCAAATTTCAGACATATTTTATATGTATTAGTCTGGAACAAAGAGGACAAACAGTGTTGTAAAGAACAATAATCAAGACGTTAAAGAGCAAACTTCACTTTCCCCCAGAACACGACATGATCAGGAAGCGAGCATAGCAGCTCCCACTGAAAATAACGGAGAGACAGCCTGTGATTCTCGCATGTTTACATAAAATAAACGCAATAACAATGTCTAAAAACCCAGAGAATATATTCACGAGAGTTTTAGGCATAATATAAAAATAGTTTTATGTTGCGATGTTAATGGTGTTGTCCGTGTGCAGCGGTCAAAGTGCAGCGTGATCAGAGCGTCTCAATGCAGTTCTCAATGTTACTGAGATCTTGCAGCGCGGCGACCTCTTTGAAGTTTTGCGGGATTTGAAACATGAAAAGGGCTGATTGAGTTGAACTTTTGTTATTGACCAAATACTTATTTTCCACCATAATTTACAAATAAATTCTTTAAAAGTCCTACAATGTGATTTCCTGGATTTAATTTTTTTTTTCTCATTTTGTCTCTCACAGTTGAAGTGTACCTATGATGAAAATTACAGACCTCTCTCATCTTTCTAAGTAGGAGAACTTGCACAATCAGGGACTGACTAAATAATTTTTACCCCACTGTACAACAGATTGTTCTGCACACAGGTTCTTCTGGCTTGTGGCCTTTTAAGATGTTCACACAGTGCCTCCTCCATTTGTGAAGTCACGGGCAAATTAAATCGGGAAAGGAGTGTTTCATTTTATGAATGTTCTTTTTTTGCTTGTATACTGATCAAGGATTCTGATCTGAATAAAAATCATAAATGTTTTCTCTTGCAAAGGCACTTCTGCTGCTGTGGATTCAGGAAACTTACTCCAATGGATCATCATCATGACTGCTGAAACTCCTTGTTTTCACTTTTGTACCAAGTTTACTATGAAAAGCCATTGAATGAGACACAATCTTGAGGCCGCCAAGGTACCATAAGACAAAATGTTTCTGGGGTGAAGGACTTCAAATGGAATGTTTCTGAAGCACTTCATTCACTGCTAGAAATATAGAGAGTAATTAACTGGATCCATTTGTAGTTTTTCAGTTGTTTTAAAGGTTGTTTTCTGAAGAATAGTTGCTGTCAATGTATTACAGCATTTTTTGCAGATCCTTAGAGAGTCTTAAAAGCCATTAAAATCCTTAATCTAAAAATAAGGCCTTAATTAACATTAGAATATCTTAAATCAACCTGTCAAAAGTAAAAAATGCCAAGACAAGGAAATAGGATTTGCTAATCTTTTCTTGTGACATTGCCATTAAAAAAATAACAAAATAAATGTCTCTTTTTACAATAAAACAAATTCATATATTAAGTATTTTAGGGAAAGTTCCTCATAATGGGAAGCAAATTTGAGACACCAGAACCAACAAATTACATTTCTTGCCAGGATGCTTAGAGCAGACACTAGAAACTCTCAATGTAGCACAAGGACATGTTGAAGTCTAAATTTAATGAAAATTGGCTTTTGAAGATGGTGACCAAAACTGGTACCAGGGAATGTGTTCTAGGCACCATGCACTTCATGATAAAAGCTTCAGATATCTGTCACTGAGATGGATGGTGACTGGAGTGCAGTTTTAAGTAGAAATGAGGTGATAATTGGTGAATTGCTGCTGACGCTCCAAAATGACGCAGGAGTAGTGCTGAGAAGGGGGAGTGCTGAGCTCCTCACACCGGCACAGGAGGAATCAAGGCAGTGGAGTCCCACATGCAAAGTGAGAAATAAGTGCACCAATAGATACCAGGTATGTCTCAGTTCTTCTCTGGTTGTTCCCTCATCTGCTCTACGTTTCTGTCTCAGGCACTAATCCCAATGCCAGCAGATCTTCAGCATTTGGCTGTACACCTACCCTATCATGATGTTGGTCTTAAATTTCATTACAACTTGTATTAAAAAAATCTATATCCATATTAAAAGCAAAGTGGCCTCTGCATGCATGTAACTTCGATCACGGAGAAACTGAGGAGAGCTGACATTTGCCGTTTGGTATGTTTATGTATTTTGGGTCAATGATGAACACAGTGAAAATGGAAAGTTGATAGGACTAATATTTTTGGAGAAATTAGGGATATTAGGTAACAACAGTGAATAATGGAAGTTGATATCACCATTAATCAGTCACTGGTAATCAGACAAGCCATTCAGTAATTTTTTTTTTTTTTTACCAGGCACCTAAGTGGCTCTACTCTACTATATTCTTCGCTTTTATTTTCTTTTTCTTTTTTTAGATATACCTTAGCATACACTAGTATAGTTCTACCTTAGAATTGGAATGTATTATAGAAGACATACCTTACTGAATTTTCATATGTTAGTCAGAGCCATAAATACTAGATAAACTAAAGTACATCATCTTTTGCAGCCAGTTTTCTTCCGACAAGTCGGGATGGATATGGGAACATTTCCAAGTCCCTGAATATGTTTTAGACTTTATTTACGTCAGTCATTAAGAAATACAAACACTAGGATACTGTATGGTAAGCAGGGGCGGACCCAGGAAATTTTTATTGGGGTGGCCAGGATGGAACCAGTACAAGTGTCCCAAGCACTGTTGGGAGAGCAAATGCTCAGCTCACCTTGGGCTCATTCTCTCAGTTCACATCATCAGGAATACAGAGACACAGACACACCGATTTTGACGCGGTGAATGATACAATTGAAGTGGGTAAAGTGGAAGTGCTAAAATCGAGGCAGTGAATTAAATTAGCCAATGTTAAATTTTTAAGACATAATATTTATAAGATTAATATTTACCATAATGTGATTTTAATGGCATCCAAATTTAATGATTAAAATTTTCAAAGGGTCAATATTAATCAGATGTTTTTTACGTCACTCATTTTCATGTTCAGTACTTCACACCTTCCATTTTTATCAAGTCCAGTTTTACCCTTTTGATTTTTTTTTACCACATTCAATATTTACTGCTTTCACTTTTAACCACATTGTTTTACTGCTCTCATTTTCACCACATTCAAAGTTTTACTGTGTTCATATTTACCACATTCAATATTTCAATTAATTTTGATCACTTTGACCCTTCATAGTCTCATTCTTCCTGTCATTTTGGTGCTGGATGATCCACAGAGAAATGTGGCACAGAGTTCTGGTTCTGTGCTGCATCCTAAGTGGACTTGGCCCTGCCAAAGGAGGAGTTGTGGAGACGGACAGCAGGATCTTGCTGAGCGGAGCAGGATTCTCCATCTGGAGCCAAAGCGGAACAGAGCACACGGGGAGGAGAGCGCCTGTCCCCGGGGAGAGCGCAGGAGACAACAGCGTGCCGAACCTCTCACTGCTTCTGTTTTGTGGACCTCTCAGCAAGCAGGAGTGCCTGCAGCTGCAGGGAGCGCCAGTTTGCCAAATCCTCACACAGTGATATGACAACCACTTTGCGACACAGATGATTTTTTTTTTTAAGCGCTCGATCCCCATGTGTCATGAAAAAATGCCAACCCGGCCGGCTGCCCGGTTGGCCCGTACCAATTTATTCCACCATAAAGTATGTTTCCTCCCCCACCTCAGACAATCAGACCACCTTTGTCTGCTCGTCTTTCCAGCTTACACCCCCCTCATGACGCAAACAAAACCAGCCACCCAGACCATCAAAGCCTGGCCTGAAAATGCCCTCACCCAGCTGTAGGACTGCTTTGCTTGCACAGAGTGGAGCATTTTTGAAGATCAGGACCAGGACACACACAGAGCATGTCCTCTTCTACATCAGTTGCTGTGTAGAAAATGTCAGTGGGCACAAACGCATTGGGGTCTTCCCAAACAGGAAGCCCTGGATGACAAAGGAAGTTCAGAACCTGATCACAGCTTCACAGCCGGATGGGAGACAGAGCTCTCTGCAGCATCACCAGAACTGACCTCAGGAGGGGCATCAAACAGGCTAAGGACTCCTACAAAAGGAAAATAGAAGGATACCTGACAGCCAATAACTCTTGTCAGATGTGGAGGGGCATGCATCTCCAGCATCCTCCACCACCACAGACCTGCAGTGACTGCCAACCCCCCCCCCCCCCCCCCCCCCTAGTTCCAGCAGCTTACCTCTCTCTGTGGTGAGGAAAAACCTAAGAGCAGTGAACCCCAGCAAAGTTGCTGGGCCTGATGGTATCCCAGTGATTAAAGCATGTGCAGACCAACTGGCAGGGATCCTCACCAAACTCTTCAACCTCTCCTTGACACATGCCACTATCCCCACATCTGAAGGCCTCCACCATCATCCCCATCCCCAAAAATCCTGCCATAGACAACCTGAATGATTATAGACCCATCGCCCTGACGTCTATAATCATGAATTGCCTGGATCGATCAGTCTCCCAGCACATCAAAGACTGCCTCCCCCCCCTCGACCCCCACCAGTTTGCTTACAGGGCAAACCGGTCTACGTGGGCACCGTCACCCTCACTCTTCACACAGCGCTGAGCCACCTGCAGAACAAGAAGAACTATGTGAGGATGCTCTTTGTGGACTACAGCTCAGCGTTTAACACCATCATACTGGGCATTCTCATTTTTGAAACTACTGAAATTACATGTCCCCCTCCCCACCTGTAACTGGATTTAAAACTTTCTGACGAGCCACCCACAGTCTGTGAAACTCGGCCCTCACCACTCCTCCACACTCACACTCAGCACTGGTTCCCCTCAAGGCTGCGTTCTGAGCCCTCTACTGTACCCTCTGTACACCTACGACTGCTCTCCAACCCACCCACCCAACTGCATCATGAAATATGCGGATGATACCACAGTGGCTGGACTCATCTGTGACAGAGATGAGACAATGTACAGGGCCGAGGTGGAGGAACTGACACTCGGAGAACAACCTGACCTTGAACAAGACAAGACAAACCAACTCATCATGGACTTCAGGAACAACAGATAGGGTCACCCCCCTCCTCATAAATAGAGAAGAGGTGGAAACTGTCACCACCTTCAGGTTTCTGGGGACTTACAGCTCCACAGACCACATCTGGGGCTCTAACATCAGGACTTGGGTTAAGAAGGTTCAGCAGCGTGTCCTCAGGATGAACAACCTGGACACAAAGCTGCTGCGGCCTTCTCTATCACTCCTCAGGGGAGACGGTACCGACATACTGCAAGGATGTGTGGTACAATAAAGACTCTTCTGTTCTAACTCTAATACAGTAGTGTTCAGAATAATAGTAGTGCTATGTGACTAAAAAGATTAATCTAGGTTTTGAGTATATTTCTTACTGTTACATGGGAAACAAGGTACCAGTAGATTCAGTAGATTCTCACAAATCCAACAAGACCAAGCATTCATGATATGCACACTCTTAAGGCTATGAAATTGGGCTATTAGTAAAAAAAAATAGAAAAGGGGGTGTTCACAATAATAGTAGTGTGGCATTCAGTCAGTGAGTTCGTCGCTTTTGTGGAACAAACAGGTGTGAATCAGGTGTCCCCTATGTAAGGATGAAGCCAGCACCTGTTGAACATGCTTTTCTCTTTGAAAGCCTGAGGAAAATGGGACGTTCAAGACATTGTTCAGAAGAACAGTGTAGTTTGATTAAAAAGTTGATTGGAGAGGGGAAAACTTATATGCAGGTGCAAAAAATTTTAGGCTGTTCATCTACAATGATCTCCAATGCTTTAAAATGGACCAAAAAAAAAAAAAAAAAACAGACGCGTGGAAGAAAACAGAAAACAGCCATCAAAATGGATAGAAGAATAACCAGAATGGCAAAGTCTCACCCACTGATCAGCTCCAGGATGATCAAAGACAGTCTGGAGTTACCTGTAAGTGCTGTGACAGTTAGAAGATGCCTGTGTGAAGCTAATTTATTTGCAAGAATCCCCCGCAAAGTCCCTCTGTTAAATAAAAGACGTGCAGAAGAGGTTACAATTTGCCAAAGAACACATCAACTGGCCTAAAGAGAAATGGAGGAATATTTTGTGGACTGATGAGAGTAAAATTGTTATTTTTGGGTCCAAGGACCGCAGACAGTTTGTGAGACGACCCCCAAACTCTGAATTCAAGCCACAGTTCACAGTGAAGACAGTGAAGCATGGTGGTGCATCATGATATGGGCATGTTTCTCCTACTATGGTGTTGGGCCTATATATCACATACCAGGTATCATGGATCAGTTTGGATATGTCAAAATACTTGAAGAGGTCATGTTTCCTTATGCTGAAGAGGACATGCCCTTGAAATGGGTGTTTCAACAAGACAATGACCCCAAGCACACTAGTAAACCAGCAAAATCTTGGTTCCAAACCAACAAAATTAATGCCTCGCAGATGTGAAGAAATCATGAAAAACTGTGGTTATACAACTAAATGCTAGTTTAGTGATTCACAGGATTACTAAAAAAGCAGTTTGAACATAATAGTTTTGAGTTTGTAGCAAGTATTAGAACACATCTCTAAAATAAATTTGTTTCATTATTTTGTTATTTTAATATTATTAACTATAGTTACATCTAGGGTGTTACGGATCAGTTTTGACCCATATATATTTACGTCAAAAAAAGAGAAAAACATTTCTTTTCAAATATAGAACTTTAATAAAAATATAAAATGAAAAGCAGGACAAGTAATAATACAAAATATAGATTCAGAAAAACAAAATTCAAAATGAAATAAATCAGGTTCTAGTTCCAAATATAGTCTTTGTGTGCAGGTACATGCATGCGTGTGTGTATTTGTTTAGAAGCATGTGTGGCAAAAAGTGGCACTTTTACTGTGTTCTTTGCAGATATATTTTTTTGCAGTTGAAGCACAATGTGTTTGTTGTCTGTCCTTATTGCTAGGGCACACCTGACACCTCTTTCTTTTAGAATCAGGTGGCCTCAGTGGAGTTGTGGGTGTGCTGGTTGATGTTGAAGCAGGGCTGGCTGCAGCTGATGATGTGGTCGGAGTGCTGGATGAGCTCTGCAGCTCTCTGACAATGGTTGCAGCGGCTGGGTCTTGGGGCACCCGTTCCCTTCTCTCAATGTGTGGCTTGACAAGCAAACTTCCTAGCTCCTCAAGAAACATTCTCCGCCTGTTGTTTTTGTTGGAGTTCTACCCTAAGTGGATGTGGGTCCACAAGACAAATGCACTGTATGCGGACACATCTAGGATGTTGTAAAACACAACCATTGGCCATCTCCTGGTCATTCGCTGGCAAGTGTAGGTGGCAGTCAGCTTGTCCAGGTTGTCCACTCCTCCTTTGTTTTTATTGTAGTCCAGGATTATTACAGGCTTTTTGTCACTTCTTGTTGACACAGCTGCATCTTTGTGAAAAGTGGACATAAGTACCACACTCCGGTTTTTTTGGGACAGTATGAAACAACAGTCTCTACGTACCCACGTAGAGACACGCCCACCTGGATGACCAAAAAAAGGTCATCCAGGTGGGCGTGTTTATCCAGGTGGGCATGTTTTTCCAGATGGGCATGTCTCTACATGCCCATCTGGATGGCCTTTTTCGGTCTTAGGAAGCAGAGTATGAGGGACTATCAATAAAAGTAGTAGGGATAAATGGGGATGTTTGTTCAGTGAAGTAGATAAACAGGTAAAAAAAAGAAGCCCCTAACATATTTATGACAGAGTTAGTGAGGTCACAGTGTGTTTATGATTTCAGTTTTGACACTGAATATTGGTTAATAAGCTTATATCATAACTGGGTCAAAACCGACCCCAACAGCCCAAAGGTCGTAATTTTCAAGAGAGCATTTTATAATTTAGTGAAATTATTTTTCTTTTTTTTCCTTTGTTTAAATAAAGGTTCCTGACAAAGTCAAAAAGCCTTGATGCAAGAAACATATTTAAAAGGCACTTTCATGCATTCAAAACCTGAAAACGGGTCAGTACTGACCCTAACACTTTAGGAAGGTTTTTAAGAGTGTGCATATCATGAATGCTTGGTCTTGTTGGATTTGTGAGAATCTACTGAATCTACTGGCACCTTGTTTCCCATGTAACAATAAGAAATATACTCAAAACCTGGATTAATCTTTTTAGTCACATAGCACTACTATTATTCTGAACACTACTGTAACTCTGATAACTCTAATAACTCTTTTTGTGCCCTGCAAGAAAATCTGGATTAAAAACAAGTAAGTGACTGTTCATCAGGTAATCACATGCTCAGGATGTGTGCACTGACATCACTGCAGGTCCTGTATGACATCACTACATCACTCAGCTTCAAGCCCCACCCATCTCTCTACATGCATAATCTTCACTCATCCACAGCGACGCTGTGATTGGCTCATCACAGAAAGGACAGATGGAGCACGTTTGTTATTAACATAATTTTCCCTGGTGATCATTTGCACACTGGAGTTAGACTACGCACAGATCCCATCGCTCATTACGAGTGTCTGTGTGTCTGATTAGACTTAAAAGCGTCACAGCTAAGGGACAGCGTGTGTGTTAACAAGCCTCTCTGTGCAAACACGCCGGAACTCTCCAGACGCTGTTTTGGCCTTGTCATGTCATTCTCTTCTCTCATCCACCACCACGTTTCACCACCTGAGTCAGTGGAGCCTGGAAAAAGTCATCAGTGGTGTCCCTACACTCATAAAGTCCACGTCCTGGAGATCCACATCCTGCACTTTTGCAATCTCATGACGTAAACGAGATCAGTCAGGTTGTAGATGCAATTAAATAATCGAGTCGTTCCGGAACATTTTTCTAGACTTTGTAAAAGCCAAAGCCTCGGCATGTACCCGGTTAGATGTAGAGGGGACATCTGCATACGCTTTCATCACCTCCAGTTTAACACAAAAACTCAAAATAATAAAGGCTGTCATCTTGATCAACTTTAAAGGACAAACTCATCAAACCTAATGAATTCTGATTCACATGAATCCAAAAAGCATCTTTGCCTATGTAATGTCCCATAGACATGTCTGCCACCTGCTGGGTGGATGATGGATTAGAAGCAGGTGTAGTCATCAGTGAGACAACACAGAAATGTACATTAGAAAAAAAACTCATCTCATCTTCCACCGCTTTTCCGGGTTCGGGTTGTGGGGGCGCAACACCGCCAGCAGAGGACCCCAGACTTCCCTTTCCCAGGCCACATTGACCACCTCTGACTGGGGGATCCAGAGGTGTTCCCAGGCCAATGTGGAGATCTCTCCACCAATCTCTCCACCTTGTCCTGGGTCTTCCCCCAGGGTCTCCTCCCAGACAGACATGCCTGGAACACCTCCCTAGGGAGGCGTCCAGGAGACATCATTACCAGATGCCTGAACTAACTCAGCTGGTTCCTCTCAACACAAAGAAGCAGTGACTCTACTCCGAGCTCCCCACGCATGACTGAACTTCTCACCCTAAGGGAGCCACCAGCCACCCTCCTGAGGAAGCCCATTTCAGCCGCTTGTACCTGCAATCTAGTTCTTTTGGTCATGACCCAACACTCATGACCACAGGTGAGAGTAGGAACAAAGACTGACTAGTAGATCTAACTGTGTTGGACTTATTTCTTCACCTCTTCTTGTAATTAGCTTTGTGGGGGACTTTGGCTTTTACTGCAGCTCATGAACATGATTATAAAACAAAGTTCTGCTTTTAATTACATTTGTATTTTGCTTTTAACAGGACAAATATGCAGCGGGCTCTAATTACTGGAATATACCGCTGACTTTTTCATTGCTTCCAGGTGCAAACAGTTTCCCAGTCGAACAGTCGTTAAAGCGACGTAACTTCAACACTCAATAAACTTCATTTCCTCTTTGATGTTATGTGCCACCGTGCAGCTCAGTGGAAAAGACAAAGTTCTCCCACTTAACTTTATGGTCAGAACATCTAGCGGGGGTGTTGACCATTTACACACTTTTAGGACGTACCTGTAGTTTTTGGGTATTAAACATATCAGGGTTACACCCGGATCACTGCATTTACTGTGGTTGGTTTTTCTTTATAACTTTCTGATCCTTTAATTCATCCTGTCATAATAAACGTCCACGGTTTGGTACAACACTGAATGAACCGTGTCAGTGGCCGAACGGTCCCCCCCCTAAAAATCGGTTTGCCCTGCCTTCACTGCGCAATGATTGATATGAGATACTTGCAGATAAAGTGGTATCACTGTTTATAATAGCTGATAAATCCATCCATCCATTTTCTATACCCACATATTGTAATCAAGGGTCACGGGGGTGGAGCGGGTGGGGTGGGGGGGGTGCTAGAGCCTATCCGAGCAGCATAGGCAGGGTATACCCTGGACAGGATGCCAGTATGTTGCAGGGCATGACTGATAAATGAAGATTAAAAAGAAAGAGAGAGATGAAGCTCAACTCATTAATGTTGTTGTTGCATAGTTTGTCCACTAGAGGGAGCACTATAGCTCCCCTACCCTGATAGGTTTGTAGAACACAACAACCAACTGACAGAAGAAGAAGCAGCATAGAAATCACCTGTTCATAGGAAGTTGCTAAGTTTCATATAAAATACACACTTTAAGCAACAATAAATGTTACCGCATACAAAAAAGAGCTCACTAACATGTAAAGAGCAGCTAATGTTAATGAATGGATTAACGATATAGTGTAATGTGTTGCGTTTTGGGCCTGTTAGCCTACATAATTTTATAATTCAAACTCCTCATGTCAATTAAACAAGTTTAACTACATACTATGTTATCTAGGTGGAAACTCATTACAAAACTATGCAAAACAAATTTTATGGGAAATCTTTGTTTATGCTATGTGTTTCTCCGGCAGGGTGGCGGGGGGTATCCATCAACATCTCAAATTTTAGGATCATCAAATATCAAAATCAATATCGGTCTTAAAAACCCAGTATTGGTCAGACTGTGAACCCCCTAATGTAAGGCGCTTCTGAGTGTTGTGGTCTTGAAATACTAGAGAATCAGTGCGCTACATTTTAGAACTACTTTTGGCTGGTCTAAAGCACAAATGCTTTCAAGTGTTGGTTGATAGAAACACATCAGTTTTGTGCCTGACCACACGCCATTTTTAGATGAACACACCCATGAGTGCAAAGACGAGTCCAGCGATATTTGTTCTTGAAGGAAACAGAGTGTGAAAATGATGACTACTTTGGGTTGAAACTAACAATGATAATTACAATAACATTTTGCAGCGAGATGGTCACAGAGTTACAGCAAATTTGAACAAACTCTTAAGCTAATTTAAATTAATATTTTCTTTACATCTCCAAGACATTATGAGACACTTTTATTTTTAGCTCATCTTTCAGCTGTCTCACCTTATGACATCACAAAGCTATGGGATCAAAGTCAAAGCTGTGACTGTTGTCCTGTTGTTGAGTGCACCTTTTTGCTCCAGAATGCGACCGTCGCTAATTCAAAACAAACACCTTGATGAAAATAATCAGGATATCAGCATTAATAATGAAGATACTGACAAAAACATTTTGTATCATAATGTGACAAAAATGAATCATTTCTATCTCTGGATCATCATCCAGTTACAGTGAGGAAAGTAAGTATTTGAACACCCTGTGGTTTTGCAAGTTCTCCCACTTAGAAATCATGGAGGGGTCTGAAATTTTCATCTTAGGTGCATGTCCACTGTGAGAGACATAATCTAAAAAAAAAAAAAAAAAAAAAACGGAAATCACAATGTATGATTTTTTTTTAATAATTTATTTGTATGTTACTGCTGTAAATAAGTATTTGAACACCTGTGAAAATCAATGTTAATATTTTGGTACAGTAGCCTTGGTACAGTAGTTGTTCACCAGGTTTTCATACACTGCAGCAGGGATTTTGGCCCATTCCTCCATACAGATCTTCTCTAGATCTTTCAGGTTTGGAGTTTCAGCTCCCTCCAAAGATTTTCTATTGAGTTCAGGTCTGGAGACTGGCCAGGCCACTCCAGGACCTTGAAATGCTTCTTACGGAGCCCCTCCTTAGTTGCCTTGGCTGTGTGTTTGGGGTCATTGTCATGCTGGAAGACCCAGCCATGACCCATCTTCAATGCTCTTACTGAGGGAAGGAGGTTGTTTGCCAAAATCTCACAATACATGACCCCATCCATCCTCCCTTCAATACGGTGCAGTCGTCCTGTCCCCTTTGCAGAAGAGCACCCCCAGAGTATGATGTTTCCACCCCCATGCTTCATGGTTGTGATGGTTTTCTTGGGGTTGTTCTCATCCTCTAAACATGGTAAGTGGAGTTGATTCCAAAAAGCTCTATTCTGGTCTCATCTGACCACATGACCTTCTCCCATGCCTCCTCTGGATCATCCAGATGGTCACTGGTGAACTTGAAACAGGCCTGGACATATATGCTGGCTTGAGCAGGGGGACCTTGCTGCCCTGCAGGATTTTAATCCATGACAGCATCATGTGTTACTAATGTAATCTTTGTGACTGTGGTCCCAGCTCTCTTCAGGTCATTGACCAGGTCCTCCTGTGTAGTTCTGAGCTTTCAAAATCATCCTTACCCCACAAAGTGAGATCTTGCATGGAATCCCAGACCGAGGGAGATTGACAGTCATCTTGTGTTTCTTCCACTTTCTAATAAATAATCATAACAGTTGTTGTCTTCTACCAAGCTGCTTGCCTGTTGTCCTGTAGTCCATCCCAGCCTTGTGCAGGTCTACAGTTTTGTCCCTGGTGTCCTCAGACAGCTCTCTGGTCTTGGCTATGGTGGACAGGTTGGAGTGTGATTGATTGAGTGTGTGAACAGGTGTCTTTTATACAGGTAACAAGTTCAAACAGGTCCAATTAATACAGGTAAAGAGTGCAGAATAAGAGGGCTTCTTAAAGAAAAATTAACAGGTCTGTGACAGCCAGAATTCTTGCTGGTTGGTAGGGGTTCCAATACTTATTTGCTGTAGTAACATACAAATAAATTATTAAAAAAATCATACATTGTGATTTCCGGATATTTCTTTTTTTAGATTATGTCTCTTACAGTGGACATGCACCTAAGATGAAAATTTCAGACCCCTCCATGATTTCTAAGGGGGAGAACTTGCAGGGGTGTTGAAATACTTATTTTCCTCACTGTATAATGAGTTCTTACATTTTCTTTAGGGTGCAGAAAATCAGTTTGAGACATGGAATAGACACATTTAGAGAAAACAGGAACCATCCGTCATGCTGCCATCAGTTTTTCACGTTATCAAATGTCTCTGAAAGTGTCTGACCTGCAGCTTCATTTAACTTTATAAATACAACATGAACATTTCACAAGATTAAACTTTCCTCAGAGAGGATGACGTTTGGAATGTTCAAAATGTTTCACTTTTCTCAGAAGGAAATTAGATCTTGATGCCCCCCACCCCGGTGGCTGCAGCCTGTCAGTACGCTGAAGGATAAAATGATATTCACTGAAGCGTAAATGTCAGATGTTCTGAAGGCGGAAATGTTTAGAGCAGCTTCAGACATCTGTCAAGAAGGACTCGCACATGGCTAACAAATGAAAATAATAATAATAATAATGATAAAAAAACATGTTGGGCCCTATCTTGACATTTCGTAATAGATGGCGGGAAAGTTTGTTTGCAGTTTATGTGCATATCTGATTTCAATCTGATCCCACGTTGTTCATTCGTTAGGTGGTTTGAAAAGTAATTCAGATCTTTTTTGCTAAACTGGTTTATTTTAATGCTCATATCAGATTCCAGGTGTGTTTTGTTACATCTGTGACTTCTAGCACTATTTAAAGTTTGGCAGACCCAACGCTCACAAAGCCACTGCAGACTGCATCGGTCATTATCGCTCCCCGCTCTGGTCACTTTTAACCCCGCCAATAAAAATCACTCACCGCTCACTCCAAAAAAGAAAACAAAATGTTTGACATGCTTAGCAAGCCAGTGGTGGAGGGGGGTGGGGGTTACACATGCATGCACATACACACGAAAGCCCAAACCCATTAAATCACATTTAAAAATGTTTGAAGAAAACAGAGTGGTTAATAAAAGTCACTATCAAAGAGAAATGATGTGGAAATAATAAGCAGTGATGCAAAAGCTGAAGGGAGCTGAAACTCAGCCTAATTATGTGTGTCATGTGTGTCTGACATGACACTTGCAGTGTATTTCAGGTCCAATAATACACGGATGAATTCTGGGTCCGTCAGACTTCAAGATGACTGGTGTGAGTGCATCCAGTACCACGCTGGTGTGCTTGCTCCCGTCCTGCTCACATGCTCTGCTAGACTTGCTGTCATTATTATAGCAACTGATGTGGATAAAACAGAAAATGAGGACTGTTACACAGACACACAGATCGGATCGATCTATCTATCTATATAAATTATATATATATATAGTGGACAGTTAATCTGTGAGATCAGATTTTAATCAGATATGAAATAAATCAGATTTGAACCGGCCATTTGAACAAAGTTTGAAACACAAAGGGCTTGTAGTTTGGGGGCGTGTTCAGCTCCACTTTGCTATTGACAGCATGCCTGTCTAATCTAACCACAACATATTGTGTAGGATCCAAGTGGTTGGATTTGATCCTGAAATTAGTCATGGGCACGTTTGCGACCAAACATAATAAATAAAGTCATCTGTCTTCCCCTTTAAGATAAAAGTGCACTCAGCGCTAGTTAGCTTGGACTCAATGGAGTGGTTTTCTGGAAAGTTAACAGATTAACACCAACCTGTCACTCTGTGGTCAGTGGACACCAAAGCTCCCTGGGGTGAAGCAATGAGGAGTTTTCTATTTTTCCCACAAGTGTTTACTTTTATTTTCAGTTTTATTGTGTTTGTGTCATGAACCCACATATCTGAAAATACTGTGCCATTCATGTATCCATCTCCCCCGCGTCCCGGATAAGCAGTTGAAGATGAGCGAGTGTCTCCATCTCTATTAATCATAACAAAAATGGCTGTATAAGTGATCACTGCCAAGGGGGCACATATTTAGGCACACAATTTTTCAGCTTTGATATTTTTTGATAAGTGACGACATGGGAAATGAGCCCAGCAGCCCGTTAACGATGACGTGCTCGCTGAAGCCTGTTAATTGATTAGCCAACTTCAGAATCTTCCAGAACTGCTGGACTCCACGAGAAGAGATTTCACAGTCGCTGCACATAAAAACAGGAACTCAGAAAGACGTGTTAAAGCAGTAGAAAACATCACCACGGTTAAACCACAGCGCACCGACGTTTAGTGGCTGCAGGCGGCGGCTATTCCGTCCTGCAAGAATGAATCACTCATCAGGAGAAACTGGATGACTTTCAGTTAGAGTGAAGATTCTACGGTCTGCAGCTCAGAGTCACTTCCATCCTCAGACGTGACGTTTGTTCAGCTGTCAACGAGACAACCTCATGTCCCAGGTTCTGGTCCCTGTAACCCAGGACTGGGTCCAGGTGAAAGGAAACCAGAACTCAGCCATCCTCCAGCTGAATATTCATTCATTGTTCTAAATGTAAGGATTACATTATCACTTTTACAGCCAGTTGTCTTGCGACAAGTCAGAAGATTAACACATGAATATTTCCAAGTCATTGAATATGTCTTAAGAAATAGACAGTGTGGTACTATTTGGTAAATCTGTGCCAAGTTGGGGAGTTCTCAAAATCTGAGTGACCATGATGTAAAGAGACTAGTGAAGAAAGCAACCAAGACACTGAATATGTCTCGGACTTCATTTCCATCAATCATTAAGAAATGCAAACAGTATGGTACTGTACGATCAACTCAGTGACCATAGAAGACTCGTGAGGGAAGCCACCAAGCCACCACTCGTGACAGCTCTGAAGGGGTTACAGGATTCTGTGGATCTAAGTGGAGAAAGTGGGAATGGTGCAACATTTGCCTGCTGCGTCATCATTCACAGCTTCATGTAGGAGTAGAGGACAGGAGGACCGCAAAACAGAAAAAACGATCACAGCTAGACTTGGTTTCCAATGTGCCTTCTGGCAAACTCCAGCTGAACGAAAATCCTCCTCTGTATCACTTCAAGATGAAGCTGTATAACTGCTGATGGAACAGACAAACGTTTCACTGTGCAGTTAACATCACACATCAACAGGATCAAAGCAGCAGCAAACCAGAGTTAGAATCTGGTATCTAGGCTCTGGTATCTAGGCAGTGACATAAAGGCAACAGTGGCAACATCTGACAGGGAGAGGGCAGCTGGGAAATCTGTATCTTAAATAGCTCCGTCCAATTAAGAAGAAGTGTTTAGTGGATCATGTAACTGTGTTTTTACAAAGCAGGAAGTAGTGAGACGTCAAGACAAAGTCAAAGTCAGCTTTATTGTGAATACCATGTGTACTGGACACACACAGAAATTAAACTGCAGTATTCTGTGACACCCCCGGTGTAATAGTCACAATAATAATAATAAGTAACAGAAATGTAAACATCCAAAGACAGAGACTATGGGCATACAAAATAAGTGAGCTAAGAAGAGCTAGAATTAAAAAAATAAAAACAAAGCATTTACTCCATTAAACGCCACCGGAGGCCTTTTCGTGAAGGGGGTGTTTATTGATGATCGTTTGCGTGCGTGTGCTTGCTGTACACAGTACGGCCTTACAGTACATAAGCACTTGCAAGTACACAAGAGAAGCAACACAGACTCAAAACGAATGTTTTTCTGCTTGCAGTAGCTGCTACACAATTACATAAAATGGCACAAACGTTGCTACTCGGCAGCGTTCAAGCTAGAAATCGTGAAAGAAGCTGAAGAGAAGGGGAAGCACTATGCTGCTCAGATTTTCCGAGTCGATAGGAAATGCATCCGAGAGTGGTGTAGGAACAAGGATAAGCTTGCAACCCTGGTCAAAAGAGCAAAACGGTCACCAGGTGGGGGGAGGAAAGTGCGTTATCAGGACATTGAAGAGGAGCTGATAAAATGGTTCCAGGAAAGGAGAACGGCAGGCGTCCGTGTGACAGGGAACAGTCTGAAATATGAGGCACTGCGGCTGCATAAGAAACATGGAAATCAGAACTGCTGAGCGTTGAATGGCTGGTATTTGAAGTTGGATATGGAGGAAAGTGAAGATGACGCAGAGACATCAGCAGAGGACTATGACCATCCTGGACACTAGCCACAAATTATGAACTTCATGGATGGCTTATGTTTTGCCACGGCAATGAGGTAGGACAATTTCATTTTACTTGTTCTCTCAGGAATTCACATTTCACTACATGCAATTTGCCGAAAAAAGTCAGGGGAGGGGGGCTTTTTAATAGGGTGGGGCCCTTTAATGGAGTAAATACAGTAAATAAAGTGAAATGCAGTGTGTATGTTGCCACAGGCTCGCTCCATTTCATAATTAAGGTCAGTATCAGATCACAGATCAGGGTCAAAGTTGAGTGACCTGAGACAAGATCATGATCAAAGAACCAATTTCAAGATCAAAGATCAGGATCCACATAAATCAGAAGTAGGATCAAAGGTCAGAACAGCAATTAAAGGTCAGCATCAAGATCAAAGTTAGGATCACAAATCAATCAAAATCAAAGTCTGGATTTCAGGATCAAAGGTTAGGATTTGCATCACAAATTAGCAACAGGATCAAAGTTCAGTAATCAGGATCAAAACTAGATCCAGGTTTGGCTAACTGAAGGCTAAGTGTAGTGTTGGTGCAGCTCTGCGCTCTGCTGAGCGTCCTACTGTCTGTAATGTGACATTTAGTGTGATCGAAGTTCTGTTTGTGATGTGTGCAGCTTCTAGAGCTACCTGTGATTTCATTTTTCATGAATTTAAAAACTTTATTCTGCTCAAAATGTCACAATTTCAATTCCAGCTCAGATCAAACTGTTTGTGGAATTCAGGTTATAACAAAAACAGAACTTGAGTGACAGGTCAAGAACTCATGGATCCATGTGTGAACGTGCGTGATGGCTCCGTGCGTGCTGCATGACGTCTTTGTGGCCTCGTCCGGCTGAACACATGATGACCTTCAGCCTGCAGCTTTCACTCTGAGTCACGCTCACGTGCACTCAGGTGTAAACATATCCAATTATTTGAAATGAAATAAATAAATCACACAAACACTTTCAGCTCAGACTCAGGCTGAATTACCACATGGCTGCAGACAGTCGACACTAAAAACAGATTTCTCTTTCGTGGCCAGTGGCGGCTCCATGGGTGATGTATTGGGGGTTCGGGGTGGGTTGGATGAAGTTATTTCGTAATGTGGTGACAAATGTGAAAATATTCATTTTAACCCTCAAGTGACCAAGCTAAAATGACTAAATGAGGTCATTTATGACCCAGTTACAACCCCAATTCCAATGTAGTTGGGACGTAGTGTGAAATGTAAATAAAACAGAATACACACTCATCTTCAACCGCTTACTCCAATTAAGGGCCGCGGGGGGCTGGAGCCTATCCCAGCAGTCATAGAGCGCGAGGTGGGGTACACCCAGGACAGGACGCCAGTCTGTCACAGGGCCACAAACAGACAAACAAATATTCACACCCACTTGCACACCTACGGACAATTTAAAGATTCCAATCCACCTAACCCGCATGTCTGTGGATGTGGGAGGAAACAGGAGCACCCGGAGAAAACACATGCAAACACGGAGGGAACATGCAAACTCTACACAGAAACCTATATTCAATTGAATACACCACAAAGACAAGATATTTAATGTTCAAACTGATAAACTTTATTGTTTTTGTGCAAATATTTGCTCATTTTGAAATGGATACCTGCAACACATTTCAAAAAAGCTGGGACAGGGGAAACAAAAGACTGGGAAAGTTGATGAATGCTCAAAGAACACCTGTTTAGAACATTCCACAGGTGAACAGGTTAATTGGAAACAGGTGAGTGTCATGATTGGGTACAAAAGGAGCAACAGCGTGGCTTCATAGTAAAAGAGTGCGGGTACTAGACTGGCCTGCCTACGTACAGTCCAGATCTGTCGCCCTTTGAAAATGTGTGGCGCATTATGAAGAGTAAAATACGACAACGGAGACTCCGGACTGTTGAACTGAATCGTACATCAAGCAAGAATGTTAAAGAATTCCACCTACAAAGCTTCACCAATTAGTGTCCTCAGTTCCCAAATGCTTATTGAGTGTAACACAGTGGTAAACATACCACTGTCCCAACTTTTTTGAAACGTGTTGCAGGCATCCATTTCAAAATGAGCAAATATTTGCAAAAACAATAAAGTTTATCAGTTTGAACATTAAATATCTTGTCTTTGTGGTGTATTCAACTGAATATAGGTTGAAGAGGATTTGCAAATCATTGTATTCTGTTTTTGTTTACATTTCACACAACGTCCCAACTTCATTGGAATTGGGGTTGTATATTAATACGTTTTTATGGCTCTTTGTGTTTATCGTATCTATATGAGCCCTGTACCTACAACATAATGCTAACCTTATTGATTTTATATGACAAAACCAAAGCCTGTAACATTAAAAAAACCCACACAAAATTCCATTAAATTTACTGCACCAGCGGGTCAGTTCCTGATAAAATAAATAAATAAATGTTCAAAATGAAAAGCTGTTGGAGAAGTCGTCTGACAAATTCAAAGTGCCACACATTTTTCTGAATAAAACTGTAACAGTACATATAAATATTTGTCATAAATGAAAGTAGATTTCATTCATTCAGGAAAGAGAATAAACAGCAACTGTTTTTGTTCTAAAACCATTTAACAAATCATAATTAAAAGTACTTTTTTATGGGCACTGCACTAAAGAAAAAAAAAAAAAACAGTTAATCACTAATCACATTTTTAGTTGCTCTAATTATTGTTTTGTCCGGCTGTGATTGGAGGAGCAGAGATGGACTGTAATAACTTGAGGAAACAAACAGATTAACAGCATTTAAATGTAGTAACGGCCGGCAGATACATGGGAGATTAACAGCAATCTGCTGTGAGAGACATTAAGTGACTGAAGCAGGTTTGAATGTTTCCCATTTCAGCCGTTCATGAAACCTCATTAATCCCTGAGACAGCAACTCAGAGCAACTCAGGGCAACCAAGACATAAAACATCATCACGGGATCATCAAAGCTTTTTATAAATGAACAGAAATATATAATATTTTCACAAAAGAATGCATCACTCAAGAAGATTAAATCTATTTCTTATCAAATGACATTTTTCACCCATTTTCTGAACATTTATTATTATTTGCTTATGTGTTTTGGCACATATATGCATGGATTTTTTATTTTTTTTTTTAATCAAAAGGCTTGTTGGATTCAGTCCAGAAACCGTTTTAATGACATTTTTATTCTTTTCATTACAGGCAGTAAAGCGTATCTCATAAAAACACAGATTTCTTTGAATCCATCCTCCACCAGCTCTCTGCAAAAACATTCAAAAAGGAGGAAACAGGCGGTGCTTCTTGATCAGGAGGAGCCGAATACAAACCGTGACTATACAATAAAACCACCTCTTTCCCACTGGACCAGAACCTGGACCAGAGACCAGACTCTGGACAGCATGACCTTGAACTTTTCTTATTTTGCCAAAGTTTTTTTTTTTTAACATTTCTTCAGTTGCAGGTTTGTCATTTTTGTGTGATGACGTTTTTGGTTCATGTGCTCAAAGAAACATGCAAAAGTTACTAAAGTCACTAAAAATCTGACAAATGCTGCGTGTTTCTATCACAGATGATTTCTATTGTAATCTGGAAGCTGTTACTTAATTTCCCATCATGATCAAACTGGAGGTTTTATTTTTTCCTTTGATATTTTGATACAAAATATCAAAATTGAACTTTGACCCTCTATTAAGTGGCAGAAAATGAATGTTTTGTCACACGTCATCGGTAAGGTACAAAAAGTTACATATTCAAACAATGTCACTGTGTGTTTGTTGTAAACTTGATAACTGTCATACCAAAAAGCACAAATAAAAGCAACAAGAATGAAATGCACAGGCGGATATCGAGTTCGAAGGGGGAAGTTACCTTAAAAACGCTAGTCAGCGTTTATGGCTGACTGTTGGATCTGGAAAGTAGGAAAAAAAAAATGTTAAAAATGTTACCACCGAAGTAGTTGTGGAGTGAATCCTGAATCTTTGGCCTTTGGACTGCAGTAGCATGGCCTCGGCACGGAAACTGCAAGTGGCAGTTTGCCGCCATGATATATCATTCATCTCTTTCCCAGTTGGCCGGAAACCAGTATGTCTTCCTGTAAGACTCCATTCTAGAGTGATGTGGGAAGAGAAGGCGGAGTCACAGAAAATCCACTCGTTTCTCTGCATTTCTGTCCTTCTGTAATAATCTGTATCTTCAACAGTTTAAATAGGAAAAAAAAAAAAAGATTATTTCTACAGCAGTCAGTACAGGAAAAAATGAGACTGTGGTCATCTTTTAATTTGCCCTGTTCAGTATTAATCTGTCCTGTATGAATCTGCCCAGTCCACTATAACTCTGTCCTGTCCTGTATTAATCTGCCCAGTCCACTATGTTAAACTTCCCCATCCTGTATTCATGTGTTCTGTTTTTACCTAATCTGTTCTGTCCTGTAGTAACGTGTTTTGTCCTGTATTAATCTTTCCTGTCCTGTAGTAATTTGTCTTGTACAGTATTAATCTGTCCTGCCCTGTAGCAATCTCCTCCTGTAGTAATTTGTCTTGTCGTGTATTAATCTGTCCTGTAGTAATCTGTCCTCACCTGTCCTGTGGATTGGGTCTAAATATCGTCAGGTGCATTTCAGATTTATTCTAGTAAGTATTTCTGATTATTTTACATTTCCACTTCGACCTTTGACACAGACTCATATGAAGAAAACACATTTTTGTCACTTGTCTGCTGTTGTAAGTTAAAGAGTTTTCTGTAAATGTAACCAGTTTGTTTGTTTGATGGTGGTGGGGGGAGGGGGTGTGTGTAGTTCAGCTGGTAAATTTGTCTCCAAACGTTCTCTAATGACACAAACATTTTTTTTCTGGAAGTTGACCGTGTCCGTTGTCCTGGACGCTGACACTGAACATGAGCTGACTTTGGTTTGTGGACTCGGTCAAAGGTCCCTGTTGAGTCGCAGCTTCTTGTCTTTAATGTATTGGAGCAAAATCCTCCCTCGCTGCTCCACCGTCCGGATGAGAACCTTCAGCCCGTTGAACCCACCTCGACTGTCCCAGAATACTTTGTCTGTGAAAAGGGAACGCAGCAGAAGGTCCTCCAAACACCCCGACTGCAGCACCGACACCGCTGTCTCTGGAAACCTGCCAGGAGACAACCAGTGAGAGTCCAGGAATTACAGGCCTCCATGGCTGTGACTGGAGGAGCAATATTTGTCTGTCACAACTTCACGGTGGACTGACAAAAAAAAAAAAAGCGAGAGAAGGGTGCACTAAACACGATGTGAAATTTCAGTTATGGTTTGCCAAAAGGCACATGGGAGACTCAAATATAGATTTCCTTCTCTGTTCCACCATGAAGCTGTGACTGGTGATGAGACAAAGGTCCCACTCTACACAGTTCCTCTAGTCACAGAAGCTTATAACTCCTACAGAGTTGTCATGAGTTTTGGTGGCTTCCCTCACTTGTCTCTGTGGAGCACATGCACAGTTCTGAGGACAGTCTGCTGTAGAAAGATTAACTGAATGTGTGCTCTTATTTACAGTTGTCAGTAATCAGTTTACCTGAACTCCTGTATGTATGTTATCTGCTGATGTGTCGTCTTGGTGGCTACCCTCACTTGTCTCCTTCTTGCATGTTCACTCAGTCTTTGAGAACTGCCTAATCCAGATAGATTTACTGTACAGCACCATACTGTTTGTATTTCTTAAGAGCATTCTGTCAGCGTATTGAACAACAGGAGAACTGAAAACATGGAATCAAACCTGGAACCTGGACAGCTTCCTGCAGACTGACTAAGACGTCCATCACCACAGAAACATTGTGTTTATTTTCCTTTGGAAAAATTTCCTAAAATTAAAGTTCGCCTGCTGTTCTGATGCTGGGAGGTGGGATTTATGGATTCTGGGACTGAAGTCAAACTCACTCATCAATGCCTTCGATCAGCCTGAAGTCGAGGTTAGCAGCGTCCTGATGAGGTCTGCCGGCGTTATCGATGAACACCAGCCTGTTAGGCTCCGCCCTCCTCACCTGAACATGAGAAAAGAAAATCTGTTTGAAATATAGATGTCATCAGGAAGGGGGGGAAAAAAAAAATCCATTTTGGAGATGATCTGCATCCAGAAAAATAATCAGACTGATTGATCATCAATAATCACAATGTGGTCTGGATCCAGGTAGAGATCTGGATCTGGCGGATTATATTCTTTTGGATGAATTCAGAAAAATCTGACTGATAACTGACCATCTTTTATCATTAAGTAAATCAGGGTTCACAGACTGAGTCTGATTCACAGCTGAAGCAGTCGTGTTTTTGGGCGGTTTCTGAAAAAACAGAAAATTTAGAACAGATTGTAAAAGAGATTGCAAAATATGGACGATATGGTCGCCGGCTGCTTTAAGACTGAGTTCATCTATTTTCTTTTGAACAAAGTCTTTCAATGTTTCACAAAAAAAAAAAAAAAAAGAAAGCCCTGTCAACTGTTTTTGTGTAGTCCAATTTGGGGAAATCAGTCCGTTATTCCAGGGAGGGCAGACCCTGTTTTTCAACAATGGCCCTTTTCAAAGGGATTGAAGACTACGCAAGATTTATTTATGTCTAACTCAGAGAATTTGATGTCCTTTTAAGAAATTAGAGGAAAACACAATATAGATTTTAAAAAACTACTTTTTTCAGCTTAGAAGTTTCTTTAGAGCTAGTCAGAATAACATTTTAACCAAACCAAAAAACACAAAACAAAACAAAAAAAACTAATTTGGAGAAAATTGTTTATAAAAACAGTCTAAGTAAAGGAGCTATATCAGAGTTGTACAATTTGTTAGTGTCTAATTCAACTGAAAATTCTGTTTCAAAACAAAGGGCGTAATGAGGATTTAGCAATAAATGTATCACAAGAAGACTGGAAATCAAAACTCACACACAATCAATATCCAATTTATGCTCATACAGTATAAATGGCTCATGAGAACTTACATCACACTGGTAAAATTGAACAGATATAATAGTAACACAGTAGATGTGAGTACAAAATGTAATGAGGATAAAAAGACACTGTTCCACTGCATGTGGCAACGTATTAAGATTGGATTTTTCTGGGAGGAGGTTAAAAAAAGCAATAGAAATGATGATTATATCAAAGAACATACCATTAAATCCTGCTCTTTTTATTTTGAGAATTTATTCTGGAAAACATAACTTTACCAAGAATGAACAAATAATGATCAACATGTCTCCTGCAAGCTAAAAGATCAATTGCTATATTTTGGGAAAAGACAAACAGGCCCAGTTTGGCGTACTGGGTGAAACAAATGTTCATAGTTTTTCTAGAAAAGATTACATGTATTAGTAAAGACAAACTGGTAATATTTGAAGAGATATGGGGACCATTTAGAGAATTTGTGAAAAATGTGAACTTGGCAAATCTTAATACAGAAGAGGAATTGTAAAATGGTGACTAATCTGCAAACCTGACTTTTCTTTTTTCCTGCATAAAGTGAAATCGAAATTTTGATTATTTATCTAGACAAATGCGTACACAAAGAAGTGCTATGTCTGAGGAGGGAGTTGTGTGTTTGTTTGTGTTTTCGCTTTTTGTTTTTTCGTATTGTTTCTTAATCCTTTTTGCACAGTGCTGTGAAAAATTCTGATGTGTGCCAATTTAAAATGAATAAACAGTTCCAAAAAAAAAGAAAAAAAGAAAAGAAGTACAAACTGGCTGCACAGTTTCTCCAGTCACAGTCACCAAAGCTTGTAACTGCTTCACATTTGTCACAGGTGTTTTGGTGGCTCCCCTCACTCCAGGCTGAACTCGCCGTCTCTGACTTCTCCAGAATCACATTCAGTGATCTGTGGTGCTTTTAGAGCTTTGAGCTGCTGATTTGTTGAGATTCTGACTCAAACAACGTATCCAGTTACAACTGCGAAAGGTTTTCACCTCCACCTTTACAAACCAGTTTATTTCTGTACTTTCCCAATGCTACTATGCCACCAAGTGGTGGTTACTTGTAATTACAACTTGGCACCTTGTTGAAGGATTCTCTTCCATGTTAGTCATTTCTCTTTATACAATCGTCACGTCCTCAGCACATTTAGCGTAAATGTAGGTCAGAACGCGCCAAAGGTCACATGACATTGGTGCCGTATGTCTGATGTACCAGGATGTGAACCAGCAGCAGGTCCCTGGTGTTGTGACATTTGTGGTGCAGCAGGTTCTCCACGCAGGTGTCTGCAGGGTCAGGTGTGAAACCGCAGCAGTTTCTGTCCAGGCGGTCATTCACCTGCAGCAAGAAACAGCAAACTGAAGTCACACAGTTTGTAAAAATGTTCATATCTCATGCTTATTAAATGATTATATTGTGCAGAAGGAGACCTGACAGGAGCACAAAAGTGTCATAAATACAGAATTAAAGAATCTTAAACATCTGCTTTGTGTCTGTTGCTTTAAATGGAAAGGAGCTTCTTGCCACACCTACTCTGTTCTGTCTTTGGGCACAGTGGGTGGAGTTAACTCCAAACTTTACAACCTGGCCAATCAGAATAATGTGCATGTGTCTGAGTTGTAGGAGGAGCATCATTATGTTGTTATTGTTACAGTTTGATAGTGCAGCAGATAACTGAAACAATCCTTCAAATGATGAAAGAAGCACCAATTTGTCACAAATACTCCTTAGGGTCCAGTCCCACTGGCGTTTAGGAGGATTTGTGCATGGATTACGCACAAAATTGGCTCATATTCGCTTAACATCCGCAATATGCGTGAAACATGCTTGTATGAGTCAGCCGACACCCGCACACGTCCGCAATTATCCGCAGAGGGACATTTTTCCGTTACCAGGATTTTTGAGCTGCACAAAATTTTGGCTGCGGATGACATCTGCCTTACATACTCCATACATACACAATACATAATCTATGCGCTGTATATTCGCCGTGATCTGCTGATATCCGCAACTGACAGGGAATTGCGGCTTGGCAGCGGACTGGGACAGTGTGTAAAACAGATATTTTGCGTGCCCATCATGTCCACATCACAAACTAAAATAAGTTGTAGCGACTGCATACAGATTGGCCACAAATAAAGCATTTTTATTACGTCTGCTTTGCGGAGGATGCAAATCAGATGCGCTGTGTTTACAGCTGGACGCTGTTCTTTGTTCTACCGGCTGCCACGCGCTCTGTGCTGGATGCTGCATATATAAAATTATTTTGTGGCAGCTTAATCATTTTATTCTGCAAATTGGCTGTTGAAAACAGCTCTAATCACCTCCTAAATCACAGAGGAAGCTGCAGCTGGGCCGTTCGCGCGTGCACACATGTGCGAATGGCCCAGCTGCAGAAAGCATTTTGAGCCATCTATAAAGGTAATTATTTGACTTGTTTACATTGTCAAGGCTTGATAAAACAGTTGCGTGTTTTTTCCTTCTTGTCTGCAGCTGTTACATTATTTATTCTTATGTTTATAACAGATTAACTTCTTATAATCGTTCAGACGAGCTGCACTCTGATGCGATCCGCTGACGTCACCACTCGCCCTGTTCACTGCTTGTTTACTCCAATCAACTTGTCCAAGTCCAGCAAATGCTCCAGGTGTGAATAGTGATGTCGACACCACGCGTGTGTTTCATTTATGACCGCAATGCAGATGCCATCCACGCGCAACACGTGCGCGATGCATTCATAATACACCCATAATACTGCAGTGATAAACGCAATGTGTCGGATCCGTTTCCACACTACATGCGTTATACAACCGTAATTGTTCATCATATATTCACTATATATTATTAATATATCCGTAATTCATACTGGGACATTTGTCATTTTTGGCCATTTTTGTTGCAGACGACAACGAATGGCCGTAATTTGTGTACTCAATTCATGGGCAATTAATCCTCTCTCCAGTGGGACCGGGCCCTTAGACATTGCTCTTTAGAGAGAAAAAAAAACAATTGGCCATTTGGAAGTTCAATAGGAAGCCAGGTAGGGGTCAATTGAAGAATTACACAGGGGTCAAAATTTTAAAATGCTCCAATCAAACTGAAAACTGCACCACATTATTTGTCTCATTACAAAGATTCCAAAAAGGTATAGTTTGTACTATCTATGAATTTTTTTAACCAAGAAAAAAAAAGTGATGCAAATTATTGGTTGAGTTAATAGTGTTTTAAAAAGGAATAGTTTGCACCATGTGTCATGCTTAGTTATCATGTTACGGGGTAACATATCACGTCATGGAATCCAATGGACGTCGACACTGTGACATTTACTTTGCAAACCAAACATTTAACACTGTCAACTATTCCATTTATTAATCCTATTAGTTCAACTAATTATCTGCACCACATTTTACCAAAATTGGAGCAACTTTAACTTTTGATCCCTGTACAAACTGAAACTGATCTTTGTCACCATTCTTGCTGTTTTTACCTCACAACCCCAGAACATTCAGTCACAGATATTCCAAACTATATCTTTTTGGAATATTTCTGTTCAGACAAATAATGTGATGTAGTTTTCAATTTGATTGGAGCATCTTTTAATTTTGGCCCCTGTGTAATTATTCAGTGGACCCCTACCTGGCAACGTATTGAAAATTTAAGTGACCAGTTGTTTTTTTCAAAAGAGCAATGTCTAAGGAGTATTTGTGCCAAATTTGGTGCTTGTGTCCCCATTTGAAGGATTCTTCTGTAAATATTCTGCTATCTGCTGCACTATTAGAAGGATAACCCAGATTGCCACGAGCATGGCACGTGGAGGACATAGAGGAGAAATAAAACAGACAGGCTGGAAGATGAACAAGCATGCAAGCATGGCGTGGACACAGCAGGAGGACAACTCAGAAAATGGAGTGTGATCAATGACAAAAAAAAAAGAAACAAAAGAGAAAGAAGCAACCAGGAACACCCAAAAAAAAAACCTGAACTCAGCTGCAGCCTGGCCCACAACAATAACATACAAAGTGAAAACCAAACCCATAAATGGTGAGAAATAACAGACAACACAAGGCAGGTGTGTGATTCCAAATAGGATACAGGTGAATAAAGAAGATGGAGGCGAACACCCAGCCAGGTGAAACCACAACACTGACCACAGGGAGACCAGACGGCAGCACACAAACATAAACCGCTAAACGTGCACGAACACACACCAAACCAGTAAAGAGACCTCGTTTCAACCAAATATCATGTTGTGATCCACTGCTGGGCTACAGCCTCGGTTACGTTCCACTTCACACATGGAAATATTAGATTTCTTTTTTTATTTATTTATTTTTTTAAAGAGGGCAAGGAGATCAATACTGAAAAAAGAAAAAACAAAACAACAACCTGTAAACAATTTGAATTTAATACAAAATAGAAAATCTAGCCATAATTACACAATCTGTGTTTAGGAGCAAACATTGCTTTGATATCTTTTTTTTTTTCGGTTTTCTTTTTCTCTTGAGCGAAGAAGAAAACCATCATAAAGCGGTTGCACAATTTGTTTTCTGATTTTACATAGTTTTAAAATAAGAGAAGGAAAATAATCTGTAGAGACCGATGATATCAAAGGAAAGAATGATATCAAAGGAAAGAATGATGTCATTGTGTGAGTATATATCAATCAATCAGTCGACTTTACTGTGGATTCATCTACAGGTGCTGGTCATATAATTACAATATTAGGAAAAAGTTGATTTATTTCAGTAATTCCATTCAAAAAGTGAAACTTGTATATTATATTCATTCATTACACACCAACTGAGATATTTCAAGTGTTTATTTCTTTTAATTCTGATGATTATAACTGACAACTAATGCAAATCCCAAATTCAGTATCTCAGTAAATTAGAATATTACTTAAGACCAATACAAAAAAAAAGGATTTTTAGAAATGGTGGCCAACTGAAAAGTATGAACATGAAAAGTATGAGCATGTACAGGCACTCAATACGTAGTTGGGCTCCTTTTGCCTGAATTACTGCAGCAATGCGGCGTGGCATGGAGTCGATCAGTCTGTGGCACTGCTCAGGTGGTATGAGAGCCCAGGTTGCTCTGATAGTGGCCTTCAGCTCTTATGCATTGTTGGGTCTGGCGTGTCACATCTTCCTCTTCACAATACCCCATAGATTTTTATGGGGTTAAGGTTAGGCAAGTTTGCTGGCCAATTAAGAATAGGGATACCATGGTCCTTAAACCAGGTACTGGTAGCTTTGGCACTGTGTGCAGGTGCCAAGTCCTGTTGGAAAATGAAATCTGCATCTCCATAAATTTGGTCAGCAGCAGGAAGCATGAAGTGCTCTACAACTTCCTGGTAGACAGCTGCATTGACCTTGGACCTCAGAAAACACAGTGGACCAACACCAGCAGATGACATGGCACCCCAAACCATCAATGACTGTGGAAACTTTACACTGGACCTCAAGCAAAGTGGATTCTGTGCCTCTCCTCTCTTCCTCCAGACTTTGGGACCTTGATTTCCAGACGAAATGCAAAATTTACTTTCATCACAGAACATAACTTTTGACCACTCAGCAGCAGTCGAATACTTTTTGTCTTTAGGCCAGGCAAGATGTCAAGTCAGCAGTCTTCCCCATGATTGTGTAGCCTACAGACGAGACTGAAAGACCAGTTAAAGGCCTTTGCAGGTGTTTTGAGTTAATTAGCTGATTAGAGTGTGCCACCAGGTGTCTTCAATATTCAGCCTTTTCACAATATTCAAATTTTCTGAGATACTGAATTTGGGATTTTCATTAGTTGTCAGTTATAATCATCAAAATGAAAAGAAATAAACATTTGAATTATATCAGTCTGTGTGGAATGAATGAATATACAAGTTTCACTTTTTGAATGGAATTACTGAAATAAATCAACTTCATGATATTCTAATTATATGACCAACACCTGTACATTGCACAACAACAATACAAAATTTTGAGCTTAACTTTTGACCTTGACCTTCAATGACAGACAAGTTGAGATCATGACCTAAATAGCTGTTAAACTTCCAAATTAAAGCTCATTTAATTAAACAGTTAGAGCACAAACAAATGAACTTCAACACTGACTCGTGACCTTCAATCCCAGCCAAGGTAGGGTCATGACCTTGGTGCATGCCAAAAAACAAGGTCAAAGAATGAGAGGATCAAACAGTAGAACTCTGACAAATGCATACTGACCTTGACCTATGACCTTGAACCTCAATTCCATAAAAAGTAGCATCATTACCAGTGGTGGGCACAGTTCTGTTAATCCGCTAATTATCTAAGATAATTTTCATTATCGGATTAGCTTTTCAGGTAACTTTGAAAACGATCAGCGGACCAATTATTTTCCAATTAGAAATTTTGGTCCAATAATTATTAGATAGCTAACATATTTTTGCAGGCATAGTGAATAAACCTTTAACAGTTAAAAACATTTGCGACGTCTGACAAAGATTTTAGTGCCTACCTGTTAAATGTTTTGTAGCAGATGTACAGTTCTATTCCCTGCAGACAGAGGAGAGCTGGTTTCAGGAGAAACCGCTCTATCCTCTGCAGTCAGAGGAGAACTGGTCACACAAAAAAAGAAAGCAAGAGGAAAAAAAAGATAATTTCTCTTGACACCATACTAACTTGCCAGCAATATCACCCAAGTCATCCAGAGGCATGCAGTTTTATGGTTAAAATTTTAACCAAACTAATTTCGGACAAGTTATTTAAATTAACGTCACGTCTGAAGTTTAATAAAGTGAAAATATCAGATATATGTTTTAGTTTTAAAGTATTGCACTAATTTTGAAGGTTTTAGTGTGGACACGCTGTCTCGGCAGTGCATTATGGGTAAGTTCACAACAGGAGAAATGCATTTGAGACGCTCTGATCAGGCTCCTAAAACTCTCGGGAATATATTCTCTGGTTTATAGACGTTATTGTGTTTGTTTTATGGAAAAATGCCAGAAGAAGCTTAGGTTGCTTTTCCATTATTTTCAGTTGGAATCACCGTGAGCTGCAATTGCTTCCTGTTTGCTTTTTGTCATGCTTATTGTCCATACAATAAGCAACATACAACCCCTGGCAAAAATTATGGAATCACCGGCCTCGGAGGATGTTCATTCAGTTGTTCAATTTTGTAGAAAAAAAGCAGATCACAGACATGACACAAAACTAAAGTCATTTCAAATGGTAACTTTCTGGCTTTAAGAAACACCATAAGAAATCAAGAAAAAAAAAAAATTGTGGCAGCCAGTAACGATTACTTTTTTAGACCAAGCAGGGGGGAAAAAAAAATATGGACTCACTCAATACTAAGGAATAAATTATGGAATCACCCTGTAAATTTTCATCCCCAAAACTAACACCTGCATCAAATCAGATCTGCTCATTAATCTGCATCTAAAAAGGAGTGATCACACCTTGGAGAGCTGTTGTACCAAGTGGACTGACATGAATCATGGCTCCAACACGAGAGATGTCAACTGAAACAAAGGAGAGGATTATCAAACTCTTAAAAGAGGGTAAATCATCACACAATGTTGCAAAAGATGTTTGTTGTTCACAGTCAGCTGTGTCTAAACTCTGGCCCAAATACAAACAACACGGGACGGTTGTTAAAGGCAAACATACTGGTAGACCAAGGAAGACATCAAAGCGTCAAGACAGAAAACTTAAAGCAATATGTCTCAAAAATCGAAAATGCACAACAAAACAAATGAGGAATGAATGGGAGGAAACTGGAGTCAACGTTTGTGACCGAACTGTAAGAAACCGCCTAAAAGAAATTGGATTTACAGACAGAAAAGCTAAACGAAAGCCATCATTAACACCTAAACAGAAAAAAACAAGGTTACAATGGGCTAAGGAAAAGCAATCGTGAACTGTGGATGACTGGATGAAAGTCATATTCAGTGATGAATCTCGAATCTGCATTGGGCAAGGTGATGATGCTGGAACTTTTGTTTGGTGCCGTTCCAATGAGATTTATAAAGATGACTGCCTGAAGAGAACATGTAAATTTCCACAGTCATTCATATGGGGCTGCATGTCAGGTAAAGGCACTGGGGAGATGGCTGTCATTACATCATCAATAAATGCACAAGTTTACGTTGATATTTTGGACACTTTTCTTATCCCATCAATTGAAAGGATGTTTGGGTATGATGAAATCATTTTTCAAGATGATAATGCATCTTGCCATAGAGCAAAAACTGTGAAAACATTCCTTGCAAAAAGACACATAGGGTCAATGTCATGGCCTGCAAATAGTCTGGATCTTAATCCAATTGAAAATCTTTGGTGGACGTTGAAGAAAATGGTCCATGACAAGGCTCCAACCTGCAAAGCTGATCTGGCAACAGCAATCAGAGAAAGTTGGAGCCAGATTGATGAAGAGTACTGTTTGTCACTCTAAGTCCATGCCTCAGAGACGGCAAGCTGTTATAAAAGCCAGAGGTGGTGCAACAAAATACTAGTGATGTGTTAGAGCTTTCTTTTGTTTTTCATGATTCCATAATTTTTTCCTCAGAATTGAGTGATTCCATATTTTTTTTTCCCTCTGCTTGGTCTAAAAAAGTAACCGTTACTGACTGCCACAATTTTTTTTTCCTGATTTCTTATAGTGTTTCTTAAAGCCAGAAAGTTGCCATTTGAAATGACTTTAGTTTTGTGTCATGTCTGTGATCTGTTTTTTTTTTCTCTCCAAAATTAAACAACTGAATGAATATCCTCCAAGGCCGGTGATTCCATAATTTTTGCCAGGGGTTGTATAAGATGTCTGAAATTCGGTTTCCATTTATTAAATTCCATGCAGATTAAATTTAACAGACGGATTATTTATGTTTGTGGAATGTTTGTTTTGGCAAGTTTTCATGGTCTCTACCGCCATCTACTGGCGAGTAGTGTTCATGACAGTATTCGCCCTAAGTATTGAGATATCCCATAATCCTTTGCGCGCCAGAGAGTTGTTGCAGCCTGTTGCTGCAGCTGATGAAAAGAAATTAAAATGTACATTTTGGTTGTATCATGTTCATTTACAATTGTCGTGCTGTTTAAACCGCAGCAACTCTCTGGCGCACAAAGAATTATGGATTAGGGTCTGAGCGTCTGGGCTCCAGTAGATGGCAGTGTTCTATGTCTTTTGACCCTGGTTATATCAGACTGGTGATGAATCACAACTTTGCTTTTGGCTTTTGCAAATGGCTTTTTGTTTTACATATGAATAAAATGTCATATTTTACAAAAGCACATTTATATGTAAACACCAACACACACATGTTGGTTTTTACATAGAATGAATGAGTCAACCAATCAGTGTTCACGGAGCTCATTTTACCCATAATCCGTTTGGCATCTGTGTGTGTTTGTTACAAAACTTCAGAATTAGTGCAATATTTAAAATTAAAAGATATGTGTTATATTTTAACTTTGTACAAATGACAGCATTGTCATTAATGGAGTTATTCTACCCAGATTAATTTGATTTATAAATCAAAACCATGAGTCAAAACTGCTTTATCTTCCAAGACTTCTGCCTCACGGGGAGTGGGGAGCTGCTACATGCTGTTTAGTGGTCAGGCCCCTTTTGCTGCGGTAGAGTTGAGCTTAACGTCTCTCAACTGCTTCATTGCTGCAAAATACGTAACAAACAGGAGCTTCCAGCAGTGGGCAGGGTGCACAAAGACAGAAGTGATGACTCATTGTTTGGGTTTGTGATCGTGGGGTTAAAACTCAAATTCAGTTTGTTAGTAGCTGAGAAGGTACTGGAGACAATACTGAAAGTTATCGGTTAGCTGGAGCTTCCAATAAATTTTTGGGTGGTTTATTGGTTTAGCTTTATAAAAGCTAACTTTTCAGTTAGCTTATTAGCTGTTATCAAAGCTAACCTTTTGGTTAGCTGTGTCCACCACTGATCATTACCTGCTCGGTGAATGCCAAAAATCAAGGTCAAAGGTCATTTTAAAATGGATGCCACGAATCTCAAATAAACACAGTAACACTGTAAAATATAATATACAAGATTATGTTGAAGAAAACTGGGTGTAAAATAGTGTTCCATTATGAAATAGATTACATGTGGAAAAATTTTTATTTGAATAATATTTTCACACAGGTTTCACTGGTCTTTGTGAAAGTGCTAAAAATCTGTCTGGCTGTGTGGGTGACAGATGGACAGCTTCTGAACACGTCTCCTGCAGAACATTAACGCTGTTCCTGCATGGATTTGGTTTCATGCTTTCCAGTCACCTTGCTGGAAAACAAATATTCTCACCGGTGTCTGGCAGAGTGCGTTTGGATTTCTTGCAGGATTTTGTATATTTTCCTGCAGTTATGTGATCCTCTGACCTCACCAGCCTCACAGATCTCGCAGGAGAAAAGCACCACCTCAGCAGGACGCTGCATCCACCAGGTTCCCAGGCAGGACCAGGACGTGTAGGCAGCAGTTAGCGTCAAGGATAATTCAGAATCATGGTCACAAACCGTAAACAACATGTCTGGTGCTGAACATGAATGCACAAGTTGAAAATTAAACTAACCAGCCTGTTTCAACGTGCAAAAGTGAAGCGTTGAGCACACTGGATGGTTTCTGATCCTCTGTGCTCATCTGCTGCTCCTGCACAGATATTTATGTGCAACCAAAAGCATAAAATAGCCGTCAGAGGCACCGGATGAACGTTTAAAGCCTTTTGAAGACAAACATCAAGCTTTATGTGTGAAGCTTTTGACTTGAGCTCTTCACCCCGGTTCTCCAGTCCTCCCCAGGGTGTCCTTCAGCAGCACTGTGTGTGTCCTTCACACGGCCCATCATGGGCCTGTGGTGTTCGGTTCCCTGCTATTAGAGCCCAGCAAGGCCTTCAGGGACCAGGTAGGAACAAGTGTTCAGAGGCACTGATCAACTCTCAGAAGATCAATAAAAGGCTCTTAGAGCTTGGCCCTGTTACTGCAAGTGACGTGTGACAGCGACACTCATGGGTTACACACACACACACACACACACACACACACACACACACACACACACACAATCTCGCTGCACAACAATAAACGGCAGCATGGTGTCACTACTGCCGTGATATTAAAGTAATATAGAAAAGCAGTGACTTCAGCACCACAGACAGAGACAGAAAGACACAGAGACAGACAGACAGACAGAGACAGACAGACAGACAGAGGGAGAGAGAGAGACAGAGGGAGGCAGAGACAGAGAGACGGAGAGAGAATTTGAATTTTAAAACAGCTTTATTCACAAAAATTGAGTTACATTACTTCCACTGTGCTTTTTTTTCCTGTACGACCGGGTCCACCAACATGGACTCCGCTGACAGGCATCAGAAATGGAGCACCAAGCTCCCATTTTGCACAGACGAAAGAACGTCATTTATGCTGAAGGTATCCTTGTTATCAGTAAGAGCATAAAACTGGAAGTCCAATCTGATCCGGGCTGCCAAGAGTCCCTTCAGCATAAACTCAGGGTCCACTGACCCCTGAGCTAAAACACAGATTTTCCGAGTCTTCCAAATGGCCGAACTGGCAAGTCCACAAAGCAGGTTAATCAAAACATGCAACCTCCTGGATTGTGTGCGATATTTTGGAGAAAACAAACAAATCCATAGTGACCAACAAACCAAGCCCACGAAACCACCTCACCAACAACCCAAACAGCCCTGACAACCAGTGACAAAAACATGGTGAACAGTTTCCCTAAGTGGACAAAAAGGACAAACCCCATCAACCTCTGGATCCAGGTGCGTCAGATACCCGTTTGTAGCCAGAAGCCTGTGTACAATCCTCCACTGGAGGTCGCCCGTGCATTTGTCGACCGGGGGTTTGTACAGGCTTCACCAGCACCCCACGGGAGACAAGTCGGCACCAAAAAACTCGGACCACTTTGACGCCGCCAACCCTGCCAAAGAGCATAAGTGTGACACTTTGACACAGGTAAAATAGAGAGCTTTCTTGCCGATACTCTCAAACTCTCCCAAAACAGGTGTCCTGAAAGACAGGAGAGCCCCCTGCTCCTCCTGCCATGCCCCCAAAGCAGGCAAGACAGTCAGAGAGGGGAACACTTAATCGCAGTCATCATCCTACTGGTCAGACAGAGTACGGTTCTCAGCAAACGCTCTGTGGGGCCCTGGCAGGGAAGAACAAACCTCCTCCACCACCCTGAGCAGCATCATGGAGGACCGAACTCCCACAGACACCACCAGCCTCACAACAGATGTGTGTAGTAGATGGCCCAATTTGGTGCACCCCACCTCCCTCGGGTGGGACTGCAGAGTGGCAGATGACAACCCAGGAGAGCTAACAAAATCATTGAAGAAAAGAGGCTCCTTAAACAGCCACATCCCAGGTGCGCCTACGTTGTCCCTGCGCACAGCAAGGACCTGCCATGCCTGGAGAACTGACTGGTAAAAAGCCAAGGTGCGCGTCCCGATGACGTCCCGCCGGTGTAGGAGGAACAGTTGTTTGTCATACCCAAGACCTGCCTCCTTCCTCAGCAGGACACGTGCCGTATCCTGCCAGCTCAATCCCGAGGTGTACAACAGTCTCTGAGCAGCCTGCAACCTGAAGGTTGACACCCGAGCAGAATTGTCCACCAGTCCCTGTCCTCCTTCATGAAGCGGCACGTACAACACGGGAGCTCTGATCCAGTGATGGCCTGACCAGAAAAAGTCCACCAGTAACCGCTGCCATTGCTCAATAAGGCCCCGTGGTGGAGGGAGGACAGACAGTTTGTACCACAGCGCCGAAGCGACCAAGTTATTAGCGACCAGAATTCGCCCCCTATAGGGCATCTGGTGCAGCAACCATTGCCATTTGGATAGTCTGGCACAAACCTTCTCCGCCAAGCCCCCCCAATTCCTCTGACGATACCCATCCGTCTCCAGAAACACACCCAGAATTTTCAAACCCTCCACTCCCCACCTCAGACCATGTGGCAGTCAGGGAGCAGCCCCTTCCTGCCACCTCCCCATCAGGACAGCCTCACTCTTCTCCCAGTGGTTCCTGTCTCACAGAGGCACAAACTGTCTAATAACCTATCAACGCCCGCCTGATTCGTGACAAAAACCGTGATGTCATCTGCATAAGCAGAGAGCACCAGGGGAGAAGAAAGTTGAAAACCCGGCAAAACAAGGCCAGACAGCTTGGCACTAATGCGACAAGAGTGGCTCAATGGCTAAAGAGTACAGCTGACCTGAGATGGGGCAGCCCTATCTTATACCCTGCGTTACGCGGACTGGGCAGCTCAACCCTCCCCCAACCTTAACCAAACATGAAGCCCCATTATACAAAACCCCAACAAATGAAATAAACCCCTCACCAAAGCCAAACACCCTCAGAGTGGAAAACAAAAACCCATGATGAACCCGGTCAAATGCCTTCTCCTGATCAAGTGACACAAACCCGCAAACCAAATCCCCAGTATTGCACAAATCAAACAAATCCCTTATCAAAAAAAGGTCCATAATAGTCCTATCAAGCACACAATAGGACTGGTCCTTGCGAACAATAAAATCCAGGACACCTTTCAACCTGTTCGCCAGTACCCTAGAAAAAAGTTTATAATCCACACAGAGAAGTGCAACCGGTCTCCAGTTCTGCAATAGGTTAAGATCTCCTTTCTTAGGCAGGAGGTTACAGAACAGCACGGAGACAAGACAGGGGCAAGCAGTCCGCCGCAATGTTCTCCCGCAACACCTCCAGAAGATCAATCAATCAATCAACTTTTTTCTTATATAGCGCCAAATCACAACAAACAGTTGCCCCAAGGCGCTCCACATTGTAAGGCAAGGCCATACAATAATTATGAAAAACCCCAACGGTCAAAACGACCCCCTATGAGCAAGCACTTGGCTACAGTGGGAAGGAAAAACTCCCTTTTAACAGGAAGAAACCTCCAGCAGAACCAGGCTCAGGGAGGGGCAGTCTTCTGCTGAGACTGGTTGGGGCTGAGGGAAAGAACCAGGAAAAAGACATGCCGAGAAGGGGGGCAGAGATCGATCACTAATGATTAAATGCAGAGTGATGCATACGGAGCAAAAAGAGAAAGAAACAGTGCATCATGGGAACCCCCCCACAGTCTACGTCTAAAGCAACATAACCAAGGGATGGTCCAGGGTCACCCGATCCAGCCCTAACTATAAGCCTTAGCGAAAGGGAAAGTTTTAAGCCTAATCTTAAAAGTAGAGAGGGTATCTGTCTCCCTGATCTAAATTGGGAGCTGGTTCCACAGGAGAGGAGCCTGAAAGCTGAAGGCTCTGCCTCCCATTCTACTCTTACAAACCCTAGGAACCACAAGTAAGCCCGCAGTCTGAGAGCGAAGCGCTCTAATGGGGTAATATGGTACTACGAGGTCCCTAAGATAAGATGGGACCTGATTATTCAAAACCTTATAAGTAAGAAGAAGAATTTTAAATTCTATTCTAGAATTAACAGGAAGCCAATGAAGAGAGGCCAACACAGGTGAGATATGCTCTCTCCTGCTAGTCCCCGTCAGTACTCTACCTGCAGCATTCTGAACCAACTGAAGGCTTTTTAGGGAACTTTTAGGACAACCTGATAATAATGAATTACAATAGTCCAGCCTAGAGGAAATAAATGCATGAATTAGTTTTTCAGCATCACTCTGAGACAAGACCTTTCTGATTTTAGGGATATTGCGTAAATGCAAAAAGGCAGTCCTACATATTTGTTTAATATAATATAAGATCAGCACCGAGAAAGCCCAAAAAGTGTTCATAAAAATCTACTGGGAGTCCGTCGATCCCCGGAGCTTTCCCAGATGCCCATCTGCCGCACCGCCATTGTCAGTTCATCCAGCATGATGGGGGAGTCCAAGGCCTCTCGCTCCAAGGCCACCAGCTGGGGGAGATCTCTCAGAAGGCCAGCCGCACAGACCCTGTCACAGTCCACAGCACTGTAGAGAGCTGAGTAGAAGTCCCTAGCATGTCTCCGCATCTCCGCCGAATCACTCGTCACCCATCCATCAGGAAGGCGAAGACAGGTCATCACCTTCTGATGAGAGGTCCTCTTCGCCAGATTGAAGAAGAAGGAACAGAGTGCATCCATGTCCCTGATGTTCACAAAGCGAGCCCTCACCATCGCCCCTTTCACCCTCTCATGTAACCGGGCACCCAGCTCCGCCCTCTTCCCCTGCAGCAGACCATGCTGGTCAGGAGCTCCAGCTGTATGTAGGCTGGCCTGAATGTCCATAATGTCCTTCTCCAGCATTGCCATGGCTACCTTGACCCTAGCTGTAGAAAAGGAAGTGTATTGTTGACACAAAACCTGAACCTGAGTTTTGCCGGCCTCCCACCACTGACTCACTGTCACAAATGTCCCCTTCCTTCCCCTCCAGAAACCCCAAAAAGTTTCAAATAAATCACAAAATGCCCTGTCATGCAAAAGTTTGGTGTTGAATTTCCAGTAAGTGTTAAACCTCTGAGTGTGTGAGTGGAATATTTCTGTAGTAATGAGATGATGATCTGAGAAACCAACTAGCTGAATGAAACTCCTGTGTAATCTGTTCCAGAATGAGTGTGACATATAAATCTGGTCAAACCTGGCTGCAGACACCACCCTATCTGAAACCCGAACCCATGTGTACGGTCTGTCCTGTGGATGTGTGACCCTCCAGGTGTCCAATAAATCCGCCTCACATAAAAAACCCCAGTGAGGAAACCGACTGCAAATGTGGCTCCTCACAACCCGATCCAGTGACATATCTACAGTGCAGTTGAAGTCACCCCCAACACCAAACAGTCAACAGGAGCCTGCTGAACTAAAACGTCCCTCACCCATTTGAATAACCCCACCCGCTCCGAGCCCTCATCGTGTGCGTAAATATTCATGAACACCATGGTCAACCCCTCGACCTGAGCCCTGACCAAAAGAACCTGGCCCTGCAAGATCTCAGTGTGGATAAAACAGTGATGTCAATTCGAGTAGAAAACAAAACCGCGACTCCTGCACTGATGTTGGAGCCATGACTTTGATAAGAGCCCAGTCCACTTCATTATCTGCATCAGAGTGAGTCTCCTGCAGGAACAACACATGTAACCCCTTTTGTTCAAAGAGCTCAGAGGCCAAACCACACCTCTGCCCGTCAATGCCACCGTTCATGTTCAAAGAGCCCACCTTCAGATGCTGCATGTGGACTGAGTAGAGAGAGAACAGAGAGAAAGACAGACAGAGAAGATAGAACATCCAGTGAGACACACTCATACTCTATCTGGTGGATTTACGACCCCTGAGACCTCATCCCCGCTTGGACAGAGATTCCTTCCCCAAAGCAGTGATGTGTTTCCTGAGTCTGTACCGCTTCTTCTCATCCAGCAGGTCCAAGCCAATGAGCCTCCTCAACACTAACAGATTTAACAAATTTCTCCGTGTCGGGAAAACAGTCTGCAACTTTCACAGATTTACCAATTTACCAAATCATCCAGGAAACTGTTGATGTCCTGCAGCGTGCACAGATCACTGCTCTGAGAGAAGGAACCAGTGGTGGACATGCTGCAGTCCGAATCATAATCCATGTTTGTCATCATTAATGCTTTGACTCTGTGGGGGTTTGGGGTCCGCTGGGCCCAGTGTCTCCCCGTCAGCCCGTTCACCTTGTCCAACAGTGACCGAGGGCTCCCCCACAGCAGAAACGTCAGCTTTGACCACAGAAGGAGAGACAGAAACATCAACCGGACCGACCTCAGAACCGTCAGTCACTGCAGCATCAGTCAACCCAGAATGTTCATTTGTCAGCTGATCAGCAGTTACACTGACAGCTTCAGGCTCAGAGACACGCTGCTGTGGAAAAACAGCCTCCTCCTGCACGCTGGGCCCCTCCCCCGGACCAGACACCGACACCGGGGCTCCGAGGTCCCGGAACCGGTGTCACGGTCTGAGATTACCACCAGTCTGAATTTACCAGGTAAAATGAGACTGTAGCAGCCACAGTCTGAACTTACCACCAGTCTGATTTTACCATCTTGGTATATTGAGACTTGTGTGTTACTGACCCTGGTCCAAATTTGCCAAGCAAATATATTAATTTTTTTTTTAATTGGAACCACAAGTAAACCCTGTCACTTTATATTGATGCTTATTGATTTAACCATTGTAATTCTGGTTACTAGTTACCTAGCTATTCTGAAATTTCCAGCCTGCAAGTCTGAATTTACCAGCTTAGACTATATATACCAGTCTGAACTTGCCAGGGCAACATAGTATGGGATTTCTGTATTTGAAATGAACCCATTAACACTGTAAAAATGATGATTTGTATAACTCAGTATAATGAGTAACCACTGTCTTCATCCCAAACATGCTTCTTGCACTGGTTCCTGATGTTGCGATGGTCCTTTCTGTCTGTATCACTGGAGTACTTCCCAGTCTGTAGGAAGACTATCAGTTGGGACATTTTTTTCCTGAATGTTTAAAATCGCTGGTTTCGCTCTTCTTTGGGGTGTGCGTTTTCCTGACATTCATTTTGAGGCTCAGAAACAAGTGATTCCTCCTCCATATTGAAGATGGCCGCAAGAAATGGTAATTCTAGACCTCCCGGAAGTTGACCGCGAAAAAAAATCGATTTGCGCATGCGCGTGGTAAAATGAGACCGGTGCAAACTCTGACCACGACACCGGACCCAGGGCCGCCAACACTGATGCCCCAGACACATTGCGTTTGTGTGGACATGCGAGGCATTTATGACCAACGTCCCCACATTCAAAACACTTCATGCTTCCTGAACTGGCATAAACCATGTAAAAAGAGTCTTCATGTTTGACTCTGAAGGACACATCCAGAGTCTGGGTCGGACAGTTCAGGAACATGAACACCTGATGACGGAAGGACTGAATGTGGCGAAGATTCTCGCTCTTACAGCCCAGTCGTCTTAAAACTGCTGGCAAACTTCCCGAACCTCTGCAGCTCCCAACTGAGAGCCTCGTTTGAAACAAATGGAGGAACCCGGAAATAATGATTTTAGTGGACGGAGCGTTGAGAGGAGAAGCCTGCAGATAAGAATCATTCAGATAAACCCCACATTCAACAAGCTGAGCAGAGAAACGCTCCTCCGACAGAAAAAACACCACAGCTCTGTTCATCCTGGACGCAAACGTTAAGTTCTCATGTCCGACCTGTTCACCCACAGCCAGGAGGACATCCTCCACAGACACAGCCAGGTCCGGGACCACCCTCACTCCGTGACAGAGCGAGAGGGCCGGCGGTGGACCAAACGTCATCCGCGCCAAAACCCGCTGCAAGACAGAGAGAGGGAGGGAGACAGAGAGAGAGAGACAGAGACACAGAGAGAGGGAGAGAGACAGAGACAGAGAGAAGGAGAGAGAAACAGAAAGGGAGAGAAGGAGAGACACACACACACAGAGAGACAGAGAGAGAGACAGAGAGAGACACACACACACACAGAGAGAGAGAGACAGAGACACACACAGAGAGACAGAGAGAGAGAGACGGAGAGATGGAGGGAGACAGACAGAAACAAAGAGACACAGAGACAGAAAGACACAGAGAGACAGAAACAGACACAGAGAGACAGAAACAGACACAGAGAGACAGAAACAGACACAGAGAGACAGAAACAGAAACAAAGACAGAGACAGAAACAGAAACAAAGAGACAGAAACAGAAACAAAGACAGAGACAGAAACAAAGACAGAAACAGAAACAAAGAGACAGAAACAGAAACAAAGAGACAGAAACAGAAACAAAGAGACAGAGAAACAGAAACAGAAACAAAGAGACAGAAACAGAAACAAAGAGACAGAGACAGAAACAAAGAGAGACAGAGACAGAAACAAAGAGACAGAGACAGAAACAAAGAGACAGAGACAGAAACAAAGAGAGACAGAGACAGAAACAAAGAGAGACAGAGACAGAAACAAAGAGACAGAAACAAAGAGAGAGAAACAGAGACAGAAACAGAGACAGAGAGACAGAAACAGAGGGGGAGAGACGGAAACAGAGAGACAGAAACAAAGACAAACAAAGAGACAGAAACAGAGGGAGAGAGATGGAAACAGAGAGAGAGAGAGAGAGAGAGAGAGAGAGAGAGAGAGAGAGAGAGAGAGAGAGAGAGAGAGAGACAAACAGAGACAGAAAGAGAAGAGAGACAGAAACAGAGGGGGAGAGACGGAAACAGAGAGACAGAAACAAAGACAAACAAAGAGACAGAGAGAGAAACAGAGGGAGAGAGATGGAAACAGAGAGAGAGAGAGAGAGAGAGAGACAAACAGAGACAGAAAGAGAAGAGAGACAGAAACAAAGAGACAGGCAGAAACAGAGAAAGAGACAGAGAGGGAGAGGAGAGAGAGAAACAGACAGAGAGACCTTCATATATGTAAAATCCTTTCTGCAGGGTTGTGTGGTGGTATGACAGTTATTATTTGACAAAGTAACTTTTTCTGATTTAGTCCTTTTCTTAGTGACCAACACACCTGCTCCTAATTTCCTGTCATCCATCCAGCATCTATTCACCACCCAGCAGGTGGCAGGGTTCAGTCATCTATGGGAAAATCACAAAACAAAGCTATTTTTGTCAATGATCTGGTTCATCAAATTTCACGAGATTTTAATGTGTTTTTCTTGATTATCTGCATGTGTTGTTTTTGAGTTATTGGCGTAACAGACTGGAGGGGACAGTCATTCATTCATCCATCCGTCTCTCATCACTCACTGCACTTTACAGGGTGCACACAGGCTTCCATCTTTAAAATCACTGGAAAGTAAACAGACGGCGGATGTGTTCACTGCTAAAACATAAGCATTGAATTTCTATAATCAGATCAAAAATCTGTATGCTTTTATTTTGTAATCCTTCTGTGTTTGTCGACATAATTTGATTTTTGATTGTTGCTTCAGCTCTTATTGGGGGGAAAAGATTTGACATGTTTAGATGATTTACCAATCCTGCCTAACAGCAGGCTTTAGGTTTGATTCCCATGGCATTTCCACATTCTCTGTTGGTTTGTTTGTATTTGTTAATGTCTAAGAACAAACTATGTGAGATCATCCACAAAGTGGTCGGTTCCCTTCAAAGGACCAACATGGTGAGTTGTTCTAGGCTTCGTGTTGAAGCCTAGATTTTGTCCTCTGAGTCAGAATGATGACCAACAGATTTGGTGCCAGATAACCTCCTTGAAGCAAACAGACCAAATCCCTCGGTGTCAGCATCACTTTAGTTTTGGTTCCCCGGTAACAGCGGTTAACTGGACTCACGGCGATATCAGGACCACCAGTGACTTTCTCAACATTCATGATTTTTCGACCTGAAATGCCTTTTTGAAGTCTATGAATGTCGCCACTGCAGATTCTTTTCTTTACCGCCCTCGATGATTGTTCTTAGAGTGGGACCTTTAACCGCTGACCCACATCGATTTGAGTTTTCCATCAAACTCAGACCAAATTAAACCGAGCAGTTAAACGGTTTAACCTGTAATTAAAATGCAGAGGAGGATCTTTTTTTTTTCCTGTTAGATGGAAGAGTCATGTAAAAAAATACTTGATGGGAAAAAGTGACAATATTCAAAATTTCAAATATGATTGAATCTGGTCTTGTAAGTCACTTTTATCCTATCAGAAGAGTAAATAAAGAATAAGACAGTGACAATAAAGTGCAAACACAACAGACAGTCTGCAAAACAACAAACGCAGCAAGAACATGCAAGAAGACTGTACTGCAGCAGAACTGATGCTGGCCACTAGGGGGAGTGATAAGATGTGAATAATTTAGCAGGATAGGCTATTGCTCTTTGTGCTCCATCTACAACCCCAATTCCAATGAAGTTGGGACATTGTGAAAAATGTAAATAAAAACAGAATACAATGATTTGCAAATCCTCTTCCACCTATATTCAATTGAATACACCACAAAGACAAGATATTTAATGTTCAAACTGATAAACTTTGTTTTTGTGCAAATATTTGCTCATTTTGAAATGGATGCCTGCAACATGTTTCAAAAAAGCTCGGACAGTGGTTTGTTTACCGCTGTGTTACATCACCTTTCCTTCTAACAACACTCAATAAGCGTTTGGGAACTGAGGACACTAATTGTTGAAAGTTTGTAGGTGGAATTCTTTCCCATTCTTGCTTGATGTACGACTTCAGTTGTTCAACAGTCCGGGGTCTCCATTGTTGTATTTTCCGCTTCATAATGCGCCACATGTCTGGACTGCAGGCAGGCCAGTCTAGTACCCGCACTCTTTTACTACAAAGCCACGCTGTTGTAACACGTGCAAAATGTGGCTTTGCATTGTCTTGCTGAAATAAGCAGGGACGTCCCTGAAAAAGACGTTGCTTGGATGGCAGCATGTGTTGCTCCAAAACCTGAATGTACCTTTCAGCAATGATGTTGCCATCACAGATGTGTAAGTTGCCCATGCCATGGGCACTAACACACCCCCATACCATCACAGATGCTGGCTTTTGAACTTTGTGCTGGTAACAATCTGGATCGTCTTCTTCCTCTTTTGTCTGGAGGACACTCCATGATTTCCAAAAATTATTTGAAATGTGGACTCATCAGACAACAGCACAGTTTTCCACTTTGCATCTGTCCATTTCAAATGAGTTCGGGCCCAGAGAAGGCGGCGCCGTTTTTGGATGTTGTTGATGTATGGCATTCGCTTTGCATGGTAGAGTTTTAACTTGCACTTGTAGATGTGACGAACTGTGTTAACTGACAATGGTTTTCTGAACTGTTCCTGAGCCCATGCGATAAGATCCTTTACACAATGATGTTGGTTTTTAATGCAGTGCCGCCTGAGGGATCGAAGGTCATGGGCATTCAGTGTTGGTTTTCGGCCTTGCTGCTTACATGTAGAAAGTTCTCCAGATTCTCTGAATCTTCTGATTATATTATGGACTGTAGATGATGGAATCCCTAAATTCTTTGCAATTGAACATTGAGAAACATTGTTCTTAAAATGTTGGTCTATTTTTTCATGCAGTTGTTCACAAAGTGGTGATCCTCACCCCATCTTTGCTTGTGAATGGCTGAGCCTTTTGTGGATGCTCCTTTTATACTCAATCATGACACTCACATATTTCCAATTAGCTGTTCGAGTATTCATCAACTTTCCCAGTCTTTTGTTGCCCCATCCCAATTATTTTGAAACATGTTGCAGGCATCCATTTCAAAATGAGCAAATATTTGCACAAAAACCACAAAGTTTATCAGTTTGAACATTAAATATCTTGTCTTTGTGGTGTATTCAACTGAATATAGGTTGAAGAGGATTTGCAAATCATTGTATTCTCTTTTTATTTACATTTTACACCACATCCCAACTTCATTGGAACGAACTGGGGTTGTAACACGTTCACACACAGCCTGTATGTACCACATATACAATTTTTGGTTCTATGTGTCTGTGTTTCTTTGTGTGTTAAACAAAATCACTGCCATTTTTCCATTTTCAATTATGCCATTTGGACCAAACATGGAGGACTGACAGATTCAGATTTCTGAGAAGAAGAAAAAAAAAAAAAAAAATCAGTTCAAAGTCAAGCTAACACTTTTATCTCAATGGTTATGCAGAGCAGGTAGCTCGTAAGGAGGTGGACCTGGGTTTGATTCTCAGTCACACTACGTCTGTGTAGTGCCCAATCCCAAGACTCTCTCTTTGCCCTAACACTGCACCTTGGCCTCAGTTGGCGAAGTAGTCTACGATGGAGTGGCATCCCTCCCAAGGGAAGTTGAATACTCTACAGAATCTGGAGATTAGCTCAGGGACCAGCAGACCTCAAGGCCTATTCTTCTTCTTCTTCTTGGTGTGTTACAGGGATATTGTGAATGGTTATTCTGCGTTAGGGCCGTTTCCATTTGCTAATTTTTGATATCCAATCATCTACGTTATTGCAGCATATAAATATATAGATTTTTTAAAACTCAGACACTCAATTGGGTCCTGAAATTAAGTGTAATTGCCGGGGAGAGTTGCGTTGTAGAACACTGTGAGCAGTGTTCTACAATATGTGAGTACAATATGCTGTAATCAGGACCGACTGTTGTGAGCTGAAGCCTCCTTTTGATCCTGAAACCCATGAAATCATGTCTTGGTCTCCAACAGAAGACTGTTTAGAGATGCTAACAGAAACATGTTACCTTTTTGGAAAAGTCTGGGAAAAACTTGGATGTCTTCGTGTAAAATGTCGGGACTCTTACGTACTCTGGTGTATTCATCAATGATCCGTTCTACTATAAAACTACAAAACAGTAGAAAATATAAATGTTGCCTAATATTTTTTTTTAAAGGGCCCAATTCCCCTAATTTTGAAACAGTGATGGAAATCGGGACCAAAAATCTGCAATGGGAGACGTCCCTACTGGTTAAAGATATACTTACGGTCATAATCTTTCTATCGGTCACAACACCAACTCTAGGGGTTGGTAAAGTTAGACCTTACTTATGCGATGCAAGATTTGGCAGCTTTGTTGTGATTTGGTCCTAAGTAAATGAATTAAATTAAATTATTTACTACTACTTTTTATTCCTTATTTTACTTTGTCTTTTATTTGTTTTATTGCCTGTTGCAATTTTATTGTTATCTTTAATTTATTTATTTATAATTGGGGTAACTTGGTGCCCATTTTTAAATTATTTACAGCACTTTGGTCAGCTGCTGTCATTTTAAATGTGCTTTAGAAATAAAGGTTGAAGTTGTAGAGGCATTCGTAAGAAGCCAGAGTTTGGACCAGCTAAAGAAGAGAACATACGGGACAGAATTGTCAGAGGTGTACTAGACTGGGATGTGTTTCAAAAGCAGCAATTGGAACTGGACCTGACACTTGAAAAATCCATTCAGATCACAAAACAAAATTAACAAATTAAACAAAAAATTCGGCTATGAGGGCTGAATGCTCAGTGGATGCAGTGCGGCGAGGGGAGCAGCAACAAAACACAAAAAGGAAGAAAATAAATCTAATAAATATGAGGTAAAGGAGGAATAAATCATGACCAGCATAAAATAAAAGATGTCATAAATCTAACAAAATGGGACACTTTCAAGTTGCATATAAAACAGAGATGGTGAATGAGGTTGTGGCAGCAGCTGCACCAGAAACCACAGAGGGGCGACAATACGTCCTTTCCTGGGTGACATCAGGAGGCCACAGTTGCAGACCAGCTTGGGCGATAAATGGTGTGTGACACTGCCGGGGAATGGCAGCTCGGTGGAATTTAAAGCTGACACTGGGGCTGACATATTCCACAGCCTGCTCCAGAAACCCTGTCAAAATACTCATTTACCAGGGAGGTGCGTGGCCAAGCAAATGGGCCTCATCGTGCATGTTGGGGGAGTCAGTACTGAAGTGCTTAGCGACGTGTTTGGAGACATGACGGACTGCAACCCAGTTAAAATGAAATGGAGGGCTGACGCTGAGCCCTACACCACGGTGATGCCCCGTCGTGTGCCGTGTCCCCTCCAACCGAATGTGGAGGCTGAACTAAAAGGAATGCTGAACACAGGCGTCATTAGGGAGATGACTGAGCCTACTGACTGGTGCGCGCTCATGGTGCTGGCAGCGAAGAAAGATTCAGAGTCCATCATTAACATCACTTTGAGCAGATGGGATGAGTTCAACAGTGAAATCACCTGCTGGAGTCAGTGGCTGCAAAGAAAACCTGCACCCTCTTGGCCCTTTCTGGAATACTTTGGACACCACTGATCTAGTGGCTTCTGCCAAATTCCCTTATACCTAGGTAGTCAGCTACTGACTAACATACATCACACCATTGGGCAGGTCTTGTTTTTGACCACCTGCCTTTCAGAATGTCATCAGTGCCGGAGATCGTCCGGCGGCTGATGTCAGACCTGCTCAAAGACAACAATGGAGTTGTAGTCATGGACGACATGCTGGTGTGCGGATCGAGTGAGGAGGAGCACAACCGATGTTGAGATGCTGTTCTACGCACTATAGAGCAGTTGGACCTGAAGTTAAAGCTAAGTGTCACTTCGGTAAGGCGGAGCTCCACTACTCTGGACACATAATTAGCGCAGGTGGCATCAGACACCAACGAAGTCAGGGCCATCACAGGGATGCCTCGGCCGCCTAATGTCGGAGAGTTGCACCAGCTGTTGGGCCTTATGAACTATATGTGGGGAGGTTCCTTCCTGATCTCTCCACCAAGCTACATCTGCTCAATGAGCTCCTCAAAAAGGGAAGCAAAAGAGTGTGGGGCGAGCTCCAGGAACAGGAATTGGCCAACATGGTTATACGGTAATGCTGCATTCACATGCTGACTGTAGAAAAACCGTTATGTCAGTTATCACACCAGAATCATTGCAGTATTGTTAATGACACAGACTGTAATATTCTTCACTGAAAGATACAGAGTTTTAGCATTTTTGCAGTGTTGTTTTAGTGTTTTGTAGTATTAGTATTAAAGTATTTTTAGCATTAGTATTAAAACAGGAAGTCCTGGCGCTGAGGGCAACTTAAAAAGTGAACTTTTTGTGAGATTATAGATCATTTTCTCTCTGTAATATCCCACAAATTATTCATGTTGACCTGGTTTAACCTGGGTGACTCTCAGCATCCTTCACTTCCTCATTCTGCTGCTTATAGCCAACATGTGAACGTAGCCTTGGGGTTACATCGCCCCCTGTTGTTTTGGCATGCCCTTGACAGCACATTATAAGGTACTTTGATATGGATGGAGATTTTTTTATTCTCCTTTTCAAAAATACCTGTGTATGTGTGGTCTCAGCATCACATGACGAGGATCACTTATATAGTCAGCTACGTCATTATGACCTCAGTGTTAAGGACACGCCCACATTTCACCTGGCGGCAGCAACTGGATGGCTGCTTTCGGGACTGTTATCTGCCTGGATGGATGGTGTCCAGGATTCCGTGGTGTAATGGATACAGTACCAGACCTGAACTGGTTTTGAACGTGGTCCGAACACTGGGTGAGAAAAGAAACTTTTTCCAGCCTCTTACCTGCAATAAGAAGTCAAAAAGTGCAAGTCTGCCCCACTCTGAGTGCTGGACACCCACACAGGGTGCTGACCACAAGTCCGCATCAGTCCCACAGTGCACCCGAAGAAGCTCCTGGTACTGGATCCAGCTGAGTGGTACTGAGTTCTGGTCATTGTTGCTGTCAGTAAGGTGCCGGATGTCCGGATCCCACCAAACTATGGGTCTGGGAGACCCGCTGAGGTACCGATAGGGTAGAATGTCACTACGGAAAGTCCTCAGCACCATGGGAAGACTTCTGTTGAGTCCCAGAACCCGATCCAGATGGAAGGCAAAAACCTCAAACCAGTCATCAGTGCGTTTTATGAGGGCACAGCGCCCCTGCTGGCAGCATTCGCTGTGGGTCAGTCCATGCTGCAGCAGTGATGTCTGCTATGATGAATAAATAACAGAACACATAAAAACAGCAGCATTAAGACTTAATGTCAACAACATGACAGCAGTCAGGAAGTTGCAAAGTCTCCACAGGGCTTCACACCCTACTGCACCGTTAGAGGAAAAACAAACAAACAAAAAAGTTCACACGAGTTTACAAATGTCACAACTTTACAAACTACACAATAAACATTTAGTACAAGCAATAACTATATCTCGTTAAAAAAAAAAAAAGATGTTGGCAGGTCCTGAGTTTGTCAATAATAATGTTTTTCATAATAATAATAATAATGTTGTTCATTCATCACACAATATTTGTCTATCTTGTTGATTTTGGAATTTAAAAGTCCTTATGGCACACACCACAAGCTAAGGGCTTCCTGCAAAAATCCGTTTCATTTTTCTTATCTGTGTCCTTGTGATGGTTTCCGTTGTACAAACTGCATCAAATAACATAAAAGATTTTATTTAACACACAATGGTTTGTACATCTTGTTTGTTTTTGGAATTCCCGTCCAGGGGGGGCCTTAGGCTCTCATCCACTTGCCACTACAGCACCAATGAGCCCAAGGGGCCTACATACACAGTCAATTTTGCAGAGTAAAATATACTCTGCCAGGATAGCATTTGGTCTCACTCCAAATAGAGTTAAATACACTCTATTATAGAGTGAAATCAGCTTTACTGTCTTGTCAAATCACGTTATTCAACTCCAATAAGAGTCATTCACAACATGGTAAGAGTTGATTTCACCCTGTGATAGAATTGATTTAGCACTGTGATAGAGTATATTTAACTCTGCAAAATTTAGACTTACTTCTTGTACTTCTTATGTTACGTAGTGGCACACGCTGTGGTGTGCACATGTGCTACACAGAGTTCCTCTCATTGTTAAACCTTCCCCAGGGAAATGCCATGTTAAACTGAGTTCTACATACAGTTATAATCTGTGAAATAATAAATTCATTCATTCATGTGTCTCTTCCTGTGGACTCACTACCTCGGCACATTATTTCAATTGGAAGAATTTGCTGATGACATATGCTTCACAGCTTCTTATGCATTTACTGAAAGATTATGTGACATTTAGATTTTTGGCTAAGGCTGCTCTTCCATTGCTGGTTTGTGAGGCCTGACAGTCCACACTTTTAGTTCAACAAAATCAGATACCCCGTCAAGGCCTGAGGTCTGGTGAAGCTTGGGATAAAAGTTGTGGTGTAAAAGATTGTGAGTGATCAGGAAATAGTGAAACATGTTTAACAAAAAAAAACAACAAAAAAAAAAAAACTGTGATGTCGGGTATAATTTGTGCTGGGGGGGTGGTAGAAACAGAAACACTTTATCTTTGTGGAATAATGTATTTTCTAATGGGGCTTGTCTGTACTCAGATATATAATCATTGACACTTGGAAATCATTGGTTACTCTCATTTGTAAGCGTTCATATAAAAATAATTAATAATAATTTTGTCTACTACTCAAATTAATCAGGCCTGATTTCCTCAATTTTGGAACCGGGGCACAAACTGGGGCCAATACCCAGCGATGGGAGACCGCACTTACAAACCGATAACGTGTGAACATGGCACCCACGGTGGAGGTGAGTGCGTACCTGTAAGGTGTGCTGGGGGGTGGGGCCATCCAGGGCCACCTGGAGCACCTGCCCATGAGCTGGAACCCTGGACTTGCTGATCACGTTCCAGTCAGCAAGAAGCTTCATCTTCTGGATGTCATCGTTACTGAGCCAGGGGACACTGCTGAGGTCTGGACTCATCCTGATGCTCCTGTGGTCACTTCCTGGGAAGCGGCACTCTCTGGCGCTCTGAAACCAGCTGCTGCCATCTTTCTTTACTGCTGTCTGCAGTCTGGTCAAAGACATTTTATGATCCACCAGCTCGGGTTTTGTCTTAGTTTCAGAGAGATCCTCGGAGCGATTCTGGCGCTTTTTCAAATTCCGAGATGGTTTATTTGCAGCCTGCTGCTTAGCAGCTTTGTCAAATTTCCCAGAGTGCTTTGCTGCATCCTGGCGATGTTCAGCTCGCCTTCCACTCATCCAGCTGCCTTGTTTTAATGCGTCGGCCTTCCTGTCTGCAGTTTTTGCTGAAGAGGGGATCTGAGGTAAGGACTCAGTCCTTTCCAGACGGATGGCGGTCTGTGCCGTGTGTTTGACCACAGCGCCGTGGTTACGGAGTTTAATTCTAGTCTTCGGCTGAGTGCTGTTGACTATAAACTCTGGGACGGGGGGGCGACGGCTGGTTCTGGGTTGGCCGGCGCCTGGCGCTGCTTTACTTTTGGATGTGGTGCCTTTTCTTTTGTCTTTATTTTGATTGCTGGCAGCATCTCCAAATGTTTTTGGTGGTATTGAACGTTTCGGCACCCTGTTTCCACCACTGATTCCACTGTGACTACTCAGACCGAGCGGTTGCTGGTTGACCCTGGGCCTGGACTGGAGCGCCTCAGTGGAGTGTAGAGCTCGCACCGGGAGCCGGGCTACATTAGTGGGTGTTAACGGCAGAAGAAGAATTATGAGAAAAATAGTGATGAAGAGTAGGAAGACAGGGAGGAGGAGGAGGAAGAAACTGTTTTGAACAAAGAGGCGTTTTGACCACACTCGCCAGGCCTGAGGAAAGACAGACAATAAGAAAGAAAGAAGAAAAGAAAGTCAGAGGGAGATCAAACAGAACCATGATTAAAACAGAGACGGAGCGCAAAGATGGAATTTGCGGCAAAGTGGACACAGTGCTCAAATTCCTCTGGCATGTGGAAAGAGAGCAAATGTGAAAATGATTCACACTCAAAGGCAGCAGCAAAAAGAAACTGCGGTTTGGCAGCACATTGTGTTGTGTGGCAGCACAATACTGATGTGTGACCTTTGGGTTTGCTTTTCCCAAAATGGAAATAAGAAAGCTGCAGAGAGAGGGGGAAAAAAGCAGATACAAAGAGCTGAAACATGCATCCTGTTGATTCTGCACAACCCAGAATAAGTGCAGCAGAAATTAACTAATTCATCTCAGAACACTGCAGCATTCCCATAATTCACTGCTGCCTTCTGCATGCAGTGCAGCCATCTTTAGCAAGATATGGTGTTTTCTAGTGCAGCAGATAACTGAAACAATCCTTCAAATGCTGATACAAGCACCAAATTTGGCACAAATACTCCTTCTGAACAAACCGACTGGTCACTTGAATTTTCAGTAGGCGGCCAGGTAGGGGTCAATTGACGAATTACACAGGGGTCAAAATTTTAAAATACTCCAATCAAATTGAAAGGTACACCATATTATTTGAAAAAAAGGTATAGTTTGGACTATCTATGACTGAATGTTATGGAGTTATGGGGATAAAAACAGCAAGAATGGTGACAAAGGTCAATTTTAGTTTGTAGAGGGGTCAAAAGTTAAAGTTGCTTCAATTTTGGTAAAAAAGTGATGCAACTTATTGGTTGAGCTAATAGGATTAATAAATGGAATAGTGTTGACTGTGCTGAATGTTTAGTCTCCAAAGTAAAAGGTCAAACAAGGTCAACATCCATTGGATTCTATGACATGTGACATATGTTACCCTGTAACCTGATAACTAAGCATGACACATGGTCCAAATTATTCCTTTTTAAAACCATGTTAACTCAACTAATAATTTGCATCACTTTTTACCAAAAATGGAGCAACTTTAACCTTTGACCCCTGTACAAACTGAAACTGACTTTTGACACCATTGTTGCTATTTTTGCTCCATAACTCCATGGAATTCAGTCGCAGATAGTCCAAACTATACCTTTTTGGAATCTTTATGATCAGGCAAATAATGTGGTGTAGTTTTCAATTTGATTGGAGCATTTTAAAATTTTGACACCTGTGTATAATTATTCAATTGACCCCTACCTGACCGCCCATTGAAAATTCAACTCGCTAGTTTTTTTTTCCAAAAGAGGAATGTCTACGGGGTATTTGTAGCGAATATCACCATTTGCAGGATTCTGCTGTATTTATTCTCTTATCTGCTGCACTATTTGCTGTATGCTCCTGTAAAAGAACCTACAGTGGCTTCTAGTGGCCACCAGGACCCTGCGATTAACAACAGAGCTTCATAAACAGCATGCAAATGGAAAAGCAGCCTGCCGGAATAAGCAGAGACATTGTGCCAACATTCCTAGTTAAAATAAGAATAATAAAAAACAACTCCAAATTGTTATATTAAAAGATATCAACATGGCCTTAAAGAAGAGGCTTAAAGATTTCAAAGCTGAATATTTCGTAGTTTTTAACGGAGTTACTGACAGACCCACTCACTCACCGACCGGGCTCATCCCGCTCATCCCAGGGAATATTAATTTTTTTTTTAACCACTTGGACAAAACCCCTGCCCATTAAAATGAGTGAATGATAAAACAGAAACACACACATACACACCTAGAGAATGAGTAATTTTAAGAAACAATGCTCTTCACCTGAGAGACCACACTGTAATTTTAAAAAGAAGAAGAAAGAATATAAACTCTGAGAAACACTATGTGAGACGTAACGTGTTTTACTCACGTGATAGTTTGTTGAGTGGCCAAATGAAGCAGCTGTGTATGCATATATCTATCTATATGTATAATGACAAAGGCTTTCTATTCTATCTATATTATATTATACAAATAATGAATGTTTGAGTTCAATGGTACCAATATTTCATGAGGCAAAAGCTAGAATGTTCCATTCAATGAGGCAAAACTGAGTTGAATGGAACATTCATTATTTGTTTTATATAAAACAGGTCCTTGTAATTTGATAGTTTATTAATTTATAGGGGAGGTGGAGGTGATGGTCTAGTGGTTAAGGTGTTGGGCTTGAGACCAGAAGATCCTTGGTTCAAATCCTCGCCTGACTGGAAAATCACTAAGGGCCCTTGGGCAAGGTCTGTAATCCCCTATTGCTCCCGGTGTGTAGTGAGCGCCTTGTATGGCAGCACCCTGACATCGAGGTGAATGTGAGGCATAATTGTAAAGTGCTTTGAGCGTCTGATGCAGATGGAAAAGAGCTATATAAATGCAGTCCATTTATTTATCAACAACAGAAAGGGACTTATGTTTTGGTGCTCATCACTGCTGCTTTAACATCAACAGTCCAACACAAACTTTAAATAGGAGTCCAAAATTGCAGTCAACTTGGAAAAACAGTTAGTTAAAAAAATTATTCTGAAGATGTAGTCCGTGACACCATGTACTGACTTCGTGTACTTCCAAAAAAAGACATCAGTCCAACGAAAAATCACTTCAGAAATTAGTCCAGCTCTTCATCCTAACGTCATCCTTTTCATCCTAACAGCTCTGGCTGTTGGGATTCTGGCGTGGTGGATTTGTTTTTGTTTTTTTTGTATGTGTTAGAAGAATTAGTAGCATCAATTAGGTCCTTCAAATTGTCATCCATCAGCAAACCAAACTCCATGTTTAGCTACGTAAATGCTGCCCCCACTAGTGGGCGGGGTTCACAGCATGCAGTGATACAAAATGTATGGAACCAAATTTGCACAGTAAATGGAAAAAATAATCCATGTCGTGACATATAAAGCACCATTCAAATGACAAGGATCCACTCAGCCGTTATATAAATATAGACAGACAGAAGCACTGTTTAGTCTGTATGAACTACTTATACCTCTGTCAATCAGTGGAGGTAATAACGAACCTTCATTCTTTCCCAAACTTTGGAATTGATAAGAGTGATGCTGTCCTGTTATGCCATACAACTCAAATCTGTGTGGTTCATTTCCAAACAGGATGAGAGATGATCCTGTTTCTCTCCCTTTACTTTTCCTCTTAGTCACCATTTATGAGCCCAGAGTGAAGGAATGTTTCATTCCCGAGACATCGTTCCCATCTTTCAGCCGTTAACAGTCCCAGACCCTCCACCTGTGAAAGGATTCCATTATTCCACCACTGACTGGAATGTTAGCTTCACGCTGAATCTCGTTTTTAACTGTCTCCAGAGTTTTTGCTTCAGCTGCTGAATCTTTGTAGCTTTATGAGCAGCATGACTCAAAAACCAGCGGTGAGATTTTTACCAAGCTTAATCAAAAGCTTGGAACTACAAAAAAATAAATGAATTAATTAATTAGGATTAATGCTATGTGTGTTAGCAGATGTTTGCACGCTAATGAGTATCCTGGTTGACAGAATTAGAGGAGCAATGATCTGAAAAATAAGCAGTTGTTGTGGTACAAACACTTAAAAATAACCACTTTTTGCAGAGTTCAACAATCTTCTCACCACACCACACAATTTCAACAAGTTTTGTGAAAATCAGTTAAATCTTTGATAGATTAAAATACGTCTCATGTCATCCCAATTAGCAAGACAACATAAAAGTACTCATGATTGTAAGTCTCTCCGCACACATTTGTTAATAATTAGTGATCTTTGATGTATTTTATTCCTTACACTCTGAGCGTTAGCAGGTGCATTTCCGGAAAATGGCCGAAAACACAACTTCTGAGCTTTCGTTCAAAAGTGATGGCTCGGATTTACAGACAGGAGACGACACACTTCACCCTGAAACTCTTAACTTTTTCAGAGTGTCAGATTTTAGAACCTGAATTGTGGTGACATGCTGTTTGTGTGGATGCTGGTTTACTGAAGCTGTGGAGGTGGGGACATCTCCATGACTCTCTTAACAGACTTCCTGACATGCAGATGGATTTGTTACATTGGAAAAAGTTAGAATACATTATTTCCAGGAGTTAATGGACTTCACGTACCACAAATCATGAGAGAACTAAAGGAAGAGCAGCAGCCGACGACTGCATTTGTGTGCATGCGCGTGTGCATGGGGGCTTTGATCGTGTAGCATTTACATTTGGAAATAAATGTATCTCTGGGTGAGTCTGGCATGTTCATGATTTTACCCCTTTTGTGTTTTGTGGCAAGCTTTTTTTTTTTTTACTTTGAGTGTGAATTTGGAGCTGAAATGTGTGTGTGTGTGTGTGTGTGTGTGTGTGTGCACGCTGTGCAGCTGATGAGAGGCTCCTGCTGCTGTGAACATGAACGTCTCCATGTTTTCCCCCGGCAGCAAATTATCAGTGTGGTTATTATTGATAACCACAGTGATAATCAATCATGCACAAAACTGATCCTCCGGCAGTGATTGTTATTGAAAGGCTGCGTTCGCTTCACTCGCGTCGCGCTGCACAGTTTGGCGCCAAAACGCGTCCTTACATAGGGATTACATGGCAACCTGTGGCTGCAGTCGCTCGTGTCGCGCCCGGTGTGAACACAGCATAAGCTATGACGATATTTTACCGTGTCTCATTTAAACGTCATTTGGTGTTAAAGTCATGACTTTCAGGTCCACTAACAGCTCCAGTCACAGCCACTGACGACTGGAAGTCTTTCAGAGATGGCTTGGGTGCCTTGGTGGCTTCCCTCACTAGTCTCTATGCACGCTATGACCCAAGATTACAGACTGTTACTGTAATATGATGTGATATTAAGAAGCCTGATTTACTTTTTGTATTTGAGATGGCATAAATAAATTAAAATGCGTGAAATACCGAGGGGCTGAATGCTTTTGCAAGTACTATAAAATGAAGATGATGACTTTCAGAATAAAGCCTGCTGTTTGCTTCACATGCACATGTTGACGGTTCATGTGAAGATCATGATTCCTGCTGTGATTTAGGATGACTACACGTAAACACTGCATTTCAATTCTGGTACTATTGTTGGCGCTGTGAGGGAAATTTCATAATTTATCGCAGTATATAGACATTTTTCAAACAAGCGATGACAACGTGCTGACTGTACTGGGTTTCAACACCAGGGGGTGCAATTTAAATGGAACATTTAGAAACTTTTGTTTCAAAGCCATTTCTGTCCTCCCAGGGAGGTGATGGTCTAGTGGTTAAGTGTTGGGCTTGAGACCAGAGAATCCTCAGTTCAAGCCCCCGTCTGGCTGGAAAATCACTAAGAGCCCTTGGGCAAGGTCCTTAAGCCCCATGTTGTTTCTGGTGTGTATTGAGTGACTTCCATGGCAGCACCTTGACATCAGTGTGTGTGAATGTGAAGCATCACTGTAAAGTTTGTCATCAATAGTTTACAGTACCAAAGAAAACTTCTGTTACCATTCTCAGCCAAACATAGGATGGGTATTGATAAGATTTTATCAATATTGATGCCATTATCAATTCCACTTATCGAGCCGATTCCTTACTGATTCCCTTATAGATAGCTCTTGTGACTTTTCTGTGTACTAAAAGTAGGATTTACAGGTTTTCTATGTCAACAACATTTTAAATTGGTCATTGGATCCTTCATCTCTTGACATAAATAAAATTAAATAAAATCTGTAGTTTTTGTGAAAAGGATTTCCTTTCAGACATTTTGGCATGAATGTCTCTCCATACCTCTGAGCTGAGCTCAGCCGGCTGCTGCACGTCAATGCAGGACGTCTCATTTTGGGAGGAAAAAAAAAAGGTTTGATCGATTGCAGTTCGTTTGTATTACAGTGGTCCCTCGCTATAACGCGGTTCACCTTTCGTGGCCTCATAGTTTCGCAGATTTTTTTAGTCCAATTTTGCATGCTGTTTTCTTTTTTTTTTTAAAAAAGCACATTGTGTTCTGCGTCCTCATCAAGCAGGCCGGTCGCGGCACTGCGAAGGGAGAGTACGCGCATTGTGTTCTGTGTGTCTGTTTATGAGAATCTTCTCGCCCAGAAAAAAAAAAAAAAAAAAAGAGCGCCAGCAACTACCCATAACTGTGTTCTTCACTCGGAAAAAGACACCTGCAGCGAGGTGTGACTCAGTGGAAAAAGGCGCGACAGTGGCGCCACGACGAAGAGGCGCGATCAGAGGAACTGTGAAATACTGGTGAGTCACTATTAATAATTTCTTATGTGTCCAACCTCGTAGGTTGATCGTTAAAATTAAATTCGTTAGTTCTAAAAGCCATCGTAATTATTTGTAGGAAAACGTTCTATTTTTATTTCTCAAACAAATGTTTGGGCCTGAAAACAGGTTGGACTTATTTTTCTACTAAGGTTTGAACTTTGAGAGTGTTTACACACGAGAGAAAAGTGATACAATGTTAATGCCTGTTTGAGAAAAGTGTGTAAAGTGTGTAGTGAGGGGTTTTACAGCCTTAAAACGTCTATAATAATTGTAAAAAATAACGCTGACTACTTCGCGGATTTCGCTTATTGTGGGCTATTTTTAGAACGTAACTCCCGCGATAAACGAGGGACCACTGTATAACATTTGGAAAGAGGTGTCATTTGATTTAAACAGTGTTCTGCTTTGAATTTTTTAATTCTGACTGGACTCTATCGATCTAACTTGACTCAGCAGAGAGCCGCGCAGCGTTTGGAGCTGTGAGAACAGAACAGAAGACGATTCTCGTTTCTTTCTCATAACAAGACAGGAGTCCCAGTTAGTGACTTTAATCCACACAAATGTGACTCACGATTGACATATTCAGGGATGAAAGTGGTGAAAAACAACAAAAAAAGCTGAAACCCCAAATTACCCCCCACCACCACCTGCACAAAAATGTTTGAATTCTAGAAGCTCTGAAATGCAATCTGGGGCTATTCCAGACAATAAACTGCAGTGAGTGCAGCATCCATTTTGGTGAGAAAAAAACAACTTTCCTTATTCAAATTCATTCCAGTAGTATTCTGCTCTTACTAGAATGCAGCAGTTTTCTAGCTTGGCAGATAGTTCTGGAGGAAATCACTGAAGAAATTAACAAATTGAAAATATGGCTTGTCCAAAACAAATCATCATTAAACTTAAATAAAACAGGGATGAAGTGGAGGTGTAAGAGTCACTAGGTGGTAACAGGAAACAGTTATTTATTTCTATATTTATTTATGTTCATTGTTAGTTGGTTTTATCTTTTCTGTTGTTTTATTTTATCAGGTTCTTTTTGTCTCTTTCTCTAAAATTGTATTGTAGAGTATTGGTTATTATTACTGTTATTGCTGTTGTTGTTATTAATATATAAATAAAAAGAAAATGTTAAAAAAAATTACAATTTGTAATACATTTGACTCTTTTACGACAAACACTGAGCCATTAATTATACAGAAAAATGCACACAAATGTGCTGAGATGCTAACAGTTTAATGCTAACTTTAACATTGAAAATGCCATAGACATACTAACACGTTAGCATCGGCCCCGTTTTTAAGTTATAAAATACATCTATCAACTGTTTCAGAAGACCATAACAGGTCGGTTTAACATAAAAAAGGTAAATATTACTCACAGACATGTGCTCTTTGGGATTTTAGTGGGGGAAAATTAAGATAAACCAAAATAAAACAAAGAACCAACGAAGCAGGAGATCGAAGCACTGCTTCATTGATTCAAGATTCAAAGCAAAGCTGCGCTACAGAAATGGCTGATTACAGACCCGCTGCAGGGTCTGTAATAAATGTAGAGAAATGATAATTTTCATGAGAAACATCCCCAAAAACAACGGCCGCTCTGAAGGACTGATAAGGGAATCATTAAGCAAAAAAGATATTGATGACGATGGATCGAATAATTTCTTAACGATACCCGAAAAGAACCGGTTCCCGATACCCATGCCTAGCCAAACATTCCATCTACTGCTTAAATCCAGTTTAATTTTCTAGTTATGTTGTATATTTTGTCCAGTATTTAGTCACATATCCGGCTGATGCTAGCTTGACTTGTTAGCTAATGTTGATGCGAGGTGGGCGGAGCACACGGATGAGCACACACAGGCAAGACAAAGCTGGTTTTTTGGTTGATGTTGCGCATCAAACAGTGCCGGTGTCAATGACTGAACAGTCCCCCCTAAAAATAGGTCCGCCCTGCCTACAGTGCGCATGCGTCATTTCTGAGCACCACCAGCGGCTCACTGATTATCACCTCGTTTCTGCTTAAAACTGCACTCCAGTCATCATCTGTCCCAGTGACAGATGACTGAAGCTTTGTACAACAATCATTTGCACATAAATTCAGCATTATTTCATCTTAAAAGACGGGGGAAGTGGTCAGAGCATCACAGCAGATGCTGCGCCTACGTGAGCAATAACTCTCTGATTATTATCTCGTTTTTGCTTAGAGCTGACTTTAGAATGATTTAAGAGGTTTTACATTGTCATCTGATAGTTAATAATCACATTATTCCCTTTGATCGCTTTGGGTGCAGAAAGTCAGACTCAGAGATTCGGACTCAGACGAGCTGCTGTGGTTCCAAATGAAGCATGCACAGTGAAGGCAGGGCGGACAAATTTTTAGGGGGGACCGTTCAGCCTGCGAGACTGGCCATAACCAATTCGGGGCCCTAGTCAAGAATTTTTAATAGTGCTCCACCCAACACACAGACACAGACACACACACACACACATATCAGAAGTGCCTGACTCCATGGTATAACTCACAAACTCGCAGCTTAAAGCAGATAACCCGTAAGTTGGAGAGGAAATGGCGTCTCACTAATTTAGAAGATCTTCACTTAGCCTGGAAAAAGAGTCTGTTGCTCTATAAAAAAGCCCTCTGTAAAGCTAGGACATCTTACTACTCATCACCTCATCACTAATTGAAGAAAATAAGAACAACCCCAGGTTTCTTTTCAGCACTGTAGTCAGGCTGACAAAGAGTCAGAGCTCTATTGAGCCGAGTATTCCTTTAACTTTAACTAGTAATGACTTCATGACTTTCTTTGCTAATAAAATTTTAACTATTAGAGAAAAAATTACTCATAACCATCCCAAAGACATATAGTTCTCTTTGGCTGCTTTCAGTGATGGCGGTATTTGGTTAGAGTCTTTCTCTCCGATTCTTCTGTCTGAGTTATTTTCATTAGTTACTTCCTCCAAACCATCAACATGTCTATTAGACCCCATTCCTACCAGGCTGCTCAAGGAAGCCCTACCATTAATTAATGCTTCGATCTTAAATATGATCAATCTATCTTTATTAGCTGGCTACGTACCACATGCTTTTAAGGTGGCAGTAATTAAACCATTACTTAAAAAGCCATCACTTGACCCAGCTATCTTAGCTAATTATAGGCCAATCTCCAACCTTCCTTTTCTCTCAAAAATTCTTGAAAGGGTAGTTCTAAAACAGCTAACTGATCATCTGCAGAGGAATGGTCTATTTGAAGAGTTTCAGTCGGGATTTAGAATTCATCATAGTACAGAAACAGCATTAGTGAAGGTTACAAATGATCTTCTTATGGCCTCAGACAGTGGACTCATCTCTGTGCTTGTTCTGTTAGACCTCAGTGCTGCTTTTGATACTGTTGACCATAAAATTTTATTACAGAGATTAGAGCATGCCGTAGGTATTAAAGGCACTGCGCTGCAGTGGTTTGAATCATATTTATCTAATAGATTACAATTTATTCATGTAAATGGGGAATCTTCTTCACAGACTAAGGTTAATTATGGAGTTCCACAAGGTTCTGTGCTAGGACCAATTTTATTCACTTTATATATGCTTCCCTTAGGCAGTATTATTAGACAGCATTGCTTAAATTTTCATTGTTACGCAGATGATACCCAGCTTTATCTATCCATGAAGCCAGAGGACACACACCAATTAGCTAAACTGCAGGATTGTCTTACAGACATAAAGACATGGATGACCTCTAATTTCCTGCTTTTAAACTCAGATAAAACTGAAGTTATTGTACTTGGCCCCACAAATCTTAGAAACATGGTGTCTAACCAGATCCTTACTCTGGATGGCATTACCCTGACCTCTAGTAATACTGTGAGAAATCTTGGAGTCATTTTTAATCAGGATATGTCATTCAATGTGCATATTACACAAATATGTAGGACTGCTTTTTTGCATTTGCGCAATATCTCTAAAATTAGAAAGGTCTTGTCTCAGAGTGATGCTGAAAAACTAATTCATGCATTTATTTCCTCTAGGCTGGACTATTGTAATTCATTATTATCAGGTTGTCCTAAAAGTTCCCTGAAAAGCCTTCAGTTAATTCAAAATGCTGCAGCTAGAGTACTGACAGGGACTAGAAGGAGAGAGCATTTTTCACCCATATTGGCTTCTCTTCATTGGCTTCCTGTTAATTCTAGAATAGAATTTAAAATTCTTCTTCTTACTTATAAGGTTTTGAATAATCAGGTCCCATCTTATCTTAGGGACCTCATAGTACCATATCACCCCAATAGAGCGCTTCGCTCTCAGACTGCAGGCTTACTTGTAGTTCCTAGGGTTTGTAAGAGTAGAATGGGAGGCAGAGCCTTCAGCTTTCAGGCTCCTCTCCTGTGGAACCAGCTCCCAATTCAGATCAGGGAGACAGACACCCTCTCTACTTTTAAGATTAGGCTTAAAACTTTCCTTTTTGCTAAAGCTTATAGTTAGGGCTGGATCAGGTGACCCTGAACCATCCCTTAGTTATGCTGCTATAGACGTAGACTGCTGGGGGGTTCCCATGATGCACTGTTTCTTTCTCTTTTTGCTCTGTATGCACCACTCTGCATTTAATCATTAGTGATCGATCTCTGCTCCCCTCCACAGCATGTCTTTTTCCTGGTTCTCTCCCTCAGCCCCAACCAGTCCCAGCAGAAGACTGCCCCTCCCTGAGCCTGGTTCTGCTGGAGGTTTCTTCCTGTTAAAAGGGAGTTTTTCCTTCCCACTGTCGCCAAGTGCTTGCTCACAGGGGGTCGTTTTGACCGTTGGGGTTTTTCCCGTAATTACTGTATGGCTTTGCCTTACAATATAAAGCGCCTTGGGGCAACTGTTTGTTGTGATTTGGCGCTATATAAATAAAATTGATTTGATATATAAATGCAATATGTAGACACTGCTGTGTGGAGGCACCAGTGCCCCAGCAGATTTGACGGGATTAAGTAAAACTCTAAACACAGACAACATGAACTGTAATACAAATAAATCAAATATGCTTACACCTGTGTTATAGCATTTTTTTTTTAGCCATTACAAGCAGGGAAAACTTTAGCTTTGCTTAACCACACGACATTTCAATGCATTTCAAGGGTGTGACAATTTACCCAGACTGACTTCAAATATCAGTAAATTAAGTACTTTTATTTATTTTATTTTTTTATTTTTATTTATTTTTTCTTGTGGCATTTTGGAAACTCAGAAATGTGCTCCGTCCTCAAAATGGTACATGTACTCATATGCAATTTTTGGGGCGCCCCCGTGAAATAAATCAAGCGCACGCTGTCACAGAGAGATGCCGCGCGCCACCGTGCACACATTGGATGCTATGCTGGTCAATATTTACGTGTAACACCTTCAGGAAAAAAAAAAAAAAAAAAAAGCATTTACAGTACGTATTTAATTAAAAGTTAAAAAATCTTTCTGTCTAACATCTTTCTGTGTACGAGAAATAAATATCGTAAATATCTCATGTTCCAACGTTGAGACCTGCGGCTTATAGACAAGTGAAGCCTATTTATGTACAATTTTTTTCTTTTTAAAACTGGTGGGTGTGGCTTATATTCAGGCGTGCTCTATGGTCCGGAAACTACAGTAACTAGTTTTAATATAATAATAGTGAAAAGTTGACTCATTTGTGCGCCCCACCCGGATGAACCCCACCCTTAGCAATTACCTATACCTGGAATTACCTGGAGTGGGCCTGGCATCAAAATTCTAAATTATGAAATAATTTGTCCTTGGTATACATATGTCCAGTTAATGCGGTGACTTACAAGACAATAGCATTTATGGTTGTGGCTTTACTGCTGATGGACTAACTCACTCACACACTCATCTACATTTTTGCTGCACAGCCATTCTGCAGTCACAGGCTGTTCGCAGTGCTGAGAATAAATCAATTCTCAAAACTTCATAAACATGAAAATAAAGACAGAAGGTGTATTTCATGTACTCATTCAAAGACGTTCATTTGCCACGAACAGTGAATCCAAAGTGTCACACTTTGGTGCACGTGAGCTCCACATGAATGTGAGATAAATGTGTTTTTCAGGCTGTTACTGGAGAATCTTCACACATACTTCTTCTGTCTGCTTGACCAATCATGAACTGAGGTGCATTAGTGTCACTATGGCAACCACTCAGAATACACCCCAAAGGTTTGGTGGCTGCAACCTGACACTTTATATGCAAATTTCTTAATTCCGCACATGTGATGACAAAAAAAAACAAAATAAACCAAAACAAAAAAAATCCATTAAAAACTGACAGAAATAACTGAAAACGTTAGTGCATGCTTTTACTGTGACTGGTTTTATTTGGCATTTATTTTAATAACGCTCACCGCATAAGAGGACGTCTGCTGAGCTGGTTCCGGGAGGAGAAACCTAAGGCTGCTCTTGCTGAAAGGTGAAACCAGAGACGTCCGTTCTCAGCAGCTTTGTGCTGTCCGTCGTGCACATCGAGTCAAATTTCTTACAGGGATTCAAGCCTTTACCGAAGTGCTGCTCCTTCGGGAGGACAGCTGAATGTTTCTGACAGTGAGACTGCGACTGCACAAGGTTCTACAGTATCTTCTGACAGGTGAAAAATAGGTTATTCAAACAAATGACGTTTTAGAGGTTAAACCCAAAACTAGCTAATATCATAATTGCGTATCGTAATATTGTAATTTTTGCAAAGATTAAAGTTGTTTGACTCATCCTGCACATGCACAGAGACAAATATAAACCAAACAAGCGGCCCATCATATAAAATCATGCTTGTTCTCATTATCTTGCAGGTCATCGTATCTTGCAGAGAGGCAGCTTTGGATGAAAGTGCACGAAGTTCAAAGGCAGTCGAAGAAACAAACAAAATGCTTATGTGGTGCACTTCCCACATGGCTATTGTGTCACGGCTGACTTTCCTTCACAATGTACACTGTACACCTCATCAGAATACCCCTAGCTACAAAGTACTTTCAGTGGTACCCAAGGATTCGCCAGAAATACATTGCACCAAAGACATTGGGTTGTTGATTTAGGTCACTGGATCAAATGCTTTGTGAATAACACCAGGCTACAAACAAGTACTGCAGATATTCATTCATGCATGTTTTCAACGAGTACTTGCAGAGAAACAATGCTGTCAACGGCCAAGTTTTTGGGCATGAAGCCAGAATGCTCTGATTGCTGCTGTGCAGCAAGTAGCCAGGATTAACAACCCCTGCAACTACCTTACCAGGCACAGGGAGCAGTGCCATACCCCTGTAGTTTTGGCAGTCCAGTCAACCAGCCTATGATCTTTGGAGAGGGACAAGTCCTGTCTCCCAGTGAAAGGGATGATCTCATCTCCAAAATGGAAGCCAAGACTGCTTACAGTACCGGGAGAACATCTCCATCGACCTGAAGGAGTTCAGCCCCAATACCACCGATCCCTACTGCCATAACTAACATCAGATGACTCACCATCTTTCCAATCTGAAATCATCTTTGTTCCATGGGCCAACATCCTGGCAGGAGGATCCACCTGCTTAAACTGGTCAACGTAACTGGTCCAATGTGCCAGTACAGGAGAGTCATCAGTCAGGGCCACGCCATCATTTACAACGACTGCGATTGCTTGAAGTTTAAGTTTGGAGGATTAGAGTGCTTCAGTTCCTTAATACGCAGACTTATTGTCACTGAACCATAGACGGTATGTGACAAACTCACAGATTCCTCGAGAAAATACACCCTTATCTTCCCCCAGTGCCACCACAGCTCTGCTTTCGCAACTACTTACACTTCTGGATGATATTCAGAGTGCAATAAATTCCTCTTGCTGTGAACACTCGTGACTATCAAAATCATTCCTGACAGCTTACACAATCTTGTCATGAACAAACTGTCACATTGCATTCAGGTCATCTGTTGTGCCCATATCTGCACGTGCTACATCCAGACTGCATGCAAACTCCCACTGCTCAGTGTGCAGGGACACTTAGCAGACAGCAGTCTGCCGGACTGAAATGGAATCTGAAAGACTCTGCAGGAATGTTTAGTGTCTTGCAGTGAGAACATGATGGATCTTGAGAGCCACACCACAGGTATTAGAACACCATGTCCACAGGTGCCACTCTGGACATGGAGCACCAGACCCTTTGCAAAGTCAAGGGACGGACTGATACGGTCCTTGGAACAGTGACAGGTGACAAGACTGGGACCACACTGGAATCACCCGTAACCAGAGGAATGCCGCCTCTGGGGCAGCTGTCAATCACAAAGCGAGGCTCACTGCAGCCGGAGCAGGGATTCCCAGAGAATGACAGTCTGAACCTCAATGCACCTGACAGAAGGAGCTGGTCCACCACAGCAACTGCCACTCACCACTGGAGGGACCAGACCAAAAGCAGATTAATCCACCCACTGAGATCTGGCCAATTCCAGGTCTGCAGACCACAGAGAGTGCTGCCATGACAGCACACAGCTTTCCAAGCTTGCTCGACACCCGTGGAAGATGGTCGTCCTCTTTGAAAACAAAGATGTTCCACTGTGGACCTGGACACCAGCGTGTAATGGACAACTTCTCTGCACCACCCCAATCGCCAGCCTCCAGAGACAAGACGCTCAACTGCTCTCTGGCAGCTTCTTCTTCTCCAGAGACAATAACACATGTCACACGCTGATCGAAGGGAGCAGAGTCTGGAAACAAAAGATCTTCTTATCCGGTCTTTTTTCCCCATAAACAGGATTATCCTCAGGCTGGAGGACCACCCACAGTCCAACAGTCCTACAGTTAAACATTTAACGGTTCATCGAGATGCTGCCATTCCTTCGACCTGATTCGCTGCAATGTTATCTATGACCCATGAATGAATAACTACGTCCTGCTTTGATCAGGATGCTCCTCTGTGACCGAATTTATGAGACGAGTAACAACAAATGCACGTTTCATTGTTTCAAAGCTTTTCTGACTGTTTTATTACAGCTGACTGTAATGTCTTAATTCACAACATGACTTTCTGCAAAACCAAAGTCAATCTGTAACATTTTCCGCTGCTGCTGCCTGCTTCCTGCTTCCCATTTTCCAAAAATAAAAGTGTATTACAGAGTCCAAACACCTCATTCTATCAGTGCTGCCAAAGCGACGTCTCACCTAGAAATGAGAAAACTCTGTGCTGCACCCCCCCCGCCCCTTTGGAAATGGGATAAAGGACGTACTGCTTCACCCTCCTGTGTGTGTGTGTGTGTGTGTGTGTGTGTGTGTGTGTGTGTGTGTGTGTGTGTGTGTGTGTGTGTGTGTGTGTGTGTGTGTGTGTGTGTGTGTACGCCCATGCAGAGAATGAAGATCTGACAATAATTACACCGTGGCACAAACATTTTTGCTCCATATGGCTGCAGTGGAAGTGCACACGTGGTCGGATCTCGTCTCTGCTGCACATTCCAGTCTGCAAAGAGCAGAAGTACAAGACGCAGCGTGCCGAGAAAAGCCAGAGCCAAAAGATAACCGAGGATCACTGTTCAAAGTCAAAGAAAAGTCTTCGCCGTCGGCCAAAGTCAAATACAGACACAAACTGTAATTTGTGTGCCACTGACATAAGCGGGCACACTGTGCAGGAAAAGCAACTCAGCAACATTCTGCAGCTTTAAACAAACCAAAGAAGAACACAAAAAGAGCTTCACCTGTGTCTGCTGGTTGGTTTTCTTGATTATTTTTTGTTAATCTTCTGTTTGAAGCTGTTAAAAGCCGTTTTAAACTAATTTATTAAAAAAAAAAAAAAAACTCTGCAAAGTCTTATGAGTAATTTAAAGAACTTAAGTTTTGTCACTTTTTTCCTTCTATAAATGTCACTTATCAAAGCAGTGGATTATTTCTCACTGACGAGTGTTTCAGCTCCACTGTGGACTTTGAGGTCCAATGGCTTTCATTTGCTCTGCAGAAATGTTTTTGTGTGAAAGGAGGTCGGTTGGCCACTCAACCCAAACATAAATATGTGCACTTGTGGTTTTAGGGAAAATTAGTGTGTCTGGGGACGTGAACCAAAGAGCCGCCATCAGGCAGAGTCATTAATTATAATCTGTAACCTCTGTTTATAACGACTCAGAACATTTACAGTCATTTAAAACTGCTCAGCTCATCAACACAGCATTTATAAATATACATTGGGGAAAATAAGTATTTGACCCCCTGTCAGTTTTGCAGGTTTTCCCACCTACAAAGAATGTAGAGGTCTGAAATTTTTATCGTAGGTACACTTCAACTGTGAGAGACAGAATCTAAAAAAAAAAAAAAAAAAAATCCAGAAAATCACATTGTATGATTTTTAAATAATCAATTTGCATTTTATTGCATAAAATAAGTATTTGACCTCCTACCAACCAGCAAGAACTCTGGCTCTCACTGACCTGTTTTTTTTTTTGTTTTGTTTTTTAAGAAGCCCTCTTATTCTGCACTCTTTACCTGTATTAATTGCACCTGTTTGAACTTGTTACATGTATAAAAAACACCTGTTCACACAATCAATCACACTCCAACCTGTCCACCATAGCCAAGACCAAAGAGCTGTCTAAGGACACCAGGGACAAAACTGTAGACCTGCACAAGGCTGGGATGGACTACAGGACAACAGGCAAGCAGCTTGGTAGAAGACAACAACTGTTATGATTATTTATTAGGAAGTGGAAGAAACACAAGATGACTGTCAATCTCCCTCGGTCTGGGATTCCATGCAAGATCTCACTTTGTGGGGTAAGGATGATTCTGAGAAAGCTCAG